>NC_139349.1:184862222-185462222 GCF_055883805.1 Amblyomma maculatum
GCTGCAAACATCTTCTGAGACGAAGTTTAAAACATTGCGAGTAGAATCACGGACCTGTACATTATTTACATAAGTATAAACTGGCAATGCATCGAATGACCCTGTCATCGCCCTTTTCAGTTCTGTAAATTTCCATCCATCTCTGCTTAGGCGAGCGCCAGCCTATCCAATGTCCGAGTGCCTGAAGACGACGCCTTACTTAGTACCTGGATGCCTTGTAATCAGGACCAATAATGTGTTAAACGCGTTGCAATTCCAGCTGTTTCTATGCTTTCTTAGCAGGTGAAACTTTAAATTATAGTCGAGTTTAGCGTATTTAACATATGAGGCGATCAACAAATGCATGGAGTCCAGAACCCTTATAACGTTGCTTGCCCGTCCGCTACAATCGTTCCTGGGTCATTCTCAAAAACAAACAGCACGACAATGCTTCGTAGCAACACCGCTTTAGGGCAGTCACGCCGAAATCTACAAAGAGCTAGGGTTTAGGCAGCCTCCACCAAGCCACCTAGAGGAATTTCTTCCAGTCCGCGGAGCTCCCGGGGCCACGTGACCATACGTCATCGTTTAGGGGCCTTCGTCTTCAGCGCGGCGGCTGCAGTGACATGTTTGGACACGCATGTGGGCGCTGAAAAACGTGGTCGTTTGCTCAAATCTTTGTTTCTGTGCCTGAACCGGCAACGACGACTGACATCGGTGTTTATCGCGTGTTATGTATGCCCAGCAGGGCTGTGCAGAATTAGAACCAACTGCGAAATGCCTGGGAAGTGTTGTGTGCCGCGGTGCAATGGCAATTACAAGACAGGCCAAAAAGTGCACGTCTCCTCGTTCCCTACAGCTGAAGAAGCAAGAAAAGCCTGGACACGTGCAATTCCACGCGAAAACCTGGTCGTGTCTGCAAACTTCAGGGTGATACATTTTTGCTACTTATTTTTTCCCAGCAAGTTGCTCTTACCCTTGGGGTTGCAAGCTTTGCTTTCAACTCCTTTGTGGCACGTAAAGGATAAATGCGTCACGCATAGCTCGAGATGTCAAGTAGCCGTACTTATTAGGTTATATTTATTTTGTTTAGGTCTGCGAACGTCACTTTAAAGCGGAAGACATCGTCCGAGAAACAAGCTATGTTGACCAAGCCACCGGCCGCACAGTGACCGCATCGCTCTCAAGTTTGCGGCTTCGACCTGAGGCCGTACCGACGGTATTCCCCGATTGCCCAAGCTACCTGTCCAGAGAAGGGACTGGAGCTACCTGTCCAGAAAAGGAGAAGGAGGAGAGAACCCAAAGAGCAAGCGAATGCGCTTAGATGCCGCTGCCCTTGAGAAAGCGCTCGCGGAGTCAATTATCACTGCCCAGGATGAGGACGAAGCAGACAAGCTTTGCGATTTGAAAGCTTTGACAAACTTCGTTCGAGGCAAGCAGCTGACATTTTTGCATGTCATCGAGTCCAATGAACACGTCATTTTGGGTCACATTTGTAACTATGAGGCTCCTTGGATTAAATACTCCGTTGTTATAAAAATCGACCTAACTCGGACAGTAAACGTCGTAAAAGCACCAGTGAAGCGGCTCGGATCCAAAGTTTTAGTTCCTTCGGCGGTCAACAGCAACTGACGGCTGCTGGATTTGCTTGAAGGAGTCGAGAATTTTGACAGTGCCGTGAGTTCAAGTTCTAAAAGCTCAGACATGGACATCTTCGAGACTGTCACTTCTCTTCTGAGCGAAATATCCGCAGCGCAAGGAAACAACTCTCCGACCATTCAACTGCTTACCGAGCAAGTGCAGCTAATGTCAACAAAAAAAGAACGACGGCGCTACTCTGCAGACTCCATGGTGTACTGCTGCATACTTTTTACAATATCGCCTCATGCATACAAGTACATGCGAAGTCACGGCAGCATCATCATGCCGCACCCAAGGACCATTCCATCAATATGTTCATCACTGCGGGTGAACCTCTAATTAGAGCAGCAAGACGGCACATTCCTCCGCTACATAGCCAAGAAGATATCCGAGTTGAAAGAGCAGGAACTCTATGTGACTTTAATGGTGGATGAAATTCACCTAAAGCCTTTTTTTTTTGGCTACGAAGGAGGCAACATCGCTGGCATAGCGTTGAACAACGCAGAAGCCGCTAACAGTGCATTGGTATTTATGGTGCACAGCCTCATGTGCAGGTTTAAGGAGGTAGCACACATTGTACCCGTGCACAAGGCTAGTGGGAATTTCTGCACAAGGTTTTCGGAGACATCATTGGCGGCTTGGAAAAAATTGGTTACAAAGTCATGTGCGTTGTAACTGAGCACAACGCTGTAAATCGAAGCGCGATGATGGCTTTTAAGTAGTCTGGAGCAAAGACCCCCCCAAGCCGCACCAAAAAAATCACTGGCGAATGATTTCGTGTGTCCACACCCATCAGATCCCCAGCTGTCATTGTTTTTTGTCATTGACCCGGTGCACTTACTGAAGTGCGTGCGCCAATAAAACGACCAGTGTTTCTGGTTCCCTGAGTTTGAACCAAGCACAACGGGGGAGCGGCGCATGCATTATGCGTTTTTCAAGACTATCAAAGACGCATATAATTTAGAGAGTGAGCAGTTACTCCGGTACGGCTACACTCTGTCCAGGAAAGCTGTTTCTCCAACAGATATTGAGAAGCGAAATGCTTAACTTGCTTTGCAGGTATTTCCCGACCGAACGCACTTCGAGTGACTGGAGCCAAGCACAACCTAAAACACCACGAAGAAACCGCCAGTTTCATAGATATAATAGTAAAATGGTGGAAAGTTGTCAAAACGCCTTTCAAAGGACTGAGACTAAGGGATGAATATCAAAAACCCGTCTACCCTTCTCCATTCGACTCGAGGTTTTCCTTTTTGTGCGATTTCTTGGAATAATGGAAGGAAAGAAGGGCGGACGCCTGTACGTTGTCGGATAAAACTCATGATGCTTTGATCCAGACGACTCAGGCATTTGTTGAGATTGCAAGATAGTGCTTTCAGGAGCTCAAGATGTCCTTCGTGTTTCTTGGAAAGTTCCAGACCGACCTTCTAGAAGACCGCTTTGGATGTTACCGACGACTGGCTGGTTCGCAATATCATTTGTCTGTAAGACAAATCTATGGATGTGAGTGCAAGTTGCGACTGCAGAGCACCCTTCCACAAATGAGCGCGGTATCTGCAATCGACAACGACAAAAATCAAAATATGGAAGCGCTTCAAATGCAAGCAGCCGTGCCAAGCGGAAAATTCAACATTGTTGTGACCGAACAGGCGCTGTCAAAACTCAAGGATGCCATACCAGTCATTGCATATGTGGCTCGGTGCACATCGCTCTGAAGAGGTTGAAATGCGACAAATGCAAAGAGCTCTTGACAATTGACAAGACTGTCGCAGTTTCGCCTGACAATCACATGTACTACAGTCTTGTCAAAGAAATTGACAGGGTAGGGCTGGTTTACCCAGCAATGCCAGCTGTGAATGCTGTGGCTCACAATTACGTTGTGGTGGAAGAGTTGTCCAAGCGAGCAGAATTTCTAAAGATCCAAAACCAGCGCCAAGTGGCTACAGAACTCACACTCCAACTGCTCAGCGATGAGGAGCCTTCAGACTTCAACGTCTGTGAGCAGGGACACACGAGTGAGATAGTGCTGAAATATGTTTTGTGGTGCAGCACAAACATTCTCAAAAATTTCTGTCGACGCTTGAATGACAAGGTGTCTGACCCGGACAACAAGAGTAAGAAGCGGAAGTTGCAAACTTTGGCAAATGAATGAGTAAAACGCCGATGCGTGTAGAAAACACGTGGCTCTCTGCTATGTTTTAATACCTGGATTTAGACATAATACTGTGCGCGTAGCCGAAGAAAAACAAGTCAGCTGAGCGCTCTCATACGGATTGTGCTGAAGCTATACTGAAGCGCTCCCGTCACATGCGCCGGACGGCGGCCCCGTCCGGCCTACGTCACGCAGGCAGCCCCCCGGCCGTGAGCCAGTCTAGGTTGCGTTGGGCGAGTGCGAGCAGCGTGTGGAGAAAAAGCACGCGCAGCCCGTATTGCGAAGTCAGTCAAGCCGCCCACGTCGGCACCGCGCCCGACATGCGCCGCAAGAGAAGGAGAGTGTGCTGCAGTCGCGCAGAGAAACACTACGTTGAGTTCCGTGATGCCAAAATAAATATTACGTCATGCATAACAGAATATTCGCTACGTACAGAAAGACGGAACGTACGCACAGGGGTTAATATAAATATAGAACGCCCTAAACAAAGAATTTTGTGTAAATCGTAGTATTAAGAAAGAAATTAAGTGCATTGGTAACAACACTATAAGAAAAAGTAAAAAGTACTTCACAGTTCAAAACGCAGCGTTGAAATTCAGTAAACATTTTTTTATTGATTTCTATTTTTGCGCATGCTTTTCGGCATAATATGTGTATAAAAGAAAGTGAGTACGAGAGCATCGCACCTCTATCTTCTAACTCTATTACTGGGGCCATATTACAAGTGGCCTCAATGGGCGTTTTGCCAGCTAAGGGGCTAATGGCAAAAACCCCGCTTCCCGAAAAAAAAAAAATTTGAGGCTTATCAAGGTTACGCCCAGTGGATGCGAAGCATGTTAAGCAGCTGCCTCAGTGTGGATGGGGCTAAGTAACGGAGACGTGGTTTTAGGTTAATCGTCGTACTTTATTCTTTGCAGACTCTTGGTTTGCACGTAACTTACGCATACACGCCCGGCGCAAAGACGCTGGCGCGGTTGCGGGCACAGAGACTGACGCGACCGCGGGCGCGCGCCGCTTCATCCCTGGCGTGACGTCACATATCACGTGATGCAGCGATGGTGGCGCCGCCGCCGCGTCGCGAGCGATGGCGCGAACCGAAGCGTGGAGGCCTCCGCCGGGCGACGCTCCACGGCGCGATATGAGGCCCCATCTGCAGCCGGTGTGACGTCATCACGTGACGTCACATCATGTGATCTCACTTCAAGGTCAATGGTGGCCACCGCCGGAAGGCAACCGACGGCGCGATATGAGGCCCCATCTGCAGCCGGTGTGACGTCATCACGTGATGTCATGTCACGTGACCCCACTTCAGGGTCAATGGTGGCCACCGCCGGGCGTCGCGTGAAGGCCCGAAACCTACGTTAATGTGCTTCGCATAAAAAGAAACCAAACAATATGGTGCGGGAGGCCTTGTCTGGGGCACCACTGTAGCAGTAGGAGGATGATTGTCACAGGCTGAGGTCTGTACCCTCACAGGAGGATCGCACCTAGCGCATCCCTCCTTTCATCTGACAAGGCTTGGTGGCCTCAACGGCTCCCTTAATGAACGCGGTAGCGTTAAGGACCCCGTGTCGCATTAAAGTCGGTGTCGTCGTCGGCACCATTCTTGAAGGCGAAGCTTAAACGTCCTCCAAATTTTTGTTATATTGATAGATGTTTATAGCCTTTTTTTTAAACGAAAGCCTTTCTAAGATGCAGGAACAAAATCTGGTGCTCGAGACCTGTCATACTCCGCGAGATGGGTTCTTGTCTAGCGCTCCTGCCATTTGCAATCTCGCAGTTTAACGCGCGCCATGGAACGCCACGCTACAGAAGCCAGGAGAAAGTGTGGCAGATACTGCGCCTTCCCTTTCCTGTAAACTGTAGCAATGCTTTCGCCATTCTGTTATTGACACATCTCAGAGGCCCTCTTATTTTTTCAAGGCTCGTGGAACGAAATACTATGCGCGAGACCTGTCATAATCCGGAGATGTGTTTGTGTCTGGTGTTCCTGCCATGTGGTACTACTACCAGCAATATCACACTTCAAAGCGCTTCAAGGAACGCCACGCGATAGGAGCGATGCTGTACCGTCAAAACCCACACTTTTCGGAGACAGGTTTGACAGATACAGCACCTTTCCTTCCCTGTAAACTAACTATCATTATATGTAGCACTACAACGAACGCCCGTAAGAGACAAACGATGAGAGGCAAATGATAGAAGAGAAAGGGTAGGCTTTCGCTATTGGCCTTTTAAGAGGCATCTAAGAGACCCTCTAATTTTAACGCGGCAGCGTTAAGGAGCTCGTGTCGCAGAAAAGCCGTTGTCGTCGGCGTCCAGAGAGCGATAAATCCCGGCATGCACTTCATAAATAAACATGCACTTCATAAATAAAGAGCATGTTCCAAGATGGGCTGGGTGGGAATCGAACCAGGGTCTCCGGAGTGTGAGACGGAGACGCTACCACTCAGCCACGAGATCGATGCTTGAAAGCGGTACAAAAGGGCTTCTAGTGAATGCGGTGTTGCCTTAGAAACATGCCGTAGAACGTTATACTGCAGTGTATATCGGTAATTATGAGCATGTTACTTACAGAAGTCGCAGTTACACGAGTAGCGAAGTACGTTTCCGCTACATTTCTTCTGCGCTCTGCGCACATGCAGAGCCATCTTGCGGCAAACACAGAAGAACCCCTCCTCGCAATGTGCGGCGCTGCCCCGACACGTGGCGCGCCACTCGCCCCTGACGTTTCGCCGTGCACCCTCACAGGTTGTAGAATCAAGCGTCTTTCCTTTCTTTAGATCACTATCTTTGCTCACCCGCTTCTCCCCTTCGGGCCGCGCGGGTACCGGTGCGAGGATGCCCCAATACCCTTGCGTTTAGTAAGTTTTCTCGACGAGGTGCAATAACGCTATCGCGTTCCACTCTTGAAGGCGAAGCTTAAGCGTCCTCCAAATTTTTTTCTAGGTTCATGGAGAGACATCCCGTGCGCAGGACCTGGCATATTCGGCGAGATGTGTTCTTGTCTAGCATTCCTGCCATCTGGAATCCCACTCGAACGCGCGCCAAGGAACGTCACGCGACAGGAGCGATGCTGGGCCGTCGAAACCCATACTTGCCGGAGGAAGTGTGACAGATACTGCGCCTTCCCTTTTCTGTAAACCACTTGTAATTATATGTAGCACTGCAACGAACGCTGATAAGAGGCAAATGATAGAAGATGAAAAGGTAGGCTTTCGTTATTCTGCTCTTAAGAAACATTGGTTGATTGATTGAAAAAATTTTATTGGGGTGCAGAAAAGGCAATGGGCAGTTTTATCATGGGTGGCTTCCTCTGTAAATCTGACTGAAGATAAAGCGCACGGGAAGACACACACAAGAGAAGAAGACACAGAAGACACCGAAGACACAGAAGAAGACTTCTCTTGTGTGTGTCTTCCCGTCCGCTTTATCTTCAGTCAAATTACAATGCACCATCTAGCCCAACTTCAAGTTTTGTCAAGCTTCCTCTGTACAGGATGCCAAAGAAAGTTGCCGTGGCGCCGGCCTAGCGAATCAGTCCTCGCTGAACCGCTAGGTCGGAGTTGAGCAGATAGTTCTCCCACTGGTCCTCAGAGATGTGTGTTGTGATGTGCGGGGGTATGTATCCCTTACATCCTGCGGTGACGTGGTAAGCAGCAGGGGTGACGTCACACCACGGACACGATTCTAAATACTCGGTCGGGAACGTGAGGTGTAGGCGTTGTAGGATAGTGTACGTGTTGGTCTGGAGGCGACGCCAGTCTCTAGCCTCCTCGACGTTAAGTAGGCGGTGTGTTGGGATAAACTTTCTGCGCTGCAATCGCAATATAGTGAGCCTTTCGTCATACGTGGGAGTTAGGGGCGAGCATGAGAGGGACCCGGTCTCTGGGTTGTGTCCTCAAGCTAACCTTTCTGCTTCGTTTCTCTCAAACCCTGCGTGCTCCGGAGCCTAGATGATTCAGTGCTTAGGAGGATTACTTGTTGTTATTGCTTATGGTAGAATGTGTGTAAAGCGGGACAAAATGCGTTCAGCGAGGAAAAGGCGGCAGGCTTCTTGTGAGTCGGTAAGAATTGTAGTGCTCCGGAGTGCAGAGTCCGCGTGAGCGATGGCCAAGGCGATTGCCGCCGCCTCTGCGATTACCGGGTTGATATTCTGGATACTGATGCTGTTACGTTTCTGGTGCGTGGCGGTGGTGATGATAGCCACCGCGTGTCTGGATTGCGGGTACACGGAGGCGTCTGTTACGATTCGCCACCGCCATATGCGACAACCGACGCGGCCGCAGCGCAGCATCAGGCAAACCAGCGAGAGTTTCGGCCATTTCGGCGCCGTCCGGTCGGCTGCCAACGCTTCCTCCCGCGGGCATGTCTCGGCACGCCGAAGTCACACATGCCTACTGTGTGTGCGTGCGTGTGTGTGCAAACGCTAGCCAAGCCGGGCGCTCGAGAGAGAGTGCGTCGCCCTCGCCCGTCTGCTGGATGTGGAGGAGATTTCTGTCGGGCCACCGACGATTTAGTCTTCTCGTTTTGTCCAGGCACGGGGTTTCTCCCTTTCCCTCTCAATTGAAATTTTATAGCAAGGGAAAGGCGCGGTAACTGTGCCACTTGTTTTCTGTGGACACCTCAACCGCGCCGTAAGGGAAGGGAGGAAGATGGGAGTGAAAGTGGAAAGAGAGAAAGAGGAGCCGTAGTGGAGGACTACGGAGTAGTTTAGACCACCTGGAGTTCTTTAACGAGCGCTCACATCACACAGCACACAGACGCCTCTTCATTTCACCTCCATCGAAACGCAGACGCCGAGGTCGGGTTCGAACGCGGGTACTCCGGCAGAGTGGTCGAGCGTCTTGCCACTGCACCACCCCGGCGGGTGACAAACGTATTAAAGCAGCGGCAGACTCCGTTGAGAGAGAGGGCAGGGTGGAAGTTGCTGGCCCTACGGAGCTGGGGACGGTAGATCAACGCCGCTTGCGGCGCGGGCTAGTCAGGCCCCGAAGTTTATCTGTTGTAGGCTGTCATTGCACCCGCCACTGCTTCGGTGGTGGACGACGGCTGTTGTTGCGGCGCGCGTCTTTCTCTCCCTCTTCTTTTTTCTTCTGTCCGCATGAGGCAGCGGAGGTGGCTCAGCGACAGAGCCAGTAGCAGGCCCATGCATTTTTTTTTCTTTCATCCTACAGACACAACAACAACAGAGAGACTACTTGAGACGCCGCAGAGACGCCAGACACCAGCTGTATGAGAGTGTCAGTTTTTCCTCAGGGCAAGCTTCTCTACCCGTTCCTTCATGACGTTGTACTAAACGTTTGTTTTCTTAGACGCCTCGTCTTTGCTGGGACTACTGTTGCCGTCCACCGAGCCACGAAGCCGCCAGGCCAACGCTGCCGAGGGGCCGCGACCCGCGCGTAACAATAGGCGTCAGCGGTGGGATGAGCCACACGAGCCCCGCATCTAACAATTGGTAGGAAACGGTGGGACGAGTCAAGCCAGACCATTGTCCAAGAACTGGTGATCAGTGGTGGGACGACCAAGCTGTGACCGTGGTCGGTGAGATGAAACAGCCCTGACCTAGGTGCAATATCTGGTGGGAAGAGCTGAGATGCCCCCGGTGTAACCCGTGCAAGAAGCAGCTCAGCGGAAAGCCGGGAGCAGTGCAACGAGCCCGTGTGTGGTTGGTTGCCTGCGACGGAACGACTGCACTGTATTCTTGGCTGCGAGGTTTAGTGAGTGCGAGACTTTCTTCTACTGAGTTTTGCCAGGCTTTTGTTAGGTAGAAAGCGGAGCTTGTAATTGTATTGTCATTGTTAATGGGTTAATTGCAGCAAGGCAATAGTAGGTAGTAGAGAAGGCAGCAATCGGAACAGCCATGGGTTTGGATTTGAAGTCGTTGCGCAAACCGAAATTGCTGGAGCTTGCGAAGGAGTTGGGTGTGAATTTGTCAGCCGAATTCAGAAAACCAGAAGTGCTAAAGGCCATTCTTGCATTGGAGGCTAAAGATCACGAGCTTTTATAATGCCTTGAGATCATAGAGGAACGGCAATTTCAAGAGAGAGAGAACTTGAACGTAAGGAACGAAAAGAGACAGAGGATCGTCAATTAGCTTTGGAAGCGAAACGTCTGAAAGCGCTCGTATTGAAAGTCGGGCTCATGGTACAGGAGAACAGGAATCGTTCAAAATGAGTGACCTGATGCGGCTGTTTAAACTTGGAGAGGACATTTCTTGTTCCTGGTTAACTTCGAGCGAACGTGCGAGAAGCAAGGGTTATCACGGGAAACGTGGCCACAGCGCTTGCTCACTTTGTTACCCGGTGAGGCGGCAGACGTAATCTCTCGCTTGACAATAGAGGAAGCAGAGGATTACGACAAAGTGAAATCGAGTCTGCTAAAAACGTACGGGCTGTCAGCAGATGCATTCCGTCGGAAGTTTCGGGGGTATAAGAAAAGCAAAAGTGAGTCGTATACAGAGTTTCCCTACAACTTTATGTCAAACATGTATGAGTGGCTCAAAGACGAAAAATTACAAAAGTTCAACGCTGCTGAACCGAATATTGAGCGAAAGCAATAGCTGCGGGAGACCGAGCATTCTTCTAATTCTTCTTCTTCTTCCCAAGCCCACGCATAAAGCCCTGCTTTAGCCAAGCCGTATGATTCTGCCTTAGTGGCCTAGAGAGGTAACAAAATGCCAAGGTCATGGCAGGCTGATTCTAACATAAGCGTCCCATGTGAAAGGAGAGACCCAAGTTGGCAGCTCCTACCAGCTTGGAGTCGTCTACGGGGGTCGTCTAGAGGTGAAAGAGAAATGGCGTGGATAGAGCCGCCGAGTTATAACTGAAGAGTTTGTGACGCGTCGGGCGCGTGGAGCTTAGGACGGTCAAAAGGGGGAATTCGGCTCGAAATTTGAGAGGCCCAAGTTCACCCCCGTTAGAGCCAAAGAGACTAAACGTGGTAAGGATGCGAGTGAAAGCAGTCCGGCCGAACATAAAGAAATTGTGGTAGCCGAACGCAAAAAGAGGTTCGAGGCCAGGCAATCTCGCGTCTGCTGAACGTGCCAGAAGGCTGGCTATTTTTCGACGCAGTGTCCAGAAACGAACCCGAAGAGTTCGTTATGCAGAAGTGACGAAATCATGAAGCTTCTCGAACAGTACACTAAATCACTAAGCCCCTTCCGTGTCTCCTGTGGGAAGGCCTTGGATGCGCATATGAGACGATGGACTAGGTTCCAGGCACAGATTCCTTTCGTTGATAGCCTGTTACAAAGGGATTACCATATTTAGCGCTAGTCTCAGCATACTGCTCAATCCCCTTGAGCAAAGCAAACTGAGTGCTCTATTCAAACGATGTGCCACCAACTCCTCTCGAGGCAATATTTTCACCTCTACCGTACAAATGCTCAAATACGGTTTGAACCCTTTACCGGAGGCGACTGTGGGGGTTAAAATTCAAAAAAGCATATAGGCAAAAACATAGTTTTTGCTGAAACTTAAAGTACAGTAATAGCGCTGAAAGAGAACACAACACCGTGTAAACATGAAATACTTTAGGGTGTCGGTTACTGTTAGTTAGCACACAACAAATACACCCCAAGCAACACAGAACACAGAAAACCAAAATTACCTGCACGTCGGTCAAATTATTTTCATGAACTAAGATCAATGTTTTACGAGTGTGATGTGATTGTTTTATCTCTGTAGGTAAAGTAGTTGAAACCTGCCATGTAGACGTTATAACTCGAAGCAAATTAAAATTGCCGTAGGCGAGGTTCCTTGTGGGTCAAGAACGAGGACGAAACAAAGATGATGGTTATATTTTAAAACATTGTTAAACACATACCGTTATCTTATTGTGCAAAAGAAGTCAAACAGCGGAACATGTAACAGCTGAAAGAATGGCCTACGTGGTTCATTATACAACGTTGTGTCAGTATTCGTGTAGCCTGTTCTTGTGCCAGTCGAAGAGAGTTAAGATGTTCCTTCAATTACTCAATTATTTATTTCTATTCATTCTTAGAGATACACACATACATAAGGGTTCGATATCAAACCTGATGATTCCACGCACTTAGCTAACTTACTGTTAATAAGGGAAGCTAAAGGGTGCGCAGTAAGTGTCCATGAAAACAAACGCGTGCTTGCAATAAAGAATACCAACCTGAAGCCATCATTGGAAACACATCGCTAATTTCATGATTCCAGTACAGGATTTCATCGAGTGCGGCGCCAAAAATCTCTGAACAGATTTGTTCTTTCCAACACGTTTGCGTTAATGTTAACTAGGATGTTCTCAGTTAAAAACACTGTGTACTTGGTTTTGCAAGAATGAATGGTTACCTTATGGCAAGAAACCAAATAGCATTTTATTCACCATTTGTTTGCTAAATTCTTATGGTTCGCCTTTTTAACTAGGAGTACTGCGTCATCAGAACAAATAAGATTTCAGAGTTGGTTAGTACCAGTGGCTAGTCCTTTAGGTGCAGTAAAAATAAAATGGGATCCTTCTGGAACACCGCTCTGTGTATGTTGTAAAGAAATGTATTGTTATAACTTGAAAGTAAGTTTATACTTCGCCTAGAAGTCCATTGTGTTTAGCAGAATAGCGTGATCTACAGTCCCAAATGCTCTATTTATTGTAACAAATACGACAGAGCCAGTTTATTTACGGGCATTGGATAACTGGGGCAGTCAGCACTGCAGGTTATGTTGAATAGTGTTGCCTAAATCTATGGTCGCTTTAGACTGAATACGTCTGTCTAACGTCTGTCTAAGTATTTCCAAATGTAATTAGACCAATTGTTTTCACATAGATCTTGTTATAACGTTCAGGACAGAAAAGCGCCAGTAGCTGAGTTGTTCTGATCAAGCTCCATCTTTATGCACCGAGACAACATCAGCACTGTTCAATGCGGAAGGCTAAGTAATGCAATGCGTGCAATGATTTAAAAAGTCTGCATATAGGAGGTACCAAGATATCAATATTTTTCTCATTTATGGATGTATATACCTTTCGGAAAGTTCAACCAATTTGTTCCTTCACAAGTTGAGAATAATGCATGTAATTTCCGGTGCTTCAATTCCAAACGCTGCAGAAGTATTTGAAGGTGAATCGCAATGGGTACAGCACTCTGTGATGAGGGAAGTTGGGCCGCGTATGCTAGGCCGACGCTCTTAAAAAATTAGTTAAAGCTTTGTTTAGTACTGTGATTTATTATCTCAGGCAGCTTATCATCGAGTTAGTGACTAGAAGCGGGGAGTTACGATACTAGTTTGCGATGATTGAGATGAATGGATCCGGTCATAAAGGACAATGTTTGTATGTTTGCGGAGCCCATGAAAAACGCGTCCGCTTTCACGCTGAGCGCGTCTCCTCTCGCTCGAGCCGAGGTATTTCGATTCGATCCCGACAGCCGCGCCCTCGTTTTGCAGGTCAACGCAAAGGGTTAGTTCCCCCCGCACTGTAGTTTTTTCCTGAGGCTGCCGTTTTTTATTTTCTTTTTTCAGGCCACGGATCACTTTTTCCAGGCTGCGAAATACATACCGAAGAAACAATTTTTTAAACTCCTTGACCTACTTTCTTCTCCCCAACCCTCCTCCCTCCCCCCTCCCTAGCTTTTCTTCTTAGAAAGCAAAAGTGTATTTAAACCCCTGTTAGTGATGACCGCACTGCCCAAATGAAGACAAGCCCACTTGTCGAAACGTTGGCTCGACTTGCGAGCTGAGGATCCCCCTCTACACTTGTTCAGTGCCTCTTTCATACCGTGTAGCCATTTTCTCTCTCTCGTTCTACCGTGCACGTTCAAGAGCCACAGCCGGTCGAAAGTTCTAGAGCCCGTTCACGATCGAAATCTCTTTGGCACGTTAAAGCCAATGAAACACACCGCATATAACATCAATATTTGCCCTAATTTGTCCCTCAAGGCGAGAGATTTTCGGCGGCCTAACAAATGCGTGCTCTTCAGAAGCACGCTTGACCCATCCTGCTCGAGGTTCAGCGTTGAATGGCTGTCGTGTTCTTTGTTTGCACCAGTACTCACTGCTGCATGAGTTCATGTTAACAGCCAGGATCTATCTTATGGCACGCGCTGGTGTTTGACCCAGCACACTGAGGAGGTGGAGAAATTAGCATTTATTAGGCCCGAAATAATTCGGTGGTGCATGCAGGCACCAGACGGGGTGGTTCCCTAGTTGCGGGATCCATATGTTCCCAGCAGCTTCTGGCCCCTGTCCATCAGTGCGAGCTGAATCGATAGGGCGAGGATGGATAACAAGGTCTCCCATCGCTCAAGGGGTTGGGAATTGGGGGTATTAGCGGAAAAGGGAGTACACTGAAAACCAACCTAAATGCAGGCTATGGCCAAGTATTGCCTATCGTCATATGCCTAATTTCTAAGAGAAGGGTAGGCCTTTCTAAGAGCGTTACCAAAATTTTTGGCCTTACAGCCGACATCTGCATTTAGAATGTTTTGCTTTTACGCCACGTCTGCAATTGGTTCCGTGCATATTCTGCTGTGTCGTTTACTTTGTTGCGAGAAGAGATGACACTCAGCCCGATCCCCTCTGAGCTGAGTAATCTTTCACATTGAAAAGTTAAAACCTATTTGTGAAAAATCACAAAGTCGTGGATTGGACGAGAATTTTTAACTTTTATTTAAGGCGATAGCAAGCAGCAATGGGCGATGAGGTTCCTTAGGGTGAAAGCAGCAACAAAGATTTTCGACGCTGCCTCTTTAGTTTGAAAATAATTTAGTTATTAGACACTTCGTTTCCAGACGAACTTCGATTAAAAGAGGAATATGACAAGGAAGAGGATATGATAAAGAACAACTTTCGTGGGCGATCGGTTTCTCGGCAAAGTATTTCAGCCCCATATGCCTGAGCCATTTCCCGTGTGTAGTTTTTGTGCATAGTGTAAAGCCCAGGGAGTCAGCTTCTGGGCTACCTCGTGCGGCTTGTAATGTATTTCCAGTATACCGAACCTCTTGGTGGAAAGAAAACTAGAAGACTCTTTGTCCTGCCCTCTCCAATGAGATTGACACCCACTAATGCTAAACCAGCGCAACTACACGGCTCAGAACTAGACATCCTGGACTTATGACAAACGCTGTACCTTCAGACTTCCTGCCGCATCCGCTTGTCTTAATTGGCTCTTTTCTTTGTGCTCTCCACAGCAGGTTACCCTCACAGTGGACCAAGCTGCAACTAGCTCCCAGCACGGAGACTTCCTTTCTCCTTTCGGGAAGCTGAGGGTGCAGCTATGCAGATGGACAACCGAAGTGTCCGTCTAGATCCTGCCTTTATCTCTTCACCTCGATCGAATTCTGCTCTCACTCGAGGGGGGACAACAATCTACCGGTAAGATTTACCCAAGATATTTTAAATATTATGCATTTGTCTCGGGTTTTCCACTTTTACAAACGCTAATTCTTGCAGCTCCATTTTACCCTTTCCCCGCGAAAACCGGAAATGAAAGAGTGCTCGCTGCTGCATCCATCTATAACGCCGCGAAGACTCCAGGACGCGCATTAACCCTACACACGCGCTTTATCGCTACCATTTCTTTGGTGGTTCTGTTTTCCTTTCTGCACCCGTAATAAGCGATAGCAGATAATCGCTCACTTTCTAAATTTACATTTATTCTTAGCGTCGCAGCTGCTTTATCTCTCTTAGTAGAAGCCCACCTACAGCGATGGCAAAAGTTAGTTCCCACCACCATGACACTGGCTATCGATGAACGAATAGTGAAGAAATCAAAGTCAGTGGCCACATTTGTAATGTGATTATCGATGGCTATGTCAATCTATGCATTGCAATTCCCAAAACAATTTGTTCTGAGTCATAAACTCTGCCTTGAAACCATGTATGGTCACCTTTTTCGAATAGCATACTTAAAGTGAACCCAGGATGAGCTCTACGCGCAACCCGCTTGCTTACGTGCGCTGCAATTTTTAAATAATTATTTCTTCTTTAAATAGCACCTGATGCATTATCCGGTGGACATGTAATTTAGGAACATGGTGAATTGCTACGTAGCGGCGCTATCGCCATCACCAGTGCTGACCCCGTCAGTCCGCTCCTAATTCCCTGCCCAAAAATAAAAACAGAATACGCTGCGCAGATTATGTCCGTATCAGTAGTTTATTTGCACAGCGCATGTAGCTTTAATAGGGATGTAATACAGCAAGTTATAGCATTTTTCACGATCTATATCTTAAGGGCGCTGAAGGCAATTCTTTTATTTAGTCAGGCTTCAAAAGCGCTGTTTGTGTGCATATTTGTTTGTTTGTTTATTCGTTTGTTTTGCTGAATCCTGCTACTGATATTTTTGAGTACTGTGGTCGTTAGTAACCTCTCTCTTTCAGTAGTAACTTGTCCATTCGGATATAATAATATCATGTGATCGCTTATGAACGAGTCTAAGTGACAATTTCGTCTCGTCCATAACCGCAGGACCACCTTAGCCAACATTCTTCGACAGTAAAGCACTTGTCTGAAGCATGGCTTCCTATTAAATCTGGCTTAATGCTGCATTCTATGCTTTTCTCCGCTTTACTTGATGACGCCATCATTCTATAGCGTGACGTTTAGTGGGATGTAATTAAAAACAAAACACTCGAATATATCACCTTTATCCGAAACGTTGATCGTTTCCAAACCACAGTTTACTGTTTAATATTCAAGTTGCACGCTAATAGCCATAATCAACGCTATTTTTTTCTATCTCGCTGTGTAAGTGCGTAGTTACCTCTTATCAAAATGCAGTACCAGCTCGCCTCTATGCTATCTGTATAGGTGGCGCTGTGTTCTAAAGAAGATAGTAGTTGTTCACGTCTCTACCGCTGAATGTACTTCCTGCACAACGAAGTTCGTACAACTCTCATAGAAAAGCCATTCAAATCCAGGTTGACGACCCTGGATAACGCAAAATGTACCGTTGCAATAAGATTTAGCGTAATCCTACTGACGACCTTAGATAGGCAACATCTCAATCCTGATCGAAGAGTTGGCCTCCTAGGTACCAGTTTGAAGGGCATGTGCAGGAGCTGATTGATTGATTGAATGATTGAATGATTGATTTATTGATTGATTGATTGATTGAAACTTTATTTTCCACCGATTTAGGAAGTCCCTTACTCCCCGCTCCTGGCACGCAGGCCTGAGAAACGGGGGCTGGAACCTCCGCGACTAAGTACTGGCGAATGTGTGCCGAATGCCGGAAGGAACAACTTGCTCGTTATGTTAAAAAAGAAACAGCACTAAACACGAGACAAAACGCAGGGAAGACGAATACCTGCCTAAAAACACTAGACTCTCGCAATTCGCGCTGTTTTGTTTTCAATAAAATCAGCTTCCTAATAAATACATTCAAAGCCATTTCCTATAAAACACAGAGTTTCCAGGTTGGACAACCAACGTATAGTGGTATCATATCCTAGCAGCGTACATTTAAATAACACTATTGATATTATTATTAAATGTTTCACAGGAAAGGTAAGGCGCAGTATTGACCACTTGTCAGTGTTGAATTGACTTTTCATGATTTTATCCTGCCATTGCATCTGGCGGCCTTCAAAAGCACCAGCGCATTTTCTTTTATCAGTGAGCACTGAACACAACGAACTTTATTTCTACCATATATGGCTGTGCCTTGAAGTTAGCTGGGTGCCGAGCCTGGATTCGCTCACCGAGGAAGCCATCACATGTAAAGATGCAACCTAGCAATGATCGGTTCCGGGAAGACCTTGAAACCATTACCCCCCAAAAAAGAATAGTGCACGCGATGCTCGTGCAAAGAACTCATCCACTCATTACTGCCTTCGCTGCGCAAGAAAATTGTCGCCCTTATCAACCAGCATCGATTAGCTCTGCTCGAAGCAATGCGACCATTGCCACGAGACAAAAATACTCTCGCGCTCGCCTGAGCTATCATTATAGAACAAATTATTCTGAGAAGCTGCTGCGCCTTTATTCACAGCTATCCTCAATGGTGTCTCCAACGAGGTCATCTTCGTTGAACCGTGTCGCGGGCGCGTTTTTTCAGCCAATACCGCAGCCGTGAATCAAGGGCAAACCAGAAAAACGATTGAGCGTACGCCTCTTGCCACCACCGAGATACTGCAAAAGAAGGCTCATGTCCTCGTACGCTTCCCGCTAGTCGACTGCATACGTCTGGCCTCCGTAAGTAGTGAACGACTTAGTTATTTGCAGCTGTCACGTACAGCGCACGTTCGAGACCTACCAGAATTGCCAATCTACTGCTCCCGGGCCCTGCAAGCCTTCCCCTAACAACGTACGCTACGCACGCCTTCTGGTTCGGAAATGCAACGGGACGGTAGCAGCTGCCTGCTGGGGGCACAAATCTCGATCCTAACCAGGTTCGGTCATCCGTTATTCGACCATGAGCACTCCACCTTGTAAAACTAATTGCTGGGCTAGTTGATGCCTTTCTCAGAAAAGGAAAGATTCACGGCGCTAACAAATAGACACTCACAATAGGCACACAGGAAATAGCGCTTGTCTTGCGTGCTTATTCGTGAGTGTCTCTTAGTTAGCGCTGTGAATCTTTGCTTTTATGACTCCCCCTTGTACCTCCCTCCTTACATTTGATATCGGCTCGATGAGCACATGAAGCTCCATAAGGGTTTTGTTTGAACCTCTGCGAACATGAGTGATTAAAGTCAAGCAGAACTATGATCCTTATTGTACAACCGCGCATCGTTGAGAAATAACAGACAAGTTCTCTGACTTCAGACAAGTGAACTAGCCGTGATAACTACGATGATGATATTGGTAGTGATCATGGCGCTCATTATGCGAATGATGACAAGTGTGGGAGCCTCTGAAGTTATAATGGAGCCATGAGAATGCGGAGTTTGAAATCTTCACACGCCCGTTGCTTTGGGCCACAGCCTCGACCATTATAACCATAGTGTTGCTATACCAGGACTAGTGTGGCTAGGCTTTAGGCCACATGGATACATAATGACAGAAACGTCAAGCAGCTAAAGCGCGCTGGTTTCGAGCGGGACCCAATGCGAATCACTCCTTAAGTCGATATTAGCGTAAAGGCCTTTTGCTAAAAGACGATACTTTGCATTCACTTCGATCATTTTCAGTATTGCATAATGGACGAATGTTACACGGTGATTGGTAGACTTGAATGAAGACGAATGGTGAGACTGGTAGACGAATGTTACAGGGTTATTGGTAGACTCTATTCGCTGAGATGTCTAAATCCGGGCAGACATGGCGGGCGTGGCGCTGCAATGGCACAATACACGAATAAAAAACCGGCATCCGGAAAGCCTGTGGACCCCTGTTAAAAGGTATATCAGGGACAAGCTCCCGAACACTTGTGCCTGTAATATAGTAGGCGAGCACCTGCGCTGGGCACTCATCTCCTTGCAGCAAACGAAAAATGTAGTGCAGAGCAGCAGCTGGCTGCAGACAGCCTAAAAAGGGAAGGCAAACCCTACCCTTCGAACGCGGCTGGCCGAGTGCCGCACGTCATACCAGTTCCGTGCAACCTGCCCAAAAATATCAGCAGCTCACAAGAGAAAGAAGGGAGCATAAAACTTTGAGAGGAGGATACGTTGCTTGTGCGAGGTGCCATATTCGGCCGCATAGAACAGTGTGGACAAGGTAGCGCAATTCGAAAGCACTAGCCTTAGCCACCTTGCTGCGCTCCTTGGTTAAGACAAAACTTCATACCGAAGATGCTATTTCATCTGCCTAATAATCAATACCAAAAATGCGGATTACGTCACTGCGTGTAATTTTTAGGGCACTATTGAGGCATGCTTCTGGCCTGCCAATTATTATATTTACTATTGCCAAAATTTAGAGCGGCCCCAGACTCCTTGCCCCGTATCCGTTAAAAAGAAAGCAGTGCTGAAGGCTCGGTTCATCACACAGATACAACGTAATGTCAACCGCGTAAGTAGTTACTACTCGCAGGGTGTGACAACCTGGGAGAGGGAGATCCCGGATACTCTGGTCTGTAATGATAGCCCTCAAATAAGGCTCTAAGCAGATAGCAAACAAAAGAGGCGAAAGGGGACAACCTTGGACATCGCGCGTCACAGTGAGAGGGCTACTTTCCTACCCATCCATCGCCCAGTGTACTGTGAATTCCATCATAGATGCCGTTAATTAAGCTAAAAAAAACAAGGATACGATTTGCTAAGTAATCAATAATGTCGCGAGTTGTATACCACAGCATATATGTATTTCCCTGCCAGGAACAGAGCACACCTGATGGCAGCCAATGCGGAAGGCCATCACATCCCTCAAGTGTCGAACCTTAATGGCTGCGAGAGCTGTAGTTCACGTTAAGAAGCGTGATCGGCCTCCACTCTTCTGGGCGAGATGACCCAGGATCCCGTTTTGGGATCAAAATTATTCGCCCTCTCCGAAAACTGGCAGGAAAATCTGAATTTTCAAAACAACAACGAACATTGGTCAGTACTGGGCCGACAAATCCCCAGAAACAAATAAAATTCTACAGGCAGGCCATCAAGCCGAGGCGCTGACCCACGTTTTAGTGACTCTAAGGGTGTCTTGGCCTCTTCTAGACTGGGAAGTGCGCAAAGCACATCACTGCGCGCCAATCCCTTCCAATGCCCTTTTCCGGCTCTACATCTGGGTACGTGACGTCGCATTCTTGACGTCACCCTAATTTACTGATGTACCGATTTTAGTATTTGATACATCCAAATGTGGCACCGCGCCATTGCCTAATGAGACCATTTTTCGCCTTTATTTTTACATTTTTCATTTTAATTATTTACCTAATAACTTATTGGCCTATATCATTTTCGGACGCAACATTATGTCACCCTTTATTGATTGACACCCCTCTATAACTTCTGCCACTTCTTCTGCATGCTGCAGTGAACGTTTAAATTTTTTTTGTAATTAATTATCTAAATAACCTATTTCCCCGTCTATCGATTGAAACCATTCATTAATTTCTACCACTTCACAATTACTTACAGCTGCTGCAGACACTGCAGACACGATTTTGCGTGTTTGCCTGTAATTAATTATCTAAATAACTTATTGGCCGAAATATTTTTTCGGACAGAACAATCCCAGTCAAAACGTACTACAGAAATACTACAGAAAAAATTCCTGTAGTCTGTAGTTTGTCGTATTTTCGGCATGTCGTAATTGTGTTGTTTGTCTTGTGTAGTATTTCTGTAGTCTGCATTGTGTAGTGCGTTGCAATTCTGTAGTCTGTCTTATGTAGTGCGTCGCATGTCTGTAGTCTGTTTTTGTAGTGTGTCGCATGTCTGTAGCTGGTCTTTTGTAGTGTTGTCCTTCTGTAGTCTGTCTCCTGGTGTGTAGTATTTGTGTAGTGAGGTGCATTTCTGTAGTCTGCCTCGTCAAGTATTTGCTATTGATAAATTAACATGCAGCTGCGGAGCACCAGTCTAGCTCTGCATTCCATGCATTCTTAAGTATGGCCATGCACATCAAAAACACCTTACTTGGGGCAAAACAATTTATTAGCACAATACTCCCGGCTGATGACGTTCCTTTTTCTTCTGCTTGTGCGAGTTCAGCATGCCCTAGCTGAAGAAGAGAAAGACTGTGAGACTGCATGCCCATAAGAAATATACGTAAGCATTGCAGAGCTCATAAGTATGCAACGTGTCAACAAAATGTCACCTAGCTGTGCAGACCACTTCAGAATTCGGGAGACATCTGTTGACTGCGACAACACATTTCGCATGCACTGCATAGCTCGAATGACCAATTATGAAGAAAAGCACCCCATTTTTATAAGCACAATATGCTTCCTTGATAACAAATAGGCAACTCTCACCTATCCTGATCTTGTTAACTTGGCAATTTAGTCATTTTAGTGCTAGCAAAAGTGCACAGCTCCAATGATGTCCAATGCTTTTTATTTGGAGACACTTATTTGTGCACCAATTATTACAAATCTCAGGCTTTCGTAACTCCTAGATTTAAGCTATGCAATGCTCGGCAGATCAGTGGTGCACGAGATGGATGAGAGGCGTTAGTTTTTTCCTGCCTGCTGGCTTGTTTGCTGACTGCATTGCAACAGGTGATGTTCGTTTTGCTCTCCTCTCACTGGCAACATATCAGAAGAGCTCGACGGGGAAGACAATCGCCACACCCATGAGGACGATCATTACCTGCTACTGTGATGCTGAACAAATTATAACCACTTAATTCTGCCTAAACTGGACAGAAGAATCAAACATGACCATGAGAAGATATTTACCGCCGCAGGTCACAGCACTTCTCGCCAGGTACCTTGCCATTGTTTTGTGGCGCTTCTGCAGCTCATCGGCTGGCCAGGCCTTCACCTTGAGGTAGTGCCACAAGGAATCTGCAAAATTAGGTAATAAGTAATATCAGTGTGGTTAAATATCGAAATTACAATCTGACTTGGCACAAAGCTACAAATACTCATCAATAATACTACAGTGCAGATACAACCTGCAAAGTAGTATAGGAACGAAGTGAAAGCAAGAACAATGCATGCAGCATCAATGACCGATACAACTCGACTATTTACACAATTACTGTAAGGGGATGGGGAATTGTAACCATTTGGACAACAAAGAATTTAATGCAATTAGAAATTGTGGCACTGTTTGTACTATATACTACAGAAACTAGTGCAATATGGATTCCAAGGCAAGTCTGCATCAATTATCGACATCATAAGGCTAGTTACTTCCACTGTAGGACTAAGTACTGCCCCACTGATTTTCAATTATCACTGTTTTGCTTTCATCATCATCATCATCATCATCATCATCATCATCATCAGCCTGATTATACCCACTGCAGGGCGAAGGCCTCTCCCATATTTCTCCACTTAACCCGGTTCTGTGCTAGCTGCATCCACTTGACCCCTGCGAACTTCTTAATCTCATCCGCCCACCTAACTTTCTGCCTCCCCCTGCTTTACCTGCAGCCATCTGCCCTGCTTCAAGCATACTAACCGTATCTCCCAACCAAATTCTTTTCTATTCACAGCTTACCATTTCCTACTCTCTGAAGCTGCTCACCATAACTTTCTCTTATACCCTAGTTACTCGGCTAGCTTAATCACGGTTACCGAACTTAACCATGGTTAACCGCCAATCGCAGTTCGCTGCTGTTACACAGCTCACTGCCGTTCTCGGTTACAGCAGCTATTGTTCATTAAGTAAAATAGCTGAAGCGAGCAGTGATTGGCAGATTGAAGCTGCATTTACAAATATCCTATTTATAAATGGTTCCCGGAGTGTCGTACCGACGAGGCGCCAACAGCGTGGTCAAGCACCACACAAGGGCAGCACCTCCTCGACCACCTTAAACATCATTGCGGTTGAGCCTCCTCCCGTAAACCGTACGCGAACAAAACAGCGTATCGCTAGTGCCAATGTCAGAAATGAAGCGAGAAAAATTTGCTGGTGTCTGGAATACTGGTTCGATTACCAAAATTGAATCACTCTTGAGAATCGCTGACCAGTGGCAAATTGCTGCTAAGAGCGATAACCGCGACAAGCAAGTTTCAACTCAAGCCAAGCCAGCTGCCGCCGGTGCAAATTGGGCTCAACCGCCCTGCTTGTACTAGCTCTGCGATTTTTGCTTCGCAAAAGTTAACCATATCATTATTTTACTATGGCAGATTAGGATTCACAAAGGTAGTTTCATGAGTAGACCAATTAGAAAAGCGTCGCTCAGTACCAAAGCGCCGACCGCCGCTTGTGCTTAGAAATTGTTTGGATTATGCCTAAAAAGTAGTTCAGCACTTTTTATTTTATTTTATTTATGGCGCTGAGTTTGCCACACGGCATAAAAGGTGGTGGTAGAGTCACAGGAATGTGTGTAGTGCGGCCATGTTCAAGAAGTCACATAAACTGCAGGCATAAATGTTGTTTGTTATCCATAAGTGGAAATGAGAGTCATTAGTCGGTGAAAGTCCAGCTTTTTGTAAAATGATCTTGCGTATATGCGAAGTTCCTGGGCATGTCCATATTAGATGCCAGACAGTGGTGTCACAAGTGGGTTCTACGCAGTGTGGGAATTTGCCGGGAACTGGAATTGTAGTACTTTGCCATTGGTGTTAGTTCAGCACTTCTGAAGCCGATTACTGCTGGAATTACCCGGCAAAGAGCTGCATTGGCATCTTCGCCATGACTTCAACAGTGCGTGGCTACAGTACATGGGTGGCTGTAGTAACTGATTAAGTAAAATGAATACGAAAAAGCCTAATGTATAAGAAAAGGGCAACACTGTTAAACTTCTGGGTCAATTGCTAGTGCATGAAAGGAGGACAATGATATGAATGACTTGAAGTGTGCTTTTCATATGACGACTCTTTTTTATAGACTTTACGCTGCTCCAAGCACCAATTCACTCTAAAGAACAATTATTACCGGCAACTATAGGGAACTAGGAATCATATTTCTAGCCCTATGTACCTGAACTTAAGAGACAGAAATTCATCGTATAGTTCTTTGTAACATTCTCTTATAGTGCGCTGCCAAGCTTTCATCTTGGTCGATAAAAAAAGTGTCACGCCTGTTTCCTCGTATAGATGCATCAATGTCATTCACAGGTTAATATGCACATGAAGGCTTTTAGGAGTGCTCTTATTTTGTTCTTTTCGCTGTATAGGAGAGGTGCATGAGCACAACTGCAATGTTCTCTATGAGCGTTTAGCAAAATTTGAGCAATCTGCTATTTTTTTATTATACTTGGAACATTTTTATTAAAATTTAAGTCATCTTATAACTGCTTATTTTGCATCCCTCATAGCCGAATCCACTTTGGGGCATTAAACTCCATATACCATATGTACCATACTTAAATATACTGTTCGATCAGAGCTAGGTTTTACGTGAATATTTAATTCGTTCTGCAGGTTCCTGATGACTTTGAAAAGAAAATTTACAGATCTGAGAAATAACACTGCATAACTTTGCCGGGATACTAATGATGTTCACTCGCTTTATAGAACTGGTTATGAAGTCACTCATTGAAACTCGTGAACGTGAAAACAGAAAAGCTACATCTGAAGACAGCTCCTGTTTTGGCAATATCGGCCTGGAGTGACCGCTTAAGATAACTACAGTTACCTTCGCAGCAGCTTTTGTGTCCTTTTCTGTACGAACACATGGGCACTGCAGGTGAATGGGTTGTCAAGGAGTTTTGATTAAACTTCTTATGAATGGACAGTATATAAAATAAAACGTCCACAAACTGCAGCTGTTTGCTACTGCGCTCTTCGCTGTGCGGCCAAAAAGTAGGTGCGACAATTAAGGGTAGTGAACTACCTGATCAAGTTGCAGTGCAGATGTGCAATGCACGTTAGCTGCAAAGGCAATTTGTCGCTGAAGGGTCTACTTGTAGTGCTCACGCTGCCCTTTGCACTCATCTTTATCAGACAGTAAGAAACATGTGAAAACAGGTGCCATTTTCTTTCTTGTGCCTCGTGGTGTAACTGACCGCCCCACAGCTTGCAGGAATATCCAGAACTATGCTTGAAAACAAAACAGACGGCTAGGGTTTTTGCCTACCCCCTAAAAGTCACTGCTGTCACCAGTGCCACCGCAGCTCCACTAATGTCACTGGCTGACGCTTGGCTATATAGTACCAAAAGTGTGAGCAAAATGGCATCTAGCTCTGCAGACCCCTGTAGAATTAGAGAGCCATCTGTTTACAAGATAGAACACATTTCGCATGCGCTGTACTACTCTAATGTTCACTTAGGAAGAAAACTGCACCATTTGTTATAAGCAAAATGCACTTCCTTGAACAGCATGTGGGACGAAATGGTGCATGATACCCAGAACAGCAGTGCAATGACGACAAACACGAAAAGAGAAACACTACACAAGCACACACTACCAATTATAACACAAAACGAAACACCAGCTTTCACTTTCACACCCAAGTGCATCACACTAAAACAACTCTTCTTTCGTAATTACGCAGATATATCTGGCCAACAATAGATGTTAGTAACCCTCCCATCCAAGGTGAGGGGTGGACTTTTTTTTATTTCCCAAACGTGCCATAAGGCATACTATAGAAAATGCTTTACATAATTTTTGAAATAAAAGTTTGCGAAATAAAAAAAAAGTTCACCCCTCACATTGTCTGCGCACGACAGTTACAATTTATGCCACTTAGACACACACTAAAAGATCACCACACATCTGCAACTGCCATGAATCACGTTCACTCACAATACATCTAAAAGGAGAGTTCAGTTCACGAGTCTTAAAAGAAAAAAACACATCAAGGCAACCCTTCTTGCAGTCGCTGATCGCTTTGGCCAATCTGCTCAGCTGCAGTTCTTTACATAACATGATGACATTTGCTCTACTAGCTTTCTTCTGCACAAGCAGAAAATTCTTAATTCTTCCTAAAATTCTTCACGGTCGCCTTCTCTTCATATAGGCCAGCCAGAACCACTTTGAAGCCCCCTTTTTCTGTTTGAAGGAGACGAAGGTTATCTAAAAACTTTATTTAGAGTATGTTCTTGCAGTACTAGATCCATCTTCCGAGAAGTCCTTGGGGTACAATCCAGCCCATCCAATATTCCCCTCATGCACCACACAACCCTGGGGGCTTTGCAGTTGTTCCGGCTAGCCAATACTAACAGAAGGTGACCCAGGCAATTAAGAATTGTATACTTGTATAGAACAAAGCTAGTAGATCAAAAGCCATCGCAGTATGTAATGAACTGCAGCTGACCAGATCGGCCAAGGTGATCAGTGATTGCAAGGGTTGCCTTGATGCATTTTTTCCCTGTTAAGACTCAAACTGGATTTGCCTTTTAGATGCATTGTGAGTGAACGCAATTTGTGGCAGCTCCAGATGTGTGTTGTTTTTTTTTAGTTTGTGTCTCAGTGGTGGAAGTTATGCGTTCTGTTTGGATGATGTGAGTGATGGATTTGGTCTTGTAATCGCTGCTTGGACGATACCTGGGATGTGAGGGTTGCAAACATTTACTGTTGGCCAGACATATCTGCTTAGGTGTGCGAATGTGAAGGACTTGTGTGTAGAGAAGGAAGTTGTGCTTTGGCGTTAAAGACGAAGTTTGCATTCTGTTTTGTATTACAGTTGGTAGTGTATGCCTGTGTTGTGTTTCATTCATAGTGTTTGTGTTTGTTGCACCACACTTCCTTAAGGTAAGGTAGTGAGCTCACATTTATACTCATCATGTTAACTCAGAAATTCAGTCAACTTGGACTCTGCATGTTTCTATCAAAAGTGTATAAAACTCAATGGTGTTCAATAGAGACATTTAGTTCCACACCAGTCAATACAACATTGGCATTCATAAAACCTAGCTTTGAGCGGTGCAATGCTCCGCAACTCAGTGGTGCAAAGGATAGACGAGAGGTTTTGGGAGTTTTTTCCTGCCTACAGGCACATACTTTGCTGACTGCATTTCAGTAGCTAGTGTTCCTGTTGCTGGCTTCTTACTTGAGAAATATGAGAAATGTTTAACAGCAAAACTAAGTCAACAAATGATGAGAATCATAAACTGCTACTTTTGAACAAATTATAGCAGCCAAGCACTTCTGCAACCTAGAGTAGCTCATCTGGAATGGGAGGGTGAGATCGCAATCAACCCATCAAGTTGACCCTTGGAACAGAGCGGCATCAGAGCTGCCATCCCTAAGCCGAGTAATTTAAAAAAGGGCTTTACATCTGTGTCTTGTGCTTTCACACAATGCAGTAGCTTAGTACTGCATGCTGATGTATATGTGCCAGATGATAGAGGCGAAAATAAGAAATTAGTCATTGAGCAAATAGCAAAGTGCCCAGAAGAAATGAGCATGGGCAGGACATGTAGTGTGAGGAGAGGATAACCAATGGACGCTTAGCATAACAAACTGGATTCCAGGGGAAGGAAAGGTTAGCAGGGGCAGCAGAAAATTAGGTGGGTGGATGAGGTTAAGAAGTTCGTAGGGGTCAAGTGGATGCAGCTAGCACAGGACCGGGTTAAATGGAGGAATATGGGACAGGCCTTCGCCCTGCGGTGAGTGTAGTCAGGCTGATGATAATGATGATGAAGGTGCATGTATATGATTGACAATCTTGTCAAATGAAAATAAATATGTAAAATAAATATCAATGAGACAGCTGCACAGTGTAGTAGACACTACATTGACTGCCCAGAGAGCTAGCCTTGAAGACAGAATGTGGAGCTCGAAAGGCTGCCCACATCACCATCATACTACCTCTCAGCAGGAGTGACTTGTGGTCAGTGGGCTGCCAAAACTCAATGAATCAGGAAGACTGCATTTGTAATAAATTCTCAAACTCATTAAGTTACACTCATAGTTATGTTTATTTTTCACTCCCAAGGAATAAATACTGGTGCAAAAGTGCTGAAGACCATCTAAGAATACCATAAAACCTCCAATATTTTTTTCGGTATAATGAGAAGAAACACACCTTTTGACTGCTTTCCTGCCTGTTGTGAGACTGCAGCATCACCCAAAGAGGCCTTGGCACTCACAGTGGTTCACTGTTATTGAAACAAAAACAACAATTAGTGTTTTACATACACAAATGTTCTACCCATAAAAAGGTTTTTTAAATGTGCAACAACAGCACAGCACATTCTAGTACAAAAAAATGTTTTTCTTTAGCTACAGTAAAAGAAAATTTAGCAGTGAGAGAACAGCTAGCATGAACAGAACAACTTTGAAGGAAATATTTAAGATCCGTCATAACATCAATTATATGATATACTAAAGGACGTGGCTCATGAAAGGGGTGCGTGAGGTGTGGTCCGCACAGAGTGCAGTGCTCAGAGGGTGCAGCTGGGCAGTAAGAGAAAGGAAGTGGTGGGGAGCAAAATGAATTATTGTGTAAAATCGAGTATTGGTACTGCTGAGACACTGACTGGAGAATGCGACCTTCTCGTAAACTAATTGTTCTGTTTGGAGTTCTTGAAAACACAGGCCTTAGTTTATGCCAGACTCCATGCCAAATTAATTTTGAACTGGGCCTGTGCACGCTGGTGCGCCCTGAAAACACCAGCATTAATCCGATACCCATCAGAAACCCCTGCACAAAAGCATGTTAGACGACACCAGTCAGCAGCCGCACTGCCACGCCTCTTTTTCTTTACATGCAGTTAAGTCTCCTTTCCCAAGCGGGCATTGCTGGCAGTATCTCTCCGGCAGTTGTCTTGTTCATTTATCTCCTGTGCCTTTCTCGCTCCTCGATTCAGTCCTATCCACCTCACAATTTCAAAACGCCGAAAGGCACAGAATGCCTGTTGTTGAGTGGAATGGCAAGTTAGATCATGACGTGCTGACCAGAAAAAAAAATGAGAAGGAGGGCACTTTTAGAAAGGCCAGGTGCTTTAAAAGAAGAATTGAGAATGTACCCAAGGGTGTTCACGTAGTGCATTATTCTCCCTGGAAAAGGCAAAGTCATTGTTAAGATGAGAAATTCAACTGAAAGCATTAACAAAATTGAGCCTGGGGATGCCCCCTGTCTCCCAGCTCCAGAAGGCCATTTGGCGCTCAATATTTTCTGTTGGTATGGCACCAATGAGCATTGGTAACTTTGCAGTCTAGATGCGGAAATCAGTCTGCACCTTTTCGAGGTACAAGTGGACTTCCAATACTTCTCATACTGGGCAATCACCTGTCTTAATTAAGCCGCTTAGTTAAGTCAGTGAATGTCCTCGCAACTTACACATGCTAGTGTTTCTGCCTTTTTTGGAAATATGTTCTTTTGACGTAATGTTTTAATGAATTGTCATTTCTGGGGCAATATCGCTGCGTCTAAGGATTAAAAAGAAACAAAAAATACACTTTACTTGCTCTGCATGGTTGGGTGCAAAAGCAACCTTGACTTCAAAGGAAACCATGAGGACAGAGAGAGCTGCACTTCATTTCCTCCTGGACAACCCCCCGTGTCATCCTGAAGCATGTGTGTTTCAAGATAGCTGCGCCACTCGTCGCAGCGGAACTGACCTGGACTCCATCCGACACTGCCAGCGAAGGTGTCGTGCACCTCTACGAACTATTGTTCAGACATTTCCGCTCATTGGGACCGACTTAAGAAGCTTTTCTTGTCCCGCCAGGCGTGGGAACGCGCCACCGGTTAGGCTTAACGCCGCCGGCTGCTCATCGCCTCGTGCGTCTTCGAGCCTACATCACCATAGAGGGAGTACGCCGTCGAAGGCGAAGAAATTTCTTCTCAAGAATTTGAAAATAATCCACGGTGGACCCGCGCCATCCGGGCCCGCAACAAACTCTACCCCACCATGAAGCAGTCATCAAATGACGCATCAGCAGAGTCCAATTCCCAGGCAGCTCCAGGCAAGCCGGCCCAGTCGTTGCAAGGCGTATCTACTACAAACAAAATCAAGAAGCATGCTCCCCTTCCTCGTCTACCAACTTCAGATTTCAAGATCGAGTTTCGCCGTGAATGGCGGTGCTCTTCTCTTCTGACACAGAGATTGACTATGCAGATGCTCGGGCTAAGGACAAGCTACGGCTTAACCCTTACAACAACTCATTCACCGTAAGTACGCCTTCAGAAGCCCGAATAGAGCGCTATGTCCAGATTCAAGAACTGCGACTTCACGACCAACAGTACCCGATGAAAACATACGTCGCTGCCCCTGACAACGCTGTCAGGGGGATACTTTACAACACAGTTTATAACCAGACCCAAGAAGACATCTTCTCCGACCTTGTGGCGCTGAACGCTAGCCGGCATTTTACGACCGCCGACGCTCGCCAACTAGGACGTACCAAGTCCATATTGGTTACCTTCATCGACACTATGGAGGTTCCAAAACAGCTTGTCTTCTACGGCACCCTCTACGCATGTCACCCTTTCAAGGCGAAAGTTGAAGCGTGCACCAACTGCCGCAAGCCAGGCCACCGTGCTGATGTGTGTCCCAAGGAACGCACCGGCCTTTGTCCACGCTGTGGTGCGTCTCACCCCATCAAAGAAACGCCGCATTGCACTCCCAAGTGTATCATCTGCAACGGAGCGCAATTCACAGGAACGCGCAAGTGCAAAGCGCGTTTCCAGCGCTCTGGCAACAAGACGCATGTCTCCAATACTGGGACAACGCCTCCAGCAGGTCTACCACCAAATCCACCCCCAAAAAGTCTCAGGGAGTCGCGAAGCCGCCGACGCTCTTCCTCCCGCTCAAGAACTGACCGCAGTCGGAGCCGTTCCGTGTCCTTCCCGCCACTTCCAGGCCAAAAGGTCCAGGATTCATCTAAAAACCAGGTGAGCTGCGGCTGCAGCCTTCCTCGCTCGAGAAAGAAAACGCGGAGCTGAGAGCCAAATTATCATCCCAAGGTCGCGAAATCGCTGCTCTTAAAGAGCAGCTCCAAATCCTCCTAAGGCGGGAACGCTCCCCAGCGCCATTGCCCCCAGTGGCGCAACCCCTGACAAATCCAAACATGCCCCATTCCTCCTCTGTCTCTACCCCCTCCACCTCCTCCTCACGCGCCACGTCACCAGCACGTGGGCTCCCCGCTAAGCGGAAGCCCGCTGATGATGCTAATTCCCTTTCCCAGCCAGTCACTGACAACCTTGTACATCAGGTCACGTCATTCATGCAAGATTTTGAGAAACGCATGATGGCGACACTTAACACATTCCGCTCTGAAACTCAAACGTGGATGAAGAACATTTCTGACCGCGTGGCGGCGCTCGAAACACGCCAGAGCAATCAAGAGGCGTCTGTCGCGCAAATCCAAACGCAATTTCTCGAGCCTCCTCCCAGAGGTCATACGTCACCCGTTACATCTTCTGCACTCTCCATCATTGTCCAAAATGGCTGCGACACCCCAAACCATTAAGGCATGGCAGTGGAACTGCAGGGGGTTTCGTTCAAAACAAGACAACCTGCAGTTTCACTTACAGGCCCTTTCCAGCTATGACAGCCCCAGTGTCATTGCGCTTCAGGAAACGCTAACGTCAGTCAAGCTCCGTAATTACACTACATACGTCCCAGCTACTCCACCACAGACCAGGGTCGCCACACTAGTCCATCGCAATCTAACTGCGATAGAGCACCCGTTAGAGATAGACGACGTGGACGGTCTCTTCCTGGAGCTCCTCCCCCGCGCACGCAAATCACTCAGTCTTTTCATCCTAAATCTCTACAGCCCTCCCAAATGTCCTCCTGCCCCTCTTCTTGCTGCTCTCCGCAAGGCGACATCGATAAGCCAGAACAACTCACTGCTTATAATGGGTGACTTCAACGCCAACCACATCAGCTGGGGGTACCGAAAAAACTGTCGTAAAGGCACCTCCCTATGGTCATTCATTCAGGACGAAGGCCTCTCCCTGCTTAACGACACCATGTTCCCCACGCGGATCGGGTCAAGTGTTCAACACAACACCAGCCCAGACCTCACACTTAGCAAACACATCCATGACAGCCGATGGGTCAACACAAACCATTCACCTGGCAGTGACCATTATATAATTTCCACAGAGGTCAATATTTCTTCAATTACCCCGCTAAAACGACGAAGAGTTCAAGTGGTGAACTGGGACAAGTTCCGCCAGATACGGAGGCTGGCCCCGGACACCATCACAGACCTCTCTGAATGGACCAACACCCTCACCCGCGATGTCGCCCGCGCTACTTCCACCATTCCCGAGCCTGAGGACACGTCGAGTGCTGACAGCCGCCTTCTCCATATGTGGGAAGCACACGCCAGCCTTCAGCGGCGCTGGCTATGTCAAAAGCACAATAGACCGCTTAAACGACGTATCTCTAACCTTGTGTGCGAGATTGAAGCGCATGCACGCGACCTAGCCCATCAACAATGGGGACAAATCTGCGACCGCATGAGTGGCAATTTAGGACTCAAAAACACTTGGTCCCTACTGAGGCATCTCTTTGACCCGGGTCACTCCAAGGCTACCCAACACAGGAATATCACACGCATCTTGCATCAACTCCCCCTCTCAGACGACGCGCTTATCCAAGCCCTTAAAGATCAATATCTAACCACAACCCCTCCCACGCCTCTTCCCCCGTATTCGGGGAGCCCCAACCCGGAGCTCGACGCGGATATCTCCCCAGCAGAAGTTCGCGCGGCCATGCACAAACTCTGAACCACCTCAGCCCCCGGCGCTGACAAAGTCACTAATAAGATGCTCCGCAATCTGGACGGCTCGTCTGTAGAGGCTGTTGCGGACCTGTTCAATCCGTGCTGGCGAACGGGAACCCTCCCCTCACAGTGGACTTGTGCCTGCATAACTTTCATCCCCAAGCCAGGCAAGCCTCTTGACATCAAAAATCTGCGCCCTATTTCCCTTACGTCTTGCCTCGGGAAGCTCTTCGAGAGCATAATCCTTGCTCGTCTCCAGGAACACACGGATGATAGACTCCTCTTTCCCCCCACAATGATAGGATTCCAACCCCACCTCTCCACTCAAGATATCATGCTGCAGATCTCAGAAGACATTATTCACCCCCGCAACAGGAAACGCAAGCGCGCGGTGCTTGCCCTCGACCTGGAAAAAGCATTCGACAATGTACACCATTCGGCCATTTTGGACGCTCTGTCATCTCTACATGTCGGCCATCGTATTCATCAATACATCTCAGCCTTTCTTCGCCAGCGCACAGCTGAAATCACATTTGGCTCCCTCTGCTCCCCTGTCTTTACCCTTGGTAACCGAGGCACGCCTCAGGGATCTGTGCTCTCTCCGCTTCTGTTTAATATTACTCTCATCCCAATGACAAAGGCTTTGTCAGCCATTCCCGGCCTATCGCACTCTCTATATGCTGACGACATCACCCTGTGGACCTCCGCAGGTAATGTGGGAACCATTGAAGAGAGACTGCAGGCTGGCGCAGATGTGGTGACCTCTCATGCTCAGAGGGTCGGTCTTGCATGCTGACCCACCAAATCTGAACTTTTGGTCCTTCACCCGCCTAGAGCGAGAATCGACAAAGCTCCCCCACCTAGAATCGAGGTCACTATTCGCGCCGTCCGAATCCCGGAGGTGGAGAGAGTTCGCATCCTGGGGATGATTCTTCAGAACAATAGCAAGAACACTGCCACGATCACCAAGCTCAGTGTTACCGTTCAACAAACAGTCCGCCTGATTAGACGAATCGCTAATAAACACAGAGGCATGCGGGAACACGACCTCCGTCGCCTGATCCAGGCTTTCGTTCTTAGTCGGGTAGTCTATTCATTACCATACCTCTTCCTCTCTCGAGTAGAGGAGAACAAGGTCAACTGCCTTATCCGCCAGGCGTACAAGACGGCCCTCAACCTTCCCCGCCACACGTCGAATGAACGTCTTCTTAAGATCGGCGTACACAATACCCTCGCCGAACTCATCGAGGCTCATGAGTCTGCCCAACTTGATCGACTCTCCTCCACCTTAGCCGGCCGACACATTCTTGACGCTATCGGTCTACGTCCCCCTGGATATTACGCCCACACCTTCTCCCTCCCACGCCACACACGAGAACACCTTACCGTTCACCCCTACCCCGCCGGGGTGGTGCAGTGGTAAGACCCGACTACTGTGCCGGAGTACCCGGGTTCGAACCCGACCTCGGTGGCTGCGTTTCGATGGAGGCGAAACGGAGTGGCGTCCGTGTGCTGTGCGATGTCAGTGCACGTTAAAGAACCCCAGGTGGTCGAAATTTCCGGAGTCTTCCACTACGGCGTCTCTCATAGCCTTAGTCGCTTTGGGACGTTAAACCAACCAACCAACCCTACCCAAGAACATGCACCCCGAACATCACGTGGCTCGTCGCGCTGCTCGGGCTGCCGCCCTACACAAACACTATGGCACAGAGCCGGATACCGTCTACGTCGATGCTGCCTCTTACACATCTGCTCCCGCCTTCGCCTTAGCTGTAGTGTCAAACTCCTCCACCCTTCTTACCGCAGGTACTGTCATCGCTTCCACTTCCGCGGAAGCGGAGGAGGCGGCAGTAGCCTTAGCAATCTCTACTACATCGGCGACCCTCATTTTTACTGATTCAAAGACAGCCATCCGAAACTTTGCGAAAGGACGTGTTTCCGAACCCGCGTTCCGGCTTCTCAGCCAATCTCCCGTTCCTATTCGACCTATTCAGCTTCTCTGGGTCCCAGTCCATGCCGGCCACCCAGGTAACGAGGCGGCTCATTCTTTTGCTCGAGGTTTCGTCAGCCGAGCAGGAGCCGCCGACGCCTGGGGTGACGCTCGAGATCGTATGGTCACATACCACGAGATCACTGTGCACTACTGCGAACAACGTCTTGCCTATCCACTCTCTCACTAAATTGCAGCAGGTGACGTGGCGCCAGCTACAATCCCGCACTTTCCTCTCCCCTGCCTACCTCGCCCTTGTTCACCCGGGGCTGTTCACGCTAGAATGCACCCTCTGTGGTGCTCCAAAAGCGGATTTTGCTCACATTCTTTATTCTTGCCCTGAGCATCTTCCACCTGCCGAATGGCAACTCACAAACCTCGAGCGATGGGAGGCTGCGGTGTCCAGTTCTGAGCCGGTTGACCAACGGCAGCTGGTGGACTGGGCTTTGGAAGTCGCCGGGAAACGTGACTTTCCGGCCACGACACGCACCCAAGAGCCATTCCATCCCTAGGATGTCACAGCTAAGGCTCATCTTAATAAAGTTTGTCACCATGAGGACAGAGAAGGAAGTTACGATTTGGTGCTTAAAACATGGGGAGGGAGAAAGGGTGCCGCTCCTTTGCACCAGGTGCGGGTGCCCTAGAGACGCCAGTGCTAAAAGAAACAAATGCATTCCTGTAAAATGTACCTTTTAATTGAGAATATATTTTGAAAAATCTTCAATCGTTTTGTGGAAAATTCTTTTCACCATGTCCAGAACAGCTGCTCCTGAACAAATTTACGACAGTGTATTGGTGAAACAGTAGCAACAGCCAGAAAAGTAAACTATTGCTCAAAGCAGTGGGACTGCAACTCGACACCATTACATCGTGGAGAAGTACACGTGCCCTCATAACCCTGTGTACATTCCCCCTCCCTCGTAACTTAACAAGAATGGAGGAGGTTTCCCTTAGAAGGATAAGAGCTGGGGCGGCCCTTACCCCGTCGGTAACATGCCGATGGCAATCTCAAACAGACATCGGACCAACCACATGCCCGAAGTGTTCCACACCAGCTGAAGAAGTGAGCATTCGCCACCTGCTGTGGTCTTGTGCAGGGACAAAGGCATCAAGGACACAGATTCTGCGGGAAGTGGGACTAACCACAAGGGAAGAGGACTTCTCTAAATGGCTCACCGACAACAATAAGAGCGGGCGCCTGCTCCGGTTCCTTACGGAAAATATTTTACATCAGTTTCTATAATATGCCTTATGGCAAGCTTTCGATAAAAAAAAGTGATGACGAACTTCACCTTCCCTCTCAAGGCCGCCTGCCAAGCTTGATAAATTTCTAGTGTGCTATCCAGCTGTCCTGATGTTGATGGGGATGACATAGAAGAGCGCACACCACCAGTGAGAAAGCGCATCGTGCTGTCGCAGAGCTATCGGACGGCCGAAATTAAGTGATGTTTTTCCTGTTTATTTTCTTTAATACAGTCAACGTTAACCATTTAAGTATAGAACCCTTTCGAAAAAAATACCTCCAATGGAATTTTATTGCCGATTTAAACAAAATACATTTTTGTGAAAGTCCAGCTTATAAGATTTCGCTTATAGTTGGAGTTAAGGCATTTATCGAACAAAGTGATACAAACGAAACCCCAATTTATTTCGCCTATAAATCCGCGATTTTTGTTTTTTTTGTAATTTAAAGTACAGGAATGAAAAGGTGCAGTATCTCTCAGACCATTTTCTGTTGATACTTGACAGAACTCTACGGAAAGAAGCAAAGTGGTCATGAAAGTGGAAAGTGGGAAAGAGCAACCCTTATGTCCTGAGGCATTAAACAAAGTTATAAAAAACCATATTGGAGGACTCAGGAGCAATTTCGACTGCCTGGGCACCTTTAACGTGCACTGACATCGCACAGTAGGCGGCATGTGAATGCCCCACTCCGCAAGCGTGAGTCCACGAGCATTTCAATATGGCGGTCGCTCTCGGTAGGAGGAGCATTTCAATTCCGATTTCTATCACTTTTTTTATAATATGCGCCGCGCGCTAGACACTGTACTTCGTCTTGCAAGACGTTTGCATAACTGCGAAAGGTACGACTCTCTCGTCCAATCAGGACTGCGCACACTACATGACTGTGTTCCTACGCGCCAGTCGCCCCGTCAAATGGCGTGTGAAGGGAGGAGTCCTACTAGTCAGCTTCATTTTGTCTCTAGCAGGTGGCGCTTGATGTCTTTTGTGCTTTCTTATGTTTTTGGATTCTAGTTCACTGTATTTTTGGACAGGGGAACGCCCGTTTGAAAGGTACTCGCCCCACTTTTTTTTTGTCCCCACCTGTTCGTATCAGATCCTCGGTTATCATGTGAGTTATTTTCAGTGTTTCTGATGATGGTGGAACAAAAAAAGCCGTGTGTGCAGCGCGAACGTCAACGCACAAGCGGAGAAATTAATCCAGGGCCCTCCCCTACGGTGCCTGCCGTATCTCATGAGAGACGATATTGTTCTTTTTCATTACTCTCGCTGCGATAGTAGTGAATGGGTCCAACTTGTGCATGCACATTTCAAAAATCACATTTGCATATTTAAGGGGCTTATCTCATCGTCCTCATCACAACTCCATTCAGTGCTGCTAGTTGTGTCTTCCTCCAAGTTGACAACAATAGCCGGTCCTTGGTCAACAGCATCGTCGATGATGGGGTCCAGTTTCGCATCACATCTTCCTCACTGCGAACGTGCTGCACATAAATCTTCATTTCTTAGCTGTAACTTGCATGATGCCTTGCCAAACCAGGGGCTCCACGTCTTGGAGCTTAAACGTCTTGTTTCGACTTGCCAGAAAATCCTGGACGTCGCTCCAAACAAGCTCTATCGGGTTCAGTTGGCTGCGGTAGGGTGGCAAGCGCACAACGAGATGGCCAACAGCTTCAGCGATGCAGTCTACACGCTATCGGTCCCCACCTGGGGTCACGTTGTTGACACGCCGCATGAGCTCTGCCTTCACCATGTCGCTTCTCCACGCGACACCTTTTCGGGACAGCCCAGCCTGCATCTCCTTTTTGAGGTACTCATCCGCGGCTGCTTATCCTGCTTCACAGAACGATATGGCGAATTGTCCATCACTATAACGCTGCCGGCTGGCAGTAGTGGGAGACGTTTCTGGGAGAACCACGTCTCGTAGTGTTCCCCCTTCATTTCCTCGTGGCAGTCCCCCGAGTTTTTCTGGGTCGGAAAACTTCCGCTGTGCCTTCGACAAAACCTTGTTCACTGCCGCAGTGCGTAGCATTGAGCCTGCCACCTTCGCCACCGGGGTTTTGTAGACCAGTCGACAGTCCGGATCGATGTGCTTCGTGCGTAGATTGGATGGTGCAGTCAGTCGACACTCGCACTCGCGTGTGGCCGGCGTTGACCCACGTTTCGTTGGTGAAAAAAATTGGTCTACCCTGGCGTCGCAGCTCCGCTGACGCAGGTACCGGCGGCGGCACTGCGCAACCCTTGTAGCACACTTTGTTGCCTCAATGTGGCCGCAATGTTTGCTTTCAACATTGCCTTAACGTGGCTAGTGTCCTCTTTTTGCCACGTTGATGCAACATACATAAGACAACATTGAAGCAACATTGCACCAATGTTACAACAACCTTTAGTCAATGTTTAAGCCACTTCTGAAGACGATATTAATGCAACATGGCTGCAACATTTTCTTAATATTGGTACAACTTTTTATTTGCACACATGCAACATTCCCATGACAACGTTAGTGCAGTATTGCTGCAAAGCTATTGTAATGTTTCAGAAACTTTCAGGCAGCATTCCAAGCTACTGAAATATTCCGCCGCATTGATGGCCACTAGCTATCGATGCTTGCTGCTCAGTAAATGTATCTTGTGAAAGGCTAAACCATGTGCAATGGTATCGTCGTACCACAATGGTTATGGTAGCTTAAGGTCGCAAGAATGAGCAAATGAACATTACTTGTTGCCACACGGCAGTGCGGTGCAGAGGAGTATGAATAGCTAAAAGGCTGCACTGGACAACACAGCTTTTCCCCACTTTTCAAGCTGCTTGCTCTGAATGAGACCTTAAATGTAATATTCATCAGCTCTGTACCAGTGCTCATTTAGATGCTATAAGCTGCTGCGACCTGAAAATGGCACTGAAAGTGGTTATTCTGGCAATTAGAATGATGTATATATATGCATGTGCATTACAAATAACCATCATTTGTTTTTAGCACTATTTTATTTGTCAAGAATTTATTCACTTAGCCTAACAGCAACTTGATTCCAGTATACTCATTAGCTTGACATACAGCAGCTAGTTTCACAAACGTAAGACATTTACTTCAAGACAATCGTTTTATGCAGAAACTTGCAACAATCATACATAGCACACAGCCGATTTGGCTACTCAAGAACAGGAAGCACAAATAATGTCAATAGTTACTAAGCACATCAGCATAGCTTTAAAATGTGCATGTCCCTCAACTTGAGTTTTACAAGCATGACACTTTAGTAAATTATTAATTGCAGAAACTTAAACATGACACTTTAGTAAATTATTAATTATAAAACAGCAGTACTGCCTATTCAGAAAAAGGAAGCAGATATATAACATACTGAACATTTACACAGGCACACTGGCATGTGCCACATGGGCCTACATTTCACAGACAAGATTTATTTTATTTAATTACTTTATAAAGTAACTTGCAACAAAGCTACAAAACAACACACAGGCTACTCATGAACAAGAACCAGAGATAATGTTTTGAACAGTTACTGGGCACAATAGCATAGCATAAAAATGCACCCACCACCCCTCAACTTGCATATACAAATATAAAACACTTCAGTAAACTATTTACGCAAACACTATAGCACAGTATAGCACTATTTTGTGCAGAAACTTGACACAAATATACATAGTGGGAGTACAACCTAGTTCGGTATTCAGAAACGAGCAGACGTATTATGAACAGTAGAGTCATTACGACTAGTTTAATCCTCCCTTCTTTGGACATGCACCATTGCACTGGAAAACTACAAACAAGTATTGTCAGAATTTGACTGAACAATTTAGCATGTCTAAAAATGCTTGTGCCCTGGTAGCCTCCAGCTGGTCACGATGAGGGTCTCTTCCAAATCATGATGTCACAAGTGAAGCTGCATCCCTGAAAAAAAAAATCGAATTGCTAAGCTAAGCATCTTGGTGGGCACATCTCTAATTACAAAATTTTTACGCTGCTTATGAACACAGACATGGACAGCTGTCACGACCTATCTGCTGTCACGACCATTATCAGGACTGACATCTGCCGAACAGTTTTCTAGTTCGTCGTTAACAGCCTCTGCTATTCTTCGTCGTTGCCGGATCGACACTTCGCTTAGCGAACACTTCACTCTCTTCATGATCTGCTGTCACGACCATTATCAGGACTGACATCTGCCGAACAGTTTTCTAGTCGTTGTTAACAGCCTCTGCTATTCTTCGGCGTCGTTGCCGGATCGACACTTCGCTTAGCGAACACTTCACTCTCTTCATGATCTGCTGTCACAACCATTATCAGGACTGACATCTGCCGAACAGTTTTCTAGTCGTTGTTAACAGCCTCTGCTATTCTTCGGCGTCGTTGCCGGATCGACACTTCGCTTAGCGAACACTTCACTCTCTTCATGATCTGCTGTCACAACCATTACAAGGACTGACATCTGCCGAACAGTTTTCTAGTCGTTGTTAACAGCCTCTGCTATTCTTCGGCGTCGTTGCCGGATCGACACTTCGCTTAGCGAACACTTCACTCTCTTCATGATCTGCTGTCACAACCATTATCAGGACTGACATCTGCCGAACAGTTTTCTAGTCGTTGTTAACAGCCTCTGCTATTCTTCGGCGTCGTTGCCGGATCGACACTTCGCTTAGCGAACACTTCACTCTCTTCATGATCTGCTGTCACGACTATTATCAGGACTGACATCTGCCGAACAGTTTTCTAGTCGTTGTTAACAGCCTCTGCTATTCTTCGGCGTCGTTGCCGGATCGACACTTCGCTTAGCGAACACTTCACTCTCTTCATGATTTGCTGTCACGACCATTATCAGGACTGACATCTGCCGAACAGTTTTCTAGTTCGTCGTTAACAGCCTCTGCTATTCTTCGGCGTCGTTGCCGGATCGACACTTCGCTTAGCGAACACTTCACTCTCTTCATGATCTGCTGTCACAACCATTATCAGGACTGACATCTGCCGAACAGTTTTCTAGTCGTTGTTAACAGCCTCTGCTATTCTTCGGCGTCGTTGCCGGATCGACACTTCGCTTAGCGAACACTTCACTCTCTTCATGATCTGCTGTCACAACCATTATCAGGACTGACATCTGCCGAACAGTTTTCTAGTCGTTGTTAACAGCCTCTGCTATTCTTCGGCGTCGTTGCCGGATCGACACTTCGCTTAGCGAACACTTCACTCTCTTCATGATCTGCTGTCACAACCATTATCAGGACTGACATCTGCCGAACAGTTTTCTAGTCGTTGTTAACAGCCTCTGCTATTCTTCGGCGTCGTTGCCGGATCGACACTTCGCTTAGCGAACACTTCACTCTCTTCATGATCTGCTGTCACAACCATTATCAGGACTGACATCTGCCGAACAGTTTTCTAGTCGTTGTTAACAGCCTCTGCTATTCTTCGGCGTCGTTGCCGGATCGACACTTCGCTTAGCGAACACTTCACTCTCTTCATGATCTGCTGTCACGACCATTATCAGGACTGACATCTGCCGAACAGTTTTCTAGTCGTTGTTAACAGCCTCTGCTATTCTTCGGCGTCGTTGCCGGATCGACACTTCGCTTAGCGAACACTTCACTCTCTTCATGATCTGCTGTCACGACCATTATCAGGACTGACATCTGCCGAACAGTTTTCTAGTCGTTGTTAACAGCCTCTGCTATTCTTCGGCGTCGTTGCCGGATCGACACTTCGCTTAGCGAACATTTCACTCTCTTCATGATCTGCTGTCACAACCATTATCAGGACTGACATCTGCCGAACAGTTTTCTAGTCGTTGTTAACAGCCTCTGCTATTCTTCGGCGTCGTTGCCGGATCGACACTTCGCTTAGCGAACACTTCACTCTCTTCATGATCTGCTGTCACGACCATTATCAGGACTGACATCTGCCGAACAGTTTTCTAGTCGTTGTTAACAGCCTCTGCTATTCTTCGGCGTCGTTGCCGGATCGACACTTCGCTTAGCGAACACTTCACTCTCTTCATGATCTGCTGTCACAACCATTATCAGGACTGACATCTGCCGAACAGTTTTCTAGTCGTTGTTAACAGCCTCTGCTATTCTTCGGCGTCGTTGCCGGATCGACACTTCGCTTAGCGAACACTTCACTCTCTTCATGATACAATGAATGCAGAAGAACGGAAATCTGAGCTAGTTGGTGCATTGCAAGATCAAAAAACAGCGCGGCTACTTGGGACAAACAGAGAAGGGAGAATAACGGACAAGCGCTGACTAACAACTGAAGTTTATTCGAAAAAAAGCACAGGTAATATACACTTTTTTTCTTCAGAGCGCATGCGTCCTGGTTCTTGAAGAAAAAAAGTGTATATTACCTGTGCTTTTTTTCGAATAAACTTCAGTTGTTAGCCAGCGCTTGTCCGTTATTCTCCCTTCTCTGTTTGTCCCAAGTAGCCGCGCTGTTTTTTGATCTTGATACAATGAATGTAGCACTTTACCAAACTATCACGAAGGGCATGAGTAACACATGCATATATGCACTACTGGCTTTGTGCCAGGCAACACGTGTCACAGCTCAATAACGTAGGTTAGAAATCACTCACCACTGATGTTATCCTCTGTACAGGCCTCCGTCATTTCAGCTGAATTCTTATGAAGCCGCAATGCAACACAGCAGCAAGAACACGGCAACCACAAGAAAACTATGCTAGAATAAAGGAAACACGCGTGAGCCATGGAGGAAGGAAAATGCTCCATGCACGTGAAGAATTTGCCGCGATCGCCGCTTACACGCGGTTTGGTAGGAAACCTGAACTTGCAGAGAGCCGGCTCCGTGAACTGCGCATGCGCGCCCAGAACCAAAGTGGAAAGGAGGATGCGTTGATTCTCTCCACGGATGTGACGTCAAACAACTTTTAGTATTTGCTTTTTTCTGGAAATAAGCCTCAAACCCAGATGCCAATTACCCCGTTTCGAGCCACCGCACCCGAGCAAAAGCTGGCGCGCTTTTCGGGCAACGGGTGCTCGCGCCTTGCGAGCCCTAGGTCGCTTTTCATGCGTCGGCTTGTTGTAGTTTGCGGGGCATCATCCCGATAGATGCAAATTCGGTGAAAATCTGATTCAGTTTGTGGATTGTTGCCCTAAATTCAACAGCGTAGCCTTCGGTCCTGTCGCTGGCCTGTCTGCAGCCTCCGACTACGGTGAGTCGTACGCGAATGATGGTGTTTCGTACATGCCCGCGAGCTCTAGGTAAAGCATTTGTCGGCGTTCTACTGCAGTCTTGCAGCTTTTTTAACGAGTTTTTACACGGCAGTGCAGCTATGCGGTAGTCACAATTACTGACGCGGCGTAATCACGCGACAGTCTCCGGGCGAAGGCATGTGGAGACTGCATAAATGCGTCGATCCCGTTTCTTCGCGCTTGAAACAACCGTTGCATACCTGCTGCTGTGCACCGATCGGTCGCCGGTTGCTGTTGTCTTCGGGATGCACTGGGGTATTGGGACGTACGCGGCGACTTACAGATGATGTGAAACTATTTGTGAGTCGAGAGTCACGGAAGTTTGTAATTTGCTTTTTTTTTTTGAAATTCTTCGTTTGTGGCCTAGTTTGTTTGGGCAGTAGCAGGCATTTTGGTGTGGTGCGCCAGCGTGAACGCGCTGGTTTATGATCAGGAGGTTTTATTGCCTTCCTCGCAGCTTCAGCAGATAGAGTGGCTGGGCCCATAGAAACGGTCGTGCTTCTGTCAAAAAACTGTCGTAAGGTATTTATCTATGCGGCCCATACGTGGTGCTGCAGTGCAAGAGGTCAGCTTCTTTACAGTGTCGACGAAGTGCTAAAGAAGGGGAGTTGCTGGCCAGCTGAGAGATAGTATAAATGTAAACTGGCCCAGTGCGAAATGAGCCCCGGAGTGAAACGAGCCTACTGCTCAGCATAAAATTGCTACAAGATACGGGCGTATACCCGCACGAATTTATTGTGCTTGTATGCTCACACGTTCCACTGTCGAGTACTCACATCGGTGCATGCAGCAATGAGGGTGACTTTTCGGCTATCATAGGTTCTTCCCCATGAGAGTATCTGCCCTTTTACTACGAAAATAACTGCATTGGTAGAACTCGCTGAGCTTATTTATATAGATTTAACACTTCAAATGCATGTCGATACCGCAGAGTTCCCTAATATATATCTTTTGCTTGCTCCAACAGCGTCATCACTTTGAGAAAACTGGGAATGATAGCAGAAACAATGCCTCCATAAATAGTGGGCAGTGCTTGGCTTCAAGCTGCTGTCAAGGCCATTGACAGCTTATTTGAAAACAAAGCAATAATTAACCTGAGGTGGTACGTTTTGTTGAGGGGAGTGAGGCACCGTTGCATGTACAGCCTTTGTCAAAAGTGTAGAGCCCGGGGGGTCCGCTTCTGAGCCGAATAGTGGCACTGATGTAGAATTAGTTGAGGCCACTGAAGGGGGTAGGACAAAAAATCTTCTTGCCATCAACAAAGTTGGAATACCGGAAATTCATTACAAGCCGCAGGAACTGGCCCAGAAGCAGACCCCCTGGGCTCTACACTTTTGACAAAGACTGTACCTCGTAATCCTGTCAAAGAGCTTGGCAGTTGCTGCTATAAGCACTCTTGATTACAATTCCATGCAAGCCGCAGCATATTCCGCACTTACTGCACACGTGATTTAACTTAGTCTCTTTGTTTGCTATTTCAGTGTTTTGCAAGTGTGCTAAATATTTGTATTTGCGCTAGCATTGACTGCCAGTCTCGTTACTGCCTTTTTCCTTCTGCGGCAGGCACTCTCACTTGCTTTACTCAAATCAAATTCTACTGTGAGTGAGTTTGCTGAATTTATGCAAACTAAAGGTAATTGCTGTATTACTCTCATTTATTTACATTTACAGAGGCAAGGAATACTCGGGGCCGACGTACGAGTTTCCTCCACCAGTTGGATTCCGCCGCTACCTCAGTAGTGCAGTGAGCTGTAACTGGTGTGACCAAATGGACACTCTCACTCCTTCTACTGGTTTAGAGCGTGCTCCTAGTTAAGTTTAAAATATCTTGCTTGCAATGTATTTAATCTTGTTGTGGAGTATTGTCACCCTTGCATTTGCTGATATGTTATTATTTGGAAAGCATTCAGAGTGATTTTGGACGCATGATTTGCAGTGGCGGGAGGTGGAGAAGCACAAATGTGTGAATGCAATTTTTTGCCTCTCTAGTTTTCAGCTTTTAGAATTAAAGCAACAGATTGATATGTGAACAGGCCTGGCATGGATTAAAGAGTTTGTCATATACAACAACACTTGACCCTTGCGGGGGTAACACAGCTGTGGTTATCTGAGCAAAAGTTCTCTGTATGTGATGGTGTCCGAAACATGGCATTGTCTTAAGTAACTTGGCATGGAATCGGCCACTTCTCGCACTCTCTTGACAGCATCTATTGTAATGTGTGCTAGGCGACATGCCTTCGGATCTGATGTATGTCTGCAGCAGTTGCCTTGATGTATCAAGATGGGGTGGTTGTTGCGAGTTGTAAATTCCTATTCTCCCGACTACACCAATAAAATGCAGTGAAGCCAAATACCAGGAACCAATGTGTTATGTGGTTCATTGTGAAGGCTTGCCATTCTCGTAACTTTGCCAAATTGCTAGAAACATTATTTTTAAGCCCGGTCTTCTTTTGCTCATAGCACAACTCATTTCGTGCATTTGTCAACTTTTTGTGGTTTATGGTTGGCACATTTTGCAGAGGGTGACAAAATTTGAGCTGGTGTGCCTCGAAGGTTAAATATCTGTTTATTGAACTCTTCTCGGAAAGCTACATGCAAAATCCTGCCTAATGTGGCTGTGAGGGCTTCGCACTTGATTGATGTACCGGCGCTTTACTTGTGGCAGCTGGTCTACATTGTACAGGACTGCCACTTTGAGGAGCACCAGCACTGCTATGAAGCAGATTCACAGCATTGTTCCTGGTGGAGGCAAACCACTGTAGATGTCCTCATTCCAGTGCAGCTTCAGCCAGTGAAGTTTCACAATGCCCGTGTTGGACGAACAAGAGGCCTATGAACTTGAGCATTTCACTTAGTCATTTCTTCCAAACATCCGTAAAAACAAGCAACCTGTTGGTTTCCCCAAAATCCTTGTACAAACATATTTATTTTTATTTTTACAAATAGTTTGTATCATAAGCTGGAGAGCCTTCACTCAAGTATACACTAGGTTCCTATCTATGTGAAAACTACACGCTTGTGTGCCAGTGTCAGCAGATCGTTGCTAACGATTGTGGAAACCCTCCTAAACAGAGATAAAGCTGAGAACATGCAGCGATCATGTGTACATACTCAAAAGCAAGTGGGTACGGAAACTATGTGCACCTTTGGCCACTAGTTGGCATTACAGGTGGTTGTAGTACCTGAATTGCTAAAAGCTGAAATCAGAGCTTCTTCTGACAGACTCTTCTGGCTTCTTTGCTGCTAGTGCGATAAAAAAAAATCTGTAGCTGAAGTTGCTGAATCACACAATTTCAGTGTTTTTTGTTGTGCGGCCTGACACGAACATTTCTCTATCTAAGGTGCCACCATTCTTCAGATACAGATCGCTTGTGTGTCACCACTTGGTGCAATGTTACTCTGTGTCACCAGGGGTAAAGACAGACAATTGGAGGAGGAGGATACGCTACAACAGGACATGTATTTGCAGACTAACAGGAAAAATAAGGAGGCCTTAGGAAAGCTAAAGAATACGGTAAACGCCGCTATGAGGCTCACTGAAAGAATCTCCAATCTAAAGAGAGGATTGCAGGAAAAGGAGTCAAGTCATTTGGTACAGGCATTCGTGATCAGTAGAACAGTTTATGCGACGCCTTGTATGAATATGGACGTGACGGAGGAAAACAAGGTGGACGCTATGATTAGGCTGGCGTATAAGGCGGCCCTTGGGTTACCTAACATTGCTTCTACCGAAAGTCTGTGGGATTCATCATCATCAGCCTGACTATACCCATTGCAGGGCGAAGGCCTCTCCCATATTTCTCCACTTAACCCGGTTCTGTGCTAGTTGCATCCGCTTCACCCCTGCGAACTTCTTAATCCGCCCATTTAACTTTCTGCCGCCCCCTGCTACGCTTTCCTTCCCTTGGAATCCAGTTTGTTACCCTCAGTGACCATCGGTTATCCTCTCTTCGCACTACATGTCCGGCCCATGTCCATTTCTTCTTAATTTCCACTAGAATGTCGGTAACTTGAGTTATTTCTCTGACCCACTGTGCACGCTTCCTGTCTCTTAATGTTACCTCTACCATTTTTCGTTCCATAGCCCTCTGGGTTGTCCTCAACTTAAGCAGAACTCTCTTGGTTAGCCTCCACGTTTCAGCCCCATAGGTGAGTAATGGTAAGATGCAACTGTTGTATACTTTCCTCTTGAGCGATACCGGTAAGCTACTAGTCATAATCTGCGAGTGCTTGCCAAATGCGCTCCATCCCAATCCTGTTCTTCTTGTTATTTCCTTTTCATGGTCCGGATCTGCGGGTAATACCTGTCCTAAGTAGACATATTCGCCTACTACTTCCAGTACTTCGCTACCTAATGTAAACTGCTGTTCCTTTCTGAGGCTGTTGAACATTACCTTAGTCTTCTGCATATTGATTTTCAAGCCTACCTTTCTACTTTTCCTGTCTAGGTCATCAATCATTATTTGCAGTTCATCCCCCGAGTTGCTTAGCAAGGCAATGTCATCAGCAAATCGCAGATTACTGAGGTATTCTCCATCTACCCTTATCCCTCACTGCTCCCATTCTAAGTCTCTGAATACTTCCTCTAAGCAAGCTGTGAATAGTACTGGGGAGATTGGATGCCTGGCAAGGTTAGCTTCATATATGCGTGAATCGCACGGTGAAGTCATCGGTCATGACCGGACATGATGTCATGTGGTGACCTCAGTTCTGGTTATTAGACATGACTGGATGTGACGTCATGATGATGTCACATCCGGTCATGGTGACATTACTGCGAACACATTAAGCTGTGCAGAATAGATGAAACAACCTCCAGCTTAAACAGCATCACTGTTGAAAGTGGCCGTTGAGCAGTCTAGTTGAAGGTTTGGGCGGCTGTATACGAGCAAGGAACTGAGTGCTGTGATTTAACTTCCCAAAATAAATGCCACCGAGTGGTACTTTTTTCTTAATACAGGTCATACATTTACTAGAACAACCTTACTCTGTATTTGACAGCTGTAAATGCTGCAAAAAGCAAATTTTCTAAACTTGATAATTTTATTCTGGCATGGCTTATATTCTCTAATCTCCAAAACAATTTTCTTGGGTTCCTTTACTTCTGGAAAACTTGGGATATTGTTGGAACAACTACGATGAGAACAGCAAATTTTACAAATTTGAAATTTAAGTGTATGAGAACATGCAAGATGGCGACCATGGCACAAACTTTTTTTTTTCCGCCTAAAACAAGCTTGGGTAATGTTTGTCGTAGTAGCCCAATACAGTCCTTTTCTGAACTGATGGCGGTCAAGCGTAAAAATTGCGTCAAATGGCATGCTATGGGCCTGTGTGCAGGCTTCACACAACTCATTCTCTCAGGCAAGTCCAGTAAAAGAATCTGACTGCTGAGCTGCTACCCGGCACAACAGAACCCAGAATGCAACCTAATCCTACGTTAGCCTGAATACTTAATATTTTTGAGACAAAGCATTCATAGAGGGTTGAAAAAACTCGTACATGCAGAATGCGATCAAAAAAATCTGGAACAAGTTTCATGACACGCATGCCATTTTTCACAGCATATCACACAACTTGGAAGAAAGTCGACAATGTACAACACCACTGGGAAGGAAAACAATTGAAGCAGTTGAAACAAAAAAATTTGGTAGCGTATGTGTCAGTGAACCCTCAGTGTCTATTAAAAAAAGTGAAATCAATGATCTTCGACACTAGTAGAACCTGAATAGCGCTGTGTGATAAGGCTGTCCACAAGTGGCAATAAGCAAAGTTAAAATCAAAACAAAACAAAACTTGACAGAACTTGCACCAATATCACTGCTATGCTAAAATAAAATACACAGACACCATATAACCACTGTTCACAATACAAGTTCTACAAACCTGATGCAAATTTTTATATCATAGCTGTAACGATACTAGCACAGCCTGATAATTACAGTACACCTAAACAATCACTCTACCTGCCTCTATGCATATATTGTATGCATATAGGCACTATGCACATATTGTACTTGACTACAAAGTTCAGCATGGTAGTTAACAACCATGCACATGAAACAGCTCGGGTATTGAAAAGCCTCTTCCAATCTTGTTCAAAACCAATATATTCTGATCAAATCAACATGCAAAATGTAAATCTTTCGTAAAAAATTTCATTTTGCACACAAAGACAAAGGTAGCTTTACTGCACATACTGTAGCACGAGTTGAATGCTACGGGCAAATTTTCATAGTGCTGCAGGGTTTTTATGTGTTTATTATATGAACGATGCAAAAAATAAAAAATCGGTGAACTCCATAAAAGGTGCCACATTAGAACAAAAATTAGCAGTGCTATGCCTAGATAATTCCACTGCAATAATGCATCTGTGCTGACTCATGTTCTATTGCCATAAACAAAGTACAGTATGCGAGGAATACAAGGGATGAAGGTTTGATTCCCAGTGGAGACAGTATTTATTTATTTTATTTACCCCACTAATCACACATGTGCTCTGTGCTGTCGTACAGTACAGCAAGTAACAGCATATGGTACCTGTAGTAAGACATAGTTCATGCTGGTTACATCGGCTGTCATGCAAAGATGTAATCAATGCAATTAACACTTTTTGTAGTGGCTTGAAATCGTTGACGACTGCGACCCCGATCAGTTCGCACCTGAACACTGGCAACCACTGTGATTTCGTAGTATCGATGACAGTCGCCGCAGATGATGAGGGGAATGTCTGGTGCCCTCACAATGCATCAGCCAATATCGCAGATAAGTGCTGCCATTCAGCGCCACCATTGCAATTCTTGTTTAAATGGCTATGGGTTGTACAAACTGGAAACTCTAGCAGACTTAACAATCTTGTGCATTCGCAATGCCATAATAACATTGCGTGGGTAGTAATTTAGAAAAAATAAATACATTCACAGTTAAAACTGGTTCACTGGACAATATTTTGTAAGTAATAATTCAACACTACTGCACAAGAATTTTCAAAACTCCTCTGAGCCTCACTAGGGCACCTATGAATGTTGTGCAGCCTTGGTGGATGGAACCGTGACAGATTATTGTAGATGAAAATGTAGCCATTAAATACTGTCCTTTTTAAAATGCGTGATAGAGCGTTACACTGCAGTGCACAGGTGTAGAACATAAAAACATGGCTGCAGCTGCGAGCTATCAGGTGGCTGTCACACATACTCCATGATAGTAAATCAGGTATAGGTATCTTCCATGGGGCAGGTAGCTAGTAGCAGGCTAGGCAGGCAAACAGGGTTCGTTCATGGCTCTGGTCCACCAAGAATGTGACAGTGCTGCAAGTCATCTATACTTGGGCAGATTACCTAACATGCAGACAACTACTGTAAAGTCAAACACTGAACTTACAAAAAAATTAAGTTGATAAATGAAATGTACTGCCTTTGGATCTGAGCAAGAATGAGAACAGAGGCAAGCCATTTTGCAAGCCTGTTTCGATGCATTCCCTAAAGCCACATCTCTATGCTGTTCTGACCAGTTTATTTGTTTTACAAGAATACACTAGGAAAGAACCAAGCGATCGCACATTACATCTACGTTGTGCACTACAGTTATAAAAATAAAAATCATAGCTAACGAGTACGTGACCCCGTTCGGTAATGCAGTACATTCACTTTGCTGTACAGCGTACCACTCGTCTCGGGACTGACGGACAGCGTGTCAGGCCCTTATCATTTGCCAAAAAAAAGCGAAGCTTAATTTCTAGTAAATCAACATTACACACTATTAAGAAGCGGTAAACACACTTGAAACACAGTTCTATATTCAGCTAGTCTGCAAACTATTACCACAGTCATCATACATAAAAGCAACAACAGGCGCATACATGCAGCATGTGCTGAAAAGGCGCGTCCGATGCAAGTGCAAAACTGACGTTGGCCTCGGTGATCTTACGACTGCTAGGGGAAAGCTACATGCCTCACATTGACACTAAAAATTAATTCAAAGCACTTCTGACACAAACGTAAGCCTTCGATGTCTCTGTAGTCACAATGCCTAAACACTTTCAACGGAGCGCTTTATTTAGTTCTGCGCAGGCAAGCAGAACTTCTCTCAGACAACCTCAAGTGCAACAAGAAAGTAACCTTGCTGCAATGTTCACAGTTAAACTTCCCGAAGCAAATCGTTCCCAGCTAATTTCACACAGCGATTCGCGGAAGAATCGCGGTTCTAGCGCAGGCACCATGCTTACCAACATGGTACTCGAGTACGTTAATGTTCCACAAATCAATATATTAACTCATTTCCTTCCAAAGAGCAATCAGCTGGCTTTCTATTCGACTTACCAAAGTGATGCTCACCGTGCGAAGTGCGTCGCCTGTGCTGTATAAACACAGAACACAGCCATTTTATGGTTCGTTAGCATTAGCAACAAATAGATAAAGCGCAACACAGGCTCCGTAAAGCACTGGAAGGAGAATAACCAGAGTCAATAACGCGTCAAACATTTTTTTAAAACGTTTCATGTAACGCGCCGCAACTCAAATAATTTAGCGGAGGAGGCGATGATGATGATAATGGCGCACGCACCATCGTATCTGAAATTGTTGCAAATGAAACTATACAGTTTCAGTTAAACAAAAGAGGTAGTGACGCATAAACTACAAGTGCGAATTTTAATTATCTAGAGGTTTCCTTTTACTGAATTAATTTTTGTTGGTATTGGACGTTTTCGCCACCTGCAGCGCTGTCACTCAACCGTTGCAACGGCGCGCCATTTGAACCGGCTGGTTGTACGGTGCTCGCACAAGTCTCTGCAGTTCTCTCAAGTTCTCTCTTCTCAGTTCAGCTCTCTCTGCAAGCCTCCCAGAGGCTGTATGACTCATTTATCTCGTCACAAGTAATTTTTAAACCACAGTTCAGCAATGCGACACTAGAGCCATTCAATGAAGGACTACACTTATTCCTAGTCTGGCATTTATTTCCTTTGCGCATTTTCACTCTGTCCATTCATAACAAAAAACTTGGAAGAAACATCAAGTGGCTAAGTGGCTTCCCACAGTGCAGTTACATATCTATAGTTATTTCATAAATTGGCAACAGAGTTTTGATTCATTATCACTGCCTGCATTAGGTATGCTGAAGGGAATTAATGGTCTGCAATCATCGCTGCTTCATGCGTTAGCTGCAGCCGCCAACCTTGGCTCATTTGCTAACATTATCTCTTCATCCCAGTGTCTGGTATCCCTTGCTTGTTTCACTCTCTCGAAACCTAATCGATTAGCTGAAAAGCCCTATTTCCTGGATTACATGTCCCACTCTAATGCTTCTTTTAAGTTTTCTGCATCTTCATACTCAAAGATGTGCACCATGTGCTGCAATCTCAACTGCAGGTACTCTACTGCAAGATGCCCAGCACTCTGTGTCATATGGTATGGTGTTGCGGCAGCATAGAAGTACCACCCACACAAACCATCAGATGAGGACCTGCTTATGCCCTCACCTTTTGGGACCAAGGACGCCACCTGCCCAGGGCAAATAGGGCCTGCTCATTTCAATAATAGCCGATTACTACTTCCTTGTTATGATTACCTTGAAACTGTACTTTAATCCACATCTGTGTTTGTGAAGGTTTTCCAAATTATTTTACTTGCTATAACCTGCTGCACTGTCCTTTGCTTAGGTATTTTAAACTAATGCTTTAATATCCACTTTTCAGCCTTTCAAATGATCACATGATAGCAAGCTGCCTTTTATTACATTATATGTACAGCACCTTCCAAATTTACATTCACCTCTTTTTGCTCTTGGGGAAATGTTTCTCATGGTTCAGATTCAGAGTGACTACCTGGCTTAAAAACATTACTCCCTTCCTACGTCCGAAACCTTCCTACCTATATGCAGCAGTGACTTTGTGGCTATGCATTCAACTGCTAATCCTAAGGTTTTAAGATTAAATACATGGCTACATTTTGGCAGAGGCAAGATGTAAAGACACCTGTGGGCTATACAATGTCAGTGCATATAAAAAGGACACCAAGCAGTCAAAATTAGCTCTTTCCCATGCTTGCCGTCTTTCATAGACCGCATTAGGTTTTGGCATTCCCGATCCCTGTGTGCCATGTCAATACCTCTACCTGTTGTAAAGTTGATCTCATCTCAAAGGGTTGAAAAATAAACTTTCATCTTGTAGTTTCTTTAGGTCCTTGAGCATGTGCTGTTATTGAGGCAGCGGGCAATATTTGGCTGGGGCCTTAGACATGCAATAGCCCAAACCAGATTCGAAATCGAGGAAACAGTTTAGCTGAAACAAATGTCGATTTCAGTCTCATCGACATCAACTGCAATGCCCGTTCTCTTTTTTTTCTACAGGAATATAATGTAGACATGATGCAATGCTGTTCTCCCAAATGTTTTCCGATTGTCATGGCTACTACAGTTCAAAATAATGAGACCAAAGAGCACGACACACAAGGAATGCTTATTTGCAATGGAAGCATTTTATTGCAAGCTATGAAGTAAATACATTTGTCGTGAAGAACAAGCAAAAGATTGCAAGAAACCATCAAAAGAAAATTTAAAACCCCATCTAGAAAAGCAAAAATCTAATGCCATGTTTTCATGGAAAGCAGCCATTTTTTAAAAAAGGCTGCTCTTTGAAGATACTCACAAAATTATTTCAGCATAAATGCTCATTTGCTACAATCCTCTTTTTTTCCAACTAGACACAAAGTCTACAAGACCTTGTGTATAAAATGTCACCAACCAGCACGCAGCTGCCATGCCATCAGCGAAACCATGCGCCCAACTGCTCATTGCACACCGGCCAAAACTCTGCACTGCCTTTGGGCAAGTGGAAAACAGCTGCAAAGCATCTTAAAACCCATCCACCTTTTGTTTCTATTTTAAGGTGCTATCATTTCTCCTGCTTCAATCATTTCTTTCGTTTTCAGGTGCGATTCCATGAACTGAACTTGTTTATGAACCACCCTAAATTCGAAAATGTGTTCAAACCTGCTGTCTATGAGGCAGCGCCTTCAGAATGCGCGATGGCCAAAAATACTTTTGCAGCAGACTCGTTAATAACAGAGCTACAACCATCAAAACCGGTATGTTTCTCTCCTTCCCTTCCATCACCAAAGAGTCTCTCCCTCCTCCCTGGTTGACTAGCCTCCACAAGAGACAATACACGTAGGGCTGGTACATGTAGGCTCCCTAAATACGCGAAATGCGGAGCGCCATCTCTTAGTGCTTTGAGAAACTATGCCCGCCATGTTGGTTCGGTCAACAAAATGAAAACGCTGCCCTGTGCTGGGTAAAAAACAGCTACAAGAACGCATCAAATGCAGTCATTATGGCCCCGACTTTTACAGGCATTCTTTTTGTTTTCTTGCTGGTTGGTTTGTGGGGTTTAACGTCCAAAAACGACTCAGGTATGAGAGACGCCATAGTGAAGGTCCCCGACAATTCCGACCACCTGGAGTTCTTTCTTTAAGGTGCACTGACATTGCACAAACACTGGTGCCTTGCTTTTTGCCTTCCATCAAAAAGCTACCGCCGCAGCTTTTTTTTTTTTCTTGCTTTCTGATACCCAAGCACCACCAGTGACCTTCGGCTCATCCAGCTACAATGCCAATAAGGAGGAGGAGTGGGAGAGGCTGAGCTCAATGGGTGGCCGAAGCATAGGTGCGAGGCGTCTGGCCTTTCTTAGGAAACCAAGCCCGTGCATGTATGGATGTTCTGTGTTTTCTGTATTCATGGTTATGCATGGTGTACCATGGCTGGATTCGAGTGGCGACTGTGCGCTCTTTACGACCTATGCATGGAGGGTGCTTCCTGTCTGCTACAGCTGCGAAATCGTGGCACTGTGTGGCATTGACGCGTCTACTCAGTGATGCCGTCATTTGGTGTGCAACAAGCTGGAAAAAAAAAAGCAGAGGCTGGCCAAGCCTGCGGCTGCAAGCCTGCACTTTCACCCGGTTGTGATTCTTGCCAACGAGATGTCCTGAACTTGAGCGTTCAGAGCGACCTGCAGTGATTTTTGCCGCTGTACTGAGAGTTATAGATGATAGGTGTGCCGGCCGTGAGCCATCCTTACAGGCTCTGGCTGTGTATCAGCATCTTGCCGAAGAGCCAAAACCAGGGAAAAACTCGCATAAAATATAGCTAAATTATTGGAATTATTAGAAATTATTGATATGCCATTATTGGAAATTATTGGCATATCATTTGAAACAATGCATGTAGGCAAAACAGGCACTCCTCCTTGCTCAGCCACTAATTTTAACAGGCCTGGCAGAACAGGCCCGAGAGGCCAAAAATGTTAATGTGATAAATTCAGTGCTTCTGTAGCCATGTCAATGCATTTTTGACAGTTCCCCTCATATCATGAAGGAAACAAAGTTACAGCAGGAAGAAAAAAATCAGCTTTTGTGCAGCATAATGGGACTGGCCTTACAATAGTATGCTGCTACTTGCCTTACTGCAGACCGATAACCCAAATCACTGTTGTATTCAGATGGTAATTAGCACATGTTGCGCACTGTAAGAAATAAGACAAAGTAAGTATTACTATGATCAAAATGTGCTAAATAATACTGTTGCCTGAGCCTACACTGCACCGCTTTTGCGCACACAAAATTGAGACTACATAATTTCTCTAAGTATTTCGCTCACTCCGTAAACTGAACACTTGAACGCTTGAAGGCGCGAACGCAGGTGCACACCGGGCGCCACCACAGAAGAGAGTGGCCAGGGTTGGGTAAATCCTGCACTAACTTCACGGGGAAGAGAGCACTGCTTGCCTAGAAGAGCTGCCATTATATCTGCGGCGAATGCGCAGGCTGTATGAAAGTGCGCGCCGCTGCCACTTGAGTCCAGCCGTTGGTGTATGAATAGCACAGTGCACAGAACACGCTGAAGCATGCATAGACAAGGGCAAGAAACTAAAAGCCTTCTTTCTTGTGTGAGTGTATGCATGAGGGAAAACGAAATGCAAGACAAAAAAGTGCGTGACATCAGCACACCAAGTGACACCCCTCGCCCATCAGTCAGAAACCAATGGATGCAGTATCTGTTGGTACCTCATCGACAAAGTTCGATGGCCAGCGCAAAGGATGAGGAGGTTTGGCTGTTTTAAAAGGACCATGAGAGCTTTGGTTTGCATTTTGTTGCTTTCCAGTGTGTGCATCGCTGCAGTATTTCGCAGAGACCATGTCCAACGCCTTATCGGGCTTAGTTAAAATGTCAGCCTGGTCAGTAGCCCTTGAATATGTTAGCTCTCTTAAATGAACAATCTGAAATAAGCAAGGACATAAGTTGTGCTGGCCATATTGTGGACTGCTTTCAAGACAATGTGTGTAATGCCAAATAATCTGAGAAGTTGAATAAACCGTTTGGGGTGCCCTGTTTTGTTTTCTAAATATGCATTGTAATACCATTTAACACAGCTCGGCCACCCAACTTGTGCACACCAGCTAACACAAAGCTTTAGCTGCACTACACTAATCACTCTGTCACACAAACACTTCCGATCCTCATTGAACTCAATCTGCATTCAGGCTTTCAAGAAGGATTGAAGCATCCGGTGCTACACGGGCGTTTTCAGTCAGCATTGAGAAATTGCCTACGTGGTCCGTCGTCTGCTGTCAGTCGCAATGAGTCTCAAAAGGAAATTTAAGATTGGGGTAATGATTGCACGATTTCAGTGTGCACAGCAGCATTCCGCTTTTGGCGCCTCAGGTCATCTAACCTATCTTCCCAGCGATCAAGTGCTCTTCCGCTCTACAGTTTCCTCGCTGACGCAGTCGAAGAGAACGCCACCTTAGCTTCCACTGGCAGTAGACTACGGTGTCAATATTATAAAATTAGCCGTTTTCAAGTTTTAGAGCTCGTTGATGACGAGGGTGTCAATGACCGCTTTTGAGTGTGCTTGAAATCTCGAGAGCGATTGAGGAAGCAACCTTGAGTCAAGCAGGCTCGGGCTCAACTGCACTTGACAGTTGCCGTGTGACAACCTCTATCTACAATGAGTTGAATGTAGATCCAGTTCAATGAGGATCGAAACTGTTCGTATGAGAGCAGTTTCACTCGCATCTTGCAGGAACAAGCAATCTATATACACCTTTCCAATAAGTTACTCGGTGCCACCATATTGTTCGCTCCTCCTCTCTGGACTGCTGCAAACCGGCTCTGCTTCCACTGTGCTAGCACCAAATGCACAAAGCAGTCCAGCAGGTAATATGGTGACACCCCGTGACCACTTATTGGAAAGGTGCACACTACTATGACTATGCTACAGTATGCTAAGGAAGTGAACACACAAAAAAGCCAGGCAATCATGTTACTCTGGTAACGAATGTTTAATTGTGGCTGGCCTTGCATATGGCGGGCAGTAATGCATGTACCCCTGTCTTCGGACAGGACAGCAGGGTTGTAAGCATCTCCAGCAAACACTGTGCGGATGCTCGTTTTGTCATAAAAATTTAGGAGACACTTGAGATCTGTCTTTAAGAGTATAGCATGGTAGCGTCAACAGCTCCTGTCTGCAGCTTCCCTTGTGGATCCTTGATCGCATACATGCACCTTGCTATTTTATAAATGAAGTGTTTAAAGAACTTTGCTGCAACCTACAAAAAAAAATAATGTAGGAAGTGCTTAAGAGCTCTAAGATCGCTAAGGCGAACACAAACCGGCACCAGAATTAGAATATGTGACTAATAGGTACGGTGCAGGGAATGCAGCCTTCTAGTTACACACGTCAAATGACAGATCGAATACCACACGCCCATCCTCCGAGGTCCTGTGTATAAGCGCATAAGTGGCCCGAGTATGCATGGGGTTGCCATTAGCCTCTTTGTCACCTCTCCGCGGCGGTTTGCACAGCCAGGATGCCTCCTTTCCTCCTCTCTGCAACGCGGCAACAGAGCATGCACCTGCCAGAGCTCTTCACACGCAAGTTCCAGTATGAAGGACGTTTTTCGATGACAATTTCTGATCACACCTTCTGTACATGACGCACATGAGCCAATTAAACTACAGCTATTTAAATGCCCTCTAAACACGTGAATATTGTGAATATAAGCATAATACATAAGATAAACTCTCAGCACTGGGTAAAATATTCACAAAGTATTGTCAAACATGAATATAAAAACAAGAAATTGTAATAAAATCTTGAGGATATACAAAAGGCAGAAAAATGCTCATTTCTTAAACTACAGCTTGAAAATGAAGAAGTCTTTTTTTTTTGCCTCAACTCCTTCAGCACCATGTAATTTGTTTATTAAATAAAATATTTACACAATCTTGCTATTAGATAATACTAAAATGCAGGTATTTTGATCCTCAATTAAATAAATGCCCATGTTTTTGTTTTGGCTTTATACATAACATAAAAACCTTTTTCTCCGAAATTTGCAGAAAAAATCCAAAAAGTGAAAGAAAAGGGGGCATGAATATCAAAATAAGCCAGCAAGAAAAATAATTCAGAATACTAAAAATATGCTACACTGCCTCTTTTATTACTAGTAAAGATATGGTGCATTTATCGGCAGATTTCTTTTTTTCGTAGTGCTGTTCGGAAGCAGTGGTCATTCTTGATTTCCTGCAGCAGTTGTTGAGAGTCTCATGTACCTATTCTCTACATCACACTAACAAAATGCAGCGAAGCCCAACTGCCAAGGAAGTAATAATTTACGTTCTGAAGTTCATTTTGAAGGTGTGCTGTTCTCTCAGAAATATAGCTAAGTTGCTGAAAACACCCATTTTTAAGCTCGGCCTTCCTCTACTCATTTTAGTTTATAGCATTGGCATTTCCAAACCTTTCACGATTTATGACTGGATTATTTGGTGATATGTTTTCCACAAGGTGGGAGAGTTTGCCATCAAATTTGAAAATCTGCAATAGGAGCTCGGTGTTCAAACTCCACTCGATTTGCTTAAAGAAGTTCCACACTTGAAGTTCTGGAGAAGCCATATCAAGTAGTACCAAGCTTTCATTGCTGCTGAAACCCAGCGAATGGAAACAGAACAGTGGGAACACAAAATGAGCACGTGTAACTGAACAAGAGTGATTAGAGATTGAAACTAAGCTTTTCTTGGCCACTAGCTGAAGTCCGAGGCTGACATTTGACTGATTCATCATCTGAGCTGAACTGAGAGCTAGTAAAATTGTCTTCAAGAGACTTCGCTACTGCTCTCATAAAAAGAAAGCTATAGTAGAAGCAGCAGAATCGTGTGAATGGCGCCAAAGACCTCTTTATTTCGAATAATTTTTTAAATGTCACACTGTGCCAGAGAGAACAAAAAATAAAATAAAAAAATAAACAAGCTGCACACAAACAGAAACTATGGTTGTCACAATAGCCCCACTGCGGTAGTGCAGTGGTTAAGATGCTAGATTACTGTGCCGGAGTACCCATGTCCGAACCCGATCGCTGACGGCTGCTTTCGATGCAAACGAAGTGGCACCCGTGTGCTATGTGATGTCAGCGCGCGTTAAAGATCCCTAGGTGGTCAAAATTACTCCACAGACCTCCACTACAGCACCCATTTCTGTCTTTCCACTTTGACTCCCTCCTCCCTTCCCTTACGACACAGTTCAGGTGCCCACAGAAACAAGTGACAGATTCTGTGCCTTTCCATCCCTGTGAACTAGTTACTATAATTACTTTTGTCATACTATCTGCCTAAATGGGGCTACATGTTCCGAACACGAAAATTTACGTCTGCCAGTGTGTGAGAACCATCATTCATATATGAACGATTGGCTTAAAGCGGTCCTGAAAGGTATAAGCCCTGATCCCTTAATTTGTGCCGGTATTATCTCACACATAATCGTCAGCATACAACCATAATCTACCACATTGTGCCTAAGACCACCCAACATGGGTATAAAGCTCTGTTTTAACCAAGCTGTATGAATGTGGAGTAGCACGTCTGATACTGGATCCAAGGGTCTCGGAGGGTTCTATTCCACCTCACCCTCTCACCTCAAAGGAGCTGCCTGAGTTAGCAGCTCCAGATAGCGTCGTCCTCTCTTTTCTCGATTCTTTGTCTCTTTTGCGCTTTTCCACAATATGAGCTCCAGCCAGTTCGGCCATATCATATGGCCTCATGATATCGCAGAACCAGACAACCAATCAGTGCATGGCCATGTCACCTGCCAAAGGCATGGTTGTGATTTTTCTCAAGGGTGACGCCTTTTACGCTACCGCAATAAAGCAACCATTCTACAATAAGTCACTCCTTGTGGAGCACTTTTCACTACTGCTGCTGCATTGTATGATATGGGCAGTTCAAATTATGTCCCTTCTGTAAAGAGCAGTTTGTTTGCACAGCCTCCTATCCGATGTGGATGTAGGCTACAATCCAGCACACAACAGCGGCAGGGCAGACACATTAAAAAACATGGCAGCCCTTACGAAAGCCAGCTGCTCTTCCAGCTGATAGAAAGTCCAAGATTTTCCCAATTCTATTATCTTGTAGGCAATGGACAGTAACCCGATCAGTTTAAGTTTGCAAGTCCTTGACAGCCCCTTTCTTATAGATTATGGTACTGTTAGGATCCTTCCAAGATTTTAATACGCTTGAGGTCGTGAGGCACTACACACACAAAGCAAGCAGTTTTTCTAGCACAATCTCCCTACCACTCTTCAAAGATCTGCAGTTGCCTATGCATACCAGCCGATTTCCGGAACCCTTTACATTGCTTCTAAGGCTTTTTTACTTCCTCCATGACCAGCATGACATACAACCTGCTCACATTACTGCCCGTCATCCTGACTGCTTCAGGGGAATGTCATCAGCAAATTGCAGATTACTGAGGTATTCTCCATCTACTCTTATCCCTGAAGGCATATCACCTAGCACATAGTACAATAGATGCTGTCAAGAGAGTACAAGAAGTGGCCGATTCCATGCCATGTTACCTAAGACAATGCCATGTTTTAGACACCATCACACACGGATAACATTTTCTCGGAGAACCACAGCTGTGTTACCTCCACAAGGGATCAAGTTTTCTTTTATATGACAAACTCTCCAATAAATGTCAGGCCTGTTCAGGTATTAATCTGTTACTTTAATTCGCAAGGCTAGAAGCTAGACTGGCAAAAATTGCAGTCACACATTTGTGCTTCCCACCTCCCCCCACTGCAAATCATGTGTTCCAAACCACCCAGAATGATTTTCAAATAATAGCATATCAGCAAGGGTGACAATATTACACAACAAGATTAAATACGTTGCAAGCAAGGTGCTTTAAACTTAACTGGGAGCACGCTCTAAACCTGTGGAAGCAGTGAGAGTATCCATTTGGTCACACCAGTCGCAGCTCACTGCACTACTGAGGTGGCGGTGTAATCGAACTGGCGGAGGGAACTCGTTCGTCGCCACCAAGAATTCGTTGCCTCTGCAGATGTAAATAAATGAGAGTAATACTGGAATTACATTTAGTTTGCATAAATTCAGCAAACTCACAATAAAATTTGGTTCGAGTAAAGCAAGTGAGAGTGCCTGCTGCAGAAGGAAAAAGGTAGCAACGAGACTGGCTGTCAATGCTAGCACAAATACAAATATTTAGCACACTTACAAAGCACTGAAATAGCAACAAAGAGGATCTAAGTTAAATCACTTGTGCAGTAAGTGCCCAATATGCTGCGGCTTGCATGGAACTGCAATGGAGAGTGCTTATAGCAGCAACTGCCAAGCTCTTTGACAGGATTACGAGGTACTCGCAATGGTGCCTCACTCTCTCACAAAACATGCCAGCTCAGATTAATTATTGCTCTCTTTTGAAATAAGCTGTCAATGGCCTTGGCAGCAGCTTGAAGCCAAGCACTGCCAACTATTTATGTTGGAGCAGGCAAAAGATATATATATTTGGGAACTCTGCGGTAGCAACATGCATCCAAAGTGTTAAATCTATATAAACAAGCTCAGCGAGTTCCACCAATGCAGTTATTTCGGCAGTAAAAGGACAGATATTGTCACAGGCATGAACCTATGCTAGCTGAGGAGTAATGAAGTCACCCTTATTGCTGCATACACCGAAATAAGTGTGAGTACTTGACAGTGGAAGGTCTGAGCAAATAAGCACATGAATTCGGTCATGTATATAACCATACTTTTCTAGCCATTTCATGCTGTGCTGTGCAGTAGGCTTGTTGCACTTCGAGGCTCAGTCCGCACAGGGCCTACTTACGTTTAAACTCTCTCAGCTGGCCAGCAACCCCCCTTTTAGCAGTCCGCAGATATTACTCATGTATTGCAGCACTACCACGTATGGTCTGTACAGATGAGTGCCACTTACCTTCCAACACTTTTCCGAAAGAAGCCCGACATTTTCTATGGGCCGAGCCGCTCCATCGGTTGAAGCTGCGAGGAAGGCAATAAAACCCCGATTATAAACCAGCGCGTTCACGCTGGCGCACGCAAAAATGCCTTATACTGCCCCAAAAAATATAAGCGAACTCAGAAATAGTTTTACGTTATCTTTTAGTCGCCTCATATGTCCCAATACTCCAGGGCATCCGGAAGACAACAGCAACCGGCGACCGATCGGTGCACAGCAGCAGGAATGGAAGTTGTTCCAAGCGCAATGAAAGGAGACCGTGGACGCCATTAAGGAGTCTCGTCGTCTCCTCACGCCTTCGCCCGGAGACTGTCGCGCGATAGCGCGATTACGCCACGTCAATAATTGAGGATAACGCATGCTTGCGCTGCCGTGCAAAAACTCGTTAAAGAAGCTGCAAGGAAGGCGATGGCAGAAAGACGACAAATACTTTACTTAGAGTTCGCGGGCATGTATGTACGACTCACCGCAGTCAGTAGGACTGCACCGAGGGCTGCGCCCTTGAATTTAAGGCTATAATCCACGAACTGAATCCGCATTTCACCGAGTTTGCATCTACCGGGATGATGGCCCGCAAACTGCAGCAGACCGACGCATGAAAGACAACCTAGGGTGCCTAGGGCTCGCAAAGCGCAAATGCTCGTTGTCTGAAAAGCGCGCCAGCCTTCCTTTTTGAGCCATACTTTGGGCGGCTCAGTGAACATCTGGGTTTGAGGCTTACTTCTAGAAAAAAACAAGCACTAAAAGCTATTTGACGTCACATCCGTCCAGAAGAGAAACATATCCTCCTTTCCACTTTGGTCCTGGGCGCGCATGCGCAGTTCACGGAGCCGGCTCTCTGCAAGTTCAGGTTGGCAGGAATGGCTCTCGGCGCGGCCGCGATTTCGACTTGATTTGGATTCGCGACGATCTTTACGACCATTAGGCTGCGGGGCATTATTGAAAACAGAACTAAATTTTTTCAGCAGTTATAATTTTAGTCCGCATGTTTAATTGAAAGATAATGTAATCTCAGCAGTCTAAATATATTGCATATAAATATATATATTTCCATCTCAGTGTAACAAAGTTCAGTACACTTGTACTGTTCATCGCATGCACATGACATGCAAGGTTGCACTCAAACTAAAAAATAAATAAACATTGTCATGCGCGGAAGTGACAAGGTCAATGGAGTGACATAATACCGGCTTTTCTGTTTGGGCTGCAGAAATAGTCTGAAAGAACGACAGTTAGCCAATAAAGTAAATGTTGTAGTAATGTCATCGTATGTGGTTCAACATTTATACATCATTTGACAATATTGCTGCAATGTGGAAAGACCATTTTAGAGCAACATTGCCAGCATGTTACTTGTTAACATTGCAGCAACGTTATCGAATGTTGAAAGTTTTCGCATTATGTTGGATAAATGTAGTCCAATGTTATCGCAACATTATACAACATTGACAATGTTGCTGCAATGTTACAGAAACATATTGTGCTACTAGGGAATTTGCGTCGAATCGATTATCATTACATTGCGAGATCGCTTCTTGTATTGGAAGTCGGGATTTAAGCATTCTCTGCATTGTCGCAGTGGACACTGTCGGTAGCGAGTCGTCATTTGCGAAAGGTGCTACCACGTTTGCAATAGTTGGAACTCCGCCTCTCTGGAAAGGCTGTGCACCACACTCCGCACCACGCTCAGATAGAAATCGGCAGCTTAATTTTCCGCTCTCCACCTCTTCCTCCGGCACGCTTTTTCGGTGATAGCGCTCGGCCCACCTTCAACACCTCCGTTGTCCACTGGTAGAGAGCACGCTCGCTCACCTCAGTGAGTTTTTGCCGTACTCTTGATGAGCGCATTCGTACTTCAGCTGGCCCCACTCTCGACGCGAAGCGCTTCAAAACCATTTAAAGCCTTCGCCTGGTTGGGAAAATAGCGCACTGTCGGTGTGCGGAACACAGAAGACACAACCGAGTCGGCCGACGCTATGTTGGAAAATGGAAACGCATCACTACGTCACACCAGGCCTCCGCAGAGCTGTGTCCGCACGTGCTTTCTCTGGTAATATATTCAGTGACTGGAACACTCTGTACTATTTAAATATACCAGCCCAAGCTATGTTTTAAATTGTTCTTCTCGTTGATTTATAAGAGATCTAAACGGCTCAGACATTCGAGGGAGTATTTTTTGTTTCCGCCGCCCTGATTGCACGAGAGAGTTGTACCTTTCGCAGTGCTGAAAACATCTAGTGAGACGGAGTATACAACATTGCGAGTAGAATCACGGACCTGTACATTATTTTCATAAGTATAAAGCGGCAATGCATCGAACGACCCTGTCATCGCCCTTTTCAGTTCTCTAAATTTCCATCCATCTCTGCTTAGGCGAGCGCCAGCCTATCCAATGTCCGAGTGCCTGAAGACGACGCCTTACTTAGTACCTGGATGCCTTGTAATCAGGCCCAATAATATGTTAAACGCATTGCAATTCCAGCTGTTTCTATTCTTTCTTAGCAGGTGAAACTTTAAATTATAGTCGAGTTTAGCGTATTTAACATATGAGGCGATCAACAAATGCATGGAGTCCAGAACCCTTATAACGTTGCTTGCTCGTCCGCTACAATCGTTCCTGGGCCATTCTCAAAAAAATGCCCACGATTATGTTGCTTCCTAATGCGAAATTTGAGCGCAGCTCATCAGCTGTTTCATCTTTTCGATAAATTGAGGCAAAACGAAGAGGCGTCCGTGTGCTGTGCGATGTCAGGGCACATTAAAGATCCCCAGGGGGTCGAAATTACTCCGTAGCCCTCCACTACGGCTCCCCTTTCTGTCTTTCCACTTACACTCCCACCTTCCTCCCTTCCCTTATGGCGCGGTTCAGGTGTCCACAGAGCAAATGTGACAAATACTGCGCCTTTCCTTTCCCGTGAACCAATAGAGAAAAAAAAGAGGCAAGGATTTCGAGCAAGGCACATAAGCACAATTACATACTTCTTTTTTTTTTAATTTTTTCACACGTATTCCTTCAAGAAACACTCCGCTAACAGTTCTTCGCTGTCATGAAAGAAGCTTTGTGGTACGAGAAATGAAGAGAGCAATTGAGTTATCGGGAGGTTGCGGGAGGCAGCGCGTGGGTCCATAGCAACGTTGCGCAACGAACAGATAGCAGCGACTCGCTGACGCCAATAGCGAGTGAGAACGGGATGCACGCACCGCGATCCGCCGCTGTACGGTTGCTTTCTGCGGATGAAGGATGCGAGCGCTATTGTATCCCCCTCCGGACCAGTATCCCCATCCGGACCGGTCGTCTCGGTGCGCCCGCATACTTGCGGAGCGGGTCGGCGTTTCCGCAACCGGGGAGCACCCTCGCCTCCACTCAGGAAGAGGGAGGGGGGGGGGGTCTCCTCTTTCTGCATGGCGGCGACGGTGTTCTACGCAGCACGTTGTGTTGACTAGCTACCGACGTCAGTCATTCGCTGCTAGCGCTGCCTCCGGCGACCCCCTTTTTTTTTTCCTCGTGTGCTCCGGTAGCTGCGCGCGCTCCCCATCATTCACCGCTGAGTGTATCCCCCCCCCTCCTCCTGCGAGGCTCCGGTGGCCAAAGCGCCGGCTCGAACGGGGGGGCTGAAAGGGGGCCGGAACTGGTTACGAGGCCGACGCCGACGCCGCCGCGAAACCCAGGAAAGGCCGCCAAAGAGCTGCGCTCTAAAACAAACAGCACAACAATGCTTCGATGCAGCACCGCTTTAGGGCAGTCACGCCGAAGTCTACGAAGTGCTAGTGTTTAGGCAGCCTCCACACCAACTGCCCCCCCCCCCCCCCCACTCGATGAACATAATAGGCGCGCGATGCTCCCCCCCCCCCCCTTCTGCGGTAGAGTGGAGAATAGCGCGGCGGGTGCGAGCAGCGCGTGGAGAGAGAGCGCGCGCAGCCCGCGTTGCAAAGTCAGTCAAGCCGCCGCGTCGACACCGCACCCGACATGCGCCGCAAGAGAAGGAGAGTGTGCTGGAAACACTACAGGGAGTTCTCTGATGCCAAAATAAATATTACGTAATGCATAACAGAACCTTCGCTACGTACAGATAAACGGAACGTACGCACAGGGGTTAATATAGACATTGAAGGCCCTAAACAAACAATTTTGTGTAAATTGTACCATTAAGAAATAAAAGATGTGCATTGGAAACAACACAATGCGACAGAGTAAACAATACTTCACAGCTCAAAACGTACCTTTGAAATACTGCAGAAACTTGTTACCCATTTTTATTTTTGCGCACGTTTTTCGGCATGATATGTGTATTCAAGAAAGCATAAATAAGAGCATCGCCCAACTCTCTTCATGGTTTACTACAGGGAAAATTTGCCAGCCAAGGGGCTCATGGGAGCACCCGCTCCCCGAAAAAGAAACCATACCTTATGGTGCGGGAGGCCCTGTCTGGGGCAGCAGTAGGAGGGTAATGATGGCAGGTTGAGGGTACCCTCACAAGATTGATTGATTTCTAGGGAGGGAAAGGCGCGGTAACTGTCTCACTTATTTTCTGTAGACACCTCAACCGCGCGTAGGGGAACGGAGGAAGGTGGGAGTGAAAGTGGATGGAAAGAAAGAGGAGCCGTAGTGGAGGGCTACGGAGTAATTTCGACCACCTGGGGATCTTTAACGTGCGCTGACATCGCACAGCACACGGACGCCTTTTCATTTCGCCTCCATCGAAACGCAGCCGCCGAGGTCGGGTACGAACCCGGCTGGTCCGGCACAGTAGTCGGGTGTCTTACCGCTGCACCACCACGGCGGGGCGCACCCTCACAGGAGGATCGCACCTAGTGCATCCTTCCTTTCATCTCACAAGGCTAGGTGGCCTCAACGGCTCACTTATATTAACGCGGTAGCGTTAAGGGCCCCGTGTGGCAGAAAGGTCGGTGTCGTCGACGGCGCCCTTCGTCCCGCGTCGTCCGACTCTGGCCGATATCGAAAACTCCCAGAACCATTAATAAATAAAAACGAGTAGGAAAAATCGCCGGCATGAGGAATCGAATGTGGGCCTCCGGGGTGCGAGACGAGAACGCTATCCACTCGGCCAGGCCAGCTTTTTTATTTTTTATTGTCTGACTTTTGCAATACAAAACAAACACACACAAGACATTGATGTAATAAGCCTGCCAGGGGCTGGCTTTTCTATAATTCCTTAAGATCCATCAAAGGTTCTACCTTTGGCAACCACTCAGGTTATCATCGTCAAACTTCATAATCTCGATAAACCAATGGAGAGCCTCGCGGAAAACAATTGGTGCAGGACGCGCATCAGGATCACAGAGTGCCATGCGTGAACAAGTATATGGCGTTTACGCATGCCACTCGGCCACGCCAGCTAGATGATTTGAAATTTACAAAGGGGTATCTATTGATTGCGGTGTTGTTTCAGAAATGTCCCTTCGAAAAGTGTATTGTGGCGTATGATAATAATTACGAGCATGTAAATTACAGAACACGCAGTTAAACGAGTGGCAAATTACTTTTCCGCTGTACTTCCTCTTTGCTTGGCGTGCACGTAGCGCCATCATGCGTGTGGTGCACAGAATAAGATAGACAGGGATCTTCATCGCGCCGGCTCGGATCGCCAACGATGTTGCCGACGGACTACGACTGCAACTTGAGGCCCGCGCGTTTCGGCAAGGTGGCTGGCAGCGCCTCTACGCCCCAGAATCACGTTTCAGAACACATGCTTTGGAAAGTTAACGAGTGTTGTATCATGTGAACTACGTCTTTGTGTCACTCAAAAGCGCGACAAGCAAATGAGTAGACGGTGCGAACGGGGCGCGATAACGCTATCGCGTTCCATACTTAAAGGCGAAGCTTAAGCGTCCTCCAATTTTTTTTATATTTATAGATGTTTATAGCCTTTCTTAAAGAGAAAGCCTTTCTAAGATGAAGGAACGAAATCCGGTGCTCGAGACGTGTCATGCTCCGCGAGATGTGTTCTTGTCTAGCGCTCCTGCCATTTGGAATCTCGCAGTTTAACGCGCGCCAAGGAATGCCACGCTACAGAAGCCAGGAAAAAGTGTGGCAGATACTGCGCCTTTCCTTTCCTGTGAACTGTAGTAATGCTTTCGCCATTCCATTATTAAGAAACATCTCAGATGCCCTCTAATTTTTTCTAGGCTCGTGGAACGAAATACTGTGCGCGAGACCTGTCATAATCCGAAGTTGTGTTCGTGTCTAGTGTTCCTGCCAAGTGGTATTACCACCTGCAATACCACACTTCAACGCGCTTCAAGGAACGCCACGCGATAGGAGCGATGCTGTACCGTCTAAACCCACACTTTTCGGAGAAAGCTTGACAGATACAGCACCGTTCCTTTCCTGTAAACTAACTATCATTATATGTAGCACTGCAACGAACGCCCATAAGAGACAAACGATGAGAGGCAAATGATAGAAGAGGAAGTGTAGCCTTTCGCTATTCGCCTTTTAAGAGGCATGTAAGAGACCCTCTAATTTTTTCTAGGCTCATGGAACGACATCACGTGCGCAGGACCTGTCATATTTCGCGAGATATGTTCTTGTCTAGCATTCCTGCCATCTGGAATCCCACACGAACGCGCGTCAAGGAACGTCACGCGACAGGAGCGATGCTGGGCCTTCGAAACTCGTACTTGCCGGAGGAAGTGTGACAGATACTGCGCCTTCCCTTTTCCATAAACCAATTGTAATTATATGTAGCACTGCAACGAACGCCGATAAGAGGCAAATGATAGGAGATGAAAGGGTAGGCTTTCGCTATTCTGCTCTTAAGAGACATACGTTGACTGATTGAATAAATGATTGATTGATTGACTGACTGACTGACTGACTGACTGACTGACTGACTGATTGATTGATTGAAAACCTTTTATTGGGGTGCAGAATAGGCAATGAGGAGTTTTATCATGGGTGGCTTCCTCTGTACAGGATGCCAAAGAAAGTTGCCGTGGCGCCGGCCTAGCGAATCAGTCCTCGTTGAACCGTCTGCTGGAGGTCGAGGAGATTTCTGTCGCTCCACCGACGATTGAATCATTTCGCCTTGTTCAGACACGAAGTTTCTCCCTTTCCCTCTCAATTGACAAACGTATACTGATTGATTTTATAGGAAGGGAAAGGCGCGGTAACTGTCTCACTTGTTTTCTGTAGACACCTCAACCGCGGCGTAAGGGAAGGGAGGAAGGTGGGAGTGACAATGGAAAGGGAGAAAGAGGAGCCATAGTGGAGGACTACGGAGTAATTTAGACCACCTGGGGATCTTTAACGTGCGCTGACATCGCACAGCACACGAACACCTCTTCATTTCGCCTCCATCGAAACGCAGCTGCCGAGGTCGGGTTCGAAACCGGGTACTCCGGGACACCGCTGCACCACCCCGGCGGGTGACAAACCTATAAAAGCAGCGGCAGACTCCGTTTAGAGAGAGAGTGGAGGGTGGCAGTTCCTGGACCTACGGAGCTGGGGACGGTGGATCAACGTCACTTGCGGCGGGGGCTAGCCAGCCACAGGATTTTATCTGTTGTAGGCCGTCATTGCACCCGCCACTGCTTCGGTGGTGGACGACCGCTGTTGTTGCGGCGCGCGTATTTCTTTCCTTCTTTTTTTTCTTTCTTCTCTATTTTCACTTCTGTCCGCACGAGGCAGCGGAGGTTAAAGATCCCCAGGTGGTCTAAATTACTCAGTAGCCCTCCACTACGGCTCCTCCTTCTATCTTTTCACTTTCACTCCCACCTTCCTGTCTTCCCTTACGGCGCGGTTGAGGTGTCCACAGGAAACAAAGTGAGACAGTTACCGCGCCTTTTCCCTTCCTATAAATCAATAGAATCAATCAATCAGGCAGCGGAGGTGGCTCAGCTACAGAGCCAGTAGCCGGCCCGTGCATTTTCTTTTCCTTCTTCCCACAGACACAACAACAACAACGCTGAGAGAGAGACTACTTGAGAAGCCGTAGAGACGCCAGATACCAGAGCTCAGCGCAAGCTTCTCTGCCCGTTCCTTCATGACGTTGTATTAAACGTTTGTTTTGTTGGAAGACCCCTCGTCTTTGCTGGGACCACTGTTGCCGTCCGCCGAGCCACGAAGCCGCCAGGCCAACGCTACCGAGGGGCAGCGACCCTCATGTAACAACTGGCATCAGCGGTGGGATGAGCCACGCGAGCCCCGCGTCTAACAATTGGTAGGCAATGGAGGGACGAGTCAAGCCAGACCGTCGTCCAAGAACTCGTGATCAGCGGTGGGACGACCAAGCTGTGACCGTGGTCGGTGAGATGAACCAGGCCTGACCTAGGTGCAATATCTGGTGGGAAGAGCTGAGATGCCCCGGGCGTGACCCGTGCAACAAGCAGCTCAGCGGAAAGCCGGGAGCAGTGCAACGAGCCTTATGTGAAGACTGGTTTCCTGCAGCGGAACGACTGCGCTGGATTCTTGGCTGCGAGGTTTGGTGAGCGCGGGATTTTCTTCTACTGAATTTTTCTAGGCTTTTGTTAGGTAGAAAGCGGAGCTTGTAATTGTGTTGTCGTTGTTAATGGATTAATTTGCAGCGAGGCATTAGTAGGTAGTGGAGAAGGCAGCAATCGGAACAGCCATGGGTTTGGATTGGAAGTCGTTGCGCAAACCGAAATTGCTGGAGCTTGCGAAGGAGTTGGGTCTTAATTTGTCAGTCGAACCCTGAAAACCAGAAGTGCTAAAGGCCATTCTTGCGTTGGAGGCTAAAGATGACGAGCTTTCGGAATGCCTTTACATCATTGAGGAACGGCAACTTCAAAAGGAAGAGAACTTTAACGTAAGGGACGAAAAGAGACAGAGGATCGTAAATTCCCTTTGGAAGCGAAACATCTCGAATTAGAGACTGAACGCGCTCGTATCGAAAGTCGGGCTCACGGTGCAGGAGAACGGGAATCGTTCAAAATGAGTGACCTGATGCGGCCGTTTAAACTTGGAGAGGACATTCCTTGTTCCTGGTTAACTTCGAGCGAACGTGCGAGAAGCAAGGGTCATCTCGGGAAACGTGGCCACAACGCTTGCTCACTTTGTTACCCGGTGAGGCGGCAGACGTAATCTCTCGCTTGACAATAGAGGAAGCAGAGGATTACGACAAAGTGAAATCGAGTCTGCTAAAAACGTACGGGCTGTCAGCAGATGCATTCCGTCGAAAGTTTCGGGGGTATAAGAAAAGCAAAAGTGAGTCGTATACAGAGTTTGCCTACAAGCTTATGTCAAACATGTATGAGTGGCTCAAAGAAGAAAAATTAGAAAGAGTTCAACGCTGCTGAACCAAATATTGAGCGAAAGCAATAGCTGCGGGTGACCGAGCATTCTTCTAATTCCTCTTCTTCCCCAGCCCACGCATAAAGCCCCGCTTTAACCAAGCCGTATAAATGTGCCTTAGCGGCCTAGATGGGTAACGAAATGTCAAGGTCCTGGCAGGCTGATTCTAACATAAGCGTCCCATGTTAAATGAGAGACGCAGGTTGGCAGCTCCTGCCAGCCCACATATAAAGCCCCTCTTTAACCGAGCCGTATGAACGTGCCTTATTGGGCTTAGGAGTAACGTGAATGCCAGGGTGCTGCCAGACTTATTCTGACATAACCGTCCCATGCGAAACGAGAGACCCAAGTTGGCAGCTCCTGCCAGCTTGGGGGTCGTCTATGGGGGTCGTCTAAAGGTCAAAGGGAAATGGTGGTCACCGCCGTTCCACGCTGAAGGCTCAAATTGCGAGCAGTATTGCTTTCGCAATAAAAAAAAAAGCGTACGGTGACCACGATAAGGTTCTGCAGTGTTTCGGGCTGGAACAGTTTTACACTCGGTTACCCGAGAACGTGCGGTACTGGGTCATGGATGGCCATACGTTAGTACGGTGGATGGAGCTTTGGACGGTCAAAAGGGGGAATTCGGCTCGAAGTTTGAGCGGCCCAAGGTCACACCCTTTAGAGCCAAAGAGAATAAACGGGGTGCGAATGCGAGTGAAAGCAGTCCGGCCGAACATAAAGAAATTGTGGTAGCCGAAGCCGAACGCAAAAAGAGGTTCGAGGCCAGGCAATTGCGCGTCTGTTGTACGTGCCAGAAGCCTGGTCGTTTTTCAGCTAAGTGTCCAGAAACAAAACGAAAGGTCGTGTTTTTTCGTTATGTAGAAGTGACGAAAACATGAAGCTTCTCGAACCGTTCACTAAATCACTAAGCCCCTTCCGTGTCTCCTGTGGGAAGGCCTTGGATGCGCATACGAGCTTGGTTAGATTGTCTCTCTGTTGTGTCTTGGACTGAGTTTAATCAATGAGACGACGGACTTGGTTCCAGGCACAGATTCCTTTCGTTGATAGCCTGTTACGAAGGGATTACCATATTTAGCGTAAGTCTCAGCATGCTGCTCAATCCCCTTGAGCAAAGCAAGCTGGCGTCTGAGGGCTCTATTCAAATGATGTGCCACCAACTCCTCTCAGGGCATTATTTTCACCTCTACCCTACAAATGCTCAAATACGGTTTGAACCCTTTACCGGAAGCGACTGCGGGGTTAAAAATCAAAAAAGCATATAGGCAAAACACAGTTTTTGCTGGAACTTGACCTGGAGTACAGTAATAGCTCTTAAAGAAAAGAACGCAACACCGTGTAAACATGAAATACTTTAGGGTGTCGGTTACTGATAGTTAGCACACAACAAAGTACACCCCAAGCAACACAGCTAAGTAGAACACAGAAAACCAATATTACCTTCACGTTGGTCAAATTATTTTCATGAACTAAGACTTCAATGTTTTACGAGTTTGATGTGATTGTTTTATCTCAGTGGGTAAACTAGTTGAAACCTTCGCGCCTGAAAACTATCAGCCATGAAGACGTTATAACTCAAAGCAAATTAAAATTGCTTTGTGACGTCATGTGTGACATCACGCTGAAGAGAAGGGCGGCCGAGGGGATTCACTCCGCCGACTTTGAGCAGAGCGGAGGTGCGTTCTATGGTCTCCATCGACTACGGCCGCTCGAGCACATGTTGGATTCGGCGGATTTTAGATATTCGACGAACGGACGCCGAGGATATCAATTCTTCTAAGGTGGGCCTTCCTCATCTCGTTACAATTTTTGGGACTTTGATGTGTTCGACGAGCAACGTAGTGAGCTAAGCCTGAGATTAGGCCTAGCGGTGAGAAGCCACCGGTGGCGGAAGCTCCGCTCGGAGACTGCCGTAACTATGAGAGAGACCGTACAAGGTACGGAGATAGATCCAGAAGAATTTAACGTGCCGGGACAATGGTACGTTAGTAAGAAGAAAGGGAAAGCGGCTGCCCTAGTGAGCGACGAGGCACGCAATATGGAACGCCAGCGAGCCGCCGAGAAGCTCGCAGGCAGGAATATGGCGGCAAAGTCGGTTGAAAGGCAATTTGCCCGCATTCCGGACGGCGCCGAGAAAATAGTCATGAGGCCGGTCTCGTACGTCTGATGAAATACGGAAGTGCGTATTTGGCTGAAGGGCGGCTGGCGCAGCCGGGGAAGATGTCATCTCTTTGAATGTGAAGCAACATTCAATTCTTGTCGCCACCGTCAGCGCGGAGAGGAAGAGAAAGTACGCCGACTTGAAGCTCCTAGCGTTTGAAGGGGAAAAAATCCAACTGACTACGTACATCGCTATGCCAGAGGACTGCGGGAAAGGCGTCATGCATGAAGTCCCTTTGTCCTTCTCGGACGAAGATATTTTGAAAAGGCTGCAAGTCCACGGGAATCCTCCGGTCCTGGGGGTGCGAAGACTGGGAAGAAACTCTAGGACAATTTTATTACTGTTTGAAGACAAAGAGGTGCCGCGGTGGGTGAGACTCACGCCCGTGGCGCAACGCTGTGTTCTCTACCGCAAGAAGTTTGAAGTTTGCAACGCCTGCGGCAGGCTCGGACACCGCGAAGGCGTCTGCCCGGACCCCGCAAATGTGAAATGCCGTGGCTGTGGCATGGAACAACCACCACAAGACCATTTCTGTGAGTGCAAGTGTCAACTGTGTGGGAAAGGACACCCGCTTGGTGACAAAAAATGTCGAGAACTCCACCGCGTTCCATACGAGGTAAAGAAGAGGAAGTGGGAACGCAAGATCAACAAGCAACAGCAGCAGCAACTTCAGAAGCAGCAGCAACAGCAAGCTGAAGCGATCGTCGAGCAAAATCACCGAGGTCGTTCCAATGTCAAGCGTGTAAACGAGGACTTTCGCGCCAGAAACGACTCCTTCCCGAGGCTGGAGGAGACTACCGAAGGGCGGCAGCTGCGCGGCCGGTCGAGCTCCAGCTCCAGGGGGCGTTCTGGATCCTGACGCAACTGGCGATCGAGTTACAGGGACCCGGTGAACCCGTGGACTAAGAAGCGGAGCCTGAGCAGGGACCGTAAAAATGTAAGCTTTGAGAGTGGGGCTTCCCAGGCAAATGATAAGAAGGACGAGGAGATCTATAAATTAAGGAAAGAAGTTGGAGAGCTTAAAGTTATCATTAATAAGCTCACTCAAGAGTTGCATAGACCAAAAGGGCAAGTGCGTACTGGGTCCCTCTCCCCCCATAGAGCGCCACCGAAATTGGTATCGAAACCAACTGCCCTGACCCCTAAGGCTGCGACTTCCACGCAGCCTGCGGCACCGGAGGAGGAAAAGATGATAGTAGAATCGGCTAGACCGCCCCCAATGAAACGCAATGGGGAAGACGCTGATCCATTGGTGGCACTAGAAAGAAGATTAGAAGCCAAAATCGAAGCTAAATTTGAATCTTTCATGACCCACATTATGGGAGCAATAATTCAAATTCAAAGCCAGATCCAAACCCTTATGGCCGAAGCACAACTTCAAAGGGCAGAATTAGTTGCCATCGGAGAATGGCAGCAAAAAGCTGAGGAAAAATTTGATCTGCTCCATAATGGCCAGAGGCGCACCAAGTGAGTCGTTGATCTGGCAGTGGAACTGTCGCGGCTTCCAACGCAAGCGTGCGTTAGTGCAACAGTACTTGACGCTATTAGATGAGAAACCACTAGCTATAGCCCTGCAAGAGACGGGTAAAGCAGCAAAACTCTCGGGATACCAATCTTTTTCAAGTGACAGAGGTGAGAAATCTCGCGTCACAACATTGGTTAAGAGGAACATTGCTGCAATCATGCACGAAATCAATTCGAAAGAAATTGAGGCAGTGCTTTTGGACATTCTTACGGGACGAAAAGAGGAACCAAGCCTGTTCCTCCTAAATTTATATAGTACGCCACAGCAGAGAAAGGTGAGATTCAGGGCCCTCTTTCGCAAAGCGATAATCCCAGTCGGGAGTAACCCCTTGCTAATAGTCGGTGACTTCAATGCGGCGCACCCGGATTGGGGTTACGCTAAACAAGATCCTAAAGGCAGGCAGTTATGGGAAGACGCGCACGAGCTCGGACGCACCTTGCACACGGACCCTAGTTTTCCCTCCAGGGTGGGTAGCAGCGTCTGCGTAGACACTTCCCCTGACGTGACCTACTCCAAAAATGTGAAACATCTGAACTGGCAAAATTCGGAGCAAAATTTTGGCAGCGACCATTTTATTCTGGCCTCGATCCTTAAAAAAGGAGTAAAGACGCGCCGTGCGTGTCAACCGAGGGTTACGCAATGGGAACTATTTAGGGAAAAATGAGAGAAGGCTGCCGAAAGGAAGATTACAAACATAGAAAAATGGACGAAGACCCTCATGCGTCACGTTGGAGAGGCAACAAAGAATGTTGAAGGGGACGATGCCCCGGAGATAGCTGATAGCAAACTGCTTCACATGTGGGAGGCAAAACATGGTATGGAGCGCAGACTAAAGAAGCAAAAGTGGAACCGTAATCTTAGAAGGAGGATAGCTAGACATAATGAAGAAATTGAAAATTATGCGGTCAAATTATGCGAACAGAATTGGTGCAGCAGATGCGACGAAATGGAAGGGGGCATGAGCCTTTCCAGAACGTGGGGTCTGCTGAGACACCTATTAGACCCGACCAACTCAACATCCCAGTCAGGAATTAGATTATCAAAAGCCAGGCACGCGTTTAAGGGTACAGACGCGGAATTTATGGATGCACTAGTCAACATGTACATTGGCGATACTCATAGTGCCCCCCTCCCAGAGTATGATGGAGCTCACAACGAGGAGCTAGACGCACCCATCACGGAGGCGGAGGTCAGGTCAGAAATACTGGGAATAAAAACAAAATCGGCCCCGGGTCCTGACGGGATAACTAACAAAATTTTAAGAAACCTGGATTATGACTCCATCAGCGCTCTTACTGAGTATATGCAAGAAATTTGGACTAAAGGCCACCTGCCTCGGCAGTAGAAGTCGGTAAACGTAATTCTAATCCCAAAACCGGGCAAACCCCCGAAACTAGAAAATCTAATACCTATTTCTCTAACCTCATGCATGGGAAAATTGATAGAGCATGTAGTCCAGACACGACTGACGCGCTTTATGGAGAAACACAACCTGTGGCCGCACGAGATGGTCGGCTTTCGACCGGGTTTGAGCACGCAGGACGTGATGCTCCGACTTAAATACGACATAATCGACTCGCGTTCTGGAGACGCCAAAGTGATTCTCGGCCTGGACTTGACAAAGGCTTTTGACAAAGTTAAACACGAAGCGATCCTCTACGGTCTCCAAGAAATCGGAGTAGGTGAACGAACATATGAGTACATTAAGGACTTCTTGTCAAACAGAACTGCCTGCATAAAGTTTCAAGACATTCAGTCCCTCACAGTGAAGTTAGGGAGGAGGGGGACGCCGCAGGGCTCGGTTCTCTCCCCGTTCCTTTTCAACGTGGCGATGAGGGGCCTCCCAGAAGCTCTGAGGAGCATAAAGGGGCTAAATTTCAGTATTTATGCGGATGACATCAATCTCTGGGTTAACCAGGGTACTGATGCGAGCATTGAGGAGCGCCTGCAAGCGGCGGCGGACACTGTCGTAGACTACGCTGTCAGTAGGGGTCTATCATGCTCGCCGCAAAGATCGGAATTATTTGTCTATAACCCAAAGTCACTCCGATGCAAGCGCAGCTGGGAATTTGATATTAAAGCAAAGGAAAACCAGTTCCAAAGGTAGATCAAATCAGAATCTTCGGACTATTCATTCAGGAAAATGGATATAATGATGGAACAATCAGAAAGCTTGAGGGATTCGCCACACAAGCCATTGGAATATTTAGAAGAATCGCGTTGAAAGGACGAGGCCTGAAGAAAAGAAGCTTGCTTAAACTCACCCACTCCTACGTAATAAGTCGCGTGAGCTATGCCACGCCGTTCTTAAATATCAGGTCTGAGGAGAAGAAGAGGTTAGACTCTCTCATTCGACGGTGCTAAAGAGGGCTCTGGGCTTACCAATTACCACATCCACAGAGAAGCTCCTTTCTATGGGAGTGCACAATAGCTGGGACGAAATAGCGGAGGCTGTCAGAGTTTCGCAGCTTGAAAGATTAAGTCGAACGACCAAGGGCAGAACTATACTCTAAATTGTAGGCCTGCAGACAGATAGGGGACTGCGAGAAAAATCAAGTATCCCACAGGACTGCCGAGCAAATCTAATCATTCCCCCCCTCCCTCGTAACATGCATCCCATATTCAACACAGAGAGGAGGGAGAAGAGAGCAGAAGCACTAATCAGACGCTTCGATTCGATGGACAGCAAGTCGGTTGCGTACGTGGATGCGGCAAGTGGCAAAACGGGGGCGGCAGTCGCCTCGGTGGTCGACGGCCTAGGTGCCCCGGTATCAGCCGCTACCATTAGAAGCCGCAACGCCGAAACGGCTGAAGAAGTTGCAATAGCGCTCGCTTGCGTCGGAACACAAGCCAATTTCATAATCAGCGATAGCAAAACGGCTATTTGGAATTTTGGAAAGGGTAGGGTCTCGCCGGAAGCGGCAAGGATTCTGGCCAGTAGACGACTAAACAGGAAAATTCGCCTAATTTGGACCCCTGCACACACGTCCGTTCCTGGCAACGAAGCGGCCCACGAGTTAGCCCGAGCTCTCTACTTCCTGGTAACTGTGGAGCCGCCCGATTGCCGGAACATGGACGAGCGTCTGCAAAATTATACGGAGGTTCTTCAAACTTACAAGTTAAGCAGGAGACTGGTGCCACCACCGCATAAAAGTCTAAACAATAGGGAGGCAGCCGCATGGCGGCGCCTGCAAGATGGGAACTTTGTAAACCCGGTCTGGGCATATTATGTCCAAATGGAAGATAGGAGAAAGGATAAATGAAAGCACTGTGGGGAGAGAGGGACCCTTGACCATATAATCTGGGAATGTACTAGCTCCCCAGGGGCTAAAACAAATATAAATTGTAGAGAAGCCTGGGAAGCCCTGCTGCGGAGCGAGGTCCCTGCTCCACAGCTACAAGCCATCCGCCTGGCGGAAGAAGCCGCGAAGAGCCAAGACCTCTTTGCCTGCTTCTGATCGCGGAGGTCTCTGCTACCGTCCCTTAGACCTGCGTGCCGGGGGCGGGAATTGGGGGCCTCCTAATCTGGTGGAAAATAAAGTTGTTATCATCATCATCATCATCAAGGGCGGCCGACTTGCGCCGTCGCAAGCCGCGGCGGTGCCACCACCGGCGCCTAACTCCTGCGCTCTCCGTTAGGAGCGCAGCAGGTGTTGTGACATCACACTGAAGAGAAGGGCGGCTGAAGCCGCGAAGAAACACTGTCACTTCGCCTGTCTTTAGTCGCAGAGGCCCCGGCCTCCGTCCCATAGGCCTGCGTGCCGGGGGCGGGGAGTAGGGAGCCTCCTACATCGGTGTAAAAATAAAGTTCATAACATCAACAACAACAAGGGCGACCGACTCGCGCTGTCGCAAGCCGCGGCGGTGCCACCACCAGCTCCTAACGCCTGCGCTCTCCGCTAGGAGCGTGATTGTGGCGTTACGCTGAAGACATTAGGCTCGAATCACGTCGCTAGAAAGCAGTAGCCGTGCCAACCACCAGCGGCTTAACATTGCTTCGCGGCGATGCCGCCTACCACTAGGGAAGCTCGTCGTAATGCGCGCAAAAGAGAGCGGCGAGCTTCAGAGACAGAGAAAGAGCGTGAAACAAGACTCGCTAAACGACGTGCCAAATCGCCTGCAGAAATGCAGACCGGTATTCAATAAGAGAGGTACAAGTGAAGAGTCACTTCTTCACGGGCCACCGAAGTGTGTTTATTGGCTTGAATAAAATCGATGAACCCCTGTAACAATGTGTGTCTTGTGTGACTAGTGTGTACCTTGGATTTACCAGGACACTTACCATGAGTGCCAATCATGCCGTTGTAGCCAGTGCAGGAACAGCAGTTCTACAGTCTGCATTAACATCACCAGCAACCAAGTGAAGCCACAGCGATTATAGTTTCACTACTAGCTGTACATAGAATAGCCAAGTGATCACCACAGCAGCAAAAAGTATACAAGTTTCAAACAAGCACCACAACAGCACGACTATCACGTGAGTGAGGGCGTAGCGATGGGTATTGCTTCCGCAATTTCCCGGCTTAACCAAGTTGAGCAACCGCCATTTTTTATCGGCGTTTGCTGCAGTGCTACATATAATTATAACTGATTTACAGGAAAGGGAATGCGCAATATCTGTCACTCTTTCTCCGACATGTATGCGTTTGGACGGTACACCATCACTCCTGTCGCGTGGCGTTCCTTGGCCCGCGTCCAAATGTGGGATTGCAGATGGCAGGAACGCTAGACTAGATCAGACCTTTGCTTGGTCACTTTCGAATTAGGCGGCTGGTGACGTCACTTCTCGGTCGACCAATCAGGTGCGCCGCTCGCACGGACAGCTTTTGTCGGCGATAGTATGAGCCATTAAAGGTTTTCGCCTTAATATATCAGAAAGACCTGAAGACACAAGATATCATACTGTGTTCTTAAAGCCAAATCTACTCTTTCTGTCTGATTCCGTTTGCTCCTAAAACCCCTTGGCATTTAAAGAATGAATTTCGAGTCCTAATGCCATATCGGGGATTGACTTCAGGAAGCCAGTAAGGTAGATGTGCGACCTGAGGTGGCACCACAAATGTGTTTTGCACTCACATTAAGCGGGGCCTCCCGATCCTCCAGAAGTGGGACTAGACTCCTCCGGGCGACCTTCTCGTGCCACGTCCGATCCTGAGGGCGTGTAAACGCATCGCTTATTTCCGATCTCGCTGAAGCTCCATGTTCATGTCACATTCGCTGTGTAGAAAGCGTCAGGGAGTGCCCGATACCAAGGCTGAAAGAGCAGCTGGAATCGTCCATATACTGTTCCTCCTTCACAACCACTGATGCTTCCTTGAAGTCCTTTCGCAATGCCGGTAGCTTCATCACGCGTCCGGTTTGCTTCTCCCGAGCCCCACAGATCTTTGAGACGCCAGCAGTGACGGGCGTTGCCGTAAGCTTTATGATACGACTAGCAAGCGTTCCGAGGGCACCATGGGTTTTTGGTGGTGCCAAAGGTTTCGACGCCGACCGCAGCTTCTTTCCCCGAACCCGATACATGGCCAGGACGCCGCGAACTCTGGAAGTGCACAGCGATTCCGGCGACGATGTGAAAGGAGCTACTTCGATAGTAGCAGGCTCAGCCAAGGATCCGATGTACACTGCGACTTTAGCCATGCTCGCGCATGCAACCACAACCTCAGTTAGACCAGCCGTATGCTTTTCAAACGCAACGTCACCACTGTTGACCGTTTCTTCCACCGATATACTAGGAGTAGAACTCGCCATTTCTTATTTGGAGCCCTCCTTGTGCCTCCTTCTGATGCGTGGCTCCTTCTGGCCTTTAGCTAACGCAGTTGGCTGGGCATGTCACCATCAGGTGGTCATCACCACAACCTCGACATGGTACAACCTTCGCTTGGTGACCATGGACACCACAGCGACCACATAAAGGCGTTGAGCACTGCGCCCGAAAGTGGCCCGAGGAGCCACACCTCCGGCAAACATGTTGCACGCCCCGGCAGTCGAAGGTAACGCGATGATCAGCGACGCGTTGGTAGTTTGGTACTGGTGATGTGGCAGACATCTCCATTCGCACATACCGTGTGACAGGCCACTCTCAAGGGAGCCAATCTGGCCAGCAGTGCCGGGAGGACTTTGGCATGTTTGCTGAGGACCTGGACAAGCAGACCACCGCGGGCACTTGTGGCCCTTTTGTGGAATGATTGGTATACGCTCGCTGCCGATGACAAGGCAGCTGGCGTCGACGATTAGTGATGGAAGCCATGGTCTTCACTGTTACTTGAAATGACTGGGCGCCCAAATGTTGCACACAGTAGACTTCAGGTAGACCCACTATTGAGGACGCCGCGTGCACTACATTATCGGGACTGTTCCCCGCAAGGACCACTGTATCGAAGACCAAAATCTTCGATGGACTACATGGCGTTGAATAGCGTTGGGGGTGCCATGGCGACAAAGTCACGGGAAACCCCTAACGTGAAACACGCAGGGACGCCTGATCAATAGCACCTGTCCCTTCACACCTGAAACGACTGAGAGAAACGTAACAGAGCCCCTTACCTTTTACAGCATCAACAAATGTTGACAACCGAAGAGGTTCCTACCAAGTGGCTCCAGTCTACACAATCGAACACTTATTTCTGTGCAGGAGAATCAAACGTGTCTCATCTGCCGGTATGTAGACCTTTTGAAATATGGCAGTAAAAGCCACTCATGTCATTGCGTTTCCTGGAAGGCGCGTAGTTATTGCGCACAGCAAGAATGGTGAAGGCAATGTTTACTTGCGTTTTAAGTTGAAAGCCTTTAATGGCGCATACTCGCGGCTATGACCCTGTCCGTTCGGCCACGACAATGCAGCACCTTAAGTAGTGCTAGTAATTATTAGGGCTAATGACTAACTAGTCACTAGCCAGTACCAACTGATAACTGGTCACTAACTAGTACAAAATAGTCATTAGTCATAGCTAACTAGTCATGCGCAATAGCAGAGATAACTTTGAGTATGACGTCATCACACGGTGACTTCATGACAGGATTGCGTCATTACGACATCACATCTGGCCATGTCTAATGCCCGTTCCTGAGCGAGGAGGTTTTCCAGACGTCCTACGTCGCATCCGGTCATGACATCACAGCTCTTCATGACACCACCAGATAGTTCACGCATATACGAATCTGGGCCGTATTCCGAGTTTGCATCGTTATCGAAAGTGTCGCTATCTCCCTGACCTCGAGTCATCTGATTGTTGGAAACGCCGAAATATGATATTGTCACCCCTTCCGGTTCCACAGTGGCAACACTCGGTTCCAGCATTTCGACCAATGAGATGAGTCGAGGTCACTTGAGATAGCGACACATCGATAACGACGCAAACTCGCAATACGGGCGCAGATCTCGCATTGCGTCCGATCCAGGCGTCCGCGCGGTGAGCTTCTAGAAAACCTACATTGTCCGTCTTTTAGAATGGTGAAAGCTAGGTCCAAGGTTGCCTAACGGCGGCTGTGGTGGCTGCCAAACTTGACGGACCGCCATCTTGGTCCCCGGCGTATGCCCTGCCTGTTTGAGGAATATCGACAAAGCAGCTTTTTAGGGTGTCCTTCTGCAGAACACGATCGAGATTGCAGGATCGATCATTAGGTCGAGTGCGATTGTGCTTCACTATTTTCAAATTTTAATTAATCGCCCTTATTTACCCGTGATTAGAAACTGAACTTCAGGCTATAGCACCAAGTTACATATCAGTGGATAGTTTATACATTGCACTGCACTAATTGCCGGTTTTAGTTAATGACCATTGCTTAGTTACTTGTGCTAAGAATTGAACTTTAAAGCTACAATGCAAAGTCATATATCAAATGATATCTTATATCAAGTATGATTGAAATACACTAATTCCAAGACATTGTTAACAGTTGACAATTAGTAATTTGTGATTAACACTTAAACATTACACTACAATGTCAAGTCATATATCAATTCCAGTATAATAATTACAGGTCATAATAACATTCCTTATATAGTTATTTATCATTAAAATTTTATCTTTAGGCTACAACGCGAAGTCGTATATCACGTAATACCTATATCGAGTATGATTTCAATACTCTAGTAACCAGCGCTAATTAATAGCCGTTAATTATTTAATTGTGAGCAACAATTGAAATTCAGGCTCCAATGGTAAATCATATCACGGGATGGCTTATGTCGAGTACGATTTCAGTACGAAGTTGCTGGTCTTACTTAATAGCCGTTAATTAGTTAATTGCGAACAGCATTTACACTTTAGGCTGCATCATTCATATTGTTACAGACTAGATGGACGAAGAAGATTGATTGATTTATATGAAGGGAAAGGCGTTGTAACTATCACTTGTTTTCTGTGGACACCTCCACCACACCGTAAGGAAAGGGAGGAAGGTGGGAGTACAAGTTGAGAGAAAGAGGAGTCGTAGTGGAGGGCTACGGAGTAATTTCGACCCCCTGGGGATCTTTAACGGGCGCTGACATCGCACAGCACACGGACGGCTCTTCATTTCACCACTATCGAAACGCAGCCGCCGAGGTCGGGTTCGAACCCGTGGGGGACGAAGAAAAAGTGTGTGGGCGTTCGGGTGCCATCTGGGTCGGGTGCACTTGTTTTGTGCGAGTAACATTGGCTTACGCACTAATATCAATAATGTCACATTTGGTGGAGGTGCGGTTTCGATACCCATTCATCATGGGTATCCATTCATGCGATATCTATTATTGAGCACGATTTAGACACAGTCATTGTGGGCCTTTGTTTATGAGCGACATTCAGCTAATCGTCATTAACAAAAAAATTAGAGGGTCTCTTAACAGGAGAATAACGAAAGCCTACTCTTCCTCTCCTATCATTGGCCTCCATTGTTTGCTTTTATCGGAGTTCGTTGCAGTGCTACATATAATTATAATTGGTAAACTGGAAAGGAAAGGCGCAGTGTCACACAATAGACAAGATGAGACTTCTGGAGGAAAGGCGCAGTATCTGTCAAACTTTCTCCGACAAGTGTGCGTTTGGACGATAAGGCGAAACTAAGGGGCGTCCGTGTGCTGTGCGATGTCAGCGCCCGTTAAAATCCCCAGGTGGTCGAAATTACTCCGTACCTCTCCACTACGGCTCCTCTTTCTCTCTTTCCACTTTCACTCTCACCTTCCTCCCTTCCCTCACGGCGTGGTTGAGGTCCCACAGAAAACAAGTGAGACAGTTACCGCGCCTTTCCCTTCCTCTAAATCAATCAGTTTACATCATCGCTCCAGTCGCGTGGCGTTCCTTGGCGCGTGTTCAAATGTGGGATTGAATGTGGCAGGAACACTAGACAAGATGAGACTTCTGGTTTGTCGCTTCCGATTTCGCGGCTGGTGACGTCACTTCTCTGTCGACCATTCAGGAGCGCCGCTCGCGCGGACCACTTTTGTCGACAACAGTATGAGCCATTAAAGGCCTTCGCCTTAATACAAAGTCATCAGTCTTGCTTGTGAGCGAATTGTGATTGCACAATTATTTGGACTTCACTCGTTAGACTATGCTACTTTTTAGGTGCTGTGTCATAGGTTATGTTGCGTGACTGAGTCATGAATTATGATTATGACTTTCAGTCATTATTACAGGTAGTGGTTTTGCAGACTCCACACTTGCAGTATGTGCTACTATGCAAAAAGCGAGGTCATGCTACCTCGCATTATGACTCTGAATCCCCCTTTACCATGTTGTACTTTTCTAATTAGTTCAATATTTGACCGATTACGCACTCTAGGTTTATTAATGAGCAACAGCAAGCATATTTTTTTCACTCTGGGCCTAATGACACCTTTAAAACACAATTTCGCAGTTCTCATTTTTTTCAATTGTTTCAATTACTTAATGGATTATTTACGCTTCGGAATGTTTTCCAATTAACCTCATCAAGCATTGTTGTTTTCATTCTGAGCATTTTAACACCTTTGAATCCCTGTTTTCTAATTTTTACTTTTTTTTTTACTTCAGTTAATTGATAGATCAGTTATATGCTCTAAATTTTCCTCATTAGCATCATCAAGCATTGGGTTTACATTCTGAGCATTTTGACGCCTTTGAATGGCCTTTTCTTATTTTCAGTTTCTTTCAAATATTTCAATTGATTAATGGATCAGTGATGCACTCTAAATTTTATTATTTAGCATCATCAAACATTGGTTTTACATTCTGAGCATTTTGACTTATTTGAACCCCATTTTTTCAATTTTGTCATTTTGCATTTTTTAATTCATCAATTAATTACCTTGTCTTAACGCGCCATCGCTTATCACACACCAGTCAATCATCAATCATTAGAACCACAAATTACCATGGTAGAATTTTTACGCACCCCCCGCGTATCTCCGACACGCGGTGCAGACTACTACTACTCTACTATTGCTAATACTAGTACGCCAACGGCTTTTCGACGAAACGAGCCGTTAAGTTATAGCTTAATATTCACCGCAGTGTGCAACTAAAATTTCTTGAAGTGGGCAGCGAATGAAATCTGGACCGCCGCAATGTATGAGTGCCAGTTCTCTCCTACATGCGGTTGAGTTGGGGAACAAAATGGCGCCGTTAGCTCAACTGGCAACACTGATCTTTAGCGGGTGGCAGCAAGTTCCCCTTCAAAGGCTGGTGCCACCCTAAAAGACGGACATGGCTCCCTAAGCGATTCCTCGAATGCCGCAACATAGAGTATATACAAGCAGACGCAGTACAGCAGGCATAAGCGGTGTTTTAAATTGTTTCACGGGGAAGAAAAAAAGTCACAGCTTAGTGATTTAAAATTCCCCGTACATTTTTTTCCCAGGCAATTTAAAATCAGTATCACTTAGTGATACCTTGGGTAAGTTATGGGGTTTCATGTCACAATTCTCCACGGACACTTGAATCGAGCCGTAAGGAAAAAACTTATTGATTGATTGATTTATAGGAAGGGAAAGGCGCTGTAACTGTCTCATTTGTTTTTGTGGACACTTCAGCCGCAACGTAAGGGAAGGGAAGGAAGCCGGGAGTGAAAGTGGAAAGACAGAAAGAGGGGCCGTAGAGCAGGGCTGCGGAGTAATTTCGACCGCCTGGGGATCATTAACGTGCGCTGACATCGCACAGCACACGGACGCCTCTTCGTTTCGCCTCCATCGAAACGCAGCCGCCGAGGTCGGGTTCGAACCCGGGTACTCCGGCACAGTAGTCGGGCGTCTTACCACTGCACCACCCCGGCCGGGTATGCCATAAGGGAAAGGAGAAAGGTGGGGGTGAAAGCAGTGAGAAAGAGAGGCCATAGTGGAGGGCTTCCGACCACTGCGCAATAGAGGCTTTTGCGTCATCGCAGTTTAGAGATTTGTAATGCCCCGTAGGATTTTTTTCCTACACAATTTAAACTTAGTATCGGTTAGTGATGGCTTGGATTATAAAGTTTCATGTCCTAAAGAAACACTAGATATAAGAAACAAGACACACGCCATAGTGGAGGGCTCCGTAAATTTGGGCCACTTTGGGTTATGTAATTTTGTCGCAAAGAAGACAGACACCTGCTATTCGCCTCCATTGAGTAGCCTATGTCGGGATTCAATCCCGCATCCCAAAGTACAACAGTCAAGCGGCCTAAACACTGCGCCAATGCAGCACTTGTTAACTTAAATTTCCCATGCTTGCAGTATGCATCAAGGACACTATAGTGGAGTGCTGCAATTAATATTGGGAACATCACGAGTGGCTTGCGATCATGTAGCCTTTTCACAAGTGGATTACGCCTCTCCTCCTTGGGAATTCGGCCAGCCTGGCCGGGCTGACGTCCTTTTTGCTGACGCAACAATCAAGCGCCCTGACCACTAAGCAACCGCTGCTGGACGTACAAAACATTTTTAGTATGCTTAAGATTCCCCTTAAGGGGGTGCGGGCCTACAATCACTAATTTATTTCAAAGCACTTTTTCTTTAAATTTTTATTGTTTTAAATTCTGCATGTATTAAAGCAAACTTGTTACCGAATTTGTTTTTGCCCTGCACAGTAGAAAAATGTTGCCATCTCCGATATCCGTTGGAATGCAAGATCGTAAGCTGTTACGTTTGCATTATAAAAAATTTGGCTGAAGGCTTAGCTTGGTTAAGCCTGGTGATTGCGAAAGCAATACCGTAACTGCGCTTAGTTCAGCTGGTAGTTGTGCTTGTGATTGGAATTGGGGTTATGCAGTGATATTAAATGGTTATTCTGTGTATAACTATTACTCATTGCAGTATCGCTATCCATGGCGTTTAGCATACTCATAAAGTCAGGACGCTCGTCCATGGATTCTTCCGTAGATTCTGCTGTCGAGGCTGCACGTTGAGCTAGATACGCTGCTCCCTTCTGTATCGTCATCCATGGGGGTGAGCATACTCATAAGAGTAACTCCCGTAGAGGCTGCACGTTGTCGCCGAGCGGCATACCGGGCACGCCGCTTAGTAAGTCTCTGTTCACGCCCTTCTTTGGTCTCCATAGCTCGCCGTTCTTTTCTCTTCGCATTCTGCCGTGCGGCTTTCGTGGTAGGCGGCATCGCAACGTCTGGCCGGCGGCGTTGTTGTTGTGGCTGTAGGAAGAAGGAAAAGAAAATGCACGGGCATGCTACTGGCTCTGTAGCGGAGCCATTTATTTGATTTATTTATAGGAACGGAAAGGGGCGGTAACTGTCTCACTTGTTTTTATACACCGCAACCGCGCCGTAAGGGACGGGAGGAAGATGGGAGTGAAAGTGGAAAGAGAGAAAGAGGAGCCGTCGTGGAGGGCTTCGGAGTCATTTCGACCACGTCAGTCCCCTCGGAACCATCAGCGAGAGCGGACCTCCGTCGCTCGCTCCCTTCGATTTCGTGCGCTACTGTTGTCGCCGCATTTCGCCTCCAGCTCTCGGCGCGTTCGGACGCGTGCGCGAATCGCTCCGACGAGTACGCGCGCGCTCGTCGCGCCGCTCGCTCCCCGGCCGTGCTCCTCAACTACGCGCTGCCTCGGAAGCCTCCCCTGTGCTTGTGGCGCGTTGCGCGTGTGTTGTGAGAGTGCCGCGGGGCCCCTGTGTGCTCCCTCTGTGGATTTCCACCTGGATTAATCACCGAGAATTCCACCACTCGGATTTTTCACCGTGGTGCAGTGAGGAAGCGCATCGCCGCCGCCGGCCCCTTCGGGGTTGTGCCGGGCTTCCGGCTGCATGGTCCCGCCTTGCCGCTGGGACCAACTCTTCGTCCCTCCTGGTTCTCATCGGACCACACTCCTGTCCTACCGTCGCTTTCAAGGTGAGCTTATAGCGCACTAATTTGCGGTTTCGGCCGCTTTTCTCGCTTGTAGTTTTTTCAGGTTTTTGCTGCTATGGAGCAACATACCGCTCGCCGCGGCGGTCCCCAACCGGTCCGCCGCCGTACTCGCAGCCTTGGCCGAGATCCGGCATCCTTTCGTGCCGACATCGAGTGCCATGTCCGGGGACAACTTGAGGACTTTTATGACAGTCTTCGGTTGCTGACAATCCCCTCCATTGAGGAGTCCAGTCGCAACCTTGTCCCCCCTCCTGCCTCAGGGCCTCCACCGCCCCAGGTCTCTTCATCTCCGACCGGTAGCATCTCCGACCGGTAGCCGCAGCCCATCTCCCCCTGTGACCCGGTTGAGAGCGGCGCAATTCCTGAAGGATTCTGCCGACAACAACCCACCTCCCAAGCCTCAGCGCAAAGGAAAGGCCAAGCGCCAACATCGCAAGGTCACCGACGATGCCGCTGCGACAGCCGAGTCGTCCGACTCGAGTCGGTCACCTGTTTTGCTCCCTACCGGACAGCCAGAGGTGTCTCTCCAGGCACTCGAGGCTGTCGTTTCTGGTGAGAGCAACACTTCATCTACTACCTTCTTTCCAGCTAGAAAAGAAGACCTTGCCTCCCAGCTCAAGGCACTGGACGATGTGCTCGCAACTGCGAGCCGCCTCCGCAAGCCTCGTTCCTCCGGACCCTCGCAAGAGCTCACTTCCCAAGGTGAAGTAACTCTGCATAACTCCTTTGCAGCCTTAGCCGATGATCTTGAACATCAAGATTCTGACAAGACCGCTGCCCTACCATCCTCCGGTTCGCCTCCTGAGGTTCCCTGGTTTACCTCCTCTGATTTAACTCAGGACCAGGCTAACAACTCCACCACAGCACAACAGCCTTCCCGCTCCAACCATCCGGCTCCTGATCACGATCGGGATACCGGTGGTTGGACTACGGTCACGCGCCGAATCAACCGCCCCAAGGTGACTCGTGTGTCCACGGTGCTGTTCACCCCTCGAGAGAAGAACACTTCTTTCAGGGCAACCATCAAGGAACACATGAGTGCCTATCTGTATGGCCAGCCAGGGGTCATCGAGGTCCGGCTCAACCGGAAACGAAACATTGTGGCTGCTGATGTGTGATCGCAAGAAGCCCGCGATCACCTCCTGACCCTCAAGTCCCTCCTCGATATTCCCGTTCGCTCGTTCGAGGCTTCCCGCATGGACTTCCATGTGGGCACTATCTTCGGCGTCGATCGCGAGGTCCGGGAACAGGACATTGCCGAGGGCATTGAGGCTGATGTTGAAATACTCGGCGTTCGTCGTCGAGGCCACCCTGTCTCCGTCCGCTTCGCTGCCCCTCCACCTGACCATGTCTACATCATTGGGATGAAGTTTGCTGTTCGACCACTGAAAGCTCGTCCCCTCCAGTGCACCCGCTGCGGAGCCTTTAATCATGTCTCCGCCGCTTGCACCAGGCCTGATCGCTGCTCCATCTGCGGCGGATCACACCACACTCAGAAGTGCACTTCTAGCACTCCCAAGTGTTTTCATTGCGGAGGTCGGCACCGGGCTGCTGATCCTTCGTGTCCCAAGTGGCGACACCAACAGCAGCTAATCACGGCTCTCCGCAAGACAACAACACCTGAAGATCGGCGGCAAGTGCTCAACGAGCTCCGCCCTCTTCAGCCCACTGGGTCTTGGTCTACCCAGTTCGAATCCTACTCAAAGGCCCTCCAGTCACGGAGTCCCAAGCACCCCAGCGAACCAGCTAGGGAGCCCTTCAGCAACCTGTGGCGGTGGATATCCAAGCCACACTCACTTCGGTAACCGAAGCGCTACGACTTGCTGTCCAAGCGCTCATGACCCAGCTCCCACCCAACTCTGGCACTCGCCGATTGGGAGAAGCTGCTGCTCTCATTACTGGGAGCCCTACCACTCGCCATCATGGCCAGACGTAGGAACAGACGCAACCCTGTTCCCAGGAGACCGCGTGTCTTGCAGTGGAATACCAACTCCCTGCGAGTACGACACGCGGACCTCAAAGATCTAATCCTCCAGAAATCTCTGGAATTTGATGTCTGCTTTACACGAGACCCGAGTCCCAGCGGAGAACCTCCGACTACCAGGATTCACCGGGTACTCTGGCCGCTCATGCTGCTCCAACCAGGACTGCAATGATGCCCCCTGCCTGGATCCTTCGCATCCACAACACAGGCCCCGCACAGCCATCTATGTGAGGAGTGACACCCCACACACTGATGGATGTTGCCCAACCTGACCTAGGACAACTGGAGATCTGTGCCGTGCGCGTCCGTATGGGTGACACGGACACTACAGTTGCTTCAGTATATGTCCCTCCAGGAGTTCCTTGGGACCCCTCCTGCTTCATTGCCCTTCATTCCCGTCTAGGTAAGGATGTCCTTATCTGCGGGGATTTCAACTCCCACCACAGGGCATGGGGCAACCAGTCCAGCACCACCCGAGGCAAAAAGCTCTTGGACGCCATCAACGCGGCTGGCCTTCGTTTCCTACAGCCTACCTCCCCTACCTTCATTCGGCCAGGACGATCTTCTTTCATCGACCTGGCCCTCATCTCTGATGCCTGCCACTATTCGTGGGCCAGAGCACCTGACTCTGGGCTCGGATCATTTTCCAATCTTCCTTAACCCCTCTGTGAGGGAGAGGAGGAGGGAAAGCTCTACCCCATTACCAAATGGGCCGAGTTCAGAGAACGAGTGAAAGACATCCCACTTGCAGGTGACTTCCTGGATTTTCTTGGACGTTGCGCCAAGAACTCCACAATCACCTGCGCAGTACCACTACATGCACCAGTCCCGGACCTACGTCTACTCGGACTTAGGGCCTCCAGACGAAGGGCTGAGCGAGTGGCCGAGCGCACCCACCATCCCGAACATCGGAAGGCCTTCCGCAGGATCAATGCTTGCTGCCGTCGTCAGGCCAATCGTCGTTCCCGGGAAAGCTGGGCCAGCATTTGCCGGTCCATACAGTCAGCCAGACAGTCCTCTGCTGCCTGGCACATCCTCAAATCCCTTTTGCAGGTTGCCTCCAATCGACAACTTGTCCTGGGAGCAGCCATCGCAAGAGGCATTTCCTTTCAAGACTTGGCAGAGCAACTTGCCGACTTCCTTTCCAAGTCAGTCACGCCCCCTCCATCCGCTGGACTTCCAGTGGCGAATCCCCCTTCGCCCCTTCGGGCTACCCCTTCATCACCAGCAGCTTTAGCACAGACCATCTCTGCCCTCTGCAATAACCCCATTGCCCCTCATGAGCTCCAACGTGCCCTCAACCGCTCGAAGAAGAAATCAGCTCCTGGCGCTGACGGACTTACACTCCAGATGCTCCGTAATCTGGATGCTCCGGAGAAGCGCCTCCTCGAAGTCTTCAACGACACATGGGACAGCAGCATACTACCGGACAACTGGAGAAATGCCATCGTTGTTCCCATCCTTAAGCCCCGTAAGCCGGCTAAACAACTATCCTCCTACCGTCCTGTATCTCACACATCTGCAGCCTGCAAGACTATGGAGTTCATTGCCCTGGAACGACTCACATGGATCGCCAGAGCAACCAACTTCCTTCCAGAGATGCAGACAGGATTTCGGAAGCACCGCTGTACTGCAGACTCTATAGCGGATGTGGTCTCCACCCTTGAGGAAGCCAAATATGCGGGCGACATTGTCTTCCTGGTTCTTCTGGATGTCCAGTCCGCTTTTGACAACCTGCCCCATACCACCATTGAGCAGGCTCTGGATGCCCTTGGAGTGTCTGGGAAACTGCGTCGCTTTGTCTCGGCATTCCTCTCCAATCGCTCCTTCCAAGTTCGAGTTGGGCAAACACTTAGCTCTCCTCGTCCTGTTACATCTGGGGTTCCTCAAGGATCAGTCCTCAGTCCTTGGCTGTTCAACCTCGTCCTAGCTGGCCTACCGAACTTCGTTCAGCAGATCAGAATCCACAAAGTTTCCTGCTCCATCTATGCAGATGACATAGCCCTCTGGATCCGAGCTCCAAAGAGACGTATTGTCTCCGCTAGGAAGGCTATGCAACCGGCACTGGACGACGTCCAGTACTTCCTATCGTCCAAGGGATTGACCCTCTCGGCTACAAGTCTGAGGCCCTCGTCTACCATCCCAGAGGAGCACGGAGTTCCCGCCGTCTTGCAACTTTGCATATCGAAGGAACCCCTCTTCCATGGAAACGCCAGGTGAGATACCTAGGTCTCACAATTGACGACCGTCTCACCTGGATCCCAGCTGACAAAACCCCCATTCCCCATCTTGATCGTGTGGGAAGAGCAGTCCAGCGTCTCCTTGCAAATGGCAATGGTTGTTCTTCCACTTGGGCAATCAAGCTCTTCGAGGCAGCGGCGACATCGGTCATCCTATATGCCCTTCCCTTCGTCTCCCTTCGGTCGACTCGAGTCATTCATCTCGACATGATTCGAAGGCGCTGGATTAGAAGATTCCTCGGAGTTCCTGAATCCTCACAGATTCCCGCTACCCTTGCGGAAGCTGGTATCTATCCTCTGGATCTTCTCCTCGCCCAGAGGGGACTGACCCACATTGATCGTCTCAGCCATGCTCCAGATGGTGCCTCACTCCTAGCACGGCTGCACAGCAAATCCCATTCTCGTATGGGTAAGCTGTATACAGTGTACAGAGAAATCATCGGTCCTGTCCCAGGTTTCTCAGTCCTACCCCCTCCACCCAATCGACCCCCAATTCCTGTCTTTTTGGATACGGATGGTCACACCAAACGTCACACCCCTGCAGCTGCCTTCCAGCAGACAACTGCAGCCCTCCTTGATCTTCTTTACGGATGGCTCGGTTCGACCTGCTACCTTGCAAGCAGCTGCTGCTATGACAGCACCGCAGCTAGACCAGTCTAGGTCCTGCCGCCTGTCATTCCCTGCCAGTTCAACAGCTGCTGAGCTAGCCGGTCTACATCTAGCTGCACAGTTCATCGCTTCCAGTGTCCCACCTGGACCTGTGAATGTTCTGTGCGACTCCAGATGTGCTCTGCAGCTCCTGACTATCTACCACGGCACCAACCTCTCGGTGAACATTCTCCGAGCCCGTCTCCTAGCCCTTCAGGACTCGGGGTATCAACTGGCCCTACATTGGGTTCCAGGACATACTGGAGTCCAGGGCAATGAAGAGGCGGATGCCCTGGCCAAAGCGGCGCACGACAACGGAGCCCCAGTCACTGAGGCTGTCACACCTTTTGACTTTTCTAGACCCCTCTTGAGAAGGTCAATAAGGTCTTTCCATCCTGACCGTCGTATTGCCGCTGGTGAACATCTCCAACGGCTCTCTGACAAACTTCCACGGAAGGACAAATCCCTCCTCCTACGACTTCGAATAGGCTGCACGTGGACTCCGTCCCGCATGTATGCCTGTGGCCGAGCTCCCAGCCCAGCCTGTCCCTCTTGCGGCAATACTGGCACACTGGGACACTTGCTCCTCGTGTGTCCAGCCTCTGCTGGCCATCGCCAGAAACTTCTGAATGCTATCGGAATCTTGGTCTCCCTGCTGATACGGAAGGGCAATTGCTCTGCCCAGCTCGGAAACAACTTTCTGCTCACCGGCTCCTCCTGATTTATCTGGAGGAGTCTGGCCTCAGCTCTGTTCTGTAGGCCTGCATGGGCCTATAGTGCTTCGTGCGAAAATGGCGGCGACATATACGGCGTCAGCAACCTTCCCCAAATTCCAACTTCCCCTTTCCCCTGGTCACCAAGAGTGATGCCACAAAGATGGCCAACATAAGACGTGACCAGTATCCCCTCCCCAAAAAATAAACCATAGTCACCACCACCACGTGGGATTCTTTAATGTGCGCTGACATTGCACAGCACACGGACGCCTCTTCGTTTCGCCTCCATCGAAACGTAGCCGCCGAGGGCGGGTTCGAACCTGGGTACTCCGACACAGTAGGCGGGCCTGTAGCTGAGCCACCTCCACTGCCTGATTTATTTACAAAAAAACTGATTTATTTATAGGAAGGGAAAGGCGCGGTAACTGTCTCAGGATTTCTGTGGACATCGCAACCGCGCCGTAAGGGAAGGGAGGAAGGTGGGAGTGGAAGTGGAAAGAGAGAAAGAGGAGACGTAGTGGAGAGCTAGTGGGGATCTTTAGCGTGCGCTGACATCGCACAGCACACGGACGCCTCTTCGTTTCGCCTCCATCGAAACGCAGCCGCCGAGGCCGGGTTCGAGCCCGGGTACTCCAGCACAGTAGTCGGGCGTCTTACCACTGCACTACCCCGGCGGGGCCACCGCTGCCTTTCTGATTTTTTTATAGGAAGGGAAAGGCGCGGTAACTGTCTCACTTGATTTCTGTGGACGCCGCAACCGCGCCGTAAGGGAAGGGAGGAAGATGGGAGTGAAAGTGGAAAGAGAGACTGCACCACCCCGGCGGGGCCCACTGCTGAATGATATATTAAAAACTGATTTATGTATAGGAAGGGAAAGGCGCGGTAACTGTCTCACTTCGTTTTCTTTGGACACCGCAACCGCGCCATAGGGGAAGGGAATAACATGGGAGTGATAGTGGAAAGAGAGAAAGTGGAGTCGTAGTGGAGGGCTACGGAGTAATTTCGACCACCTGGGGATCTTCGTGCACACAGAAGAGAAAATAGAGAAGGAAAAGGAAGAGGGAGAGAAATAAGCACGCCGCAACAACGGCCGTCGTCCACCACCGAAACGGTGGCGGGTGCAATGACGGCCTACAACAGATAAACTTTTGTGCCTGGTTAGCCCCCGCCGCAAGCAGGGGTGACCTACCTTTCCGGCGGCACGCCACGCGCCCGGTTTTCCAGCAGATGGCGTGACGTCACACCGCTAGGCGCGCCGTGCGCGGCGGGTGCCGGACTTAGGCACCAGCCACCACGCGCGGCTTCGCCTCGCGGCGGTACAAGCTGGAGCCCTGCTCTTGCAGCTGTGACATCACACCGCTAGGCACGCCGCACGCGGCGGGCGCCGGAGTTAGGCAGCAGACACCATGCGCGGCCTCGCCGCGCGACGGCACAAGTTGCGCCCCTGGTATTTGCGGCAGATGGTATGACGTCATAGCAGAGGTCGAGCTAAAGGTCAATGGTAGTACCGCGGCATCGTCACGCGAGGAGCTCAAAGTGAATCTAGTATTCTTTCGCAATAAAAATAAATGCATTAGAAACTAGACTAAGATTGCTAAAACATCCCGCCCCGCCGCGGTGGTTCATTGGAAAGACGCCCGACTACTGTGCCGGAGTACACGCATAGAGTTAAGTAGACGGTTTCGATCCCGAACGCCGGCGGCTGCGTTTCGATGGATGCGAAACAAAGTGTTGTCCATGTGCTGTGTGATGTCAGTGTACGCTGAACATCCCCAGGTGGTCGAAATTGCTCTGGAGCCATGGATGGGAAAAACATTTATTTTCATCGGTTATTAGAGTTGAGGGTTTTGTTGCATTGTTGGCCGAGCCAAATGGCCACCAGTTGCGTCCTGTCGGTGATATCTTCTGCCCACTCAATGCATTTGTGGTCAACCTGCTCTATGCATAATACGAATATACCTAGGAGAAGGGGAAGGAGCGGGTTTCTAGCTGGCGCGAGAGTATCTCCTGGGCCTTGCTTAATGAATTATGTGGGAAAGGAAAGAGGCGCCTTCCCAGGCTAAAATGGCGAGTTATATCATGGAACGAGAGCAAGCCCTCCGGCGCCCGGGGGAAACGAGGTACTCACTGCCCGGCCGACAAAACCTCCGGTGTATTCGTGAGACTTCTCGTTCCTGGGATTGCTCGAGTGAGCCGGAACTCATACCAGTTATATTGACCTTCGCGGGGATGGATGGTAGCTTTTAAGCATTTTCCTAACAGGCGCCCGACAGACGGTCCCTCCCGAAATTAGATATGACTGTTTTGGAGTCACTCACTATGACATCTGCTTCGGTAAAAACGACGGCCAGCGCGATGGCGGCTTCTTGTGCAGCATCAGAGGTTCTGGTCGTACATTAGCTGAAGCTAAGATTTTGGAAGGTTTGGACTCACGGGCCCCAGTCTCCGCACAAATCTGGAAACCTCGGTCTGCCTCTTCATATTCGGCCGCATGTAAGCAACCCACTGGTTTGCTTTGTATTTGGTGTGTAGGGCACGTGCTAGTCGCCTGCCTTCGTGGTGAATGGGGTGCTTATTCTCAGGGAGTGGCTTGATAACAAGCTCCTCCCTTATTTCTTAGCGTATTTGCCTTGGATCGTCCGTCATGAGTTCGGATATAATGCCTAGCCTTAGCGAGACAAGCCTCCCGGCTTAGGTGCACGCCAGTCATGGGTACTGCGATAACAAATGCGCTTCCTTGAGTTCATCAAGTATGTTGTGCATTCCAAGTGCTAGAAGCTTATCGGTTGAGGTGTTCCTCGATAGCCCTACGGCTCTCTTGTACGTTTGCCGGATAAAACACTCAACATTTTGCTTTTCGTCCTGGTAAAGGCGCAGATAGGGCAGGGTGTAGACTAGCCTGGTGATGGCTAAAGCCTGAATGAGTCGACAGGTGTCGCGTTCTTCCATGCCACTCCTCTTTTTGGCTTTTCGCTTGAATAGCCTTGCTGTTTGGGTGACTGTTGTGGTCAGTTTATCTAATGTTGCTACGTTACAGTGGTCAATCTGAATGAACATGCCTAGGATTCAGATGGTGTCTACTACTTTGATTGGTAGTCCTTTGCGTTCTACCCTTACTGCAAGAGGCGAATGTCTGTTCTTTCGATTGTGGCCTTCTCGGACTACAAAAGAGTGCGGACTTAGTGTGTGAACATTCAAGACCCGATCTGGGAGCCTAAGTGTCGATGGCGTCGACTGCTTCCTGAAGCACACTTTAAATTTGGGCATCATTTTCTTTGTTCACCCACTGGGTAATGTCGTCCGCGTGAAGTGCATGCTGTATCCCTTCGATGGCGGCCCGGTGTTACCAGTTCAATGTTGAAAAGGAACGGCGACATCACACAGCATCGTGGTGTTCCCCTTCCGCCCATAAATACGGGGTCTGATGTGAGCGCTCCGAGAGTAAGCTCGGCCGGCCTGTTCGAAAGAAAATACCGGACGTACCCCAATACTCTCTTTCCCCAGGATTAAAAAGCGAGAGGTTCTCTAATGTCACCTCATGCGAAACGTTATCAAAGGCTTTAGATATAAAGCCCCAGTATCGCCCTTGTTCTATGACACTACCTACGGTCCAGAATCCCACGACAGCTGGTTGAAGGGATGACATTGGTGTCATCTACATACCCCTGAAGCCTGTTGTGAGCGACATGTTCCATTAGTTTGCCGGGGCATGACGTTACGAAATGGGTCTTAGGTTTTCTATGTTAAGCTACTTGCCTGGTTTCAGTACAAATGTCACTTTGGCTATTTCCATTCTTGACGTACTTTTCCTTTTATCCAGTAGGTGTTCATGAAGTAGCCCTTACGGAAATCCCATATCTGCTTCAGATATGGAACATATGCTGCCAGATACAAGTATATAAGGCAGCAAATAAGTCCTTATCTGGGCCAGATAAGGTCATATATGTGCAAAATTTTGCCCTTATATGGCTCAGATTTGGCCATATCATGCAACATATAATCCATATCTGAACGGCTAACGGGACCTTATATGGCTTGATCAGGGGCATATATGGTATCCTCGCGACCTTATGTGGCCTGATAAAGGGCATATATGGCATCGTCATGACCTTATATAGACAGACCAGGGCCATATGCCTGGCATCAACAGGACTTTATATAACCTCATCAGGGCCTTAATTATGTAGGCGCCATAGTTATTGTATATTAGCAATATATGGTCTTTGTCTACCTTCTGCAAATATCCAATATTGGCATCATGTGGTCGAGCTTCAATTTTTCTACACTAAGCATGGCCTGCGTGTTAATTGTATCCAATTTTAAAAATAGCTACGACTCATATTTCAAATATTCTGCAGATTTCACTGCACTATAATTATTACACCATGTGTTCCTTAATCCAGGAGGGCGCTGGGTTATAGCAACATGCTCCTCTTTCCGCCTACTAACTCGCATTTTCATTTAAAATGCGGCCGCAGTCCGGTGCACAAAAGCATGGTCGGTTAAGTTGAGCGATTCAAAATATCAAGAAAATGATGGCAGTTCAGTATACGGCCCCCTCCGCGCTGTCAGACGGTGACTCACCCTCAGAGACAGCTGGCGGTTGCTTCGTCGAGGGCCGCAGTGGCTAGACAGTGACTCCTCCTCTCCCGCGTTCCCCTCTTCCCTCTCAGACAGCGGCGGCCCCTGCGTCGCTGGCTCGCATTTCATCTCTCCTCCTCGCTGCCACGCTCTATACCACGTAGGCCTCGCGCTCTTCATTTTGTGTGTGCTTGCTTCTTTCCCCTCCCCCTTTCAACTCCGTTCGCCTAAGCACTTGGCGTCTCTCGTTCCTTTTCGGTGGCAACATCGGAGTTCGGTGCGGCTGGCGGGCGTGCTGCATGTTGTGTATGCTGGTGTGTGTGCGTGTGCCAGCGCCTGTTCGCTATTAGCTGTGCGCATGTAACAAAAAGGCGACAACAAACCTACAAGAGCTTCAGTCTGACCGTCGGCACAGAGGAAATTACTGTGTCCCACTGCGGGTGGAAGCTGCCTCCCCAGCCTTGGAAGCGAACCTGATGATAGATTGAGCTTTTCGGGATTCTGCGCTGGGTGGCCCGGCCAAATCCTCACCATTGTGTCGGATCGCACCCTCATCGTGCCGCCTCATCTTCACGCCCGATCACTAAAACCGTGAGCGTGATACTTCTTGTCGGGAAATAGCACAGCCTCAGGATATTGTTCACTTTATTATTTTGATGGAAAATTAATTTTCCAATCAGTAAATTGGATGGTAATTGCCAGTATGTGATATTTTTCCGTAAATTTCGTTGCTAATGTCTTTCGCTCTAGCAATTTTGACAAATTTCAGTGAGTGGATAGGGTCCTTCGTTGTTTATTATTATTAATATTATTTGCACTACCTAAGTAGCTTCATGCTTGATTTGGTTTAGGGGCAGAGTTGTCGCTGTCATGACAAATGCCATCGGACATGCTTTTTTTTGTTTTCTCTCCTAATTTGAAAAGCAACCACAAGTTAGGCGCGTTCGCTCATTTTGCACTGCAGTCTCTGCTTAAGGTAACACCAGTACTTCCTGACAGCCTATGTGTACTTTGCTAAGGTTTAGGTATTATCAGCAGTCCCAGCAGTGTGTGTTTTATCACCCTACGGTTTAGCGACACCTTTTATGGGTGTCGACAAACCTTTAAATTTCATTTTAATAGTCTAGTTCGATTAATAGCCGTTTATTTTATTTAGCTTCGCAAGTAAACCAGCTCAAACAAAAAGCATTTCCTGGTTAAAGCTCTGTGTGTAAAAGAGCAGAATAAAAATGTAATATCTAATTTAAAAAGTATGTATTTCACTTTAGCTTCTCGTGTAGACGTTATTCTGTTCAGATATCTCGTTAGTTTGTTATAGTATCGCGCGTAAATGAGTAGAACCTCAATATTTACTAACAGATGAGGATGTCTTTGACCCTCGGTATACACACGTAATTCAGGACCGCCTTTGAGCGATTCCATATAGGCAGGAAAAAAGAAAGCCCGTGGTTTCAAAGCTATTTTCCTGTAAGGTTTGAAATAAAAGGGGAAACTCAGGTTTCCCTTGGCACACTTGATTGAGCGTGCATTTAGCTGGAATACTGAAATTGTTTTGTGTGTGTTGTAATAAAGTGTTATGTTGATATGCAGATATATAGATCTATAGTTCAAAACCTACCTGCCATGCGGGCTAGATCTTTAAATCAGGAATTGGGTAGATAAGGCATATCTGACCAGATATGCCTTATCTGGTACTCGAAATCAGGAATTGGGCAGATCAGGCATATACAACCAGATATGCCTTATCTGGTACTCGAAATCAAGAATTGGGCAGATATGCCTTATCTGGCCCAGATCTGTCATAATATACCATATCTGCCCAATTCCTGATATACCTGATCTGGATTTTTTTTTATAAGTCCAGATATGGCATTTCCGTAAGGGAGCCGACGCTGCGCCGATGTCTAGGGTCCTGATGATTATGTTTGAGTCGCCCTCCGGAACCGCCATTGAGGTGTTCCTTAGTTTTCCTATCGCGTAACACATCACCGCTTAGCCAACTACGGCATTCCTAATTCTCTTTCCACTTTCACTCTCACCTACCTCCCGTTCCTTACGGAGCTGTTCACCTGTCCGAAGGCCCCGCCGGGATGGTGCAGTGGTAAGACGCCCGACTACTGTGCCGGAGTACCCGGGTTCGAAGCCGTCCTCGGCGGCTGCGTTTCGATGGAGGCGAAACGAAGAGGCGTCCGTGTGCTGTGCGATGTTGTTGTTGTTGTTGTTGTTGTGGCTGTAGGAAGAAGGAAAAGAAAATGCACGGGCTTGCTACTGGCTCTGTAGCTGAGCCACCTCCGCTGCCTCGTGCAGATAGAAGAGAATATAGACAAGAAAGAAAAGGAAGAGGGGAAGAAATACGCGCGCCGCAACAACAGCCGTCGTCCACCACCAGCGGTGGCGTGTACAATGACGGCCTAGAACAGAAAAACATTCGGCGCCAGGCTAGCCCCCGCCGCAGGCGCCCAGGCAGCACAAGAGCCCGGGCCAATATTGTCAGTGAGTTGGCAGAGATCAGCCCTATGTAGGCCCAGCGCTGCCATCTTATGGCTGGTATTGGTTGTGCCATTCTATAACATGTCCAACACTGGCCCTGAGAATTCCATTGGTAACCAATATTGTTCGTACCTATTTATAATGTTAACAACATTGGCCCGTCATATCCGAAGCCCTGACAATATCGGTGGTACCATTATACGAGGATGGCAATGATGGGCCTGGATATCCGGCGTATCACCGGTGTTGGCGCTGCCATGAGATAAGGATGGCTATAACGGACAGCATTAGCTGTCAGTCCACTGATGTTGGCCAATATTCGTCATATGCTGGACAATAATGTGACCTCTGTTACAATGGCCCGCCAATGTCAGATATACACTGGCATATCTTACATATCAACAGTATTGGCATTGCCCTTTCATAAGGATGGCTATATCGAACAGCGTTAGCCATTACTCCACTAACGTTGGCTAATATATTGCATATGCTGGACAATACTGTCAGTTCTGTTACCATGTCCCGCACACACTTCGGTCAACATTGTCTTGTCTATTTCACCTACTGATCAATATTAGATGCAAATTAGCATGTGGTGGAAATATTTCGTGGGAAACTGCATTAGCGTGCTTTTGCGGTTGGCAGGCTCGTTTAATACTTGGAGTCGTTAACTGTGCTGTTATAATCGATGTTTTCAAGTTACCTTTGCAGTTATTAATACTTCGGAAATCTTGTGTCTAAATAGGTATAGTTCCACGGTGCTGGTTTCAGTCGCGTTTGCTTTAATCCCACCTAGCTGTTGTAGATGTTGCTTGGGATTACACCGTGTTCTTTTACACTAGATCTTCATTGACTTAAGCTGGCACTGTAATCAATCCACATGTATACTGTGAAGGATTTGGATGAGACCGACAATCGGTCAATGGCGTCAAATATCAATAAGTTCACCACCGTTTGCTGGTCCGTCAGGGCGGCGGCGGCGATAAATAGCTCCACGCCGACCGGTAGATTAGAAAGAATCAAAACGACATATCACATATCGTGCGTAGGCAATGGTTGCTAGTTTTTGTATTCTCTTCGGCAATGGTCTAGGTTCTTTCATAGCTGCTCCCGTGGCGATTCCTGCTGCTCTGGGTGAAGAGAATTCCAAAAGTTGTAGCAAATTTCTTTGCCCCCGAGTGTATTAGGTTTAACAACAGTGGCTTCAAACAGACGATTACCGCAGGACACGCATGCAGTGCGATGCAAAAAATGAGCGATAAGCATCGGCATATTAAGGCTCGTACGTGACTCAGATCGACTATGGCGAGCGCGCTTCCATCGAAATAAACTTTAAAAATACACTAGGCCGTTTAAGCTATACGAATACGAAGCATCTCAGCACATACTTTCGCTTAAACGATTTAATAATAGTGATCTAAATTAAAGCTGAGCGGTAAATTAAACGTCGGTCCGCACATGCATGGACGTTCCCACATATGGCAAATCGTATCGACGCTTCCTGCTTCGTTGTCGCTCTAAGAAGGGAAGTATTAGAAAAAAAATGGAGGGAAAACACTGCACGTACAATCTCAGTATGAATAATATTAAGGTTATGCTGAAACAAATAACTGGGTTACAGTTTCACTTTTCTTCATCGCACTCGTTCGCACATTTGTTTTTTCTCAAGCGTCCGCCCCTGTTGACGACACACCGCGCACTTCTGTTCCAGTCCACTGATGGCACTCACTCGCGCCGAAATATGAACGCTCTGTTCGCTGCTTGCTAGGTGCATTGAAAAAATCACAAACAAAGGAAGAAAACCATGGAGGCACGGCGCCAGCAACAGCGGCGCCGACTTGCCCGAGTGGATGCGCTCTGCAGGTGGGGTTGTCGGGTTACACGCTGCGCGATGCAATCCAAGACGCAGGCCCTGACGCTCCACGTGTGGTTCAAGGTGCACACGGCCGCCGCCCAGGCGGGAGTTTACGACGCAATGCGTCAGCCGCTATACTTTAAGGCTATATTTCTTTCATATACCTATTGATAGAAAAAATGCTCGGAATATAACCAGCCCTTATACATAGCATTCATTGATTACGAAAAAGCATTTGACTCAGTTGAAACCTCGGCGGTGATGCAGGCGTTGCGAAATCAGGGGGTAGACGAGCCGTACGTGAAAGTGCTGGAAGATATATATAGTGGCTGCACAGCAACCATAGTTCTGCATAAATAAAGTAACAAAATTCCCATAAAGAAAGGTGTTAGGCAAGGAGACACAATCTCCCCAGTACTATTCACAGCTTGTTTAGAGGAAGTATTCAGAGACTTGGAATGGGAGCAGTTAGGGATAAGGGTAGATGGAGAATACCTCAGTAATCTGCGATTTGCTGATGACATTGCCTTGCTAAGCAACTCGGGGGATGAACTGCAAATAATGATTGATGACCTAGACAGGAAAAGTAGAAATGTAGGCTTGAAAATCAATATGCAGAAGACTAAGGTAATGTTCAACAGCCTCGGAAAGGAACAGCAGTTTGCATTAGGTAGCGAAGTACTGGAAGTAGTAGGCGAATATATCTACTTAGGACAGGTAGTAACCGCAGATCCGGATCATGAAAAAGAAATAACAAGAAGAATAAGATTGGGATGGAGCGCATTTGGCAAGCACTCACAGATTATGAATAGCAGCTTACCGGTATCGCTAAAGAGGAAAGTATATAACAGTTGCATCTTACCTGTACTCACCTATGGGGCTGAAACAGGGAGGCTAACCAAGAGAGTTCTGCTTAAGTTGAGGACAACCCAGAGGGCCATGGAACGAAAAATGGTAGGGGTAACATTAAGAGACAGGAAGCGTGCAGAGTGGGTCAGAGAAATAACTCAGGTTACCGACATTCTAGTGGAAATTAAGAAGAAGAAATGGACATGGGCAGGACATGTAGTGCGAAGAGACTATAACCGATGGTCGCTGAGGGTAACAAACTGGATTCCAAGGGAAGGAAAGCGTAGCAGGGGGCGGCAGAAAGTTAGGTGGGCGGATGAGATTAAGAAGTTCGCAGGGATCAAGTGGATGCAGCTAGCACAGAACCGGGTTAAATGGAGAAATATGGGAGAGGCCTTCGCCCTGCAGTGGGTATAATCAGGCTGATGATGATGATGATACCTATTTGACATACGTAGAGCTAGCGTAACTTACGTCTTAGGCTTTGCGAGAGTAGACCATTCCATACGTGTATAATCAAAAATACGACTGCAATGACCACGGCGCATTAATCACTGATGGAATATCGCACACATACGGTACTGGTAAATGCTCTGATTATCTTGAAACACTCATTCGGCAAACGAGTACGCCAGTTATTTGCTAAACAAGCCGCGAATATTCAAATCACTGCAGTGGCAAAAATGATCGCAGAGCCAGCTAGAGTCGCCCGCGGCACGGCGACGGGCCGGCTTCCACATTTCACAAGAACTTGAAACGCGAAATATATCCGCGTGGGGCTTTGTCACACTGAATTTAATAGGAAATCAAAATAGCTTCGTGTAGCAGCCAGTATACAAGAACGGCAGCTCAGCAGAACAACATTTGATTGGACGCCATCCAAGTGCAATTGATAGCATAATTTTTGAATTTCTGGATTATTTCTTTTGCACAAGTGCGAAAAAAAGAAGTCTGTAACGTTTCTCCGCTTTATTCACACCCCCCCCATTTCGCGATTCCGTCGTCGTTCACTGCAATACAATGCTTGCGCTACAAATGGCAAGAAGGAATAACTGTAGAGTTCAAAAACTAAATAAAGCAGTCGTTGTTTTTGCAATTAAGCTTAATTCGGTATCAAAGCTTATTATTCTCTAACTACCTTCGTGGTGGAACAGTTACAGGCGTGCGCGGGGAAGGGAGTTTTTTTTTTACAAATATTGTGTATGGAGAGAATATTACCCACATGTAAACTGACTTGTTCGCACTAGAACGAAAAAAAAAATGTGAAAGAAAAGACTGGAAACACAAATAAAATACGAAAAGGTACAATGGGTATATTAACAACTGGATTACAATGACACATCTTTGTTTCGCACACGCTCGTTCGCACAGTTTTCCAGCGCCTGCTCTCCGTGCTGACGCACCGCTCAATCCCGTCCTCGCGCACTTCGCACTCCTGTCGTTCCCCGGGTCGCACTCTCTCACCGCATGCGATGCGAGCAAGGTCCGAGGTTGCATGCGCGCGTCGAAATCCACGCAGGTGCGCCAAAGCGGTGGACGGGTCGACGCACCACTCAGGGTCCAAGGGGCGGACGGCCGCCGACCAGGGAAAGGAATTGCGCAGTAATAAAAACACGAACGCTAACAGACTGGAGATTTCTTTCAAACATTTCCGGGCTCTCATAACAGGTTGCATAGAGAAATGTGCTTTTACCGCATTTTCTTGGCCAATAAAATATACGCAAGAAACTAAATTGTGAGAAAGAAACAAGCGCCTAATGAATCGGGCCAACAAACGACTAATCTATGAGATAGAATGATGCTGATGGTGCGGATATATGAGAGAACATGTAAGCATCGTATGCAACTAGCTTATAAAGAGGTGGAAAGTCGTGGTACTGAGATGCTTAGCTCAATAATTTTCAACAAACTTGCTTCAAATCCTCATTTCAGGGTGATTGAAATATTTCACTCGTTGAGCACTATTGTATGAAAGAATTTTCGTTGGTATGCTAAAAGTGAGCAAACTATTCGTAGTAGAACACAGCATTCACAAAATACAACTTGAACAGGTTTGGGTGTTAAAAAAAACAGCTAGGCGCCTCTCCAGGGCGACGACGCGCTTCGCAGCTGGCACAGAGCCCTACATAGATGAGCAGCCGCAGAGCACATCTATGCTGCTGCTGCTGAAAAGGCGATTACTAAAAAGCTCGAAGGATGACGCGACAATCGCTTAGCCGGCATGACGGCGACAGTTGTATTTTGTTTCAAAGAGGGCGCTCCGTTCGTCCATCCAACGGCCACTCGTTCGCTCGGCTCGACGTTCGGTGGCACCGTGCACGGAAAATGCTTCTTTCTTCAAGAAATATTCCATGTAAGTTTTCAAATTTTTTCATTCAGATTTCATAAAGCGTTTGTATATATTGGAGCAAAATATTAGCCTCTTAGATTGAGCATTTTTTAAATTACAAGCGTTGTCTTACATTTCATTGTTGCTGCAGGCTGCGTAAGCCATGTGCTAGGGGGATTTGTCTTCTTTTAGCATATTTCTTACGTTAACTTTTCAAAAGTGGTTCTCAAGTGTGCGCGACTTGATGCTGATCATTTTGCAGCTTATTTCAAGTTAAACCGTTACTGTTTTGCAGAGTACTGATTTTCTAAAGTAAACAACTGCGTGGCATCGTAGCCCTAAAAGGCAACTTCGGATATTCACAGCGTTACAGCGGCTGGAACGGCGTATAGCCGTTGCTTGGCTCGGCCGCTCGGGTTCCCTCGGGTGACCTCGGGCGGAGTCGGCAGAGTCCGGGCAAAAGCATATTTTCTCGTGTCTGGTGCGATAAAACGCTAACCGCATGAGTCGCGCGGCAGCACGATGCGCAGCGCGTTGAGGACCGCTAAAACATTGCCGCTCGGCGCTGTCGCCCAGGTTCTGGGTTTTTAGAAAATCGCTCATCGCAAAAGGCTTCGGGGTACTCACCTTAGTTGTTTCTTTTTTTTGTTTTTTTTTTTTGCATGCAAAGTTTGTTTCTCTAGTCCGGTATGAGCGAAAATCCTGCAGACGCTCACTTCGTCTGATCCGTGCATATATGAGCGCATCGAGACGGTGTAAAAGCTGGGTAGGGTAGTATTGCGAAACAAAAAATGCTAGTGTGGCTAGATATTGCTAATTTTCGAAAGTTGCAGAAAAACGCCACTGCTTTAAATCATGTCTGCATCGCAGTATAGTAGCACGCCGCTGCGCTGGGTCCATTTTTTTTTTTAAAGGGGGGGGGGGGGGCTCGACGCTTTTCAAGAAATTTCATCAGTGTTGCTCTAAAGTGCAAGAAACTGGATATAGCGTAACTGTACTCATTTACCAAACGAAGAGGCGGCGCTAACAAAGCAAGGCTGAAAACGCGTCTCTGTCACTGAGGTCCTTCGCTCTGTGCGATGTGCACCAGCGGCAGCGACAGGCGTTGGCGTCGTCGTCGCGCGATGCATGTCCAGGGATTGTCGCCTATTTTTTTCTTTCTGTATCGTTGCTTCAGTTGCAATAGATCAGTTGCAAAACATACACGTCAGCTTCCCGGTGCGGCAGACATTCCTGCACAATGGCGGCATAGACTTTGGGGTAATAGTTCGGTACAGTGCCAGCACATCGCCTGACGGGTAGGGTAATTCCCGCACCTCTTGCCCATTCGTCACAGTATTATTCGCGTACGCATTGTCGCCCCACTATTACCCTGTCCGATTAGTGTCCCTTTTGTAAATTTTCTTTCTTCACCCCTAGGGTGACGTGCGCCGCCCTTTATTCCAGCGTTAAGAACGCCCAAAACCCTTTCTCTGACAATGGCCTGTGCGTGGGGAACTGCATCCCAAGCAGCGTGAACTGTGGTAGATGCATGTACTGCACCTAACTATTATCCCTGAATCAGGTTCTGTCGCCACTGTGCACGAATTCCTGCCTCACAGGGAAGCCGACTTGTAGGTTTTGCAACTGGTCTGTTATAGCATCTCCAGCAGGGCCGGAGCCTTAAGTGTGAGTGCTGGGTGGGCTCAGGCAATTTCAGTTCCAGGCCGGGTTCGGGTTTGTAGCATGAAGCCCGGGTCGGGCGCAAAATTTATGCCCGTGCACACCTCTAGTCGCGTCGGTTGTGTAGCACACGTTTGGCGCCCGTGCCTGCTTTTAATTTTGTTCTTCACACCATGACACTTTGCTCCAGCATCAAGACTGCATGAAACATCAGTATGCATTTTCCGGTCGTTATACTAACTGATCGCCCCACCGCCCTGGCACAGCTATGTTATACCATGTGTAACATAGAGTTGCAATTAGTCCATTTTTTGAGATAGCTTTCAATTGAAATTATAGATTAACTAAACAGAGAAGAGCCGTGGTATGCTGTTATCATGATTTAGAGGCATCGATTTAATGGACACTTTCTTTCCTTGCATTTAGGGCTCTTTGCTCTATAACGCCCGCAGTCCAGCTGTTCCACTTGTATCATCGCACTGCTTTTGCACAAGCAATCATCTGCCATCAAAGGGGTGCTGCCTGAATGTGAGGCAGACAACATCGTCAAAATTTTGGTGCTGCAAACCTGTCAACAACTGTGGGAGCCTTGCCATGAAACATGCTGTGTGTAAGGAAACATTGCCTCGGTAGGTATGACACATTGCCTTTGTTTTGCATTATATACAGGCTTTAAACGCTCTGCTGGCGTTTTGCTATATGATTTCATGCTATATGACTTTTTCTGGCTTTTTAGCTCAAGGCTTACTTGTTCAGGAGTCTTGCCCACCAGTATGCAGAAAATAATATCTTTCATGTCCCTGGCAGTGCTTTAATAGCTGGTGCTATATTTCGTTGCTTTATTTCAACAGTATGCGACTATTTCAAGTGGAGGCATGATTGAGTGAACCTGTGGTGTAATAGCACAATAACAGACGTAGCTTGTGAACTGACGAAGTAGTTGTCATTTGCGTAACACGGGAGTGCAGGTGCTTTAAGTGATGGAATATTTAGCATACTTGATTATGCTTGCATTACAAGAATTCGCAGGAAGCCTGTATTGAGGTTGCAGAGAAAAAAGCCATTCAGTATTGCTCAGGTTATTTGCCTTGCACTCTCCCTTCATTACTGCTGCCTGCACTGTATGTATTTGTTCATACAGACATGCAGTTACTGACTGCTTGTACATTTCTGGTTGCCTATACTGGCTTCAGCCATGTAGATGTAATATTGCTTTGATCTAAACCAGGATATTTACTTTGCTCAAAGTGACAATTTTAAATAATTTTCTCCCCAAGCCATTGAGATTCGCCATTAGCTCCCAACTCGCTTTATTCGCAGCTGCAATGAATTTATTCTGTAACCCTAGAGCAAGACATTTGCAGAAAGATCATCATGCAATACGCGTTCAAATTTTATAAATTTTAGAGAACATTGTTTGTTTTTGCATATGCTTCTGTGTTCGGAAAACAGAGCAGACTTGCTTACAGTGCAGGAGGGGTGGGCTGAAAGATAAAAGGAAATTATTAGTGCAGCTGCTCATTCAGGCATGCATTCCTTGTGCATTTATTGCTCTTACATATGTGCACCTTTGCCTGCATGTTTGCCAGGGCTTTCCCCATAATGGGTGGCAGTGATCTTGCCGCCTACCTCTCAGGGGGACTGCCCTTTTCAAAACTACCTGCTCACAACCAACTCACCTCCTGGGCTTCAAATTTGTCATAGTCAAGGACGATTTTCTGTGTTTGATGTTACCAGTGACGCCATTTAAGATACGCAGTGTGCATCATTGGTCCATTAGTTTCATTTCGGAATGTTGTCCACCCTTATATTCCTTACTCATATTTCTTTTTCTACATCCCCTTGCAACTGCCAAACGAAATAATACGTATAAAACTGCCAAACTCCCGCAGTCTCTGAATGCTATGTCAACAACAAAAAAAGCTTTTGCATGTCTTGATAAAAGTAGAAATGATCCCCCGATGTTTGTTTTGATTGTCATATCTAGTCAGACGGTTTAGTGAACTGCCACATGACCAAGCAAATTGCAACTGTAAGTGCACTGAGGAGTCATGCGTTAGAGCAAGCATATGGATCTTGTGTTGCTTAGCTGCTTAACTCCAAATATCCTCCTTTGTCAGACAAGATATTTTTTTAGAAAACTGGATGAGCCAGAAGAAAGCAGATTGGATTCTTAGCAGCATTGTTATTTGTTACACGTGCGTTCTACCCCTGTATACATGAACTCGGCAGAATTGGGTCGATTACGTCTGTGGAGTAAAAAATCAGTTGTGGGGTTCATGTATACACAGTCGGGTCGAGTAACATAGGCGGCGGAGCGCGTCGCGTTAACTCGATTTCAGGGGGTAGTTAATTCGCTTGACCCGCTTATCTAAAGGCATGTAGACGCTGTCCAGTCAGGGAGTCTAGTTATGCATGTAAGAGCTGTCCAGTCAGGGAGTATAGTTATGGGGAACTCTGGGATAGGAAAAAGCCTCTGGAGCGGCGACGAACGTCACTCGAAATGAATGCTTTTTAGCGCTCATCAACGATAAAAAATAATCGAAGCTCTCGATAGTAAAAGTCAATGGGAGCAAATACAAGTGAGAACTTGCACAATAACTTCGAATCTCGATGCTACGCTCTGCTACGATACTTACTCACTATAAAGAGAGTTCATGTAGACATCAGCCGTGCCGAGAATGATGACCTTGCTTACTCAACGCTGATTCAACCCGGTGCTGTCGAGTCCATGTACACAAGGCTATTGTACTTGTAATTTTAGGTGAACTCTCAGTTCGTGTATTGCTCATTAAATTTGAGTGATATTGGTGCTTTTTTGCGTATGTGTTGTTTTGTTCTGCAAACAACACTATTTCTCCAGACACAATCTTGTTTTTAATTTGAGTACAAAATATCGTCCATTTTTGAAAAAATAATAATTTTTGAAGCTCTTAAGAAATTTTGATTTTGAAATATATTCACAAAATATCAACATTTTATAGATACTGAAATATAAAATGTGTGCGAAACAACTTTTCAACTCAGGATTAAACTGGTTTTTCAAGGAACTTGTGATAGGGTGAAAGTGAAAAATCACTTTTATGCTAGATGTATCGTTTTTTATGACCCCATAGTCACATCATGCATTGTATTTTAAGGTGCGCTTAAGCAATAAAATAATATTTGGCCTCAGATATTCAGGAAGATTACTATTCTCTATACCAACAACTACTATGAATTGGTTTGAAGAAATCAGATGCCCTAGCACCACACCTGGTACCTGGACATAAAATCACCCATTATGCCTAACTGAATATAATCTTGAACGTGGAAGGTTGGGTTGCCGATGGTATGGCCATATGATTAGCTGTGATGAGGGAAAATGCATACATGGTAGGCTGCTAGCTGATAAGGAAGTACGATATCATTGTACTCAGATCTAGCATAACATTTTCCTGCCTATGCAAAGTAAATGTCTAGTACTTGCTCAATTGCTCATTGCAGGCTGACTGTAATAATTTTAGCTGAACAAGCATGCACTGTATGATTACTAGAACTTCTTGTTAGGCTTGTTCGTGTTTATTTATTATAAACTGAAGGCGCCAAAACAATACACGCACACAAGAAAAGAACGGGACAGAGTTTTACTCACAACTGATTTATTGTGCAGAACAAAGTACATATATATCTCACTGCCGGCACATGCGAAAGGAACACATTCAGCTACATCACATTCAGCATCTTGTAGTTTAAGATAAGCTATGTTCAAGAAATGATTTCTCAGAGAAAGAGGCTATGGTATGAGGCATGGGCTTCTTGAACATATCTTATCTTAAACTACATGACGCTGAATGGGTTCCTTGCCTTATGCCGGCAGTGAGATATATCTGTACTTTATTCTGCACAATAAATCAGTTGTGAATGGCGCTCTGTCCCGTTCTTCGTTTTTTGTTTGTGTGCATGTTGTTCTGGTGTCTTTAATTTATTTTAATTTAATTACTGAAAACTATTCCTTGGTACATTACAAGGAAGGCAATTGTTTATAGTAGAATGCAGGAAGCAATAAAGCTGTGAAAACTAAAAAGCTGGAACTTGAAATGGTACGGTTATTGTAAACCACACAGGTGATCTCATTCTTCACTGATTTTGAGAATATTATATGCGTACACAGCCTTGAGAATATCTGCGATGTACACATCTCCCTGAGTGAGCTGACTGAAGATAGCTTGATTGATTCTGTCAGGGCAATGATTTCTTTATTCTGGCCGCAGTAATGTATGCGTGCCTATAACTGGTGTACTGCAGAAAAATATTCTTTAATGTGTTCTTTAATATCATCCAGTTTGCATGCTTAGTAATCCATATTGTCTATTGCAGATATTTTTAAGGATATTTTAAAAATTAAAAGTTCTGGAGCCTGAACCGTCATATTTTCAAGAACTGTAATTTATATGAACATTAAGCATCCACCTGAAGTTATCGGTTTGCCGGAAGGAGGTTTTTCCTTCCAAATATCTTTCTTTTGTATCTGGAATGGATATTATTTTGCATATATATTTATCATCCCTACGTCTTAAGATGCTGCATGCTTTTGCAGGCCCAGGCACCTGTCGCAAAGTGCTCTAAAAGAAGAATGTGTGGCAATAGGCCTTCAATATATACAGTAGAACCCCTTTATAGTAAAGCCACTGAGGCCAGCGAAAATATTTACTATATTAAGGTCTTTACTCCATCAGTGGTCTGTGATGACATGGTCCTGAAAGTGCTGTCTAGTAGTTAAATAGGCACTTACTGAATACGTCTTGTTGCTTAATGAAAAAAAACCTAAATACCTTCCATCTCGCTTTTATCATATCTTTGTGTGATTTTTTCATTATAAAATTTCTCTACATCTTGTGGAAGTACCACTGAAGCATGAAGACGTGATTACGAATGCAACCAAGTTCGATTTCATGTAAAAACTAAAGCCTTGCATGAGCATGGTGTCTCTTTTTGCTCTTTATGTCTTTTAAAAGGCAAAAAATGATAAATTCGCATGGCACTCAAGTGCTGTAAGACCTTACTCGCTGCACCTCCACTTTCTGCCACCACTGCCTCATGATTTGTACTGCACATTGCAGTAAATGTTGACCCATTTCTTTCCCTTCCCTATTTCGTGCTGCACTTTTACTCCTTTACTTTTTGAATGGAACACGCCGCCTTCTTGCTATGTTTGTAGACAGCTTTACTTTTTCTTCTTCGCGCTGCGCGCTTTCCCTCCCGGCTCCAAGGCTTCTGTAAAGTATGCTTCTTCTGACTGCTGCTACGGCTAGTAGTAAAGCCACCTAAACGAACACTCGGGGTTATTGTTCTGTTTTCAAATACAAAACGTCTTGGCCTCGCGACTCTAGGTAGTGCACGGGAGTCGTCGCCATGACGAGAAGCACTTTAACCGTTTTTTACCAAAAACATCTTCACTATAAAGGGGCAAAATGTACAGTTGCCTATGGAAGATGAACTGGGACTTCAGTTTCACTTTACTATATCAGATTTTGCTATAGCGGGGTTCTGTATTTTGTACTCAATCGTATAGAGCACCCAGACTTCAAATATGTGTTTGAATAAGTGTTGAGAAGGTGAGATTAGATCGTATGGTGATATATGCTTGTCTTCTGTGCAGATGTCATTTGTAACACCCACGGGCCAATCTCCTCAACAAACTGTTCCTGAATGGTTGTTTCCTGCGGGGTGCCCAGCTTACTACCTGGGCCATGCGCTTCCCCCGCCCCCTCAACCTCATCACTTGATCCATTGACCCTTCACTGCCAACTATCATGCTCAACGCAGTCCACTGCCATTTTCCATCCATGGTGGACACTGCCCTGGAATGCACCCATGCTCAGCCTCCTATTCCTGCAACACCTCTCGCACTACAAGGCTATAGTGCATCAACCCTGCTCAACATGTCCAGCCCCTTCCATCATGAGCAATGCGCACTGCACCCCATCACCTCTACCTGCACTACCTGGTCATGTGCTGCTTAGTGCCCTGTTTCCAATTACACCTACTAGCCTCTCCCATATTAACCCTGTACCCAATGCCTCCTGCACTGCATTTTGGCCCTCTGATGTCCTTGTGGCATGTACATGTATATGAGCTCTCAATAAAATGTTTTCGGAAAATATTTTGCTTGCCTCATTTAATTGCATGGTTTTTATGGCTCCTTAGGGAGATGACATGCAAGGTTGTATTGGGAAATGACTGCATAAGAAAGCCACAATTGTCAGAGTGAGAGTTAAGCAACTGGCAGCAGTAAGGGCAAGGGTGAAATAACTGCATGGCTAAAGATGGCTTAACAGTGGCAGTGCCAGTGCCACGTGTGCCGATGAATACTTGTTGCATGCCAATAAATACCAATATGTGATACTAGCGGCACGGCCGGTTTATTGCCAATGCAAAATGTGCCAATGAATACTAGTGGCATGCCAATACGTGACACTAGGGACACGGCCAGCTGATAGCCTATGTTGGAAGTGCCAAGACAGGTGCAATGTTGGCATATAAGCCGGACCAATATATAAAAATGTAGTAATTTCTCAAAAGACCAGTGTTACGCCAATGTTGGTACCAATTTTTGTCGACGTTGGGCTGGGATTGGTGCGATGTTGGTGTGCTGCCTGGGCGGCGGTGACCCACCTGTACCAACCCCATCCGGGGAGAGCTCACGATGTCAGCGCACGTTAAAGATCCCCAGGTGGTCGAAATTACTCCGTAGCCCTCCACTACGGCTACTATTTTTCTGCTTCCACTTTCACTCCCACCTTCCTCCCTTCCCTTACGGCGCGGTTGAGGTGTCCACAGAAAACAACTGAGACAGTTACCGTGCCTTTCCCTTCCTATAAATAAATCACGTGTCCGAAGAACAAGTGTGACTAATACTGCGCCTTTCCTTTCTTGTGAACCAATTATTTTTATTATTAATATAATATTATTATTATTGTTGTTGTTGTTGTTGTTGTAGTTGTTATTTGCGATAGAATTTTAATAAGTGGTTTACAAGAAATTAAAGGCACAGTATTTGTCGACTGATTGATTGAAAAAGGCTATTTTCCACCAGGAGAAGCCGATCCCCCCCGCCCTCCACACGTAGGCCTGAGATACGGGAGCCACCGCGTTAAAGGCTGGCTGGCAGGCCTTGGCCCATGGCAGCCTCCTACGCCAGGTGAACGATTTTTGCTGGACTTCAGGGTCCAATCTTTGTAGCAGGGTCTCCCAGTTCTCTCTATAACTATATTTGGTCCCACCCCAGAAGAGTACGGGTATTACCATACCATGTTTTCAAGGACCCCTCTCGCCCCAAAATCACTACATCTGTCGCGGTCTCTCGTCTCGGTGTACACATGGTACGCCAAGACCGGATATATGAACGTATTATATATATATATATATATATATATATATATATATTGTGAGCCTTCCGTGGATGTTCTTTAATTTGTACATCGTACATATAAGTCGGCATTTGTACATTTGTACATATATATACATTTGTACATATAAGTCGGCATCGACTGATATGGTCCCCTACCTCTCTCCTATGGGGGTAACCATTGGATTATAACAGCTGTCGACCACCTCACACGCTACGCTGAGACAGCACCTGTACCGACTGGTTCCGCTGAAGAAGTAGCAAATTTCTTTTTGCGATCAATTGTATTGCGTCATGGCGCTCCTCGGGTGCTCCTAAGTGACCGCGGTACAGTCTTCCTATCGAAAGTCGTTGCCGAAGTTCTTCACGCCTCATCCACCCTTCATAAGACAACCTCAAGCTACCATCCCCAGACTAACGGTCTGACTGACCGATTTCATCGCACCTTGTCGGACATGATATCAATGTACATCACACCAGATCATCGAAATTGGGACACTATTCTACCATTCGTCACATTCGCCTATAATACAGCAGTACAGCGAACTACCGGTTACTCTCCATTTTTTCTTGTTTGTGGCCGTCCTCCCACTACAATTCTCGACGCTTCCTTCTTCTCTACGCCCGACTACTCCACATCAGTACCTACCCATTTTTTATCTCGTGTGGCCAGATGCCGTCATCTTGCCCGCATCAACACGGCAGCGTGCCAGGAAGTCCGCAAAACTCGCTATGATTCTACACATCGAGTGGTCTCTTTTCGTCTTGGTGACGAAGTACTGCTTTACACACCATTGCGCAGCCCTGGCCTTAGTGACAAATTCCACCACCGCTACGTAGGTCCCTATGAGGTCATAAGCGAAACTTCTCCAGTGAACTACAAAGTGACGCCTGTTGATCCCCCAGCTGATCGACGCCACCGTGGAACTGAAATTGTTCATGTGTCTCGCCTGAAACCGTTTGTGCGCCGCGATGCATCGGTTAGGTAAAAGCGGCCAGGCTGGCCGCTTCCGACTCCCCGGGCAGATTGTGTGAGCCTTCCGTGGATGTTCTTTAATTTGTACATGCCATGATCTTCCTCTTTCATTTGTACATACCATCATCATCGTCCCGCGGCGCCGGCTCCGGCACGCGCCTGGGTTTTGTCACCGGATTAAAACGCTAGACAAGGCATCGCTGGCCTTGCCGTCACGACCTTGCCGTCTCAACCTAGCCTTCTTTCACAATATATATATATTGTCACGTAGCCGTTTAGGCCCGTAACCAGAAGGTTGGTTTTAATAAGGGGGTTGACCTAGAAGGCACAGAAGAGTAGGTCCAGAGAGCACTGAGAGACAGCAGCCGACTTCAGCTTCTTCTCGAACGCCACGAGACCACTTCTTCCAGTCCGCGCACGAGACTCTCGATGAGCTGCCGCCTAGCGGCTGCTGTTGCACACGCTACATTACCCCCTCTCTAAAAAAATAAATGCGAGTTTGATGAATTCAAAAGCAGAAATAAAAAAAATAAAGCAAGAAACATGCGGTAGGCGGTGCGCTAATTTTCTCGCGAAAAGTACGGTTTCATGCTCACGACATGAGCAACCTCGGATTTCTGCTGACGACGAGTAGAAGAAAAGCCGTCCGGAAGCACTTCGTAAGTCACGTCGCTCAGCTGACGGAGCACTTTGTATGGGCCAAAGTACTGTTTCAGAAGTTTTTCGGATAGTCCCCGACGTCGAATCGGAGTCCAGAGCCACACTCTGTCGCCCGGTTCGAAAGTCACTACACGGTGGCGGTGATCGTACCGCTGGGCGTCTCGACCTTGCTGGTTCCGGATGCGTGCCCTCGCCAGCTGTCGCGCTTGTTCTGCGCGTTGAGTGAACTCCTCGGCGCCAACTTCGGCCGTCGTGGGGCAACATGGCTTCGAGCATTGTCGAAACTTCACGGCCATACAATAAGGAGAAAGGCGTCATTTGCGTTGTTTCCTGCTGCGCCGTGTTGTACGCGAACGTGACGTACGGGAGGACGTCATCCCAAGACCGATGTTCAACATCCACGTACATGGACATCATGTCGGCGAGAGTTTTGTTCAGACGTTCTGTCAAGCCAATAGTTTGTGGATGGTAGGCTGTTGACCTGCGATGGGTAGTGCCGCTTAGCTGCATGACAGATTCCAGTAGCTTGGCAGTGAAAGCAGTGCCTCGGTCCGTTATTATAACTCTCGGGGCGCCGTGCCTGAGGACTATGCGTTCGATGAAAAATTTCGCTGCCTCGATTGCCGTACCACGCTGGAGGGCCTTCGTTTCAGCGTAACGCGTAAGGTAATCTGTAGCGACAATTATCCACCTGTTGCCGGAATCAGAAATTGGAAAAGTACCCAACAAATCCATGCCAACTTGTTCGAATGGGTACCTTGGCACTTGAACAGGATGTAGTAAACCGGCCGGTTTCACAGGCGGTGTTTATCGTCGCTGGCAATCATGGCATGCTCTCACGTAATGGCGTACTGCGGCCACAAGGTTTGGCCAATAATAACTCTTCTTAATTCGGGCCAGAGTTCGAGCATACCCCAGGTGACCCGCGGTGGGCTCGTCATGACATGCCTGTAAGATTTCTTCGCGAAGAGACTCTGGTACGACGAGGAGATTATCTCTTCCCGTCGGAGCGAAGTTGATCTTGTATAAAACATTGTTTCGCATGCAAAACGACGAATGCGTTCTGGCGAAGAGACGGGGAATTTCTGTAGTGCGCTCCTCTAGAAAATCAATAAGTGGTGCGAGAGCCGGATCATTACGTTGCTGCTGCGAAACAGTGAGCGCGTCGATGGCTGCGATAAGGGGAAAGTCTGGTTCTTCGTCTTCCCGCGCAGCCTCGACAGGTGAACGGGACAAGCAGTCAGCGTCGTTGTGCTGACGTCCAGACTTATACACGATGGTCATGTCGAACTCCTGTAGCTGTAAGCTCCATCGTGCAAGGCGTCCGGAGGGGTCTCGCAAGTTTGTTAACCAGCACAGAGAGTGGTGGTCACTCACAACCCGAAAGTGCCGGCCATAAAAATACGGTCGAAATTTCATCACCGCCCATACAACGGCCAGACATTCTTTTTCGGTGGTTGAATAGTTTGATTCGGCACGGGACAAAGTCCGGCTTGCGTATGCGATAACTCGCTCGGCACCGTCTTGCCACTGGACGAGTACAGCGCCTAGACCCACGTTGCTGACATCTGTGTGGACCAGAGTCTCGGCATTCGCATCGAAATGGGCAAGTACAGGTGTTGTCTGCAAGCGGTGCCGTAACTCGTCGAATGCCTTTTGCTGTTCGTCCGTCCAGGTGAAGGTGACATCATCCCGGGTGAGACGTGTCAACGGAGCGGCAATACGTGAAAAGTTTTCAATAAATCTGCGGTAATAGGCGCAGAGGCCCAAGAAACGGCGAACTGTCTTCTTGTTACTCCATGTAACAAGAAGACAGTTCGCCGTTTCTTGGGCGAACTGTCTGTGGTAACTGTGGGAATTTTGTGACGGCAGCTGTTTTAGCGGGATCGGGACGAACTCCTCGATGGCTGACGACGTGGCCCAAGAACATGAGCTCTTCATAGCCAAAGTGACACTTTTGTGGTTTTAACGTGAGGCCGGCAGATCTGATAGCCCGTAGCACAGCGGAGAGACGTTGGAAGTGTTCCTCGAACATTGGTGAAAACACAACAACGTCGTCCAGGTAGACTAGACACATCTGCCATTTAAGACCAGATAGAACTGCGTCCATCATTCGCTGAAATGTCGCTGGAGCGGAGCACAATCCGAAAGGTAGGACTTTGAATTCATAAAGTCCATCGGGCGTGACAAACGCTGTCTTCTCGCGATCACGTTCATCGACTTCGATCTGCCAGTAACCGCTCTTGAGATCAAGCGATGAAAAGTAGCGCGCGTGGCGCAACCGGTCTAATGAGTTGTACTGTGATAGTCAGCACTTCAGCCATCGACATGCACCTGTGCGTTGTGCGACGAAGACAAAGAAGAAGTACGCTGGGCTCACCGTTGCAAGGTCCTGTCCTCACAGCTCTCCATCTGAGCGTCAATAAACGCCCTATTACAATTGGTGGAGGTGCTGGGTACGATCCCACCCAAACTGGAACTGCGAAGCCGTACACTACCCTCTACGACCGCCATGCAAGACACTTCGACGCTGCCGGCCGTTCCACCCACGGTCATGTGTGCTGGCGTCGTGCGCCAGCGTGACCCTTGCCTGTTCAGCGGCACGGCCGATCGAGATGTCGACGACTGGCTGTCATCCTATGAAAGAGTAAGCAGCTACAACAAGTGGGATGACTCATACAAGCTCAGTAACGTCATATTCTATCTGACGGACGTGGCGAACCTCTGGTTTCGCAACCATGAGGCTGACCTGTCATCTTGGTCGACATTTAAAAAGAATTTCGCGGAATTGTTCGGCCTCCCGGCAGTGCGTAAGCTTCGTGCCGAACAACGTTTACACGATCGTGTTCAGCGCGCTGATGAGACCTTTACCAGTTACATAGAAGACGTCGTTGATCTCTGCAAACGAGTCGACCCGGCCATGCCGGAAGCAAACAAAATCCGCTACATCCTCGAGGGCATTTCTGAGGACGCCTTCCAGATGCTGGTAGCGAAAGATCCGACCAGCGTTAGTGAACTCGTGAAGCTTTGCCAGAGCTACGACGAGCTCCGCAAGCGGCGCGCTTCTAGGCGCCGCTCCAGTGTGTGCGACGAAGGCGTATCCGCATTAGCCCTGGGTGGTTCGCCAACTTCTGAAGGGAGCCCGCTGAATCAAAAGATCAAAGATTTTATTCGTGAAGAGGTCGCACGTCAAACCTCACTCCTTCCCCATTTTCAAGACTCGGGCCGCCTCGTTCCTGAACTGGCTCCATCTTTGGCCCCTGCTATACGCCGTGTCGTGCAAGAACACGTCGCTGATGCCTTGCCGTCCAACCCCGTGGTGCCGCCTGTGACGGCACCTCTCACGTATGCCCAAGTAACGGCTAGGCCACCACCTTCGCCCACGTCTGGCTCCTATGTGCAGGTCCCTGCCTACCGTTCACCGCCGCATGCTGAGCCTTCGTTTCAAGCCCCACCCTCAAGGTTCCGCCCACATCCTATGAAACCTTGGCGTACTACGGACAAGCTTCCGATTTGCTATGCCTGCGGACGACATGCTCCGTCGGGGTGTCATTCGGCCATCCCACAGTCCCTGGGCGTCTCCAGTTGTGTTGGTACCTAAGAAAGATGGCTCCTTCCGGTTTTGTGTCGACTACCGCCGGCTCAACAAGATCACGCGCAAGGACGTCTATCCTCTGCCACGCATCGATGACGCACTAGACTGCTTGCAGGGCGCCGAGTTTTTCTCCTCGTTGGATTTACGATCTGGCTACTGGCAGGTGCCAATGGCTGACGCTGACCGCTCTAAAACTGCCTTCATCACACCAGATGGATTATATGAATTCAAAGTCATGCCCTTTGGGCTTTGCAACGCCCCGGCCACATTTGAACGCCTCATGGACACTGTGCTTCGTGGATTCAAGTGGCGAACCTGTCTTTGCTATCTCGATGATATCGTAGTCTTTTCTACCGATTTTCAATCCCACCTGCTCCGACTGAAGGACGTTCTCACTTGTCTCGCTACCGCCGGCCTCCAACTGAATCTGAAGAAGTGCCGCTTTGCTGCTCGCCGACTAACAATTCTAGGTCATGTCGTTTCTAAGGATGGCATTCTTCCCGATCCCACCAAACTTCGTGCAGTTGCCGAATTCCCACGCCCAAAATCACTGAAGCAGCTACGAAGTTTCATTGGCCTATGCTCCTACTTTCGCCGCTTCACCTTAAATTTCGCCTCTATTATTGCTCCTCTCATCCAGCTCCTCTCCGGCAGCTCCGACCTCTGCGCATGGACACCTGCTTGTGATGACGCCTTCAACACTTTACGCCGTCTTTTAGTTTCGCCTCCCATCCTCCGCCACTTCGACCCGAATGCGCCAACTGAGATTCACACTAACGCTAGCGGTATTGGGATAGGCGCCGTTCTCACCCAACGCAAACCTGGTATCCGAGACTATGTGGTGGCGTACGCAAGCCGCACCTTGACCAAGGCAGAGTCCAATTATTCTGTTACGGAAAGAGAATGCTTGGCCATTATTTGGGCCATCGGCAAATTCCGTCCGTATGTCTATGGCCGACCATTTTATGTGGTCACTGATCATCACGCTCTGTGCTGGCTGGCGTCCCTCAAGGACCCGTCCGGCCGCCTTGCTCGCTGGGCTCTTCGCCTCCAAGAGTATGACATTCGTGTCATATATCACTCAGGCCTCAAGCATACTGACGCGGACGCTCTTTCGCGCTCACCGCTGCCTCCCTCTTCGTTGCCTGATGAGATCTGCGCCTACGATTTGTCTTCGCTGGCCACTATTGACATGGCCACGGAACAGCGGCGCGACCCGTGGATATCTACACTTCTGGACTTTCTTTCAAGTCACTCTCCAAGTCGTCTGTCTCGGGCGCTTGCCCGCCAAGCTCACCATTTTTCAATTCGTGACGGGCTGCTCTATCGCCGCAATTATCTTCACGACGGAAAGAAGTGGCTTTTAGTCATCCCCCGTCATCTCCGTGCCGAAATGTGTGCTGCTTTCCATACTGATCCCCAGTGCGCCCACGGCGGAGTGTTGAAAACCTACACGCGCTTGCGTCTACGCTTCTTCTGGCGTGGAATGTACCGCTTTGTCCGCCATTTTGTCCGCTCCTGCCAGTCTTGCCAAGGCCGAAAAACTCCTCTCAAGTCCTCTGCTTCGTTGCAGCCGTTGCCCTGTCCTGCCCGTCCGTTTGATCGTGTCGGCATAGATCTATACGGTCCCCTTCCTACAACTTCAGCTGGCAACCGCTGGATTATCGTGGCAGTGGATCATCTAACCCGCTACACTGAGACATCATCATTGCCCTCTGCTTCCGCACGCGACGTGGCCGCCTTTATTCTGAAAAACCTGGTTCTTCGCCATGGTGCCCCTCGCGAACTGCTCAGTGACGCGGACGCGTTTTCTTATCAGACGCTCTTGAGGCTCTCCTGAAAGAATGCCGCATCATACACCGCACCGCTACCTCGTACCACCCTCAGACGAATGGACTGACAGAACGTTTTAACCGCACTCTCGGTGACATGCTGGCTATGTACGTGAACACCGACCATTCCAATTGGGACCAAGTTCTACCGTTTGTTACTTACGCATATAACACCGCGACACAGGCCACTACTGGATTCTCTCCATTCTTTCTCCTTTACGGGCGCGAGCCACCCTGTACTATGGACACACTTTTTCCCTACCGCCCTGACGTTTCCGAATCTTCCCCGCTATCCGATGCCGTCACGTACGCAGAAGAATGCCGTCAGCTCGACCGCTCTCTCACAACAGAAAATCAGTGGCAACAAAAATACCTCCATGATACCGGCGAAGCTTCGTCATATCTCCCGGACACACTGGTGTGGCTCTGGGTGCCCTCCACAACCCCTGGCCTTACAAAGAAGTTTCTTGCTCGCTACCACGGACCATATAGGGTCCTCCAGCAAACATCTGCAGTCAACTACGTAGTTGAGCCCGTCACGCCCTCTGCGGACTTGCGTCGCCGTGGTCGTGAAACAGTTCACGTGAACCGATTGAAGCCATTCTATGACCCCGCTGTGCTTTCCGCGCCATAAGTCGCCAGGATGGCTCCTTTTTTTTACCCGGGGGGAAAATGTACTGTGATAGTCAGCCCTTCAGCCATCGACATGTACCTGTGCGTTGTGCGACGAAGACAAAGAAGAAGTACGCTGGGCTCGCCGTTGCAAGGTCCTGTCCTCACAGCTCTCCATCTGAGCGTCAATAAACGCCCTATTACAGAGTCATCAATGCGTGGCAGCGGGTAGACGTCTTTTTTTGTGACCTGATTGAGCTTACGGTAGTCCACACAGAACCTTAAACTTCCGTCTTTCTTCTTAACGAGGACAACAGGCGAAGCCCAGGGACTCCTCGATGGCTGGATGACACCGTCATTTAACATCTCGTCGACCTGTTGAGCAATGATTTCGCGTTCCCGCGGTGACACTCGGTAGGGGTTCTGTCTGACTGGTCGGGTGCGGTCGTCGGTTATTATGCGGTGCTTGGTCAAGGGCGTCTGTTTAACCGCGGAGGCGGGTGAGAAGCAGTCTTGAAACTGAAAGAGTAGCCCAACGAGTCTGTCCTTCTCTGCCGGTGATAGAGCGGGATTCACATCAGGGTCGAAGTTGGGCGTTTGGCTGGCAGACGTGTTGGTCTCAAGAACAAAGCAGCCGTGGGCTGCTTCTGCGACACCTTCAAAGTAAGCTACCGTGGTGCCTTTAGCGATGCGTTGCCGTTCGTTCCAGAAGTTCGTAATCAGTACGTGAGCTAGACAATTAGTCAGATGAACTATACCGCGTGCAACACAGACTCCATGATGTAACAGAAGCTCTATGTTCTGTTCGGCAACACCGGCAGCACAGGACTGATCGTCGCACCTGACTGCGACGAGAGCAGACGAACGCGGCGGCATGAATACATCCGCGTCAACGATGCGTAAAGGTGCGTGGCGTCTTTCTGAGTCAGCGGTCATCGTTGCAGGCGTCGAAAACGTTACAGTACGGCGAGGAACATTAATAATCGCCCCATGCTCACGTAAAAAGTCCATGCCGAGTATGAGATCCTTGCAGCAGTGTGGCAGGATAACAAAAACGGCTACAAAGGCTGAATCGGCGACGGTTACTCGGGCAGTGCATTGTCCGATCGGCGTCATAAGGTGACCGCCAGCAGTACGAACTTGCGGCCCCAGCCATTCAGTTTTCACCTTAAAGAGCCGATCTGCGAAATTTTTGCTTATTATTGAGAAGTCTGCTCCGGTGTCTACCAAAGCTGTTACTGGGTGTCCGTCGACGAGAACGGAAAGGTCGGTGCTAACAATTTGATCGGCTTCAGGTTGATTGGGAGTTTCGGATTCATGTGGCGGCGGCGGCATCCTAGTCACAGCATCGGACTGAGTCGTCACGGGGGGGTCTTCGGGATATCGGTTCAGTTCGTTAGCAACCTGCCCCCCTGAGGTCGCCGCCTTCAGTTTCCCCGGTGTGGGCTTGGAGACCGCCGCTCGGCGCATCATTAAAATCACGGCGGCTAGGTGACGAGTAGCGCGCGGGTGAAGACTGTGTACGGTTGCTCGAAGAGGTTGCATGGGTTGCGAGGTATTCCTCGATTTCTGGAGGGCGTTCGCCGACCCGGGGACGCGGGGAATCCCGAGAAAAACCCCGAAGACCGAGCTCACGGTATGGACAACGACGGTACAAGTGGCCGGGTTCTCCACAGTGGTAGCACAGCGGCCGTTGGCGAGGAGTGCGCCAGACGTCTGCCTTCCGAACCGGTGGCTGCATAACGGGGCTCTGCTGGGGCGGTGGCTGGTAGGAAGGCTGGTAGTATAGTGGCTGAGGAGCGGACGGCTGTATGACGAGGCCCTGCTGGTATGGCGGCTGGAAGGACGGTTGGTAGAACGGTGGCTGCAAAGTGGGTGGCGGCTGTGCTTCGAATCGAAGCTGTTGCGCAGGAGGCACTGCAGGCCGACGAAGAGCCGCTGCGTAGTTCATAGAACGTGGCTCCGACGGTGACTCAGGCGGGGACAATGTCTGACGTATTTCTTCCCGCACGGCTTCGGTGACAGCCACGGCAGTCGGGCTAGGCGATCCAAGGTTGAACTTGAGGAGCTCCTCGCGAACTACCTCGCGGATCAGCTCACGCAGAGAGTGATCGTCAGTAGATCCGTTCAATGTGGCCACACTGCTGAAGGGCTGACCACAGGTAGACTCCGTGCGCCGGTATCTTTGCTGCAGGGCTCGCTCAATGAGGGTAGCTTCATTGATAAAGTCCGCGACGGTTTGAGGTGGACTCCGAACCAGACCAGCGAAGAGGGGTTCTTTTACGCCCTGCATCAGGTGGCGCAACTTCGCTGATTCCGTCATGCCGGGATCAGCTCGTCGGCAAAGACGCGTCACGTCCTCAGCGAACATGGCCACGCTCTCGTTTGGTAGTTGCACACGAGCTTCTAGGAGGCGGCGTGCGCGATCACGGCGGTCATGGCTGGCAAAAGTGTCCCGCAGCTGCTGGCGAAAGGAATCCCAGCTTTGAAGACTGGCTTCCCTATTCTCATACCATGTTTTTGCGCAGTCCTCAAGGGGGAAATACACATTGTGCAGCTTCTGAGCAGGGCTCCACTGATTGAATTGCGCCACTCGCTCGAACTGGTCGATCCAGTCGTCGACATCTTCCCCAGTAGCGCCATGGAAACTGGGGGGCGTACGAGGCTGCTGAAGCAGCAACTGGTGCTGACTTGCCTGTGCCATTACAGAAGTCTCGAACTGCTGATCAGCTGGCGTCGGTTCAGGTAGAGGAGCGAATTCCGGCGCCAGACCTCGGAGGCGACGGCTGCAGCGATGAACGGGTGTCGACACGAGCGGAAGCCGGTTGGGACTCGATGAGCGGTTGCGAGAGGTCCGAGACATGTAATTCAAGGCCTCACCTACACCAGTGTCACGTAGCCGTTTAGGCCCGTAACCAGAAGGTTGGTTTTAATAAGGGGGTTGACCTAGAAGGCACAGAAGAGTAGGTCCAGAGAGCACTGAGAGACATCAGCCGACTTCAGCTTCTTCTCGAACGCCACGAGACCACTTCTTCCAGTCCGCGCACGAGACTCTCGATGAGCTGCCGCCTAGCGGCTGCTGTTGCACACGCTACAATATATATATATATATATATATATATATATATATATATATATATATATATATATATATATATAGTATATATTGCAAACGCCTCGATGCAGCAGCTTCTTTGTTATTCAATTTTGGATCTGGTGGGGGTTCCAGCCTACGTGCATATCGATAAAGGTGGGTTATTTTGCCATAATTTAGCAACCGCTCCTCATTGCCCTAGTCATTGGGGGTTCCCATGCCTGCCATGAAGTATAGTGCTCGAGCTATTTCGTGGGCCGCCTTGTTCCCAAGGACGGCAGCGTGCGCGGGTGTCCAGATTATCTGACTTTTTTTGCATGGCAGTCTTACTGTCGCTTATGATGAATTTTGCCGTTGTTTCTGCGCAAGCTAAAGCGATCGCCACTACATCCGCAGCCTTTATATTGCGTCCCCGGATAGCAGCAGCGGAAACAGGCACTCCTCGGCTGTTTACGACCGAAGCCACCACCACCCCGATTTGGCCTCCGGCCGCATCAACGTAGGCTACCTCACTGTCATCCATATTTCCGACCCTTAGCTTCAAGGCCTCAGCTCGCTTCTCCCTTTGCTGTTCATGAAATGCCGGATGCATATTTTTAGGAAGTGGGGGGCTACCAAGGCATTCCTTATCTCCTATAAAAAAAATCATTGCGATGCAAAAAATGCGGCGCGGGTAAAGCTGTGGCGCATCCAAAGCCAAGCCCAAGCCAGACTCTTCCGGAAGTCTTGTGCCTGTGAGGGACAATGGTGAAGCGTGCGGCAATGCCGTCATTTTGGCAGACATTCAGTCAAAGCTTTCTGAACTTCTTGGTTTGAAAAACAGAGTAGAAAACATTGATTCGGCTGTGCAGCTAATGTCAGAAAAATATGAAAAGGTCTTATCCGAAATGACCCGGCATGAAACCGAAATTAAATGACTGAAAAGACGGATGCAGGCCCTTCAACTTCGGGAGCCGTCTGAGCTGAACTTTGTTAAGAAGCAACTAAACGACCAGAAAGGAGTAGCAGTAAACAAAATTTAGAGTTCCATAGCATTCGTGAAGCAGATGAGGAAGACTTAGTTGAAAAGGTAAATGAAGTGGCTAAAACATTCAAAGTCCCTGTTTTGTGCCATGTTAACACACTCGCCATTCATCGCCTTCCGGCTAAAACTGTAAAGACACCAGGCATTATTTTTTCGGTTTTAAAAGCAACAAACAAGTGAACAGTGGTTTCAAAAGAGACACGACCTGGGGAAGTCCACAGCTTCAATCTATATTCAAGAAACCCTCACAAGATGTCAAAGGATCTGCTTTTCGAGGCGAAGAAATGGGCTAAAGCAAATGATTACAAATGCGTCTGGCATAACAACGATCGCATCCATGTATGGTGAGCGAATGGGGAAACAGCTTGGCGTATTCGGTCTTTGAGTGATCTTCTTCGCCGGTGAACCTTAATTTGTCATCTTTCATGGATCGAGAGGAATACATAAAACCTAACAGCATTAACGACTTCATTGGACCTTGTTTTGCAAACTATATTAAAATGTTTCATACTAATATGCAGTCCGCTAGAAATAAAACGACCAGCCTAGAGACTTTATTGATTGAGCTCAATGTTGGTTTTAGCATGATAATGGTAACTGAAACTTGATACAAAAATGAAAATGATTGTTGCTACATACCTGAATACATGGTCTGTAAACTTAATCGTAAATACCGGAGAGGAGAAGGAATTTTTATACTAGTAAAATCTTATGTAGATTCTCAACTGATCTCATCATTTGCGCAATCAACGCGGGATTTCGAAGTGCTGTCTATACTTTCTAACAAAATTGTTTTCGCTGCAGTTTACCGGACACCAGATGGTAACCTGAAGACATTCTCTGAACTATTTGAAGTCTTGATCGTGTTATCTGTGGCGGAGATTTTAATATCCATATGCGTATACCTCCCACTACAGTAAATGAGTTTAAGCTAATGCTAGATACATACTCTATGTACAATACTATTAGTACACCAACTCAGATTACTACAACATCTTCTACTTAGATTGATCTTTTTATTACCAACTATATTCATATTCAAGTTAAGGCTGGAGTCTCGTCGTATGGTCTCAATGACCACCTACCCATATTTCTCAGCTCCAAGCTTCAAGTAGTACATAAGCTGCCACCCTGTGAAATGGCACATCAACCAAGTCTGCCCTCGAAGCTAAGAAGATTCTACTATGATATGGCAGTCGTCGACTCGTCCGACGTGTTCGCAGCTTCGGACGCCAACGCTGCTTATCTGTTATTTTTGCAGACGTTCACCCAGTTGTACACGAAGCATTTTCTTTTCAAAACATTTCGGTGTTCTAAAAAAATTAGGAGGCCTTGGATAACCAAACAGCTGTCGGCGAAAATTAAAGTGAAGAACGACTTATTTAGTAGGTTTTTAAAGACTCGGGATCCTGCATTTCTCCAACAGTTCAAGAAATATCGAAACTGTCTAAACAAAGAAATCAGGAAACGTAAGGTGTATTATCTAGAAAACGAGTTCATTACAGTTAAAGACGACAGCAAGCTTACGTGGAGAAGGCCTAATGAACTCTCTGACCAGTCATTCACACCAGCTTCTATTGAAGAGCTTGCTATAAACGGTGAAATAGTACACGGCACTGCTTCAGCTGATTCCTTTAACGACCATTTCACAAATCTTCCAGTGCCTTCTCTTAGGCAGAGCAGTGACTCTTCAATTAGCACCATGTCATCTAGTAGTTTATTTCTTTCTCCTGCTAACGCTAACGAAGTGTACGCGATATTTATGCACCTAAAAACTTCAAGTGCGTGTGGCGCACAGGGAATTCAAATAAAACTAGTTAGGTTTGTTCTGGACATTATCTCTCCAGCTTTGGCTTGCATATTTAACCTATGTATCAGCTCAGGTACATTTTCTAAAGATATTCAATTAGAAAAAGTTAAACTCATATACAAAAAAGGTGATCGAAATAGGCTAAATAATTATCGCCCGGTTTCGGTCTTACCGGTATTTTCTAAGGGACTAGAAATGCTTTTTAATCCGACTTTGAACAGCAAGCATTAATTACTTATGTGCAGTATGGTTTCCGGAAATTTCGCTCCACACAATGCACCCTCTTGGACCGGTATTAATACATACTAAGAAAAAGGGAAATCAAGAAGTTTGTACAAGGCACTGTAGCTACCAGCAGCGTCTTAATCTGCGCAGTGACCGTTTCAGCGCGCTTCAAAATAATAGAAAAGCTCCGTTAGCAGCGCTGCTTACATGGGCATGAAGAGGGGTTTTATACATCCAAAGACCAGCGAACTTGGAGAGCGTGGTACTTTATGAATTTTCATTTTAAACCAGCAAAAGACGAAACACAGGAAAGAAGAGAACAAGACAAGGCTGGACTAACAAAGAAGACAACCAAGACTCGTTCTGAAATGAAATGAAATGAACCGTTGCCAACTCGCCCACTCGTCAACCTTGTTGAATTACACTTAACTGTCAAGCAGGAGGATATGTATGTTCGATACATCTAATATTTTGAAATATTCCACTTCGGCGCCTCATTGGAATGCTGAAAACATATCATTCTCCAATGTGTTGTTATCATTACTTACTTGATGCCTTAAGGCAGCGCATACAGTGAGAAAGAGATTAGAATTCGACGTGTAAAGTGTATTTTGATCACTTGTGAAGCAGACCAGGTGCGCTAAATGCAAGAGTTTTTCTACATTTTCATGTGTAAACTATGTTGATTATAGTGAAGAGATTTCCTTTGTCTATTATTTACGAAAACTCAACCAGATAATGCGGAAATCACAATCAGAATATTTCGTACCATCTGTTTCAGCATGCGATAGGGTGGCCGCCATGTCGTTTGAGTACATTCTTGATGACGAGCAATTTGAGTGATGAAATATGTTCATTAAATGCATCAGATTTCTAACAGTCACCGTTAACCATTTCAGTATAGAACCCTTTCGATAAAAAAATACCTCCAATGGAATTTTATTGCCGATTTAAACAAAATACATTTTTGTGAAAGTCCAGCTTATAAGCTTTCGCTTATAGTTGGAGTTAAGGTATTTATCGAACAAAGTGATACAAACGAAACCCCAATTTATTTCGCCTATAAATCCGCGATTTTTGTTTTTTTTAAATAATTTATAAGTACAGGAATGAAAAGGTGCAGTATCTCTCACACCATTTCCTGTGGAAACTTGACAGAACTGTACGGAAAGGAAGCAAAGTGGTCATGAAAGTGGAAAGAGGGAAAGAGCAACCCTTATGTCCTGAGGCAATAAACAAAGTTATAAAAACCAAAATGGAGGGCTGAGGAGTAATTTCGACTACCTGGGGACCTTTAACGTGCGCTGACATCGCACAGTAGGCGGCATGTGAATGCCCCACTCCGCAAGCGTGAGTCCACGAGCATTTCAAAATGGTGGTCGCTCTCGGTAGGAGGACAACTTCAATTCCGATTTCTATCACCTATTTTTTTCATATGCGCCGCGCGCTAGGCACTGTACTTCATCTTGCAAGATGTTTGCATCACTGCGAAAGGTACGACTCTCTCGTCCAATCAGGACTGCGCACACTACATGATTGTGTTCCTACGCGCCAGTCGCCCCGTCAAATGGCTCCATGCATGTGAAAGGAGGCGTACTACTAGTCAGCTTCATTTTGTCTCTAGCAGGTGGCGCTTGATGTCTTTTGTGTTTTCTTTTGTTTTTGTATTCTAGTTCACTGTATTTTTGGACAGGGGAACGCCCGTTTCAAAGGTACTGTCCCAACTTTTTTCTTTTGTCCCCACCTGTTCGTATCAGATCCTCGGTTATCATGTGAGTTATTTTCAGTGTTTCTGATGATGGCTGAATAAAAAAAATCCCGTGTGTGCAGCGCGAACGTCAACGCGCAAGCGGCGAAATTAATCCAGAGTCCTCCACTACGGTGCGTGCCATATCTTATGAGAGACGATATTGTTCTTTTTCATTACTCTCGCTGCGATAGTAGTGAATGGTCCCAACTTGTGCATGCGCATTTCAGAAATCACATTTGCATATTCAAAGGGTTGATCTCATCGTCCTCATCACAACTCCATTCAGCGCTGCTAGTTGTGTCGTCCTCCAAGTTGACAACAATAGCTGGTCCTTGGTCAACAGCATCGTCGATGATGGGGTCCAGTTTCGCATCACATCTTCCTCACTGCGAACATGCTGCACATAAATCTTCATTTCTCAGCTGTAACTTGCATGATGCCTTGCCAAACCAGGGGCTCCACGTCTTGGAGCTTAAACGTCTTGTTTCGACTTGCCACAAAACCCTTGACGTCGCTCCAAACAAGCTCTATTGGGTTGAGTTGGCAGTGGTAGGGTGGCAAGCGCACAACGAGATGGCCAACAGCTTCAGCGATGCAGTCTACACGCTATCGGTCCCCACCTGTGTTCACGTTGTTGACAAGCTGCATGAGCTCGGCCGTCACCATATCGCTTCTCCACGCGACACCTTTTCGGGACAGCCCAGCCTGCATCTCCTTTTTGAGGTACTCATCCGCGGCAGCTTATCCTTTTTAACAGAATGATATGGCGAATTGTCCATCACTATAACGCTGCCGGCTGGCAGTAGTGTGAGACGTTTCTGGGAGAACCACGTCTCGTAGTGTTCCCCTTTCATTTCCTCGTGGCAGTCGCCCGAGTTTTTCTTGGCTCGGAAAACTTCCGCTGCGCCTTCGACAAAACCTTGTTCACTGCCGCAGTGCGTAGCATTGAGCCTGCCACCTTCGCTACCGGGGTTTTGTAGACCAGTCGACAGTCCGGCTCGATGTGCTTCATGCGCAGATTCGATGGTGCAGTCAGTCCACACTCGGCTTCGCGTGTGGCCGGCGTTGACCCACGTTTTGTCGGTGAAAACAATTGGTCTACCCTGGGGTCGCAGCTCCGCTGATGCAGGTACAGGCGGTGGCACTGCGCAATAGAGGGTTTACAAAAGTACGTCTGGCAACCGTGAGCGGCACCCTGATCCCGCGCTGGCCGCCATATTTTGCTCGCTCTATCCGTTCGCTTCGTGTCCGTCCGTCAGCGCTCGCCGTTCTGTTCGCGCTTTTCACGTTTTAACCTAGTGTGCTGTGCTTGGACCTCTGTTCGGTCCCTGGCGGTTTCTGTTAGAGACGCCTAGAAGCGTATTTTCACAGCCGAGACGTGGCGGAGCCCACCGGCTGCGCTGCCGAGCGCAGTTACAAATTGCTCTACGAGTCGTGCATGCCATATTTTGCTCGCTCTATCCGTTCGCTTCGTGTCCGTCCGTCAGCGCTCGCTGTTTTGTTCGCGCTTTTCACGTTTTAACCTAGTGTGCTGTGCTTGGACCTCTGTTCGGTCCCTGGCGGTTTCTGTTAGAGACGCCTAGAAGCGTATTTTGACAGCCGAGACGTGGCGGAGCCCACCGGCTGCGCTGCCGAGCGCAGTTACAAATTGCTCTACGAGCCGTGCATTTTATTTTATGATAAAAGGATCATGCGTAATTTGACGTAAGTTGGACTGGCGCTTAGCACTTTCCTTCCCATGCCGTCGACGCAGCAGTTGGCATTAGTCTCGGAAATAATCGGGGGCTGCGTAAAAAAAAGTGCCATGGTAATTTGTGCTTCCAGTGATTGAATATTGATTGGTGTGCGATAGGCGATGACGAGTTAATAAAATCTTTGTAATTAATTGATCATTTGATGAAATAAAGAAACGAAAAAAGGAAAAATTGGAAAGTAAGGGTTTAAAGGTGTCAGAATGAAAAACCAGTGCTTGGTGATGCTAAGGAAGAAAATTTATAATGTGTAATTGATTAATTGAAATAATTGAAGAATGTGTTCAAAGTGTCAAATTGCTCAGAATGGAAAGCCGATTGTTGCTGACGCATGCGTATTGGCGTATAAAAATATAAAACGTCAAATAAAATAAAAATTAAGAAATGATAGAAACATAACATACATAACATAGAAATATAACATACATAACAACATATAACATACTACACTTGTGTGTAGTATGTTACTTTTGATGAATTCATATTTCACTGCATTGCATTCTTTTCGCCCCTCCTGCTAGGGCCTAGTTAGGGCCTGCAGTATTTGGTAAATAAAATAAATAAATAAATAAAAGAGCTAAAATATAACACGCGAAGAAAAAAAACATCGTGCGCGTGTGTGTATGAGAGAGAGGCACTATCGCGTTATACCTTTAACGGCGGAGCTTAAGTGACCCCCTAATTTTTCTATAACGATATGATATAATATAAATCTGATTTTATGAACACAGCCAGTTTGCACAAAGCACAAACACTTCGCAGTAATGTGAGTTGACTTTTCAAATTTCTTTTCGTTTCAGCCGAGTTCTTCCTCCTCCGAGTTCCTCGAAGCTTCCAATGTCAGCGCTTTCATATGAGATTACGGCTTCAAATGTTTACTTTCTGACAGAGGGAATAAACAAGAAATCGACATATTGAAAAATTCCTGTGAATTTCAGGTAGCAGTGAATTAGCGATCCATCGGGTGACTCGAAAAAAACACAAAAGTGAAGCGCACGCTTCGTTATTTTATCGGCCGCGCAGGCAGGTATAAAACCTGAGCTGCGCGCTCTGGACGTGGACCGGTCGAAACGGGCTGTACGTGAGCATGTTACAACATACTAGTGGGATGTCATCTTTTCCTGCTTTTCTAGACGCCGCGGGTTTGGCAGCCGCTTGCTTTTGCAGCGTGAAACACGCACCTCGGGCGCACTAGACAACCGTATTGCTCTCTGCATCAAGTACTACCATTTCGTACGACTGTAAAAAGTAGTTTTGGTAATCATGCCCGTGTTTTAAATCAAATACACAATGGTAAGTGTAACCTACGAACAAAATGTTTCAAAGAACGTATTTGCACAATAGCATTCGTTACACATGCATTGCTCCTTCTCCCGTCTCCTCCATCGCAGCACAAGTTTATCCTTCAAGTTCACAAGGATCCATAGCGCGCAAAACAATTAACCTTGCTGTTTTAGGTGATAGCACATTCTGTGAGCTAGCTCCCAGTCAGAGGGACGTGCAGTAATGCTTTACATGATGCAAGTGACCCTTGTGACGGTGCGCTGGCTGCAGAAGGGCACGCAACAACATGCTGGCGTAATTCCGAATAGAGCTTGGAGCTAACAGCGACTGCTGTGATGTTAAAAAATGAAACAATCGCTTGTGAGCATTCCAATGCACCTTTCGGTGCATGCACGGGCTCTACGAAGGCGCGCGTTGACAGCGTACTCGATGGGAGGCGCGGGCGGACTGAGCAAAACATGGCCGCCGCGCACAGTTTCTGTTTCTTTCACTAGATGGCGCTAACTTTTGTAAAGCCTCTATTTGCGCCGAATCGATTATCATTACATTGCGAGATCGCTTCTTGTATTGGAAGCCGGGAATCTTAAGCATTCTCTGCATTGTCGCAGTGGACACTGTCGGTAGCGATTCGTCATTTGCGAAAGGTGCTACCACGTTTGCAACATAAGGTAAGATGGAGTCCAAAGTCAGACTCCGCCCGCATCACTAATGTATTGCGGGGAGAGAAAGTTCCGCAATTCGAAAAATAAATGAATACGTCAATGAGACAAAAGTTTTTGGTCTACCAGCCCAAGCTACGTTTTCAATAGTTGTGCTTGTTGATTTATAATAGATCTAAACGGCTCAGACATTTGAGGGAGTATTTTTTGTTTCCCCACCGCCCTGATTGTACGAGAGAGTTGTACCTTTCGCAGTGCGGCAAACATCTTGTGAGACGAAGTTTTAAAACATTGCGAGTAGAATCACGGATCTGTATATTATTTACATAAGTATAAAGCGGCAATGCATCGAATGACCCTGTCATCGCCCTTTTCAGTTCTTTAAATTTCCATCCATCTTTGCTTAGGCGAGCGGCAGCCTATCCAATGTCCGAGTACCTGAAGACGACGCCTTACTTAGTACCTGGGTGCCTTGTAATCAGGCCCAATAATATGTTAAAGGCGTTGCAATTCCAGCTATTTCTATGCTTTCTTAGCAGGTGAAACTTTCAATTATAGTCGAGCTTAGCGTATTTAACATATCAGGCGATCAACAAATGCATGGAGTCCAGAAATCTGTAACGTTGCTTGCCCGTCCGCTACAATCGTTCCTGGGTCCTTCTCAAAAGCAAACAGCACGATAATGCTTCCATGCAACCACCGCTTTAGGGCTGTCACGGCCCGAAGTCTAACAAAGTGCTAGGGTTTAGGCAGCCTCCACACCAACTGCCCCCCCCCCCCCACCCCGACGAACATAATAGGCGCGTGATGCTGCCGCTGTGGGTATGCACGATGTGGAAAAACCAGTTTCCTGCCCCTTCGCCGCGACCGACCACAACCACCCCAACGAGCTTCATGGCAGCGCCGGCTGGGAGAGGAGGTAAATACCTTCCCTTGGGAGACAGGAGACCAGCGAGGGGTGCGCCGCCAAGAGGCCTACGCGGGTTCCCGCGAGAAGACGAGAGGGATTTCTGGATCCAGCCGGCAACGAGAGCGGTCATCTCCCGCCGCCTCTCCCGGCAAATGCCGGGGGATAGCGGGCACGGAGTACGCTGCGCACACGGGAGGACCCGTCGTGCACGACCGCCCATCTTCTGGTTCCCAACGGCGAAGCGACCTGGTAAATACCGCACGCTCTCGCCGCCTCCCGCGGCAAACGCCGTGGTATGGCTTCGTCCAAAGGATGCGGCGCGCACGGGAGATCCCGGCCGCCATATTCACGGCGCGTTCAAATGTCCGCCGCCGAAGTCGCACCCCCATTCCCCAGCCGGTGAGTCAAAAGTCCTTCTTACGTAGCCTTGCCCTTCCAAGGAAAACCTTGTTGATGTATAGCTAGCCGGCATGCTCTGTATTATTTGCAAGTGCAATAAATAGCATTCGAGTATTAACGATGTGTCGTGCCCGTCCTTTGTCCCATTTGTTCCCCTCCGCGGGTCGCTAGCGAGGACGCTGCACCTGCGGAGTAGGAGCGGGGCGGAAGACCGTCCCCCCTCATATTACCACAACCTGCACCCCACCCCCTTTTCTGCGGTAGAGCGGAGAATAGCGTGGCGGGTGCGAGCACCGCGTGGAGAGAAAGCGCGTGCAGCCCGCGCTGCAATGTCAGTCAAGCCGCCGCGTCGGCACCGCACCCGACATGCTCCGCAAGAGAAGGAGAGTGTGCTGCAGTCGCGCAGAGAAACACTACGTTGAGTCCCGTGATGCCAAAATAAATATAACGTCATGCATAACGGAGCCTTCGGTACGTACAGATAAGACGGAACGTACGCACAGGGGTCAATATAGACATTGAACGCCGTAAACAAACAATTTTGTGTTAATTGTACTATTAAGAAAGAAAACATGTGCATTGGGAACTACACAATGCGAGAGAGTAAAGAATACTTCACAACTCAAAGTGTAGGTTTAAAATTCAGCAGAAACTTTTTATCTGTTTCTATTTTTGCGCATGTTTTTTGGCATGATATGTGTATAAAGAGTAGCAATATGCTCTACGTCTACTGCAGGGAAAATTTCCCTGCCAAGGGGCTCATGAGAACAGCCCGCGCTCAGAAAAAAAAAAGAAATGCGAACGTTATGGTGCGGGAGGCCCTGTCTGTGGCAGCAGTAGGAGGATAATGATCGCAAGTTGAGGTCTGTATCACGGCCGCTCGATGGAAGCGCACTGGGTGCGGCCTGCTGCGTCGCGCCACCGTCAATGGGCAAGCGCGTCCTTGGGGAGTTTACAGTTGCGCCCGCTATTTCAACTGAGGGCGCCACTGTTCGGGGACACGTCGCCGCCGGGGCCGCCGGCCCTGAGCGGGCGGATTGCTTCCTTTCTGGACGCGTTCGCCTCGTGTCTGCGGTAAACGCAAACCCTTTTGTGTGCTCGTGTGCAAGCACGTTAGCGTTGAGACGGCATGCGTTTGTTTATTAAGGCGAAAGCCGTTCTAGGCTCATGGAGAGAAAATCTGTGCGCAGAAGCTGTGGCTGTAATCTGCGCGTCGCATTTTCGCACTGGTGTGCCAGTCGCAAAAGCGGACGTGCAAGGAGGGAGATTAAGAATGAAAATGATTGATGGTGATAGGCAATCATTAAGTTATAAATAGACATTGATAGAGGTAATGACTAATCACTAATGCTAATGACTAATAATGGTTAATAATGACTCAAATGATTTGTAATGACCTGTATATCAAACTATGACATGTAATGACCGCAATTGATTAGAAATGAGTACAAGTGCTTAGCGATGTGTGGTAATGACTATAATAGCTAGGCATGAGTCATCATTACTGCTAATGACTACGAAATGACCAATATGTGAAAGGATGACATGTAATGACCACTGCTCATTCTAAATGAGTAACCTGCTTAGTTATGAGTGGTAAGGGCTACAATGACTACACAGGCAGACTCAACATGACTCGGAAACGACCAATATATCAAACGATGACTTGAAATGACGATGAGAGGCAAACGATGAGAGGCAAAGATAGGACCAGGGTACGCTTTCGCCGTCCTCCGCTTAAGAGACATCTAAGAGACCCTCAAATTTTATCTGCTGAGCTCGCTTCAGACAAAGGTAGTAGCGAGGAGTGGAAGCTAATCAATAAGCGCAAGGTGGCCGATATTAGGAAGCATAACATGGAGAAAATTGAGCATGCTGTAAAGAATGGGGGAAGCCTTAAAGCGGTAAAGAAGAAATTGGCCATAGGCAAAAACCAGATGTATGCGATAAGGGACAAGGCGGGCAACGTCATCACTAATATGGAAAAGATAGTCAAAGTAGCCGAGGAGTTCTATACAGATCTCTACAGTAGCCAAAGTAGTCAGGACCGTAATGAGATTGGCGGTAGGGAAAAACAGTCAGACGTTCCACCAGTGACGAAGGACGAGGTCAAGAAAGCACTAGAAACTATGAAAAGGGGGAAATCAGCTGGAGAGGATCAGATAACTACAGATTTGCTGAAGGACGGGGGGGATATCGTGCTAGAAAACCTGGCCACCCTGTATACGCAGTGCCTGGTGTCATCGACGGTACCGGAACCATGGAAGAATGCAAACATTATCCTCATTCACAAGAAAGGGGACTCTAAGGACCTTAAAAATTACAGACCAATCAGCTTACTGTCTGTTACGTATAAGGTATTTACTAAGGTAATCGCTAATAGAATCAGGACAACCTTAGACTGCAATCAAGCAAAGGATCAAGAAGGGTTTCGGAAACGGTACTCTACTATCGATCATATCCATACCATCAATCAGGTGATAGAAAAATGCTCGGAATATAACCAGCCCTTATACATAGCATTCATTGATTACGAAAAAGCATTTGACTCAGTTGAAACCTCGGCGGTGATGCAGGCATTGCGAAATCAGGGGGTACACGAGCCATACGTGAAAGTGCTGGAAGATATATATATCGGCTGCACAGCAACCATAGTTCTGCATAAAGAAAGTAACAAAATTCCCATAAAGAGAGGTGTTAGGCAAGGAGACACAATCTCCCCAGTACTATTCACAGCTTGTTTAGAGGAAGTATTCAGAGACTTGGAATGGGAGCAGTTAGGGATAAGGGTAGATGGAGAATACCTCAGTAATCTGCGATTTGCTGATGACATTGCCTTGCTAAGCAACTCGGGGGATGAACTGCAAATAATGATTGATGACCTAGACAGGAAAAGTAGAAAGGTAGGCTTGAAAATCAATATGCAGAAGACTAAGGTAATGTTCAACAGCCTCGGGAAGGAACAGCAGTTTACATTAGGTAGCGAAATACTGGAAGTAGTATGCGAATATGTCTACTTAGGACAGGTAGTAACCGCAGACCCGGACCACGAAAAGGAAATAACAAGAAGAATACGATTGGGATGGAGCGCATTTGCCAAGCACTCGCAGATTATGACTAGCAGCTTACCGCTATCGCTCAAGAGGAAAGTATACAACAGTTGCATCTTGTTGTACTCACCTATGGGGCTGGAACGTGGAGGCTAACCAAGAGAGTTCTACTTAAGTTGAGGACAACCCAGAGGGCTATGGAACGAAAAATGGTAGGGGTAACATTAAGAGATAGAAAGCGTGCAGAGTGGGTCAGAGAAATAACTCAAGTTACCGACATTCTAGTAGAAATTAAGAAGAAGAAATGGACATGGGCAGGACATGTAGTGCGAAGAGAGGATAACCGATGGTCGCTGAGGGTAACAAACTGGATTCCAAGGGAAGGAAAGCGTAGCAGGGGGCGGCAGAAAGTTAGGTGGGCGGATGAGATTAAGAAGTTCGCAGGGGTCAAGTGGATGCAGCTAGCACAGAACCGAGTTAAGTGGAGAAATATGGGAGAGGCCTTCGCCCTGCAGTGGGTATAATCAGGCTGATGATGATGATGAGGAGTGGAAATGCACTCGCTTCCTCTGAAATGAAAGTGGCGCTGAGGTTAAAACGTCCAGATGCTGAAGCATAATGCCCTGTCAGCTGCCATTGAATTTGCTACAAGGGAAAGCAGATTTGACTTGATGATTAATTATAGGTTAACAGTGCAAAAAACGTAACCGGAACACAGGAGAAGAGGACGGCACAACCGCGCTAGTTGTGTCATCCTCTCTTCCTGTTTTCCCGTCACGTTGTTTAACCTATTCAGTTACCAGGAAGCTGGACAGTGAACTAGGATTTTTAACGATGTGTTGTGAAGCAGATGAACCCGATGAGGTAGCACCAGAAGCTTTTCTCACATGTTATGTTGCGATGACATATCAGAAAACGGTACGAAGCGTTTGTTTTTTATATAAGCATACAATTTGTTCTAAATTTTGCCGCGCTAGTGTGAGTGGCCTTGCAAGCAAAGGAGCCTGTGCATACAACATTTGTTTATACTCTTGAGACTGTTTCAGTCGATGAGATAAACTGAAAAGCCACCTTCCACAGAAAATCCGGCGCCCGCTCTGTCGGCGGAAAGTCGGAAAAATACCTCTCTGGTAAAAGGCACGTTCGTTGGTGATATGGCCAGACACCTCTGGCGCAATGAGAACACTTGACATGTTCAATGTGGCAGGAGCTGCCGAATCAGTGAAAATCAATGAGATGTAAGGGTGAAATTGGATTATTGAAAGTGGGACCCTTAGATCCCTAGTCAGGCACACTAAACTCCTATAGGGCACGTTCGTACGGCTTCAGTAAAGAAGGGCTTTTAATAGCTATATGTAGGGTGCTATTTCATATAATGCGGTGGCTTAAAGCTGCATTCTAAAGATATGCGACTGAGGCAGCAACTACGGGATACGGTGAATAAGCAGGTAGCAAAGAGCGGGTACTCTAACGAGGCTCTGCAAGGAGATTTAAGAACCCCAAGTTTTGTTTATCACTACCAGGTTGTTGCTTAATTTATGCAACATTTGGTAATGTTTTTGAGGCGATGTCAGTCGTGCAAAAGCCGGTTGCAGGAAATATGAGTCAACTGGACCAGTTACAGGGTGATGAAAACCAAGGACAATGGAGGCTTGATGTACCCCGCAAAGGAAGTAATCAAGCTTTGTCAGCTTACGAGCACCTTCATTACCAGGATGATGAAGTCTGAAGAGGTCCGGCGAAGTAGCAAGCTGTGTAAACTTTTGATTTCATCATTGTTTTCTCACTGTACACCGTACCTGCAGCTAATCTATGAAAACAATGATCGTGCCCATGCTGAGGCGATATGCAAGATATAGTTAAGTTGCGGCACCCAATGATAGCGAGCTGGGCTGGAAATATCAAGTCAACAGCGGAGCGACATTTAAGGCTATGGCATAAACCTCTCTCGTGAAAGGTTTTCCGTCTGCGATTGGTAATTTTCTTCCTTTTTTGTGCGGCCATTTAATAGGCGTACTCGGCTGCTCGCTGAATCTCGGCAGCAGTTACGCTCTGAAGCGTGAACATTGTTGTGATCGCAGCTGAGAGTTTCACAACAGGAACACTCGATGCGCATTCTTCAATTGAAAATTACTAACCAGCAAAAATTGTACGGGTTTGCGAGCAGCCAATAAAAATAGTAATAAAAACTTCCGGCGCATATACGTAGCACCTTGAGGCAGACCGGCTCTATGAAGCGAGCTTAGTTCGGTCATGCAAAATGCGGGAAGCCATGACGGATACCCTTCTGGCGTAAAAAGTTTAAGGTCTCCAACTGAGTCGAAGATTCCAGGCTATCATGTAGATTTAACCTAATAAACATCTTCATATTGCCAACGTAAAATTTGTCAGAATGAAATAGAAAGGTTGGTTACATGTCGCATTTCACAGAGGTTGCTCACAATAGGACAATATATTTTTATTGGATAGCGCTGTCAGCTTAGAACAGGTTGACATCAATTTGTGTATAAAAGCTGTATGCAGGAATGAGTAAATGGTATAAAAATGACACACGGAATTCGCGACATAGTCAAGTTGTTATGCGTTAGGCTACCATGGCAGCTGAACAGCTTCTAATTGTTCACAGCCGGGTGACATTTTCGTGTGACAAACAACTTGATCCGAATGCAACATCACGATAATGCGAGCTCTCCAATCGAGTGGCCTTGACACACCGTCATATTAAATTTTTCGGGGTACACTTCAGTATACATCGTTACCGAGCAAGCGCTAAGTGCTGACATGGTCACACTAGACATGACAGTATATACTAATTCGTGTTGTTAAATTGTGTGAAGCGGAGCTCTTATATCATTAAATTACAAAAGCTTCTACCACGCTGACGCCTCCCTGAAAGCGCAGCCAGGCGCAGCTCTCCGCGCGCGGCTGTCCCCGAACGGTGGCGCCGAGGCGGTGGCGACGGGAAGTAGGCGCCTCCCACCGGTTTCGGGCGACGTAGCAGGCTGCACCTAGTGCGCTTCCGAAAAACCAAGCGGAACAACTGGATACAAAAGTCGTCCAGGTAGGCCGATTTTCTTCAAATCTACGGCCATTTTTCGACCGACCACGTTGGCGCCGTCGTTAAGCCTAACGGCGTCGCCGACGCCTGGCCTGGCGGAATCGGCCCTCCGAGGAAAAAATGGCGACTTCCGCGGATCAAATACGCGGTTACGACCCTGAGTCAATGTTGTGGACCTCGGTACCCGCCACCGGAGATACAAATTCGACGGTTATCCCGAAAATTCGGAGTCAAGCTTTACTTCAAGCGGCTGCAAGCCGCTCCCAAGACGAAGCCCAGATGGCGGCGCTCGGCGCCGCCCCAGCCGCCATTTCGTCGGTCGGAAACATGAACGCTCCCGCAACGTGCGTCACGGGAAGCAAGGACAAGGCATTCTCGAAGTGGAAGCCGCGTCCAATGCCCAAACCGGCTCCCGAAGACTACGTTATAGTCATAAAGCCCAGAGAAAGTGTTTCTCTTCACGAGGCGTTCACGGAAACTGGCTACGGCACTGCCATTTCGGCGTACCTCGGGCTGAAACGGGCCAGCGCCGTCTCCGTTCTACCCTCACGAGAACAAAACATCATCATTGTGCATACCCCGGACATCGAGGCGGCCGACCTGCTCATCGGGGACTTCGCAGTAAACACCGAGAAGGGATCGATCCCGCTTCGGGGTTACCTGAGACAAGACGGCGGCAACATATGCCACGGCGTGATCGTGGTCCGTAACTCGGACACCACAGAAACTCTCCAAGACCGAGTGTGCTGGCGCGCCGGAACCATCCTGGAAATCCGGAAATTCGGAACATCCAACAAGGCACGCATCACTTTCGCGGGTTAAGAGAAGCCCCGTTACGTGCACTATGACGACATGGTCGTCTCTGTGCGAAACTATTACAAAACTATTCGTGCGTGCGGCCAGTGTGGGGCCGTCGGGCATCGCGCGGATGCATGTCCAAGCTTGCAGTCTGACACCTGTGGACTCTGCGGATTCCAAGCTCCGCTAGTGGAGGGGGTGCGGGCTCCTCACAACTGTGTTCCGCGGTGTTCTGTGTGCGGTGGCTCCCATGTCACCAACTCTCGCGACTGTGCGGCAAAATTCCGCACACCCAAGATAAAAAGAAAAAAAAATGGCGCCCAAGAAGAAACGCCGCCATGTTGGGCCTCCCGGCGATCAGCCTCGCCAGGAAATCACCAACATCGAGAACCCACCTACAGGAGGTGCTGAAAAACGACTATCGAAGGTGTCGCCACCACACGGCGGACTGGCAAAACAAACGACGGAAACGCGCGGTGATACCAGGGCCTGGGTCAACGCAATCAAAAACGGACACCAGGTGAGCGGTTCGGGTGGGGCTGCTTCTCTCTCCCCCCTTTCCACTCCCTTGCCAAGGGCGCGTAGCGCCGAGCGAGATCAAATAGCAGCACTCAGGACCCAAAACGAGATGCTGCTTAAGAAAATTAACGAATTGGAATCCAAAATTAACCAGTCTTCTCCGCCCTCGCCTCCCGCGGGTGAGGTAATGGAGAGTGAGCTCGTGGTGCCAAAGGCGGTAACAAGCTTGGAGGCAGCATTCGAGGCCCGATTCGGGGCCACGGAGGCACGATTCATTGCCATAGAAAATCAAATTTCAATGATGGTCAACGCCATCTCCAAATTGCAAGAGACAATCCCCGCGATGATTGCCAAACAAATTGCGCATTCCTTACGCTCCTCGCGCAGGCCCGGCGGTCCCTTACCCGGCCGTCCTAACAAAACTTCTAGACGCACCCCTGAGGTAGACGATGACGACAACTGCTCGCTCTCCGGTATGGAGGATGCCCCCCTTCCCGCGAGTGTTTGCTCCGGAGCAGCGTCAATACAACCCCTCCTCAGCCTAAATGACCATGGCGAGCAGCCCTAAGATCAGGCGCTCCCCAAGAACCAATTCGGCCACCCCTGTCCAAATTGTCCAATAGAACTGTCGGGGCTTCCGTTCCCCCGCAAAGAGGGCGGATCTCCGACTTTACCTTTCAACTTTCGACTCTCTTCCCGCGGTGGTTGCCCTCCAGGAGCCAGGGAGTGGTGTCACCCTCACAAATTACATCACCTTTCAGCAGGACCCCTCTTCCTGCGTCTGCGTGCATAAAAATTATACGGCTACTCTAGTTGACTTACAACTTGACACTGAATATTCCTACGTGATGGTGACACTTCTTCCGCTCAAGAAACAAGATGCGCCACTCCACGTACTCAACATCTACTGCTCCCCCAGACTCAAAAATGTAACGTTCGCAGCACTCTTTAGCCGCGGTTTAAAGGCTGCGGGCAGGGACTCCTTGGTGATTGTGGGTGATTTCAACGCCCACAGTACACTCTGGGGATACGTGCGTGAAGGGAAGCGGGGACGCAAGCTAGCGGAACTGGCGTCCACGCTGGGCCTGACTCTTCACACTGACCCTGCATATCCAACGCGGATGGGTAATTCAGTGACCCGGGATACATGCCCGGATCTCACCTTTACCAAAAACATTATACACGCAGAATGGATCAACACCGAGGAAACCCTCGGTAATGACCACTGCCTTATCAATACCACTGTAAGAACTAAACCATTGGCAAGACCCCACGCACAAGCTCGGCTACCCGACCGGAATAAGTTTCGGCAAAGCTACATCAATTCGGCCTCTATCCACGAACAAGGATACCACGCGTGGGCACAAGGATTGGTTACACATCGTCGTTCGGTGGAAACACAAATTCAGCTCTCGGAGGCCACTCCAGAGGTGGACAACCACCTTCTGCACCTTTGGGAAGCGCGGCACAGCCTCGTCCGCAGATGGCGCCGCCAAAAACATAACGGAAAGCTCAAAATTCGTATCGCCGAGCTCACTCAGCGAGCGGCGGAGTACGCGGCCCAACTCACCGACTCAAACTGGGTAGACCGCTGCAACACGGCGGCCAGACAAATGTCGAGCCGGAGCACGTGGCGCCTTTTCCGTGCCCTAATTGACCCGACTCAAACCCGCGCCGAGACACAAAAACATCTCCAACGAGCTATTCATAGCTTCGATGGAAATACATCAAAATTAGCATGCAAACTGCGCGACCAGTATCTTTGCACTAAGCAGGACCCCGGAGGACCCGCGTACTCGTATGCAGGTTCAGAGAACGCGGATCTGGATCAACCGTTCCAGTTGCATGATCTGAAGGCGGCCCTGGCTAAACTGAAACGAGGAACAGCACCGGGCAGGGACAAGATAACTGTGAAACTGCTTGCCAATCTTCCCGACCCCGCCTACGAAACCCTCCTCGCTTTCATCAACTCGATCTGGCTTGGTGAGGCACCTCTACCAATTCAATGGAAGACCGCCCTGGTAACTTTCATTCCGAAAGCAAACACAGACAACCTCCGGCCCATCTCCCTCACGTCTTGTGCGGGAAAGCTTATGGAGACCATGGTGCGGGACAGGCTGTCTGGTTTTCTGGAAAATAAAAATACATTCGCAGACACCATGTTCGGTTTCCGCCCGCAAAGGTCCGCTCAGGATGTTCTGCTTCAACTCGACCGAGAAATCCTCAACCCTGTCGAATATCCCTTCAACGATAAGGCAGTACTCGCCCTTGACTTGAAGGGGGCTTTCGACAATGTCACACACGAAATCATACTGCAACATCTCTCTCAGACGAACTGTGGACATAACACATTTCAGTACATCAAGCAATTTCTCTCAGATCGGCAATCTTTCATCCGAATACAAGACGAAGAACACGGCCCATATAAACTGGGAACGAGAGGCACCCCACAGGGCGCGGTCCTCTCGCCATTACTTTTCAATCTGGCCATGATGAAACTCCCGGCTCAGTTGGCGACGGTCGAAGGCATCCAGCACGCGCTGTACGCCGACGACATAACCATTCGGGGCAAACACGGATCGGTTGGAGACATTGAGGCCAACCTGCAGCAAGCGGCGCAGATCGTAGACGCTTACGCACGCCGCTGCGGCCTTCAATGCTCACCGTCCAAATCCGAATTTGTGCACATTCGCCCGTCGCCTAAGTGCACCACAAAAATGGAACTATCCCTGGCCAGCGGTCCGATACCCGAACACGATGAGATTAGAGTACTTGGTCTCCTTATCCACAAACATCGACGGGCTGATACAACACTAGCAAAACTGCGCAAGGTGGGGGACCAGGTGGGCCGGATGGTGCGCCGGGTTTCCAACAAACGCGGGGGGTTACGGTGCACAGACGCTTTGCGGCTGGCGCATGCATTCGTGACCAGTCGAGTACTCTACTCGACTCCTTACCTCCACCTGCGCAGATTTGATGAGAACGCTCTCAAAGTGATTCTCAGAAAGATGTACAAGCGTGCCCTCGATCTCCCGATCAACACATCCAACCAGCGTCTTATGGGTCTGGGGATGATAAACACATTCGCGGAGCTCCGAGAGGCGCACTTGACTTATCAATACACAAGACTTTCAAAAAATTACCGACGATTACGTTATTTCCTAATGCGAAATTTGAGCGCAGCAAATAAGTTGCTTCACCTTTTCGATAGATTGAGGCAAAGAAATCGAGCAACACATGTATGCGCTATGACAGAATTCTTTTTTATTTTTCACACGTATTCCTTTAACAAAGACTCCACTAACAGTTCTTGACAGTCACGAAGGAAGCTTTGTGGTCGGAGAAATAGACTGATATATGTTCGACTTGGTACACAAATGCTTGATTCTCAAAGACGAGATCTATGCAAGTGCCTCGCGAGGTTGTCACAGCCGTGGGACGCGTTACGAGCGAGAGGAACGGGATGTTCTCCCGCATAAGTGTGAAGAAATTCCTGTTTGTCTTTATGTCAACATTCGTCTCGCTCAGGCTCAGAAAGAACTGGCAGATAATTTCGCAGTGGCGAACGGCAGCGGCAATTTCGGCTCGGGCGGTGCACATATACAGATCCGCCGCCACCGATCTGGCTCTCTGATTGCCACCGCACAGGGGTTGCATTGGAGGAGGAGCGAAGAAAGGAATTAAGTTCGAGCCGGCGCTTTGACAACCGGAGACTCGCAGGAAGAGGGGGGAGGGTGGCGGCGTGTACACCCAGCGGCAAACGATGGGATCAGAAGCGCGCGCAGCAAGCGGACAACGCGATAAAGGGAGGAGGGAAGAGATAGCAGCGACTGACTGATGCTGCTGACGCCTATAGTGAGTCAACTCCAGCTGCGGAGTTGGTTTCAGGGACAACGCTGCCGATGCCGACGCAAACAATATGATACCCTCGCTTCCGCAGCGCCAAGAACCAGGTCTAGCCGTGGGAAGGTGGTCACGTATTCGTCGACGTGCCGGGGCCTACGTGAAATAACCGGCGCGTCGGCAACTGAAGAGCACCCTATCCGCCACACAGGAACAGGGGGGGGGGGGGGGGGACCGTCTTCTCCTCTTTCTGCATGGCGGCGACGGTGTTCTATGCAGGCACGTTATCTTGACTCTCTAGCGGCGTCAGCGGCATCCAGCGGTATCAGTCGGTCGCTGCTAGCGCTGGGGGGATGGAAGGGGGGCGGAGCTGGTTACGAGGCTGACGCCGACGCCGACGCGAAACCCAGGAACGGACGCCAAGGAGCTGCGCTCTAAAACGCCGTCGGGACGCCGCCTATTAGCCTGACTACACATCCACAACCCAACATTTATGGAAGAGCGCGTACGCATTCCTGAAATCTGGAGATACGCCCTGCACGTACGCCCTCTTCCGGCCAACATGACACGTGACGATCACAGTGGCAGGCGCCTTGCGCGGGCGGAGGCACTGGCCCGTCACTATGGGAACACGGAATTTTCTACGTGGACGCCTCCGGCGCTCACCATGGGGGGTGGTATACAGCCGCAGTCGTCCATCAAAAAATCGCGGTGAATGGCCTAACGTTCCGAGCTCAAGACATAACACACGCGGAAGAAGTTGCCATCGCATTAGCCGCCGCAGACAAGGACTCACGAGTCATCATCACCGACTCGAGAGGGGCCTGCAGAAATATTAAACAGGGGTACATACCTCTCTGCGCACCGCATCCTTCAAAACAGTGACTACCTCGGGGCCCCCGCGTCTCGAACGATTGTATGGGCTCCAGCTCACATGGGCCTCGAAGGCAACGAAACGGCCGACGCCGCCGCCCGCGCGCTCACTCTCCGGGCAACGCCTTCAGACCCTTATGATACGGATGTCGAACCCAATCCGGCTCTCACTTTTCGAGAAATTATTGAATTATTTCAATTCGGCCATGCAATTTATCCTAAGCCTTGTAAGGACCTTACAAAGGTGAAGGAACGCACACTCCTCCGCCTTTACACCAAAACGCTGCTGTGCCCGGCAGTTTTAAAACACTTTGATCCTGCCTGTACAGGAAAGTGCCTGCACTGTGCGGAGAAGTCTTCGGACATCTTCCATATGGTGTGGGCATGTCAGTCAACCCCGAACCTCACCCCCAAACCCAACCCCACCCGGGAGGACTGGGAGGCAGCCCTGCTCGGCTGCTCCGATCTGGCAATCCAGAAGGCCCTGGTTCACCGAGCCCGAGCCGCAGCGGTCGCCAATGGGCTCCTGTAATGAGGAGCCCACCTAGTGTTTGCGTGAGGTTGCTCCGGCTACCTCAAGCTTCCTCCGAATAAAGGTTTTACACACACACACACACCATCGAGCGGCCGTGTCTGTACCCTCGCAGGATTGATTTATAGGAAAGGAAAGGCGCGGTAACTGTCTGTTATTTTCTGTGGACACCTCAACCGGGCAATAGGGGAAGGGAGGAAGAAGGTGGGAGATAAAGTGGAAACAGAAATAGAGGAGCCGTAGTGGAGGGCCACGGAGTAATCTCGGCCACCTGGGGATCCCTAACGTGCGCTGACATCGCACAGCACACGGACGCCTTTTCGTTTCGCCTCCATCGAAACGCAGCCGCCGAAGTCGGGTTCGAACCCGAGTGCTCCGGCACAATAGTCGGGCGTCCTACCACTGCACCACCCCGGCGGGGCGCACCCTCACAGGAGAATCGCACCTAGTGCATCCTTCCTTACATCTGACAAGGCGAGGCGCCCTCAACGGCTCACCTATATTAACGGGGTAGCGTTAAGTGTCCCATGTCGCAGAAAAGTCGGCGTCGTCGTCCCGCGTCGTCCGACCTTGACCGTGAACGAAAACTCCCAGAACCATTAATAAATAAAAAATGAGTCGGAAAAATCGCCGACCTGTGGAATCGAACGTGGGCCTCCGGACCACTCGGCCACGACAGCTTTTTTTTTCTTTATTGCCTGACTTTTGCAAGACAAAACAAACACACACACGACATTGATATAGTAAGCCTGCAGGGGCTGGCTTTTCTAAAATTCCTTAAGATCCATCAAAGGTTCTGCCTTTGGCAACCACTCAGGATTATCATCGTCAAACTTCACAATCTCGATAAACCAATGGAGAGCCTCGAGGAAAAAAATTGGTGCAGGACGCTAATCAGGGTCACAGAGTATCATGCACGAACAGTATATGGCGTTCACGCATGGCACTCGGCCACGCCAGCTCGATGATTTGAAATATAATTTGAAATGAACAAAGGCGTGTCTATTGATTGCGGTGTTGTCTCAGAAATGTCCCTTAGAAAAGTGTATTGTAGCGTATAATAATAATAATAATAATAATAATGAGCATGTAAATTACAGAACACGCAGCTGAGCGAGTGGCAAATTACTTTTCCGCTGTACTTCCTCTTCGCTTGCCGTGCACGTAGCGCCATCATGCATGTGGCGCTCAGAATAATAGAAAGGGCATGGCCTCCGAGATCTTCATCGCGTCGGCTCGGATTGACAACGATGTTGCCGACAAGCTACGACTCCAACTTGAGGCTCGCGTGTTTCGGCAAGGTGGCTGGCAGTGCTTCTGCGTCCCAGAATCACGTTTCAGAGCAAGTAATTACCAAACAGTCATGCTTTGGACAAGTTGAGAGTTGTATCATGTGACCTACGTCTTTGTGTCACTCAAAATCGCGACAAGCAAATGAGTAGACGGTGGCGAACGGGGCGCGATAACGCTATCGCGTTCCATTCTTAAAGGCGAAGCTTAAGCGCGTCCTCCAAGTTTTTTGTATTTATAGATATTTATAGTCTTTTTTTTTTAAAACGAAAGCCTTTCTAGGCTGAACGAACGAAATCCGGTGCTCGAGACCTGTCATACTCCGTGAGATGTGTTCTTGTCTAGCGTTCCTGCCATTTGCAATAATAATAATAATAACTGGTTCACAGGAAGGGAAAGGCGTGGTTACTGTGTCACTTGTTTTCTGTTGACACCTCAACCGCACCGTAAGGGAAGGGAGGAAGGTGGGAGTGAAAGTGGAAAGAGAGAAAGAGCAGCCGTAGCGGAGGACTACGGAGTAGTTTAGACCACCTGGAGATATTTAACGAGCGCTGACATCGCACAGCACACAGACGCCTCTTCGTTTCACCTCCATCGAAACGCAGCCGCCGAGGTCGGGTTCGAACCCGGGTACTCCGGCAGAGTGGTCGGGCGTCTTACCACTGCACCACCCCGGCGGGTGACAAATGTATAAAAGCATCGGCAGACTCCGTTGAGAGAGAGAGGGGAGGGTGGAAGTTCCTGGCCCCACGGAGCTGGGGACGGTAGATCAGCCGTGGGACGCCCAAGCAGTGACATTGGTCGGTGAGATGAACTAGGCCTGACCTAGGTGCAATATCTGGTGGGAAGACCTGAGATGCCCCAGGCGTGACCCGTGCAACAAGCAGTTCATCGTAAAGCCGGGAGCAGTACAACAAGCCTTGTGTTATGACTGGTTGCCTGCAGCGGAACGACTGCGCTGGATTCTTGGCTGCGAGGTTTGGTGAGTGCGGGACTTTCTTCTACTGAGTTTTGCCAGGCTTTTGTTAGGGAGAAAGCGGAGCGGTAATTGTGTTGTCGTTGTTGCTGGGTTAATTTGCAGCAAGGGAAAAGTAGGTAGTAGAGAAGGCAGCAATCAGAATAGCCATGGGTTTGGATTTGAAGTCGTTGCGCAAACCGAAATTGCTGGAGCTTGCGAAGGAGTTGGTTCTGAATTTTTCAGCCGAACCCAGAAAACCAGAAGTGCTAAAGGGCATTCTTGCGTTGGAGGCTAAAGATGACGAGCTTTCGGAATGCCTTGAGATCATTGAGGAACGGCAACCTCAAGAGAAAGAGAACTTTAACGTAAGGAACGAAAAGAGACAGAGGATCGTAAATTCCCTTTGGAAGCGAAACATCTCGAATTAGAGACTGAACGCGCTCATACCGAAAGTCGGGCTCACGGTGCAGGAGAACGGGAATCGTTCAAAATGCGGCCGTTTAACCTATTGCGGCCGTTTAAACTTGGAGAGGACATTTCTTGTTCCTGGTTAACTTCGAGCGAACGTGCGAGAAGCAAGGGTTATCACGGAAAACGTGGCCACGCTTGCTCACTTTGTTACCCGGTGAGGCGGCAGACGTAATCGCTCGCTTGACAAAAGAGAAAGCAGAGGATTACGACAAAGTGAAATCGAGTCTGCTAAAAACGTACAGGCTGTCAGCAGAAGCATTCCGTCGGAAGTTTCGGGTGTATAAAAAAAGCAAAAGTGAGTCGTATACAGACTTTGCCTACAAGCTTATGTCAAACATGTATGAGTCGCTCAAAGAAAAATTAGAAGAGTTCAACGCTGCTGAACTGAATGTTGAGCGAAAGCAATAGCCGCGGGTAACCGAGCATTCTTCTAATTCTTCGTCTTCCCCAGCCCACACATAAACCCCCGCTTTAACCAAGCCGTATGAATGTGCCTTAGCGGCCTAGATGGGTAACGAAATGTCAAGGTCCTGGCAGGGTGATTCTAACAAGCGACCCATGAGAAATGAGAGACCCAAGTTGGCAGCTCCTGCCAGCCCACATAACCGAGCCGTATGAACGTGCCTTACTAGGCTCTAGGAGTAACGTGAATGCCAAGGTCCTGCCAGGCTGATTCTGACATAATTGTCCTATGTGAAACGAGAGACCCAAGTTGGCAGCTCCTTGGGTCGTCTACAGGGGTCGTCTAAAGGTCAAAGGGAAATGGGGGTCACCGCCGTTCCACGCTGAAGGCTCAAATGGCGAGCAGTATTGCTTTCGCAATAAAAAAAAGCGTATGGTGGCCATGATAAGGTTCTGCAGTGTTTTGGGCTGGAACAGGTTTACAGTCGGTTAACCGAGAACGTGCGGTACTGGGTCATGGATAGGCCAGACGCTAGTACGGTGGATAGAGCCGCCGAGCTGTAGCTGAAGAGTTTGTGACGCGTCGGGCGCGTGGAGCTTAGGATTGTCAAAAGGGGGAATTGGGCTTGAAGTTTGAGAGTTCCAATTTCACACCCTTTAGAGCCAAAGAGAATAAACGTGGTGCGGATTCGAGTGAAAGCAGTCCGGCCGAGCATAAAGAAATGGTGGTAGCCGAAGCCGAACGCAAAAAGAGGTTCGAGGCAAGGCAATCGCGCGCCTGTTGTACGTGCCAGAAGGCTGGTCAATTTTCGGCGCAGTGTCCAGAAACGAAACCAAAGGTAGTGTTTTTTCGTTATGCATAAGTGACGAAAACATGAAGCTTCTCGAACCGTACACTAAATCACTAAGCCCCTTCCGTGTCTACTGTGGGAAGGCCTTGGATGCGCATATGGGCTGGGTTAGATTGGCTCTCTGTTGTGTCTTGGAGTGAGTTTAATCAATGAGACTGCGGACTAGCTTCCAGGCGCAGATTCATTTCGTTGATACCCTGTTATGAAGGAATTACCATATTTAGCGCACATCTCAGCATGCTGCTCAATCCCCTTGAGCAAAGCAAGCTGGCGTCTGAGTGCTCTATTCAAACTCTGCGCCACCACCTCTTTCACCTCTACCGTACAAATGCTCAAATACGGTTCCAACCCTTTACCGGAGGCGATAGCGGGGTTCAAAATCAAAAATGCATATAGGCAAAACACAGTTTTTGCTTGAACTTGACCTGAAGTACAGCAATAGCACTTAAAGAGAAGAACGCAACATGAAATACTATGAACATAAACATGAAATACTTTAGGGTGTCGGTTACTGATAGTTAGCACACAACGAAGTGCACCCCAAGCAACACAGCTAAGTAGAACATAGAAAACAAATATTACCTTCACGTTGGTCAAATTATTTTCATGAACTAAGACGTCAATGTTTTACGAGTTTGATGTGATTGTTTTATCTCATTGGGTAAACTATAGTTGAAACCTTCGCACCTGAAACCTATCAGCCATGTAGACGTTATAACTCAAAGCAAATTAAAATTGCCGTAGGCGAGGTTCCTTGTGGGTCAAGAACGAGGTCGAAACAAAGAAGATGGTTATATTTTAAAACATTTTTAAACACATACCGCAATTTTATTGGGCAAACGAAGTCAAACTGCGGAACATATAATAGATGAAAGGATGGCCTACGTGGTTCATAATACAACGTTGTGTCAGTATTCGTGTAGCCTGTTCTTGTGCCAGTCGAAGAGTTAAGATGTTCCTTCAATTACTCAATTATTTATTTCTATTCATTCTTAGAGATACACACTAACATAAGGGTTCGATATCAAACCTGATGATTCCACGCACTTAGCTAACTTACTGTTAATAAGGGAAGCTAAAGGGTGCGCAGTATGTGCTCAAGCAGCATTGGCCGACTGCCGACCTATGGCCGGTCATCGGCAGCTGGTCGGCAGCCGACCTGCCGGCATTCGGGGCTCGGTCGAATGACGGCCCATGGTTGGCCATGTGCCAGGTAGGGCGGAAGTCGGCCATCAAGCAAGGCCCAAGCTCGAGCACCCGACTGAACGCCGACCGATTTGGCCATGGTAGCTCGGCCATTGAGCGGCCCATGGTCGGCCATGTACTAGGTTGGGCAGAAGTCGGCCAGCAACCATGGCCCGAGCTTGTAACCCCAACTGAATGCCGACCTGTTTGGCAACAGTTGCTCGGGCATTTGGCAGCCCACGGTCGGCCGCGTGCCATGTGGGCCAGGAAGCCGGCTAGCACTCCCGACCCAATATGCTTGTAGTGGATAGTGGATTACATCCCTGGATCTACGTAACTTCTAGTACAAATCCAGTTGTTAGAGAGAACGCGCATACAAAACGAAACCATGTTGTCATAGCACGATTATGTGACATTAAATTATGATTAGAAGGTAGCTTTTTCATTGCCGAGAAAGAAAACGTTGCCGCAAGTTGATCGAACAAATGACGGTTTTCTCAGCCGTTTTCGTCCTAGTGCTTTTGCATTATCCATAAGGAACTACGTGCAGCATCGTCTGTTTACCTGGGGAAAGGAACGAATACGATGTGTGTACTCTCTAGACGCAATCCCTGGAAAATGAAAAGCCGGAAGACTCGGCCCCGCCGGGGTGGTGCAGTGGTAAGACGCCCGACTACTGTGCCGGAGTTCCCGGGATCGAATCCCGGCCTCGGCGGCTGCGTTTCGATGGAGGCGAAACGAAGAGGCGTCCGTGTGCTGTGCGATGTCAGCGCACGTTAAAGATCCCCAGGTGGTCGAAATTACTCCGTAGCCCTCCACTACGACCCCCCTTTCTCTCTCTATCCACTTTCACTCCCACCTTCATCCCTTCCCTTACGGCGCGGTTCAGGTGTCCACAGAGCAAGTGTGACAGATACTGCGCCTTTCCCTTCCTATGAACCAACCAACCAACCAACCAACCGGAAGACTCGAGTTTGCCATTTTAGTTTTGGGCATTCACACGGTGGTAAAAAAAAGAAAAAAAAGCCCCGGTACATTTATATGGCGCGCAACATATATATCGGCAATAAATAACAAATTAGTTTATTCCGCCTATTAGTTTAGAGTCCGATCATTCTAACCGCGCTAGGCGGTGGAAAAGGAAGAAAAAAAATAGTAGAATGTTTCCACGTAAGAAAAAAAAATTGTCGGTCGACTTTCATATTAATTTCCAAACTTTATATAACATTGTCAGCTAAATGGAAAGAAGAGATCTGCAATTGGTTTTGCTGTGAAAACATTTTTCTGGCCACACGAAATTAATAATGAAGAGGCGGAGTTTCGCGCTCATCTTCTCTGCTCTTTTGGACAACTTTGGTTCTGAATTACGCAAAATATGTTACAGTTAATTGAAAATTATCGGACTAAATATATGCATGTTTTTATTTGTATTCAGTTATTTTTCGCTTTTCAAGGTGGTGTAGATGTTTTTATAAATTTTCACAAAATCGGCCGTAGAAACGAAATTTTTCTACTTTGCAGACCTAATTATTTCAAAAGAGCAGCAAAAAATCCACACTATGTTCTCAGCATAGTTATGTATTAAACAGCTAAAGCTTATATTTATATAACTTTTCAATACACAGATACGATCGCGCTAATTTAAAGAAAACAGCGAACATTGAACATTTCTTAGGAAAGTAAAAATAGTTTAAATATTGTTTAAACTTTTACTACGTATTCTCCACTATACCCCAGCTTTCGAAATCATTAAAACACCTTACATAATTTTGTTGCGCAAGTAATTACGGCCACTTCAATAAGGCCCTGGTGCAAGGCGTAGCGCACCACGCAGATTTGAAGATTCTACGGCATTTGTGAATCGCCCACGACCTCATCGAGACGATGCTTCCCGAGGAGGGGGGCAAATGACACATAGAAGGCGGAGCAAAAGATGACATATGAGACGACAAGCGCGAGCCTGGAAGAGAAAGAAGCTTGAACGCAAGACTTGCTCTGGCCGACCATCCAAACCATCTATCGCTACGCCCTCCTTGGCGTTCTACCGAGACGTGACAATATTATTGTAACAGGGAGAAATATATTTACAAAAGAGGAATAAAGATAAATACAATGAGAGACAGCCAAGGAGCTAGGCAATGAGGGCCCCCCGTTCGACGCACTTTTTTCTTAATCTTACGCAAACGAGCGTGCCACTTCGTCTTCATCATTCTCATCATCATCCAGTAACGTTTTGTCTCGACATTGCAAACTAGCTGTGACAGACACAGCAAAGAATGGTTCGAAGTCGGGGCAACTGCACAGTGCAGCGCAACAGCAGCGGACCAGCGCACGCGTGCGAGTCACGGCAGCAGCGTCGCCGTCTTTGTCAAAGCGATCGCGCTTCTTGTTCGGGCGCTACAATATGCATTTATTTGCTGTCACGAAGAAACGTAACGTAAAAACACGCGTAACGGAATCTATAAAAGTAATATGACAATAGTTCAAACCCTGAAACGCGAAAAGGAGGAAAAATGCAAACTCGACTAAATAAGCGAATAAGCATCAATATCTATATATTACAGGCAGTAATAGCGAGATTATATATCTAGACAAATAAAAAACGAAAAAAAACGCACTCGGAGAGAGAACATAAAGGGACTACGGCGAAAGCGAAAGGTTCGGCGATTGTCGACATCGTGCGAGTTCGAAAGCGGCGCGCCCAGTACCATGAAACGCGCTCCTCGGCGCTGTAATTTGGCCTCAACGCGCCCGCCGAGTAAACATCCACCCTCTTCCTCCGCCTGTTTCCCACCGACTGTGCTGGCGCGTCTCACATGCGCTGTTGGCTTGCGCACGCTCTGCGCAGACTACCGGTGAACAGCAGGGAGGCGAGAGAGGCTGATAGAGGCAAGAACCTCCTTCGGTTTCACGTTCCAGCTTTAGTTCCCAGCATTGAACCAACACGTACAGCTTCGAGCAAACCGCTACGATTGCGTTTTTTTTTATTTTATACAAAACAATGCGCCAGACAGAATTGTTTGGTCAAGATGGCAAGTACATTTAGGAGAGTACCTTAAACAGAAATAAACGCTTCACCGTCAGAAAAGGCGGACGTGCAGACTTTTCAATGCGCGTGGCCTCTCCACTTTTTCCGTGACATCTTCTTAATGTCACAGAATGACATTAAGAAGATGTCACTCAAGATTGGGTCGAGTGTTGCACCGGTCTTGAGTGACATCTTCTTAATGTACGTGGACACCTGAAGGATAACTTGGAGGGCTTACATTATTCCACCTTCAGGTATGTGGACGACTTTTTAGTATTCACAGACCGTGAAGGATTCAATCAACGAATGAAGGACATTATGGATGTTTTTAGTGAGTGTGGATCCGGGCTGGAATTTACTGTTGAAGAACCAGTGGACGATCGGTTACAGTATTTAGATATATTGATTCAATTCGGTGATGATCATGTTTGTTGGGAATACAACCCGAGATCGATGAAGCCGTTGCTAGGCTCCAATTCGGGACATTCCAAATTAGTGAAGAATGGGATGATAAACACATGCTTATTAAATGCGTTGAAGAAATCTTGTTACCACGGCATGGGCAAGAGTTTTGGAAGACAAGTGACGAGAATTGCAAAGGCCGGTTATCGGGAGTCAGTTATTATTGAGTCCAGTTGCCGGGTACTGAAGAGCCTTAAAAGAACGCACAGACTGAAATCCCTGCCCAGCATGGGTGAGAGGAAGAGGAAGGTTGCAGTGGTACCGTATGTGCACAGAATTTCGTATGGCCTCAAAAATGTAGGCAAGAGGTATAATGTTGACGTCGCATTGACCGCCCTGCTCAAGATGAAGAGGATCTGCCCGGCTATTCAAAGGGAAAGAGAAGCGAAGAAGCAAGAATGTGGGGTGAAACATAGAAACCCATATGTTGGATGGAAGACAGGTGTTGTGCATAGGCTTCCACTCTCTTGTGGAGCCAGTTATATAGGACAAACAGGACGGTGTATTAATAAGAGACTACAGGAACACTGGAACAACTTGGAAAGTGGAAAGGACAAGACGTTTCTGGTATCACATTGCCAGTCATGTGAAATAATGAAGAAGGAGAAGAAGTGCACTCCTAAGTTTGACAGTGTTAAGATTTTATATCTCCACAAAGAGAAGATAACGAGAGAGATAGTGGAATCGTATTTTATTTCTACGGACAATAAGTGTGTCAGCAAGAGATCTCTTGCTCTTTCAAGCAAAGAGGTGTCTTTTTTAAGTGATTTCTTAAAGTAATTTTTTATGCAGCAGGTGAACCCAGGGGTTGTTTCACTTGACTGTTTCGTTTTCTTCATGTTTGTTTTTTCTGGGCCTTGGAGTAAAAGGCTTAGGCTTAGTTGTGAGTCAGCGCTTGTACTGTGGCTTTCTTGTATCTTGTCCCTTGTCTTCGTGTTCGCGCTGTTTATATCAATAATGGATGTTCTCCCGCTACGCCACCGCTGCCCTGCATACTCCAATAATATTTGATACAGGACCTATTAAAATAGAATATAGGTTTTCTCAATAGGGAAGGCACGGAACACTTACGGACAAGGATATGGAAGGAACAATATGTACGCAGCTCGACTTCTCGAGTCGCGTAAGAAGTCGATCGACGCTCGCATAACAGCTCCTAGCTTTGACAGCTTGATCACACCACATTTTAAGCTCGTTATGCTAGAACGACATCATCGTGTACAGGAGCGGTGTAGGACGATGATGTGAACCCTTTGCTAAGTTAAGCAGGCGTCTCGTGTTCTGCAGGCCACTGCAGTGACACTGCGCGCGCTCAATGATGGACCGCGCAAGTTGCTAGATTTGGGCCTGTTGCATGATCGCTCGCTTATCCGGCCGCTCACTTTCCGCGTTGCAGATTACTACACTTGAATAAGATCCCAGTATAGGTAGTTTTATTGGCGACATGTCTGTGACGACTAACTCGGTGAACTGATCAAGTTGGCATCTTTTTTTATACATTCTAAAATAAACTTAATTTACCGATGAGGAAGCCTACATGCATGGTGCTTATTTGGTTAAGTGCTTGCGTGCGCATCACACCTCGCCAATTAACAATGCAGCAGTGAATGCAGGTATACATGTTCACATAGACAAATTGAAACCAGAATAAGTTGATTAATATATAATTCAAACAATGAAGGTTCGTTGAAATAACTTAATATATATTGAAATAAACAGCTTATCTCTGCCAGCGTTCACAATAAAACTCGGATAAGCTCATCTTATGAACTCAAGCTTTTGATGGCCGTTCATATCTGCCTTTCATTCGTCTTGTCTCAGTTCAGTTTTGTTCTGGGATGTTTTATACATGCCATATAAGCTGAAGTAAAAACGAAGTAAACGTCGCACCGTAAGAAAAGAACGTCAGTAAAACAAATGATTTTATAGATATATCCAGCCTCACAGTGTAAACTGCAACATAAATGACCCCTGTGGAATGATTGTGAATTCATTTCTGGCCGTACAAAACTGATGCGTGCAACTTTCCTTACATTTTCTTGGGAAATCAGTATTTTGTGCTATATTGCACACTTGACAAATAATTGCAAGAAATGACAAAGCCAATGCATACATCCGTTTTTGTTGTATTTCTGCACGGCACCTAATATTTGATTAATTCGACTCCTTATTGACTCTTTTTCTGCATATGCAGTGTGCAGGAATATTGCAAGTGTCCATAAGCACTCGCTAAATACACATGGTAGAATGTGTGGAAGATGCATTCCATTGCTGCCAAACCGGGTTAAGTGGAGAAATATGGGAGAGGCCTTCGCCCTGCAGTGGGTATAATCAGGCTGATGATGATGATGCCAAGAAGGAGATCGAAAAAGCTCAGAAGCTTTGGTTAACGCGCAAATTACAGAACGCGATCAAGCATAAACATGCCCTGTATGCAAAGTTTATAAAAGACAAAGGCATGCATGCTCTATCTGAACTTAAGGAATACCGAAACAAGCTTACATCAAGGCTACGTGCAGCAAAGAACGCATATTTTGCAGATCTATTTTATGATAGCATGAAACATTCCGGTGTACTTTCGCGAAAAGTGAACTCGCTGTTGCCTTCTTGTGCACAAGGGACTCTACCCGACACGTTTATACATGAAGGAATGCGGCTAAATGGCTGTCCGTTGGCTGACGCTTTAAACAGCTTTTTTTGTGGAACAGGGCAATGAGTACGATTAATCTAGTAGTTACGATACATGTGGAGGGGAACGTTTTCTTCCCAGGTCAGAAATAGGCGATTCGCCTTTCTCTCTCCAACTGTCTGCGCGGAAGTATCCTTCTGTATCAGGGCTATTAAAAATTGTAAATCCGAGCACGGATATGGCACATACGTGCTCCCTGTGAAGTACGTGCTTGACACAATTTGTCCCGTTATGAGCTATATATACAAGCTTATCTTATCTACAGCGATGTTTCCACGGGCAATGCAGACGGCACGTGTAGTCCTTGTATTTAAATATGAAGATCAGATAGTTGTACCAACTACCGCATAATCTCAATATCACCTGTAATTTAAAAATCGTATAAACACTATTGCACATCAGGATTCCATCGTTTCTGTCTCGTCACAATCTTCTTCACGATTACCCGCTTGGCTTCAGGAAGCATAGATCAATCGAAACGGCCCTCCTAATATTATAATAATATTAGCTTTATTTCACCACCACAAAGTACTGTTGTACCGGTGGGGTTATCACACAGTAGCCCACCGTCAACAGGGTTGTGCCAAGGAGTTGGTTGCGTAGCGCTCGTCACCCGTTTTGTGAACGAGGGCTGTCAGCTCCCTGGGCAGTATCGATGAATCCGAGTCGGCGCTGGTGAGCTGAAGAAAAAGCTTTATACACTATTTACAGGCATTTACACAACGAGTTCGGCTCTGGGGCCGAAAGCTAACATAGCCATACGCGACTGTTCTCGCTCAGCGACGGCCGGAGAGATTCCCCCGCGTCTGCTCTCTCACGGGGCGAACTGCTCCCGATGGACGCTAGTGACGAACTCACACTCGGAGTCTCGAACGGAAGCACTTGAGTCTCCGTAACCGAGAAACCGTTGACGCTCAAATGGTCCAATCCGACGGCAGCACTTTCGCAGGGCCAATGGGAGAGCTTGCTGCGCCCTTGCTTCAAATGTGCCGCAGGGCGAGAAGGGGTCCACCGCCAGGGCCACGGCGCCGAGCTGTCCAGACGCTCAGCTCACGGTCAAACACATCGCTTCTCTCCTCTTGGCACGGCTCACCTCCAGTGCACCCTTGCTCTGCAGAGCAGTATCCGGAATTTGTGAAGGAGGCGTTTGACGTTTGGCGTCCGGCTGAATTTCTGGGCGGCTTTGGCCGGGCACAACAGCATCCCCGCCATCAGACAATGCGCCGGGAAGACGCATGTGGCTCGGATGCCGGGCGCGCTCGTTGGCCAGGCCAGGCTCCTCCAAGCTCAATTTGTGAAGGAGGCGTTTGACGTTTGGCGTCCGGCTGAATTTCTGGGCGGCTTTGGCCGGGCACAACAGCATCCCCGCCATCAGACAATGCGCCGGGAAGACGCATGTGGCTCGGATGCCGGGCGCGCTCGTTGGCCAGGCCAGGCTCCTCCAAGCTCACATCCAGTGTCCAGGCGCCAGGTAGCCTCACGTGCCTCGGGTTCCACTCGCCAGATCAGGATCTCTGCCGACAGCCCTGTGGCCGGGGCACGTCGATTAACTTCGCTCGGGTCGCTCCGATGCCCTTGCCTCTCGCCACAGGTAGTGGTGGACTGTTCTGCGGCTTGCAAAACCGACCGACAACATGCAACACCCAACACAAGCAAGTACCCTCTGTCACACGTCAAACACCAGACAGAGGCAAACTTTGAAATTCAGTTAGTTAAACTGTTGTCCCCCTTTTTGCTCCCACTACAAGAGACAAGTGTAGGATGCAGTACACAAGGTTCAAACAACAATTTTGCACATTAATGGTATACATTAAATAGAAGGGGAAATTATTAATCAATGATGAAAAAGTGCCCTTGAAATCACTTTGACCGTAGACCACTACTGAGGAAGCATGGAGGTCATTCAATTTTGCCCCGATCTGCCTACAAAGTTACCGTTAGCGACGAAACACTCGTCGAAGGTAGCTACGTCTCGAATGCATGGCTCAAAGCATCCGGTTCGCACTGTGCTGCTCTCTTCCGCAAGCGGCAGAACAACTAGCAGTAAGTATTCGGGCGGTTTGGCTCTCCTCCCTCCGCTATAGCTTCGGCTGTCCATTTCTCTAAAGAGCTTTTTTTCAACTTTATAAGTGAAAGAACAGACGAGCACAAGTTACTCGCTATGTTGAACGATCTGTCTCGTTCCTTACGCTTTGCGCACCAATCGCGCATTTTCTCAGCACGGGTGCATTTGTGCCGCTGGGATCGACGCTTCCTTTCCTGTTGCGATCGTTTGCGTTTTTGCACCTTTCGATGACAGCATTCTTTTATGCCCCTGCCTTTCCGCTCTTTTCGGCGGCAGCACTTGAATGCTTGCTTTCCTTCTTTTGGTTTTCAAGCTGCCGGTACCCGGAGCTAGTATGGCACCGACATCGTCGGAGTGCGGCGTCGCGGCCAGCAGCGCATGACTCACTGCCTGTCGCGTCCGAACAAGGTTCGCTCACGTCAGCCCCCGAGCTAGGCATATCCTCTGCAGGCTCGCCACTCAAGTTACACTGATGCTCCGGTGTGCAGCATCGCTCAGCGCTAACCGGCGCACGATCACGTTCGTCCGACAGCTGCGACGCTTCGGAGCGCGTGAGGTCCATGTTCGCAGCAGGGTTGTTTTCGCCAATACAGTTGAGCGCGTCAGGGCCGGAAGATTCATGGCTCCTGTCTAGACGCTCGCTCTCGACTTCACAGATATAGTGCCTAGAATATACTGGCTAGTGTGCCGAGGGCGCGCGCTCGCGTGGCCGCCGCAGTGATGCCTTCCCGCCGCCACCGCGGGGAGGCGCTACTAATAGCTAAGGTGCTATCGCTCCGCGTTCGCGGCCTTGGCAGCATATGCGGCATATAGGTCCGGATAGCGCGCTGCGCTTTTCACTGCGAAACCTGTCTCTTGACGATTTGAGCGCACTTTTTGTCTAGAAACAGTCTTGGTGGAAGACAATCGTTCCGTCCTAGAACTGTGCGGAGAAAATCATACGCTGAAATAGCGCTCGAGGAAGCGTTTAACAAATACTGTCTGGTCCATGTCTGCTATATCTGTTTTATTTATTCAGCTGAACCGGATAAGGTCTTAATTAAGCAGAACACATATTGACTTCCTGATATCTAGCGAGAGAAGAAATTTGAAACAACCACCTAAAGTTGACACGTTGGTTACAATAGTTTGTTTTGATTAAACGAGTCCGGGCCGGGTTCAATATATTGCTATGAAATATTCCGATGACGATTTGATTTGATATGGAGCCACTCGATTGCGATCCACGCATCGCGATCGCGGATGTAGGGTATCGTATGCATCTTCCTTCTGATTGAGCGCTCAGTCAGCTCATATCCCAGGTGGTTGTCCCGAATTATGGCAACTATATTTTCAATCGCGATCTAACCCGGAACGGATCGACGACAACTGTTATTGTCCGTGTTACACAGGTATCAGAAAATACCCTTATATTTTACACTGTTCATTATTCCAACTTTGAATTTTATTTACTCTTCGGTCTTTTCTTATGGTCCATGGTATATCGCGATGCCGCAGTCAAGTGCTACGAACGTCAATACGGGCCTCATGCTTTCGGATAGGTTACGTCGACGTTTCTGCAATGCAGTCATGCTTATTGCTAAGGTGATATATATCAGGTTAGTGACGTTTGATAGCGTCACATATATGCTACAGAAAAGAAGGGCGATCTTGCTTTTTCGTACCATATGGTACGCGCGCATGTTTTCAAAGATCACATGCGACAATAAACACAAGCAGTCTGAATCTGACTTCAGGTTTTGTTCTTACTCTTTATTCATTTGTTTTATTAGGAAGTCACTTATTTGTTGTTTCGTCATAAAGGATTATTATGCTGTATGCTTTCTTTTGTAACTGAAGGAAAGGCAAGAAACAAAAGTGGTGATTGTATCATTGATTCTTTTTTTTTACAGTCTACAATACAGTAAAATTTGAGCAAAAAAGCGTAGCAACAATAAACAAGTAGAAATATAGAAATGCACCGCTAAAGGTTTTGGAGAAAGGCCGCACATATGACACCGCAATAATTTTAAAGTAGTATGATACCAATTTTTGGTGGTATTTTTTTTCACTTGCTAACGATGCGCTAGATATTCCTGTATAATTCTCTACGTGGTTTTTAGCTTACCACCGCTAAGTAATTTATAATTAATTTCACTTCACCAGTTTCGGCTTCGCGGTTTCAGCAGCCGAGCTTTTGTTGTATGGTCACAATTGTCTAGGTCACGCGCGGGATTAAAAAAAAAAAAAAGCTTCAATCGCAGACTCATTTATTAGCGCCTCATTTTGCGCTTTCAATAGAGCCACTTGCTTCTGCGCTCCATGCTAGTTTTATCTTAGCTCTTCTCAGAGCGCGAGAAATGTTGCAGCATTCCTTCTTTCTGCGCATTTTGTGTAAGCCTCCGCTGGTATTTGCATTAAGCTGCAGCTAACCACTTCAGAGTTGACGGTCAAGCGACACTTTTTCTGCAAAATACATTCCCATGTATGATATGTGCTTCCTGAATCAGCTGGTTGCAGGCCACATCCGGAACAAAGACGTACCCTCCAGTGCACTCTGCCTATATAGCTCTTCAGCTTTAGATATTGTTGTATTGTACGTGCTCTTTTTTTTTTCTTTTCCGAGAATGTACACTTGGGGGGGGGGGGGGGTAGCGTCCACAGAACTGCGTTCAGGCTTCAAGCTTCCAAAGGTTATTATTTCTTCTGTGTACAAAGTGGCAAAGTTCTTTTTTTTTCTGCTCGATAACGCGCGTAGGCTACAGAGCCAGCAGGTGCTTCGGTTAATTTGGTCCAAGTTGCAGGGATGTAAATTGAGTCAAACAGATCCTGAGGTTGAAAGCTGCACTTCTGCTGCTGCGGGCATGAGTTCTCGCTCGGCTGTTCTGCTGCCGGCACATTGGAAGCATTGCCAAACATCCTTGACGGTCCGTGGCTGTCGTCTGCACCACTGGCATTACTGGCACTGCGCTTTTGTCGTTCAGCGGCCGGTTGGTAACAGAGGTTCCTCAACTTCCTTTTCGATGTCTTCTTAGGCAGAAGATGGTTCGGATAATGGTTGAATAGCGTTGGCACGGTTTCGGGCTTAAGGCGTGGTCTATCTGGGCACGTCTATAGTGGGCACGTCAGCGGGCCACCGGTCAACGCTATGACAAACCCGTTCCTGCTTTCTGTGCAGATATTTCTCGGCTTGACTGGACCGGCAAGCATACCCGATGAAGCAACATGTGTCACTGCTGCCGGACTCTACGGAGTCTGGCGCAACAACTACCACGTTCCGTCGACGTTTGGACGGCACCGCCCTCAACTCCTCGGCCCCGGCCTATATAAGACGCTCTTCACACAGCAGTCACTTCAGTGGGCACGTCAGCGGGCCACCGGTCAACGCCATGACAAACCCGTTCCTGCTTTTTGTGCAGATATTTCTCGGCTTGACTGGACCGGCAAGCATACCCGATGAAGCAACATGTGTCACTGCTGCCGGACTCTACGGAGTCTGGCGCTACAACTACCACGTTCCGTCGACGTTTGGACGGCACCGCCCTCAACTTCCTCGGCCCCGGCCTATATAAGACGCTCTTCACACAGCAGTCACTTCAGTGGGCACGTCAGCGGGTCACCGGTCAACGCCATGACAAACCCGTTCCTGCTTTTTGTGCAGATATTTCTCGGTTTGACTGGACCGGCAAGCATACCCGATGAAGCAACATGTGTCACTGCTGCCGGACTCTACGGAGTCTGGCGCTACAACTACCAAGTTCCGTCGACGTTTGGACGGCACCGCCCTCAGCTTCCTCGGCCCCAGCCTATATAAGACGCTCTTCACACAGCAGTCACTTCAGTGGGCACGTCAGCGGGCCACCGGTCAACGCCATGACAAACCCGTTCCTGCTTTTTGTGCAGATATTTCTCGGCTTGACTGGACCGGCAAGCATACCCGATGAAGCAACATGTGTCACTGCTGCCGGACTCTACGGAGTCTGGCGCTACAACTACCACGTTCCGTCGACGTTTGGACGGCACCGCCCTCAACTTCCTCGGCCCCGGCCTATATAAGACGCTCGTCACACAGCAGTCACTTCAGTGGGCACGTCAGCGGGCCACCGGTCAACGCCATGACAAACCCGTTCCTGCTTTTTGTGCAGATATTTCTCGGTTTGACTGGACCGGCAAGCATACCCGATGAAGCAACATGTGTCACTGCTGCCGGACTCTACGGAGTCTGGCGCTACAACTACCAAGTTCCGTCGACGTTTGGACGGCACCGCCCTCAACTTCCTCGGCCCCAGCCTATATAAGACGCTCTTCACACAGCAGTCACTTCAGTGGGCACGTCAGCGGGCCACCGGTCAACGCCATGACAAACCCGTTCCTGCTTTTTGTGCAGATATTTCTCGGCTTGACTGGACCGGCAAGCATACCCGATGAAGCAACACGTGTCACTGCTGCCGGACTCTACGGAGTGTGGCGCTACAACTACCCAGGCAGCACAAGAGCCCGGGCCAATATTGTCAGTGAGTTGGCAGAGATCAGCCCTATGTAGGCCCAGCGCTGCCATCTTATGGCTGGTATTGGTTGTGCCATTCTATAACACGTCCAACACTGGCCCTGAGGATTCCATTGGTAACCAATATTGTTCGTACCTATTTATATTGATAACAACATTGGCCCGTCATATCCTATGCCCTGACAATATCGGTGGTACCATTATACGAGGATGGCAATGATGGGCCTGGATATCCGGCGTATCACCGGTGTTGGCGCTGCCATGAGATAAGGATGGCTATAACGGACAGCATTAGCCATCAGTCCACTGGTGTTGGCCAATATTCGACATATGCTGGACAATAATGTGAGCTCTGTTACAATGGCCCGCCAATGTCAGATATACACTGGCATACCTACATATCAACAGTATTGGCATCGCCCTTTCATAAGGATGGCTATATCGAACAGCGTTAGCCATTACTCCACTGACGTTGGCTAATATATGGCATATGCTGGACAATACTGTCTGTTCTGTTACCATGTCCCGCCAAATGCATTAGCACACACTTCAGTCAACATTTTCTTGTCTATTTCACCTACTGGTCACTATTAGATGCAAATTAGCATGTGGTGGAAATATTCCGTGGGAAACCGCATTAGCGTGCTTTTGCGGTTGGCAGGCTCGTTTAATACCTGGAGTCGTTAGCTGCGCTGTTATAATCGATGTTTTCAAGTTACCTTTGCAATTTTAAATACTTCGGAAATCTTGTGTCTAAATAGTCTTGTGAACTTCCGCGGTGCTGGTTTCAGTCGCGTTTGCTTTAATCCCACCTAGCTGTTGTTGATGTTGCTCGGGATTACACCATGTACTTTTACACTAGATCTTCATTGACTTAAGCTGGCACTGTAATCAATCCACATGTATACTGTGACGAATTTGGATGAGACCGACAATCGGTCAACGGCGTCAAATATCAATAAGTTCACCCCCGTCTGCTGGTCCGTCAGGGCGGCGGCGGCGATAAATAGCTCCACGCCGAAAGAATCAAAACGACATGTCATATATCGTCGTAGGCAATGGTTGCTATTTTTTGTATTCTCTTCGGCAATGGTCTGGGTTCTTTCATAGCTGCTCCCCTGGCGATTCCTGCTGCTCTGGGTGAAGAGAATTCCAAAAGTTGTAGCAAATTTCTTTGCCCCCGAGTGTATTAGGTTTAACAACAGTGGCTTCAAACAGACGATTACCGCAGGACGCGCATGCAGTGCGATGCAAAAAATGAACGATAAGCGTCGGCCTATTAAGGCTCGTACGTGACTCAGATCGACAATGGCGAGCGCGCTTCCATCGAAATACACTTTAAAAATACACTAGGCCGTTTAAGCTATACGAATACGAAGCATCGCAGCACATACTTTCGCTTAAACGATTTAACAATGGTGATCTAAATTAAAGCTGGGTTATTGAGCGGTAAATTAAACGTCGGTCCGCACATGCATGGACGTTCCCACATATGGCAAATCGTATCGACGTTTCCTGCTTCGCTGTCGCTCTAAGAAGGGAAGTATTAGAAAAAAATGGAGAGAAAACACTGCAGGTACAATCTCAGTATGAATAATATTAAGGTTATGCTGAAACAAATAACTGGGTTACGGTTTCACTTTTCTTCATCGCACTCGTTCGCACATTTGTTTTTTCTCAAGCGTCCGCCCTTGTTGACGACACACCGCGCACTTTTGTTCCAGTACACTGATGGCACTCACTCGCGCCGAAACATGAACGCTCTGTTCGATGCTTGCTAGGTTCATTGAAAACATCACAAACAAAGGAAGAAAAACATGGAGGCACGGCGCCAGCAACAGCGGCGCCGACTTGCCCGAGTGGATGCGCTCTGCAGGTGGGGTTGTCGGGTTACACGCTGCGCGATGCAATCCAAGACGCTGGCCCTGACGCTCCACGTGTGGTTCAAGGGGCACACGGCCGCCGTTCGGGCGGGAATTTACGACGCAATGCGTCAGCCGCTATACTTTAAGGCTCTATTTCTTTCATATACCTATTTGACATACGTAGAGCTAGCGTAACTTACGTCTTAGGCTTTGCGAGAGTAGACCATTCCATACGTGTATAATCAAAAGTACGACTGCAATGACCATGGCGCATTAATCACTGATGGAATATCGTACACATACGGTACTGATAAATGCTCTATGATTATCTTGAAACACTCATTCGGCAAACGAGTACGCCAGTTATTTGCTAAACAAGCCGCGAATATTCAAATCACTGCAGTGGCAAAAATGATCGCAGAGCCAGCTAGAGTCGCCCGCGGCACGGCGACGGGCCGGCTTCCACATTTCACAAGAACTTGAAACGCGAAATATATCCGCGTGGGGCTTTGTCACACTGAATTTCATAGGAAATCAAAATAGCCTCGTGTATCAGCCAGTATACAAGAACGGCAGCTCAGCAGAACAACATTTGATTGGACGCCATGCAAGTGCATTGATAGCATAATTTTTGAATTTCTGGATTATTTTTTTTTTTTGCGCAAGTGCGAAAAAAAGAAGTCTGTAACGTTTCTCCGCTTTTATTCACACCCTCAATTTCGCGATTCCGTCGTCGTTCACTGCAATACAATGCTTGCGCTACAAATGGCAAGAAGGAATAACTGTAGAGTTCAAAAACTAAATAAAGCAGTCGTTGTTTTACAAGTAAGCTTAATTCGGTATCAAAGCTTATTATTTTCTAACTACCTTCGTGGTGGAACAGTTACAGGCGTGCGCGGGGAAGGGAGTTTTTTTTTTTTACAAATATTGTGTATGGAGAGAAGATTACCCAGATGTAAACTGACTTGTTCGCATTAGAACGAAAAAAAAATGTGAAAGAAAAGACTGGAAACGCATATAAAATACGAAAAGGTACAATGGGTATATTAACAACCGGTTTACAATGATACATCTTTGTTTCGCACACGCTCGTTCGCACAGTTTTTCACGAATGCCCTCCGTGCTGACGCACCGTTCAATCCCGTCCTCGCGCACTTCGCACTCCTATCGTTCCCCGGATCGCACTCTCTCACCGCATGCGATGCGAGCAAGGTCCGAGGTTGCATGCGCGCGTAGAAATCCACGCAGGTGCGCCAAAGCGGTGGATGGGTCGACGCACCACTCAGGGTCCAAGGGGCGGTTGGCCGCCGCCCAGGGGAAGGAATTGCGCAGTAATAAAAACACGAACGCTAACAGACTGGAGACTTCTTTCAAACATTTCCGGGCTCTCATAACAGGTTGCATAGAGAAATGTGCTATTACCGCATTTTCTTGGCCAATAAAATATACGCAAGAAACTAAACTGTGAGAAAGAAACAAGCGCCTAATGAATCGGGCCAACAAACGACTTATCTATGAGATAGAATGATGCTGACGGTGCGGATATATGAGAAAAAATGTAAGCATCGTATGCAACTAGCTTATAAAGAGGTGGCAAGTCGTGGTACTGAGATGCTTAGCTCAATAATTTTCAACAAACTTGCTTCAAATCCTCATTTCAGGGTGATTGAAATATTCCACTCGATTGAGCACTATTGTATGAAAGAATTTTCGTTGGTATGCTAAAAGTGAGCGAACTATTCGTAGTAGAACACAGCATTCACAAAATACAACTTGAACAGGTTTGGGTGTTAGAAACAAAACAGCTAGGCGCCTCTCCAGGGCGACGACGAGCTTCGCTGCTAGCACAGAGCCCTACATAGATGAGCAGCCGCAGAGCGCATTTATGCTGCTGCTGCTGAAAAGGCGATTACTAAAAAGCTCGAAGGATGACGCGACAATCGTTTAGCCGGCATGACGGCGGCAGTTGTATTTCGTTTCAAAGAGGGCGCTCCGTTCTTTCGTCCATCCAACGGCCACTCGTTCGCTCGGCTCGACGTTCGGTGGCACCGCGCACGGAAAATGCTTCTTTCTTCAAGAAATATTCCATGTAAGTTTTCAAATTTTTTCATTCAGATTTCATAAAGCGTTTGTGTATATTGGAGCAAAATATTAGCCTCTTAGATTGAGCATTTTTTAAATTACAAGCGTTGTCTTACATTTCATTGTTGCTGCAGGCTGCGTAAGCCATGTGCTAGGGAGATTTGTCTTCTTTTAGTATATTTCTTACGTTGTTAACTTTTCAAAAGTGGTTCTCAAGTGTGCGCGACTTGATGCCGATCATTTTGCAGCTTATTTCAAGTTAAACCGTTACTGTTTTGCAGAGTACTGATTTTCTAAAGTAAACAACTGCGTGGCATCGTAGCCCTAAAAGCCAACTTCGGATATTCACGGCGTTACAGTGGCTGGAACGGCGTATAGCCGTTGCGTGGCTCGGCCGCTCGGGTTCCCTCGGGTGACCTCGAGCGGAGTCAGCGGAGTCAGGGCAAAAGCATATTTTCTCGTGTCTGGTGCGATAAAACGCTAACCGCATGGGTCGCGCGGCAGCACGATGCGCAGTGCGCTGAGGACCGCTAAAGCATTGCCACTCGGCGCTGTCGCCCAGGTTCTGGGTTTTTAGAAAATCGCTCATGATGCTGGAACCAGCTCGCGAGGCAGCCAATCGCAAAATGCTTCGGGGTACTCACCTTAGTTGTTTCTTTTTTTTTGTTTTTTTTTTGCATGCAAAGTTTGTTTCCCTAGTCCGGTATGAGCGAAAATCCTGCAGACGCTCATTTCGTCTGATCCGTGCATATATGAGCGCATCGAGACGGTTTAGTAAAAGCTTGGTAGGGTAGTATTGCAAAACGAAAAATGCTAGTGTTGCTAGATATTGCTAATTTTCGAAAGTTGCAGAAAAACGCCACTGCTTTAAATCATGTCTGCATCGCAGTATAGTAGCACGCCGCTGCGCTGGGACATTTTTTTTTTTTGGGGGGGGGGGGGGGGGGGAGGGGCTTGACGCTTTTCAAGAAATTTCATCAGTGTTGCTGTTTAGTGCAAGAAACTGGGTATAGCGTAACTGTACTCATTTACCAAACGAGGAGGCGGCGCTAACAAAGCAGGACTGAAAACGCGTCTCTCTCGCTGAGGTCCTTCGCTCTGTGCAATGTGCACCAGCAGCGGCGACAGGCGTTGGCGTCGTCGTCGCGCGATGCATCGCCAGGAATTGTCGCCTATTTTTATCTTTCTGTATCGTTGCTTCAGTTGCAATAGATCAGTTGTAAAACCTACACGTCAGCTTCCTGGTGCGGCAGACATTCCTGCACAATGGCGGCATAGACTTTGGGGTAATAGTTGGGCACAGTGCTAGCACATCGCCTGACTGGTAGGGTAATTCCCGCACCTCTTGCCCATTCGTCACAGTATTATTCGTGTGCGCATTGTCGCCCCACTATTACCCTCTCCGGTTAGTGTCCCTTTTCTAAATTTTCTTTCTTCACCCCTAGGGTGGCAGTGCGCCCCGCTTTATTCCAGTGTTAAGAATGCCCAAAAGCCTTTCTCTGACAATGGCCTGTGCGTGGGGAACTGCATCCAAAGCAGCGTGGACTGTGGTAGATGCATGTACTGCACCTAACTATTATCCCTGAATCAGGTTCTGTCGCCACTGTGCACGAATTGCTGCCTCACAGGGAAGCCGACTTGTAGGTTTTGCAACTGGTCTGTTATAGCATCTCCAGCAGGGCCGGAGCCTTAAGTGTGAGCGCTGGGTGGGCTCAGGCAATTTCAGTTCCAGGCCGGGTTCGGGTTTGTAGCATGAGGCCCGGGTCGGGCTCAAAATTTATGCCCGTGCGCACCTCTAGTCGCGTCGGTTGTGTAGCACACGTTTGGCGCCAGTGCCTGCTTTTAATTTTGTTCTTCGCACCATGACAGTTTGCTCCAGCATCAAGACTGCATGAAACATCAGTATGCATTTTCCGGTCGTTATGCTAACTGATCGCCCCACCGCCCTGGCACAGCTATGTTATATCATGTGTAACATAGAGTTGCAATTAGTTCATTTTTTGAGACAGCTTTCAATTGAAATTATAGATTAACTAAACAGAGAAGAGCCGTGGTATGCTGTTATCATGATTTAGAGGCATCGATTTAATGGAGACTTTCTTTCCTTGCATTTAGGGCTCTTTGCTCTATAACGCCCGCAGTCCAGCTGCTCCACTTGTATCATCGCACTGCTTTTGCACAAGCAATCATCTGCCATCAAAGGGGTGCTGCCTGAATGTGAGGCAGACAACATCGTCATCATTTTGGTGCTGCAAACCTGTCAACAACTGTGGGAGCCTTGCCATGAAACATGCTGTGTGTAAGGAAACATTGCCTCGGTAGGTATGACACATTGCCTTTGTTTTGCATTATATAAAGGCTTTAAATGCTCTGCTGGCGTTTTGCTATATGATTGCATGCTATATGACTTTTTCTGGCTTTTTAGCTCAAGGCTTACTTGTTCAGAATTCTTGCCCACCAGTATGCAGAAAATAATATCCTTCATGTCCCTGGCAGTGCTTTAATAGCTGGTGCTATATTTCATTGCTTTATTTCAACAGTATGTGACTATTTCAAGTTGAGGCATGATTGAGTGAACCTGTGGTGTAAGAGCACAATAACATACAAAGCTTGTGAACTGAAGAAGTAGTTGTCATTTGCGTAACACGGGAGTGCAGGCGCTTTAAGTGATGGAATATTTAGCATACTTGATTATGATTGCATTACAAGAATTCGCAGGAAGTCTGTATTGAGGTTGCAGAGAAGAAAGCCATTCAGTGTTGCTCAGGTTATTTGCCTTCCACTCTCCCTTCATTACTGCTGCCTGCACTGTATGTATTTGTTCATACAGACATGCAGTTACTGACTGCTTGTACATTTCTGGTGGCCTACACTGGCTTCAGCCATGTAGATGTAATATTACTTTGATCTAAACCAGGCTATTTACTTTGCTCAAAGTGACAATTTTAAATTGTCACTTGCCATTGAGATTCGCCATTGCCATTGAGATTCGCCATTAGCTCCTAACTCGCTTTATTCGCAGCTGCAATGAATTTATTCTGTAACCCTAGAGCAAGACATTTGCAGAAAGATCATCATGCAATACTCGTTCAAATTTTGTAAATTTTAGAGAACATTGTTTGTTTTTGCATATGCTTCTGTGTTCGGAAAACAGAGCAGACTTGCTTACAGTGCAGGAGGGGTGGGCTGAAAGACAAAAGGAAATTATTAGTGCAGCTGCTCATTCAGGCGTGCATTCCTTGTGCATTTATTGCTCTTATATATGTGCACCTTTGCCTGCATGCTTGCCAGGGCTTTCCCCATAATGGGTGGCAGTGATCGTGCCGCCTACCTCTCAGGGGGGCTGCCGTTTTCTAACTACCTGCCCACAATCACTCACCTCCTGGGCTTCAAATTTGTCATACTCAAGGACGATTTTCTGTGTTTGATGCTACCAGTGACACCATTTAAGATAAGCAGTGTGCATCATTGGTTCATTAGTTTTATTTCGGGATGTTGTCACCCCTTATATTCCTTACTCATATTTCTTTTTCTACATCCCCTTGCAACTGCCAAACGAAATAAGACGTATAAAACTGCCAAACTCCAGCAGTCTCTGAATGCTATGTCAACAACAAAAAACTTTTGCATGTCTTAATAAAAGTAGAAATGATCCCCCGATGTTCTTTTTTATTGTCATATCTAGTCAGACGGTTTAGTGAACTGCCACATGACCAAGCAAATTGCAACTGTAAGTGCACTGAGGAGTCACGCGTTAGAGCAAGCATATGGATCTTGTGTTGCTTAGCTGCTTAACTCCAAATATCCTCCTATGTCAGACAAGATATTTTTTTTAGAAAACTGGATGAGCCAGAAGAAAGCAGATTGGATTCTTAGCTGCATTGTTACTTGTTACACGTGCGTTCCACCCCTGTATACATGAACTCGGCAGAATTGCGTCGAGTACGTCTGTCGAGTGAAAAATCAGTTGTGGGGTTCATGTATACACAGTCGGGTCGAGTAAAATAGGCGGCGGAGCGGATCGCGTTAACTCGATTTCAGGGGGTAGGTTAATTCGCTTGACCCGCTTATCTAAAGGCATGTAGACGCAGTCCAGTCAGGGAGTATAGTTATGGGGAATTCTGGGATAGGAAAAAGCCTCTGGAGCGGCGACGAGCGTCGCTCGAAATGAATGCTTTTTAGCGCTCATCAAAGATAAAAAATAATCGAAGCTCTAGATAGTAAAAGTCAATGGGATCAAATACGAGTAAGAACTTGCACAATAACTTCGAATCTCGATGCTACGCTCTGCTACGATACTTACTCACTAGAAAGCGAGTTCATGTAGACATCAGCCGGGTCGAGAATGATGACCTTGCTTACTCAACGCTGATTCAACCCGTTCTGTCGAGTCCATGTATACAAGGCTATTGTACTTGTAATTTTAGGTGAACTCTCAGTTCGTGTATTGCACATTAAATTTGAGCGATATGTGTGCTTTTTGCGTCTGTGCTGTTTTGTTCTGCAAACAATACTATTTCTCCAGACACAATCTTATTTTTAATTTGAGTACAAAATATTGTCCATTTTTGAAAAAAAAATTTGTGAGGCTGTTAAGGAATTTTGATTTTGAAATATATTCACGAAATATCAACATTTTATAGATACTGAAATATAAAATGTGTGCGAAAAAACTTTTCATCTCAGGATTAAACTGGTTTTTCAAGGAACTTGTGATAGGGTGGAGGTAAAAATCACTGTCATGCTAGATGTATCGTTTTTTTATGATCCCAAAGTCACATCATGCATTGTATTTTAAGGTGTGCTTAAGCAATGAAATAATATTTGGCCTCAGATATTCAGGCAGATTACTATTCTCTGTACCAACAACTACTATGAATTGGTTTGAAGAAATCAGATGCCTGAGCACCACACCTGGTACCTGGACATAAAATCACCCAGGTATGCCTAACTGAATATAATCTTGCACGTGGAAGGTTGCCGATGGTATGGCCATATGATTAGCTGCGATGAGGGAAAATGCATACCTGGTAGGCTGCTAGCTGATAAGGAAGTACGATATCATTGTACTCAGATCTAGCATAACATTTTCCTGCCTATGCAAAAAAAATTTCTAGTACTTGCTCAATTGCTCATTGCAGGCTGACTGTAATAATTTTAGCTGAACAAGCATGCACTGTATGATTACTAGAACTTCTTGTTGGGCTGTTCGTGTTTATTTATTATAAACTGAAGGCGCCAAAATAATTCACGTACACAAGAAAAAAACAGGACAGAGTTCCACTCACAACTGATTTATTGGGCAGAACAAGTACATATATATCTCACTGCCGGCACATGCGCAAGGAACACATTCAGCTACATCACATTCAGCATCTTGTAGTTTAAGATAAGCTATGTTCAAGAATGATTTCTCAGAGAAAGAGGCTATGGTATGAGGCATGGGCTTCTTGAACATATCTTAAACTACATGACGCTGAATTGGTTCCTTGCGCATATGCCGGCAGTGAGATATATATGTACTTATTCTGCACAATAAATCAGTTTTGAATGGCGCTCTGTCCCGTTCTTTTTTTTCTTGTTTGTGTGCATATTGTTCTGGTGTCTTTAATTTATAATGAGCACTGTATGAAAACTATTCCTTGGTACATTACAAGTAAGGCAATTGTTTATAGTAGAATGCAGCAAGCAATAAAGCTGTGAAAACTAAAAAGCTGGAACTTGAAATGGTACTGTTATCTTGAGAATATTATATGCGTGCGCAGCCTAGAGAATATCTGCGATGTACACATCTCTCTCAGCTGATTGAAGATAGCTTGATCGATTCTGTCAGGGCAATTATTTCTTCATTCTGGCCGCAGTAACGTATGCGTGCCTGTAACTGGTGTACTCCAGAAAAATATTCTTTAATGTGTTCTTTAATATCCAGTTTTGCATGCTTAGTAATCCATATTGTCTAATGTAGGAATGTTTAAGAAGTTTTTAAAAATTGAACGTTCTGGAGCCTGAACCGTCATATTTTCAGGAAATGTAATTCTATATGCACACTAAGCATCCACCTGAAGTTAGCGGTTTGCTGGAAGCAGGTTTTTTCTTCCAAATATCTTTCTTTTGTATCTGGAATGCATATTATTTTTCATATATGTTTATTATCCCTACGTTATAAGATGCTGCATGCCCTTGCAGGCCCAGAAACCTGTCGCAAAGTGCTCTAAAAGAAGAATGTGTGGCAATAGGCCTTCAATATATACAGTAGAACCCCTTTATAGTAAAGCCACTGAGGCCAGCGAAAATATTTACTATATTATGGTCTTTACTGTATCAGTGGTCTGTGATGACATGGTCCTGAAAGTGCTGTCTAGTAGTTAAATAGGGAATTCCTGAACACGTCTTGTTGCTTAATGAAAAAAAAAAAACCTAAATACCTTCCATCTCGCTTTTATCATCTCTTTGTGTGATTTTTTCATTATAAAATGTATCTACATCTTGTGGAAGTACCTCTGAAGCATGAAGACGTGAATACGAATGCAACAAAGTTCGATTTCATGTAAAAACTAAAGCTTTGCATGAACATGGTGTCTCGTTTTGCTCTTTCTCTCTTTTAAAAGGCAATAAATGATAAATTCGCATGGCACTCAAGTGCTGTAAGACCTTACTCGCTGCACCTCCACTTTCTGCCACCACTGCCTCATGATTTGTACTGCATATTGCAGTGAATGTTGACCCATTTCTTTCCCTTCCCTATTTCGTGCTGCACGTTTACTCCTTTACTTTCTGAATGGAACACGCCGCCTGCTTGCTATGTTTGTAGACAGCTTTACTTTTTTCTTCTTCGCGCTGCGCGCTTTCCCTCACGGCTCCAATGTTTCTGTAAAGTAGGCTTTTTTTGACTACTGCTACGGCTAGTAGTAAAGCCACCTAAACGAACACTCGGGGTTATTGTTCTGTTTTCAAATACAAAAAGTCTTGGTCTCGCGACTCTAGGTAGTGCGCGGGAGTCGTCGCCATGGCCAGAAGCACTTTAACCGTTTTTTACCAAAAACATCTTCACTATAAAGGGGAAAAATGTACAGTTGCCTATGGAAGATGAACTGGGACTTCAGTTTCACTTTACTATATCAGGCTTTACTATAGCGGGGTTCTGTATTTTGTACTCAATCGTATAGAGCACCCAGACTTCAAATATGTGTTTGAATAAGTGTTGAGAAGGTGAGTTTAAATCTTATGGTGATATATGCTTGTCTTCTGTGCAGATGTCATTTGTAACACCCACGGGCCAATCTCCTCAACAAACTGTTCCTGAATGGTTGTTTCCTGCGGGGTGCCCAGCTTACTACCTGGACCATGCGCTTCCCCCGCCCCCTCAACCTCATCACTTGATCCATTGACCCTTCACTGCCAACTATCATGCTCAACACAGTCCACTGCCATTTTCCATCCATGGTGGACACTGCCCTGGAATGCACCCATGCTCAGCCTCCTATTCCTGCAACACCTCTTTCACTACAAGGCTATAGTGCATCAACCCTGCTCAACATGTCCAGCCCCTTCCCTCATGAGCAATGCACACTGCACCCCATCACCTCTACCTGCACTACCTGGTCATGTGCTGCTTAGTGCCCTGTTTCCAATTACACCTACTAGCATCTCCCATATTAGCCCTGTACCGAATGCCTCCTGCACTGCACTTTGGCCCCCTGATGTCCTTATGGCATGTACATGTATATGAGCTCTCAATAAAATGTTTTCGGAAAATATTTTGCTTGCCTCATTTAATTGCATGGTTGTTATGGCTCCTTAGGGAGATGACATGCAAGGTGGTATTGGGAAATGACTGCATAAGAAAGCCGCAATTGTCAGAGCAAGTGGCAGCAGTAAGGGCAAGGGTGAAATAACTGCATGGCTAACGGTGGCTTAACAGTGGCAGTGCCAGTGCCACGTGTGCCGATGAATACTTGTTGCATGCCAATAAATACCAATATGTGATACTAGCGGCACGGCCGGTTTATTGCCAATGGAAAATGTGCCAATGAATACTAGTGGCATGCCAATACGTGACACAAGGGGCACGGCCAGCTGATAGCCTATGTTGGCAGTGCCAAGATAGGTGCAATGTTGGCATATAAGCCGGACCAATATATAAAAATGTAGCAATTTCTCAAAAAGCCAGTGTTACGCCAATGTTGGTACCAATTTTTGTCGACGTTGGGCCGGGGTTGGTGCGATGTTGGTGTGCTGCCTGGGTACCACGTTCCGTCGACGTTTGGACGGCACCGCCCTCAACATCCTCGGCCCCGGCCTATGTAAGACGCTCTTCACACAGCAGTCACTTCAGTGGGCACGTCAGCGGGCCACCGGTCAACGCCATGACAAACCCGTTCCTGCTTTTTGTGCAGATATTTCTCGGCTTGACTGGACCGGCAAGCATACCCGATGAAGCAACATGTGTCACTGCTGCCGGACTCTGCGGAGTCTGACGCTACAACTACCACGTTCCGTCGACGTTTGGACGGCACCGCCCTCAACTTCCTCGGCCCCGGCCTATATAAGACGCTCTTCACACAGCAGTCACTTCACTGGGCACGTCAGCGGGCCACCGGTCAACGCCATGACAAACCCGTTCCTGCTTTTTGTGCAGATATTTCTCGGCTTGACTGGACCGGCAAGCATACCCGATGAAGCAACATGTGTCACTCCTGCCGGACTCTACGGAGTCTGGCGCTACAACTACCACGTTCCGTCGACGTTTGGACGGCACCGCCCTCAACTTCCTCGGCCCCGGCCTATATAAGACGCTCTTCACACAGCAGTCACTTCAGGGGGCACGTCAGCAGGCCACCGGTCAACGCCATGACAAACCCGTTCCTGCTTTTTGTGCAGGTCAGTAATAATTCTTCCACCATAAAAACTAGCAACCGTTGTCTGGTCTTGCTGGCGTGCCCAAATGGTGTTTGTGCGGTGTACCTATACGCACAGGATATTCTGCTTTCATTGCTGATGCTTTGTGGTGATGTCGAGTTTAATCCCGGACCAAACAATCAGGAGCTACTGCTGAAACTTTTGGATGGTCAAAAATGTATTAAGGAAAGACTGGACACAATCGAAGCAAAGATTAAACAGGTTGAAGAATCAGCAGCGATAGTAAAGGAGGTTGGTATGAAGATCACTGATATGGAAAATACAATTAAAACACTGGAAAATTTAGTTGATTTCGAAGACAGAAGTAGGCGAAATAGCCTCATTGTGTTTGGCATTCCTGAGCGCACCGATGAAACGTATTCATCACTTATGGAAGATGTGGTGGATGACTTGTTTCAAAGTACACTCGGCGTACAGGTATCTTCTGTAGAAAGGATACACAGACTAGGAAAAAAGAAAGTAGGGAAGCCAAGACCAGTAATTCTTAAACTTATTGATCACCGAGAAAAAGTGAACGTTATTCAAAACTGCTACAAGATAGAAAAGGAAAAGAATATAGCCGTTAGCGAAGACTTCTCGGCAGCCACAAGGCAAATCAGAAAATGCTTATGGGACAACACGGCTGATATTAGAAGGCAGGGAGGAAAGGTAAAGTTGATCTACGACAAAGTTAGAATTGACAAAAAAATGTTTAAATGGGACAGCGCCCAGAGGAAGATAGTGCCTATCGTTGAAACTTCACTCGTATCTGAAACGACACCATGACCCGAACCTTCCATTAAAAGTACATTCTGTTGCCTCAATGTGAATGCACGCAGTATAGTTAACAAGATAACAGATCTGGAAAGTATTGTTATGGTTCATAGCCCGCAAATAATATTCATTGCAGAAACATAGTTACATCCAGATATAAGCGATGCTGAAATCAGTCCAGCAGGTTACGGAATTTACCGTAACGACAGAGATTTCCGAGGTGGCGGAGTAGCCATACTTTTTAAGGAGTGCTTGAGTGCGTCCAGACAACCTGACCCTATTGGAATGGAGTGCGTCATCGTCAAGAATGTACTGGATGGTTTCCATCTTCTAATTGGTGGATTTTATCGTCCTCCTAACTCTAGTCCTGCATTTTTTGAAAACCTGAATGAATTTCTATGCAGACATAGGAACCAATCTTGCAGCATTCTGTTGACAGGAGACTTTAATGTACCGGATGTCGATTAAGCTAATGAGTTCCCAAAAGCGCACTCTCATTCTGGTGAACTCTTTGTTGACGTACTTCTAATGCACAATTTAACGCAATTAGTGAAACTACCTACCCGTGTTCACGGCGGAAGTGTGTCGACATTAGATTTATTTCTCGTAAATGACAAGGTCATACATATGAATCCAAGTGTGCATATTTTTGAAGGGATTTCTGACCACAAAATAGTGTCCCTTACCTTGAAATTGAAGAATGTTTTTAAGCTGAAACAGAGGGAAACGGTTGTACTCGATTTTTCTCGTGCTAGTGATGTGAATGTACTTGATGCATTGGACAATTCGTTCTCTTCTTTTGTTGCCAAACATGAATGTAGTAGCATATCCGTTGATGTGTTATGGTTATTCTTCAAAGGTCTAGTTAAGCACTACATAAAGCACTTCATTCCCCAGAGAAAGGTCATAAAACGCACTTCTAAACCTTGGATGACAAAGAAATAGCCCATGTAGGGCGAAAGGTTAAAAAAGCAAGAAAGAAATATCTACAGCGCCCTTCTCCTGCGGGCGCACACCACTTATCTGAACTGCGTCTGTTTCTGAAGAATGCAATTATAAAGAGCAAAGACCATTATCAAAGTGTACGCCTAAACCGTTTCTTACCGAGTCCCCGCAAAAATTTTGGCGTCACTTGTCGCCAAAGAAGCAATCAGTTTCGAATCTGTTGATCAATGGTAATGTCGTAACGGATCAAGGGGAAGTAGCTGATGCCTTAAACCTTTATTTCTGTTCTGTTTTTACCAAGGACGATGGCGTTACTCCGCAGTTCAACGCTTTTGCCGAAATTCCTCCGATAAATATTCCAGCTATCAGTGAAGAAGGAGTACTAACACTTCTGCTCAATCTAGATTTTAAAAAGTCGCCGGGGATTGACGGCATTCCTGCTTCCTTTCTTTTCCGTTACGCTGAATGGTCCGCTAAGTACTTATGTCTGATATTTGAAAAATCATTGTCACGCGCAGAACTTCCAAGTGATTGGAAACATGCAAAATTTACCCCGATACCGAAAGCAGAGGACCGGCTTCTTGTTTCATCATATAGGCCCATTTGCTTGCTATGTACTTGTATAAAGGCATTTGAACACATTATATTTGCACACATTTCTACTTTTGCTGAGCAGAACGGCATTATTGATAGCCGACAGCATGGCTTCCGTCGAAAACATTCCACGGTAACACAACTAATAGAAACTGTCCATGATCTCGCAGCAGCATTAGACAGGGGTAGTCAAGTAGACATAATATTTCTAGATTTTGAAAAAGCGTTTGATCGCGTCTGCCATCAAAAACTGCTTTTAAAATTGAAACCTATCCTTAAAAATGATTCATTGCTCTCATGGCTAGCGGCATATCTTTCATTCCGGCGTCAGACTTTATCCATTGAAGGAATCAGTTCGGATTCCGCGCCTGTTGAGTCCGGCGTTCCTCAGGGTTCCGTCCTTGGACCATTACTTTTTTTGCTTTTTATAAACGACATTGCTTCCGACATATCGAATAAAATACGCCTGCTCGCCGATGATTGTATACTTTATCACGAGATTTACAGCCAGATTGATCAGGTACTGTTAAATACGTCCTTGAGTAAAATTCAGGTCTGGTGCAAAACTTGGCAAATGTGCATAAACTACAAGAAAAACAGTAGCTATGACTGTGACGCGAAAAGTCAATCCGCTGAAGTTCTGCTACAACATCGATAACAACACGTTATCTCGGGTAAATAATTACAAATATCTAGGAGTTATAATCACGTCAGATTTAAAATGGAATGACCACATAACGTACACTGTAAATAAAGCTATTTGAGGAGAACCCTTGCTAAATCCCCAGCAGACTTCTTGCCTACAAATCTTTCATTAGACCGGTTTTAGAACATGCGGCAGTTGTTTGGGATCCGCACACAAAGATCAATGTCACCAAACTTGAAAATGTCCAGCGTAAATGTGTCAGGTTCATATACAATTGTTATAGCTGGAAAACATCCCCAACAGCACTTTTACAAACAGCTAATTTAGAAACCCTGCAGGCAAGACGATACAAAGAAAGATTAAAAATGTTTTATTTGATCTACCACAACCAGCTTGGCATAGATACTTTCATTCAGTTACCCAACGACAAACCCGTTCTTTTCATTCTAAGAAAGTGAGCGATTTTTTGTGCAGAACAAATGTGTTCAAAGCCTCATTTTTTCCTAAAACTATCCGTACTTGGAACGACCTACCTGCAAATGTGGTTGAGTGTTCGCCGTTGTCTTCTTTTCTGAGTGCATTCCATGATAGATAGCGGTGTTTCACATTGTCATATCATGGTGTATACACTTCACTTTTTTCGTGCTTTTTGCTCTGTCCAAGTGATATGCCTTTTTCTTTCGTTGTCGTCATTCGCAAGACTGAATGTATTCTCGTGAATTGTATTCTTCTGTACCCCCCACTCCTGCCTAAAGCCTGACATTCAGGCTGGCAGTATGCAATAAATAAATAATAAATCTCTAGCGAGCTCGTTGACGATGCCGTTCACCGTCACTTTGGACGTTCTCTCGACGTAGCTCTCCTTAACATTTTTTTTCGCAGACAACACATGTTGAAGTCAACTTGCGGTCCTGTCTTTTAATCAGCCGCTTCCACTACGCAAGCTCCGCAGGGTCCGATGACACACCGAACATAGAAACCTAGTCCTGATTCGAACGGTAGTCGCTCCGACAGAGCGACACGAAACATATGTCTTTTGCCTGCCCTGATGCTTTATTTTAAACATCATTAGTCGTTGAAAATTTAATTCTCTCACATGAATGCAAGGAACAGAACGACTAAAACAAAAGAACAGCGTAGACGTATCCAAAGCGCTCAAACCACTGATGGCTCGGCCAGCGCAACAGCGGCAAATCAAGGGCGCGCCGGCGGCCGACGGCATCGACGGCACGATGGATGGATGGATGGAATGGATGGAATATAGGAGCGTCCCCTTTGAAACGGGGTGGTAGCAGTAGCTATCATGCTTATTTTTCTCCATATATCTTAATTATTGATTTAGAACGGTTAACTAAACCATCATTTTATTTATTAAATTTTGCTCCTACATTACTAATATTATGTCACTTCTCTGCTTTTAAGCCACCAATCTTCCAGCCATTTTTTGCTAGTTTCCACCGCCGGTTTATTCACCCGGCCATTGTAATCTCTAAACCCCAGAGCTTCAGGAACAGTGATTGCGCCTGTATCAACTTCCGGATGGATACCATTGCATCGAGTATAATATGGTCAATTGTTTCACTGGAGTTTCCACATACAGCTCATGCGTCATCTCCATTGTTAAATTTCTTTTTGTAGCTGCGTGTTCTAAGGCACCCTGATCTAGCTTCAAAAAGTAGGGCACTGCCTCTTGAGTTATCAAAAAAATCTTCCTCCCTGATCTGCATTTTCCACTTTCGGTATAGTTCCAGACTCTGTTTTTTTTTTCATCGAATTTATCCAATTTTTACCTTCTGTGTTTTTCACCTGTTGCTTAATGCTCTTTATATCTTCGTCCTTGTTACTAGCATACTTACTAGTTAGTTTCCTAGTTCTTTTCCTCCATTGTGAGTCAACGCTTTTTAGGTACAGGTATTTAAATACCTTAGCTGCCCATCTGTTACTGTCCAATTTCCTCAGGCGTTCCTCATATAATATTTTACTCTGAGCTTCCCTTACTTCGAAAGATGCCCAGGCGATATCTCCCTGTACCGCCTCATTTGTAGTTTTGCCGTGGGCACCTAGTGCTAATCGTCCAACGGATCTCTTTACGATGAGCAGCGCCCCAGGCGGCCAAAGTTGGAAGGCATCGCCGGCGCGGCCACCTCCTCCCATTGAGAGACCCCTCCGCACGGCACACTAGCAAGTATATTCTAGGCACTACACTACAGGTGTGGTTCTCGACCTTCGCTGTTCAACACTCGTGGGCTTGCGCAGACTCCACAAACGGCACTTCGTTTTTCTGTGTGTCATAATCTATGGCGACGCTGACTTGGGAAATTTCCAATTTGTTGTCACTAGCCTGACTACATCTCCGCGACGTTTGACAACTTCTGCTTCTGAGTTGTCAGGCGGTTCATTTACTGCCAGTTCCCCACTTTCGTTTCGTTGATTGCTTACAGCCACGTGGGGCGGCGTGCAGGACGGTGTCACTGCGGATTTCTCGCCGATGGAGTCGGCTCCAAGCGTCTCAGCTGCCAGTGGCTCGACCAAGGTAACCCGAGAAACTTCTGTTCGAGGCTCGATCGGCTCGCCTGCCGCGGTCGCGTTGCTCGGCCGTTTCCCCAAGCTGTGTCTCATTCTTTGGTGCAAGCACAATTTGCTCCTAGACTTCCTGTCTAGCCATTCAGTTATATCGGCTTTCGATTGATACGCCAAATCCAATAACGATTTGGTACAGGTTTTCGATGCCTGTCCATTGGTGACAGTCGAAGTCACCGTCTATCACGCGCTTGATTTCTTCCGACGCCAGAGAAGAGCCCTTTGTGCCCATCTCGCTCGAAGCGCTTACTTTTGCACACACGATGGAAATCTGCCAAGTACCCTGCCATATCCTCGGCGATGAGGAACTGTTGCAGACACTCTCGCGGCTTCGAACCTCGAATGGCAATTAAAGCTTCATGTCTTTCAACACTTTTTTCGTGTGCCGAAAGCTGGAGCTGCATAAGCTTCTTTAAGCAGGAAAACCGCTTTTCGCGTCCTAACCTACGCTCATCGCGCTCTTGGCGTTCTAGCTTTTGACGCTCCTCGCGCTTTTGGAGTTCCTTTCACGCTCATAGCTACCTTGTCGTTTTTTCACGCTCCTCGCGCTTTTGGAGTTCTAGCCTTTTGGCTTCCTCCTTCCTTTTTCTCTCTTGAATATCATCCCAGGCCTCTGCGGCATCCTCAACCGTCACTTCCTCTGCCTGCATTATCTAAAGAATTTCCTTTTTTCTTTTTGTTGAGCCCAAACCAATGCCCAACTCATCGCAAATTTGGAGAAGTTCTCTGACTTTGTAACTCTCCATCCTTTACACCGGCCTCTTGTTGTTTGCCTTTTTAGAATAGTGTACTAGAGTTCGCTATCTCGCTCCTAGCAAGAGACGCGCAAGCCTTTCTCGTACTGATTGCCCTCTCAGCATCCCTTGGTTTTCAAAACATATCCTGTATGCCTGAAACACGCAAGGCTAACACAATGCTACGCTCAGCCCTTCTCTAAGCTACCCTGTGTGTCAGAAAAAGTCTGGCGTTTGAGGGAAACTTCAGGTACTCACCGCGCCGCGGTGCCTGACACCGGTCAATCCCGCAGCTGCCATCCAATGTTGTGCCGGTGGGGTTATCACACTGTAGCCCACCGTCAACAGGGTTGAGCCAAGGATCGAAGCTTGCAACTACGGCTGCTTGGGCGTGTTGGTTATCCATTAGCGAAAAAACAGCGCAACAAAAACGAGACACACGAGAGACGAGCGCTGACTTGCAACTGAGTTTATTACGAAGAAACATGCCTTATTATGCATGTGTAACAGCCACGTGTGTCACAACCATATCGCTCAAGCATTGGAAAAAGTAACAGAATTTGCAATCATGCAGGCGCGTCAATTTACAACATGTCCAGTTCACTTTTTGTTAATGCAATAGACGGTGTGCTGATACACTTATCATTCAGATTCGCTATAGCAGCTGCCTCGATAATCTCGCGGACTAGCTGTTCTTTGTGCTTGGCAAGCACTTTGCACCCGCTGAGTTCCGGAGCACAAGTTTTTGAGGGACAGTCTCTGCAGTGAACCCCTAAATGTTGGCAAGCCTGCTCAAAATTCCTTTTATGCTCTAATAGTCTTTCATTCAAACAACTTCCCGTCTGCTCAATATACTCCTTTCCACAGGACACCGGCAAAAAATACACAAGGCCTTCAGTACATTCAACAAAAGGGTTTTTGTGCTTTGTCAGGCACACCTGCTTTTTACCACTTGAATTAGTGTTTATCTTTCTACAGATACTTTTCAATTTGTAAGGGGCAGTGAAAACCACATTAACACCAGCTTTTCGTCCAATTCTTTTAAGGCGATGAGAAACATTATGGATGTCCACCTTCCTCTTATCCTTTATTTTCTCTTGCCCACATTGTTGTTCAAGCCTTGGCAATCTCAAGCGCTTATTCATCTTCTTGGCAACCGACACCAGCACATGCAAAGGATAACCAGCTCTAACAAAACGTTCTGTCTGACGTAGGAAGCTAATTTCCATTTTGTGCAAGCATGATTTCTTTAAAGCATTTGTCAAGCATAAGTTCACAATAGCTCTTTTTGTCAGCTTTGAGTGAGCCGAAAGGAACGGCAGTGAGGGCCCAACAAGTATGCCCTCTAATAAACTCAAGATTGGGATCTAAAAATCTCAAAAACCCTTGAGATGGAAGCTCATGAGTAACAGCAAGTGGCTTTAACGCTTGAGAAAATTGACCAACAGCCTCCAGTACTGCTTCCTGGTTGTTCGAGCCTTGGCGCAAGGTAGTCGACATACCTGAACTTTTTTGACATTTGTGCCAGCGAGAATATTGTTTAAGATCCTGTCTTTTTGGGCCAGGTACAAATCACTAAGAAATGGCGCGATACATGACCAAATCCACACCCCGCGTTTTTGTAGATACACTTTATCCTCCCAGAGGACGTAAGTCGACCTTAGGTACAATGAAAGGAATTCCAGGAACCCTTGGATTGCCATTCCGCAGTCGTTTTGAAAAGCGACCGCACCAAACGTATCTATGCATTCTTCAACACATATCATCAATTCGTCCTGGGGAATCGAATAATATAAATATTTCACATCTATGGAACCCGCTGCGAAGTCACTGCTAAAGTTGTCACTTAAAAACATCACTACGTCGTCAGAAGATTTTACCTGAAAGGGGTCGTCAATAGTTAGTATTTTTGGTTTTTCCTGCAAGAACTTGCCGAGCGTCTTTTGCCAAGCGCCGTCCTCAGAAACTATTACCCTTAAGGGCCAGTCAGGCTTATGCGTTTTTACATTGAAAAATACGTCCAGGCAAGATTTCTTGCAAGTTGTGATTCCTTGTAAGAGGCGGTCAAGTTTTCGTCTTTTACAAAGCTGTTTAGCTGATGACTTTGCCTTCCTCAAAACGAAGTATTCTGCTCGTCAAATATATGATGGCGACCACGGATATTATGCATCCACTTTATAAAACTAAATAATCTGTTCTTGTCAAACAATATTATATTGCCGCGAAACATTCAATGTTGTTTTTTAACATCCGCCGGAATACGACCTTATCGCTCTGATTCTGCATCGCGTATCAGTTCCGTATTCTTTGTTTGTTAATGCTCGAAGTCGCGAGTCACACCTTTATCAGTTTCGTTGTAGCTCAAGATGCACCGAGATCTGTCTCGAAGATTCCGGCCACTCGTGTGTCTTTCTACAATGTTCCAGCCTATGCTAGTAGCTGTTTGCGACGTTATCTAGATTGTTCTGAGCAGCCTTCAAATTGGGCGTTGACGAGTGCGACGGGCATTCTCTGTTCGACGATCAACGAGCACGTTTGTTGCTATCGCCGCCGCCGAGTTGCTTAGTTCTTTTGCGGGCGCAAGTAAGCAAAATAAAGAGTTTCTCCAGTGAAATAACCGACTCTTCATTTGTGTCATCAATCCTGGTCACCACCTCGTGACATCTGGTGGAGGTGCTGTCCTTGATCCTTCAAGCGAAGACATCAGCATTTTTCCTGTTACCCTGGAAGGCCTACAGGACACCGAGCCAGCCGCCGACTCCAAGGCCTACAACCCGAACACGGTCTGTTGCCTGATCCCATTCGACTCCGGAAGGCATCAACTCTGGAAATGGCCCCGTCAACAGCACCAGTCGTCTTCGTGCAGCCCAGGGAGCCCCCCCCCCCCCCCATGTTCCAAGGACTGCCCAGTGAAGATGCGGAAGACTGGATGGACCTTTTCGACCGAGTGGCAGAATTCAACGGCTGGAACGACGCCGCGAAACTTAGGCAAGTCTAATTTGTTCTTCAAGGACATGCCGGAGTTTGGTTCGAAAATCATGAGGCAACTATGAAGGATTGGGATAATTTCAAGGAAGCGTTTCTGACTGCCTTTTCAACCGTCGTCCGAAAGGAAAGAGCCCAGGCCCTCCTTCAGTCAAGACTTCAACTCCATCACGAGCCTGTCCTGGCGTACATTGAGGAGATGAAGCGCCTCTTTCGCCGCGCCGACCCTAACATGACCGAAGGTGAGAGATTGGATTGGTAAAACGTTTATTTGGGGCCTGAAGTAGAACGCGCGCTCGCGTGCGCGCGCTCCAGACGGGGCCTACGTCGTCCTCTGGGCACCGGCCTCGCGGCCTGGGTCCCCGCTCGCCGTGGCCGGCTCGCTGGTTCCTTGCCGGGCCAGCGCCTTGATGACCTGCTGGACAGCCCAGAGTTGTTCCTCCATGATTATCGCTCCCTGCGGCTGCTTCCAGTGGCGGCGGCATCCTCCCAGACTTAGCTTCTTCCTGGTACTTGTTGCAATTAAATAGAATGTGTGCGAAGCCGGCCGTCTCCGTTCGGCATGACTCTGCATTTGTTTGTCGGGTGCGTCTCGGGATACAATCTGTGCATCAGTGACGGGCTGGGGAGTGAGCCCGTCTGTAGCTGTCTGAATAAAATGGAGGGAGTGAAATTTGTTTTTGCGAGGCGTTAAAGAGTCGCTCTTTGCAGGTCTTGCGCGAACTCCACCAAGAACTGTGGCGGAATTTGAAACGGAAGCATCTACCATCGAGAAGACGTTTGACAACCGGATGCGCCATTAGGAGCAACCACTTCAACAGGACTACTCAAGCCACTACCTCAGCACATCTACAAGCGGAGAGAACCTTCGGGACCCCATCCGGGAGATCGTGCGAGAGGAGCTCCGCCGATTGCTCCCATCATCGCAACAACCCCTGGTGGCGACGCTCGCGGACGTCGTCCGTGAAGAAGTCCAGCAGGCGCTGGGCATTCCTAAAGTGATTGCTGCTACAGTTCCAGCACAAGAGGCAGCAGCGATGAACTACGCTTTTGCATTACGTCGCCCTGAGCCCCGACGTGATGTCTTTCCAAGCCCTCGCCGCTACAGTCCTGTTCCTGAGAGCCGCCCCTTGGGCCCCGCCCGCCAAGCCTACCAACGACCAACAAGCCCCAGGAAGTGCGACGCCTGGAGGACAGCGAACAACCGGCCATTATGCTTCCACTGCGACAAGGCCGGCCACATCCTGCGGCACTGCTCGTACCGACGAATCGGTCTACGAAGATTTGGAGTTGACGCTCCACGACCACGCCCAGGTGATTGACCACACGAAATCGACAACTGTCTGCGTAGCGGTGAGATTGCGCCACCAAGCCGTCGGTTCAGGTCTCCATCGCCGTACAGGGCCCGCTTTGCGTCGCCAGGCTGTAACTATGACGAGCGTGTGCGCGGAAAGTCCCCAAGCCCGCGCAGGGGAAGCTAAACAGAACAACCTTAGGAGGTGAGGTTGCTTCACGGCGAAAACACGAAGATCCTCCATCGCCGACGATAAGTGACGACGACGCAGCCATTAAATCGCCGATCCACAAGACGACAACGTCGACGAGATCACGACCAGACTTCAAGTTAACATCGCCGCCCAGCGATGTTACGGCGGTGTTCCGCAGCCGCGACCTCAGCACAACACGAAGCAGAGATCGAACACCGAAGCCAATGTGGAATACTAGGACGCGAATAAGCGACCTTGAGGTTGCTGTCGACGGACGCACGGTTACCGCCCTAGTGGACACCGGTGCCGACTACTCAGTCATCAGTGCAGCTTTTGCCGCCCAGCTCAAGAAAGTGACGACATTTGAGACGGCCCGCTCATCCGCACCGCTGGTGGTAACCTTATTACGCCGTCAGGGCGATGCACCGCAAGGGTTACAGTAAATGGACGTACCTACCCTACCAGCTTCGTCGTCCTACAGCATTGTTCCGCGATGTGATCCTGGGCACGGATTTTCTGAAAGAACATCGAGCGATCATCGACCTCCGATCCATACTCATCAAGCTCTCCACCGACAAAGCCATACCTGCTACGAGAATTTCGACGCATCATGTCGCTCTTAACGTCCTCGATGGAGAATTGACCGTACCGCTTCTGTTGTACCGTGGTTACAACAGAAGTCAAAATCACGGAAGGGGATTGTTGAAGGAATCACTCAGTTGTTACTGGATAGAGGACTCGGCATCGCAAAAGGCATCGTCCGTTTCCGTCATGGACAAGCTGATATCTCGTCACGAACTTCACCGACGAATACCGACACCTGAACAAGGGCATGACGATTGCTTTCCTTCACGAGCTAGCGGACACCCGGGAAGGCTTCGCCCTCCCCAGCCAACTAGAACACGATGCACCCAACCGAGCGAAGCCGCCCAATTTTGACATTAGCCCGGCGCTCCCCCGAGAGAGACAAGACCGGATTTGCACTCTTCTTGAAAACTACAGCGAGTGCTTTTCTTCAGCGTCGAAGGTGCGGAAAACTCAGTTGGCAAAGCATTGCATCATCACGGACGAAGACGCTCGACCGCTACGTCAAAGCACCTACCGTGTATCGCCACGAGAACGCCAGGCCATACGCAATCAAATTGAGGACATGCTGCGTGAGGACGTGATCCAGCCATCCAGGAGCCACTGGGCGGCACCAGTCGTTTTGGTGAAGAAGAAAGACGGTGAAGAAGAAAGAAGACTTCTGCATTGATTACCGCCGCTTGAATAGCATAACTTAGTAGGATGTCTACCCGTTTCCCCGCGTCGACGACACTCTCGACAGGCTCTGCTGTGCAAGGTACTTCTCACCGTTGGATCTGAAGAGCATCATCATCATCATCAGCCTGATTATACCCACTGCAGGGCGAAGACCTCCCCATATTTCTCCACTTAACCCGGTTGGCAAAATATTGGTAAAATATTGGATATTGGCAAAATCAGGTCGACGGAAGAGATCGCGAGAAGACTGCATTTAACACATAGGACAACCTTTTTGTGTTCAAGGTGATGTCATTTGGCCTCTGCTCCTCACCAGCCACGTTTCAACGAGTAATGAACTTAGTCCTGGCAGGCTTGAAGTGGCAAATTTGTTTGGTATATTTGTACCAAGATGTTGTCTTCTCGTCTTTCAAGACCACCTAGAACGACTGCAGACAGTGCTGGAAGCCATCAAGTCATCGGGACTAACGCTAAAAGCAGAGAAGTGCTACTTCGCTTACGGAGAACTGCGGTTCCTAGATCACATCTTTAGTAAGGATGGTGTTCGCCCAGACCCGGAGAAAAGAGTTGCAGTCACACAATTCCCACCGCCTGTCGACAAGATAGCTGTGCGCCGATTCCTTAGGCTGTGCACTTATTATCTACGATTTGTCAGAAACTTTTCGCACATCGCCGAACCATTGACGCAGCTTACAAAGGCTGACGTTCCTTTTAAATGGGAAGCGCCGCAAGGATAAGCCTTCGCCGACCTTAAGCGCCGCCTGCAATGCCCTCCTGTACTTGGTCACTTTGATGAAAACGCCGAGACCGAAATTCACACCGACGCGAGCAGTGTGGGCCTAGGAGCCGTTCTCGTCAAGAAGTGTGCCGGACAGGAGAAAGTAATCGCGTACGCTAGCAGGTCCCTCACAAAAGCCGAAGTAAATTACTCGACGACCGAGAAGGAGTGCCTTGAGATCATCTGGGCCACTTCTATGTTTCGTCCATGCCTATACGGCCGACCATTCAAGGTGGTAAGCGACAATCACGTGCTCTGCTGGCTGGCTAATTTGAAAGATCCCTCCGGCCGCCTTGCCAGATGGAGCCTACGACTTCAAGAATTTGACTTGACTGTAGTCTAAAAGTCGGGCCGGAAGCAATCCGACGCAGACTGCTTATACCGCGCTCCCGACGACGCTCTCCCGAAGGACGATGACGACGACGCCTTTTTGGACCTGTAAGCGCCAGCAGCTTCGCAGAACAACAGCGATCAGACCCTGAGCTGAAAGCGCTAGCCGATTACTTAAAAGGAAAGACCGCTTCCCCCCCTGGTGTGTTCAGATCGTTCGCGTTAAGCAATGGCCTCCTTGTGAAGAACTTTGCACCCAACAGGGACAGTGTGCCTAAAAACCTTCGGCAGGAAATTCTGCAGGCGTTGTACGATGAGTCCACAGCAGGCCATCTCGGATTTGCGCCCAGTCGAATCCAGGATAACTGCTACTGGCCGCGACTCCCTGCCGAGGTTGCCCACTACATGAAGACATGTCGTGAGTGCAAACGACACAAGACACCGCCTATCAGACCAGCATGACTACTAAATCCGATTCCGCCCCCAGACCTTTCAACAAATTGGGATGGATCTCCTCGGCCCCTTTCCAGCTTCGTTTATGGGTAAAAAGTGGATCATCGTGGCCACTGACTGCCTTACCCGTTACGCCGAAGCAAAAGCATTGTCCAATGGTTCCGCGGCTGAAGCTGCCAAATTTTTTTCGAACATATTCTCTTGCGACATGGCGCCCCAGAAGGGCTCATTACGTACAGGCGAACGCCGTTTACGGCAGAGTTGACGCAAGCCATCCTGGAATACAGTCATACAAGCCATCGACGAACAACTGCGTACCATCCCCAGACCAATGTCCTTACGGAGCACCTGAGCAAAACGATCGCGGACATGATCGCCATGTACGTCGACGCTGAACACAAGACCTGGGACACCATCGTGCCGTACGTGATCTTCGCGTATAACACGGCAGTCCAGGAGACGACCAGAGCGACCCGTTCAAGCTTGTGTACGGTAGGGAGCCCACGACGACGCTCGACGCAATGCTGCCGCACGTAACCAACCAGGACAACCTTGACATCGCCGCCTGCTTGCAGCGTGCAGAGGAAGCCCGACGACTCACACGGCTGAGTATTAAAGACCAACAGCGCACCGACAGCCGACGATACAACTTACGACGACGCCACGCAGAGTACAATCCAGAAGACCAAGTGTGGGGTTGGACACCAATACGCCATCGCGGAGTAAGTGAAAAGTTGCTGCGTCGATACTTTGGGCCGTACAAAATAATTCGCCGCGTCGGACCATTGGACTATGTAGTTATTCCTGACGGAACATCAGCATCCCAACGGCGACGCGCATGCCCAAAAACTGTACATGTTGTACGGCTGAAGCCATATTACGCGCGTTAAAGGATCTGTGGTGTTCAAACTTTGCAGTGTTTTTGTTTAAGTTGCTTTGTTTTGGACCACCGAGGCGATGTTTTGGACCACCGAGGGGAAGTAATGCCGCTTGCTTAGAGGAAGTATTCAGAGACTTGAAATGGGAGCAGTTAGGGATAAGAGTAGATGGAGAATACCTCAGTAATCTGCGATTTGCTGACGACATTGCCTTGCTAAGCAACTCGGGGGATGAACTGTAAATAATGATTGGTGGCCTAGACAGGAAAAGTAGAATGGTAGGCTTGAAAATCAATATGCTGAAGACTAAGGTAATATTCAACAGCCTCAGGAAGGAACAGCAGTTTATATTAGGTAGCGAAATACTGGAAGTAGTAGGCGAATATGTCTACTTAGGACAGGTAGTAACCGCAGATCTGGACCATGAAAAGAAAATAACAAGGAGAATAAGATTGGGATGGAGCGCATTTGGCAAGCACTCACAGATTATGACTAGCAGCTTACCGGATCGCTCAAGAAGAAAGTATACAACAGTCGCATCTTGCCTGTACTCACCTATGGGGCTGAAACGTGGAGGCTAACCATAGAGAGTTCTACTTAAGTTGAGGACAACCCAGAGGGCTATGGAACGAAAAATGGTAGGGGTAACATTAAGAGATAGAAAGTGTGCAGAGTGGGTCAGAGAAATAACTCAAGTTACCGACATTCTAGTGGAAATTAAGAAGAAATGGACATGGGCAGGACATGTAGTGCGAAGAGAGGATAACCGATGGTCGCTTAGGGTAACAAACTGGATTCCAAGGGAAGGAAAGCGTAGCAGAGGGCGGCAGAAAGCTAGGTGGGCGGATGAGATAAAGAAGTTCGCAGGGGTCAAGTGGATGCAGCTAGCACAGAACCGGGTTAAGTGGAGAAATATGGGAGAGGCCTTCGCCCTCCAGTGGGTATAATCAGGCTGATGATGATGATGAAAAATAGAGAATGCCATTTTATGAAAGCCAAGGTATGCACATTGTCGAGTGTTTCCGTTGTGACATTGTTTAAGAACAGACATCTCATTCATCTAAATTGCAAAAACAAATGGATGTCTGTCGTAGTTCGATTCCTGGTAAAAACTAAATACACATCCAAACAACAAGGTGCTAGAATGGAGGTATAGTGAATTAGAATACTCTTTATTCTAGTTCACTATAAATAGAAGACGACGCTGAGAATATCACCAATTCTTTCTGGGCACTTGCTTCCAAGCATCTGCGATAAAGATTAATTTATTTGGATTGGAATTTTGCAGAATAAAATTAAAACACAGAAGGCTTGTGCCGAGGTAGCCTGGACTAAGCAGGCATAACCTAAATGCGATGTTACTATTGTTATCATGCGATTGCGCAATATTGACACAAGGAAATGAGTGCTTAAAGGTTTTTTTATTGATACTCCTAGCCGTGAATGGATGGCAACAAATCCCAGAATGCATCCATTCCAGCAGTGCAGTAAACAGGTGAAGCACAGATATAACCAAAACTCCTGTTCCTGCATTTGCCGAGCTGAAATATTAGTTCGAATTTATTTGTAGCCAAATACACCATGTGCAAATACAGGTGCAGCGGTGGCGCAGCGGTGGAACATGCGCCTTGCATGCAAAAGGACCGGGGTTCGAATCCCGGTGCCGCGAAATTCTCACCGGATAAAAAAAAATCCTCATGTCGATAGAATTTCATAAACGGGTTAGGGGGTGCGACCTGATGCCAATGAACACCTCCGGCAACGCACTCCCTCACCAGAAGCGGAGTTGGCCAGCCTAGTGCAGTAATTGGCCTCACCCTCTCATGATTAGTTACATAAAAGTTCCCTAAAACCCAGGCCCTCAGTCACCAGTGGCTGCGGAACAACTGACCGCGGCGGCGGTCAGACCTGCGACGCAGCAGGGGGTGCTAAGAATTCCTGGCTCCGCTGGACAGGCCGCCGTTGGAAACAGACCCTGGTAACGTTTAACGTTAGAACCCTAGCTAGTGAAGCTAGTTTAGCAGTGCTGTTAGAGGAACTAGAAGGTATGAAATGGGCTTAGTGAGGCTAGGAGGCCGAATGAGACATATGCTGTACTGAAGGATGGGCTGTACTGTGTTATCGAGGCTTACCGGAGAGGCGAGAACTAGGAGTAGGCTTCCTTGTCAATAAGTATATAGCGGGCAATATAGATGAATTCTATAGTATTATTGAGAGGGTGTCAGGCATCGTAATTAGGCTTAATAAGCGGTATAAAATGAAGGTAGTACAGGTCTATGCACCTACATGTAGTTATGATGACCAGACAGTTGAAAGCTTCTACGAAGATGTAGAATCGGCAATGCGAAAAGTAAAGACGCAGTATACTGTACTATAAGCCTCCTTTATACTTTCCGTGCCTGTCAACGCGCGGCGCGAACAATAGAGCGGCGCCGTCGGGTAAAGTTGCGCGGCGCTGCCGGTCCCCTCGCTGATGGCGTCACTGAAGTAGAGGTCCAGGCGCACGGGCACGAACGTCGGCGCGGGGCGGGAGCGCTGTTATTCGCTAGCGTGATAACTGTTCCTAAGCATGAATCGTGCATATTCAGCATATTTGCTTGTAAAGCCGGCATCCACTAAGCATAACAAGTGAGCAGGATACTCGTTCGACATTAACACCAACGCTATATGACATTTTATGTCAGGCAGTTTCAAGAAATTGCGCCTGGCTCGAAAAACTGCATGACTACTCCGCTAGCGCCAATGTTAATAGAACAATTACAATGATAGTCTACGCTGCAATAAAACAAAATTAAAGAAGAACGGCACCAGCATTTATGTACACATTTCACAACAGCAATTGTGCTACAAGAGTAACATGTAGAAGTGGTGTGATGAATAGTCGCCACAAGTGGGGAAAAATGTTCATGGTGACTGCTGTCACTGATAGCCCCATGGTAAGTACCACTTCAGAAGCCAGCTTGATTTACAGATTATTGGAAGAACAGCATCGCAGTATGCCACTGAGATCTGTAAGGAGAACAATTTTGGTATCAGCTGTTACTTTCAACGTTTCAGTGCGTCGTACACACGTTTTTTTTTTTACTTGAAAAACAAGGAAAGGCAAATATACGCGTTGCATCTTTCTGTTTCGATCAATCCAAAATAATCGTCACAATAAGCAAAGCTTGTCTTTTTATTTTTGCATAGAATTGCGCAGTTAGCGAAACACAAAATACTGCGCTGGAGCCCATGTAACATACCACAAAGACGAGCTAACCAGGAAGGAAGTTAGCATCGCAGTCCAGAAAATACAATGCACATTTAATATTATTATTACCTTACTGACGCGTAATAAACACACTTCTGGTGCTGTCATTATTTTTCACAGGCCTCAATGCGGTTGAGTACGAGTTTTGCGGTTTCCGATTCTAGAGAGGGACAGCGATTTAGTTGGCAAAGAAAACTAATATAGGCTTTGCACGATTTGGTTTAACTCATTTTAATGTAGTCATCTTCAAAATAGGTAAGTCTTGTGTTTCTATATTATCAAAAAAATTTCGTAATTAGCGTATACTGAAAACAAAAAACCTTCGCAGGAGCACATCTAACACACTACGCAGACGAGCTAGGCAGGGAAGCAATCAGCATTGCAGTCCAGAAAGCGCAAGATGTAGAGACAATCGGGAAAGTGCGATGCAGTGACCACATGATGATGAGGTCCCGAATTAGCCTAAATTTGAAGAAGGAACGCAACAGATTAGTAAGAACGAAACCCATCAACGAATTAGCGGTGAGGGGGAGGGCAGAAGAGTTCAGGATCTCGCTACAGAATAGATATTCAGCTCGAACCGAGGTTAGCGACATTACCCTAGAAGCCATAAGGGAGTAATTACTCATTGGCATCCACCCAAGCGCAGCGAAATGGCTACAGAGGAAAGCTATACAGCTTCCTCAAAAATTTCGTAGTTAAAAAAAATTCGTCCTGATCCGGAAATCGAACCCGGGACTACCGCCTTTCCGAGGCAGTCGCACTACCAACTAAGCTAAGCAGATTTTTCTTCTAACATGGTATTTATTATACAGAAAGGGTTATGTACACAGACTATTTACAATTATTCCTTCAGCCATTGCTGAGATGCACAACAGAAGACATAACTTTTTAAAAGGCAGGCAGAAATAAGCACCGTGTCACCAGCGGAAACCAATCAGGTTGAAAGTCATTTTCATCATAAGTGTCCTTCAGTTGCAGCATCATTCTGCTAAAATGGAGTCTAAGTGGAACAACCAGGACGGTTAGCAGATCAGACAATAGGGTGAGAGCGATTTGATCTATAACTCGAAGTGGAAAAGGAGTTGATCAAATATTAAGGGAATCCCCCAATGTGGAGTAAATTTGTAATAAGGGAGTAATTACTCATTAGCATCCACTTGGGTGGATGCTAATGGTGGATGCTTGGGTGGATGCCAATGAGTAATTACTCCCTTATTACAAATTTACTCCACCCTGAGTGATTCCCCTGAATATTCGATCTACCCTAGCAGCAATGAACAATAATTTCAGAGATATCATTACAGAGTGCGCTGTAGAAGAAGGCGGTAGGATAGTTAGAGAGGATACCGGTAAGCTGTCTATGGAGACGAAAGATTTGATTAAGAAACGCCAGATTATGAAAGCTTCAATCCAACAGACCAGACATAATTGACCGAGATATCAAAGCCAATCAATAAGCGCAAGGTGGCTGATATAAGGAAGTATAAAATGGAGAAAATTGAGCATGCTGTAAAGAACGGGGGAAGCCTTAAAGCCGTAAAGAAGAAATTGCGCATGGCAAAAACCAGATGTATGCGATAAGGGACAAGGCGGGCAACGTCATCATGAATACGGACAAGATAGTCAAAGTAGCCGAGGAGTTCTATACAGATCTCTACATTAGCCAAAGTAGTCAGGACCGTAATAAGATTGGCGGTAGGGAAAAACCATCAGACGTTCCAGCAGTGACGACGGACGAGGTCAAGAAGGCATTAGATACTATGGAAAGGGGGAAATCAGCTGAAGCGGATCAGATAACTACAGATCTGTTGAAGGACGGGGGAGATATCGCGCTAGAAAAACTGGCCACCCTGTATACGCAGTGCCTGGTGCCATCTCGATGCCGTAACCATGGAAGAATGCAAACATTATCCTCATTTATAAGAAAGGGGACTCTAATGACCCTACAAATTACAGACCAATCAGCTTACTGTCTGTTACGCATAAGGTATTTTCTAAGGTGGAACTCAAGAGACTTCTGATGCGCGTACAAGAAGACAGTGAGAAGTTTGGGCTTAAACTGAACATTAAAAAGACAAAGATCATGGCGTCTTGCCCTATCGTGTCCTGGAGCATCAAAGGACAAGAAGTGGAAGCTGTGACAGATTTTCTCTTCTTGGGCTTCAAAATTACTCCGGAAGGAGACTGCAGCCATGAAATTAGGAGACGCCTGCTTATGGAAAAGAGAGCCATGGCTAGCCTTGAACGCCTAGTAAAGAGCAGAGACATTAGTCTGCCAACCAAGATCCGTATAACTCGTGCTATGGTCTTTCCAGTTGTGATTTATGGATGCGAGAGTTGGACTGTGAAGAAGGCTGACCGCCGAAGAATTGACGCGTTTGAATTGTGGTGCTGGCTGAGATTCTTGAGAGTTCCTTGGACTGCCAGAAGATCAAACCAGTCCATATTGTCGACCATAAACCCTGACTGCTCATTGGAGGGTCAAATTCTAAAGTTTAAGCTCAGCTACTTTCGTCATCTGATGAGAATAGAGGAATCGCTGGAGAAAGATTTGATGTTGGGAAAGGTTGAGGGTCACCGGACAAGGGGTAGGCAGCGAACGCGATGGTTAGATGGCATCCTCGAGGTGCTGCAGATGAAGTTATGTGATGTTAGAAAGATAGTGAGAGACAGGAAAGCATGACGTGATATGGTCCATAGGGTCACGAAGAGTCGGACACGCCAGAACGACTGAACTGAACTGAATCCCTAATAGAATCAGGATAACCGCAGACTGTAATCAAGTAAAATAACAAGCAGGTTTTCGGAAAAGGTACTCTACTCTCGATGATATCCATACCAGCAATCAGATGATAGAAAAATGCTCTGAATATAACCAGCCCTTATACATAGCATTCATTTCGGCGGTGATGCAGGCATTGCGAAATCAGGGGGTCGGCGAACCATTCGTGAAAGTGCTGGAAGGGAACCATCAACGCAGAGTTCCCCAGAGCGGCTGTCGACCGTAGCGCCACACATTCTCAAAAAGTCAATACCTAGAATTATGTCATGCGTTCATAGCGGAAGCACTGCAAACTCCGCTGCGAATACCGTTCGACCCAGGGACACCGAAGCACTGCACATTCCCAGGGGACACAACACCTCACCACCCGCGCCATGAAAATTTAAATTTCCGTCCCAAACAAACATAACTTTCAGTCCTAACCGCTTGGTAAACGATAAACTCATTATTGTAATGGTTGCCCCGGTATCCACTAAAGCCATTGTCTCCACGCCATCCACAAGTACATACACCGTGTTCTTTACCATAACAATAGATGGAGGAATTTGTACATGCAGCGCACAGACTCCAGCGGCCGCGCGGACTAGCTCTGCGGGAAAGGCGATGACGACCGCCGCCCTGGTCGGGGTGACGGAGAGCGGCGCGCGGAAGAGGCAGGTGGTGGTGAGAAATTTCGGTTGGGAGCAGGAGGGAGGCTGCGCGGTCCATCATTCTGGGGATATTCATACGAAGATGGGGGCCATTGCCAAGGATTGTCGTAGAAATGGCTACGTGGCGGAGCATGTTGAACCGGCCGATTGTAACGGGTGAGTGGGCGGCTGCGGCAGTACCGAGCTATGTGCCCCTCAATGCCGCAGCGGTGGCACACGGGGGTTGTGCAACGAAAACCTTTTTCCCTGGAGGGTTCCGAGGGGGCAGGGCGCATTGGGTAGCGAAATTCATCTTCAGACCTTCGGGCTGGACGCCGGAAATAGCGAGCAGGTGGTGGTTGAGGATGGTACTCATAGTGCGGATCGTAGTACGACAAGAAATTAGCCGGGCGTGAGTCGTAGCGAGGCGGATGACGAGGACTATTGAACCTCGGCGTCGGGCTGTTGGAGCAAGCGTCCGCGTGTGCCGTATTGATAAAATTCAGAACGGGCATCGAGGGGAGCAAGGAGGGAGGCCCTCGATTGCCGATAGCTTCCGAGGGCAAGAATGGTGGACACCGTGCAGGGGGCTCCAACCGCTGCAGTTCCTCGCAACTATTTGCCGGATCGTCGACGACAAGTTCATGGAGCTGTCTTCAATGCTCGCCACAGATGGAACGTTGGCGAGCCGCCCATATTTTTGCCTTATGCGACGGGGCTTTAATGTCTCGAATATGCGAATTTGCCGAATTACATCACAGAATGCTTTCAGTTCACCTTTGGCAGTTAAAAATTATAAACATCATCTGCGATGCCCTTCAGAAAATATCCTACTTTATCTTCCTCGGTCATATTAGCGCTTGCTGTTTTGCATAGCTTCAGGACCTCCTCTATGCAAGTTGTGCATGTTTCCCCAGGTATCTGAGCTCTGTGCGCAAGTGTGTTCACCCCGCTTCCTTCGTGCAAGGCAGTCGCCAAAGCACTGTCGCAATTCGGTAACGAAACGGTCCCAGGTGGTTTTCGAAACAAACAAGAGCGGAATGTACGTGTTAGGAAGAAAACCACGTCTGCAAGCTGAGCGGCGGCGTCCCATCGATTGTAGCGGCTCAACTTTTGGTAGTGGTTCAACCACTCTTCGACGTCCTCGCCTGCCGCTCCCGCGAAAGTTCGAGGCTCCCATTAGTGATGCGAGGAATTGTTCGCTGCGCCCGCTGGCCGGCCTTCAGCCTGGATCACCGCGTCACCACGGGCTTCTTGCGGATCATTGGCCGATTGCATGGCGCTGGTTTGCGGTTCGAGGTTCGCAAGGCGACGGCTCCGGCAAGGCTCCAGTAGTACCATGCTGCGTGTAGCGCCAGGGATTGTTACCCAGCACCTCCACCCCAATGTTACGCCCTTAGCCTCGCGACCGAGACGTTCTAGCCGGTTCAGTATGCAAGGTACACACGGCCAGCGAGGAGCAACACAGATGCCACAAGACAAAGGTCGAACGGGCGCGCACACTTCTTCCTCATCCTTCTTCCCTCCTCCAAGTTCTGCTTGCGAACAAGTCCATAACAATATATATAGTGGCTGCACAGCAACCATAGTTCTGCATAAAGAAAGTAACAAAATTCCCATAAAGAAAGGTGTGAGGCAAAGAGACACGATCTCCCCAGCATTATTCACAGCTTGCTTAGAGGAAGCATTTAGAGACTTGTAATGGGAACAGTTACGGATAAAGGTAGATGTAGAATACCTCAGTAATCTGCGATTTGCTGATGACATTGCCTTGCTACGTAACTCAGGAGATGAACTGCAAAGAATGATTGGTTACGTAGAGAGGAATAGTAGAAAGGTAGGCTTGAAAATCAATATGCAGAACACTAAGGTAATGTTCAACAGCCTCTGGAAGGAACAGCAGTTTACGTTAGGTAGAGAAGCACCGGAAATAGTAGGCGAATACGTCTACTTAGGATAGGTAGTAGCCGCACATCGGGACCATGAAAACAAAATAAGACAAAAACTGGCAGCAGTGACAGCGTCTTGCCGCACGCTAAAGGTTACTGCATTTCGCAGGCACATCTGCACGCTTGCTTCATCGAAGTGGCCGTATTGCGGGTGCTGCTGGCCGAGCCGACAAAGAACCGCTTTCGCCGTGAGACAGTTATGCTGCTTCTGCTGCGCAAGGCCTTTTTGGCGGCGTCTACGTGTCCAGCTTCGGAGTGACGTCAGCAGAGCCCACGTCACAGGCCTCCTACCTGCCTTGATATAGAGAGGACTGAACCACCCCCGGCTCATTTGGCAGCAGTGACAGCGTCTTGCCGCACGCTAAAGGTTACTGCATTTCGCAGGTTGCTGCATTTCGCAGGCACATCTGCACGCTTGCTTCATCGAAGAGGCCGTATTGCGGGTGCTGCTGGCCGAGCCGACAACGAACCGCTTTCGCCGTGGGACAGTTATGCTGCTTCTGCTGCGCAAGGCCTTTTTGGCCGCGTCTACGTGTCCAGCTTCGGAGTGACGTCAGCAGAGCCCACGTCACAGGCCTCCTATCTGCCTTGTTATAAAGAGGACTGAACCACCCCCGGCTCATTTGGCAGCAGTGACAGCGTCTTGCCGCACGCTAAAGGTTACTGCATTCCGCAGGTTAGTGTTGAGCACTTGCTTGTTTTAAAACATTTCGGTTTCCCGCTGCCACTGCTGCCACCATTTTTCTAACCCAGACTGACTGAAATGCCTCCTCCCGAGGATTCCGTATGTTTTTCCTGTAACGAGGAATGCTCAAATGAAGGAGTGCCGTGTGTTGAGTGTGGTTATTGTTATCATTTTGGTTCTTGTTCTGGAGTAGCCGAGTCTACGTTCAAAAGCAAAGGGGAAGCATGGAGGAAAGCCTGGCGCTGTCCAACATGCCGTACGGCAAAATCTAGAGGTAGCCAGAGTAGCAGGTTGAGGCCTCAGGATGTGGACGTTCCTGACATGCTGGTAGGCATCAATGAAAAACTGGACACACTAATCACTCTTAAGGACACAGTTGAAAGCATGCAGCAGTCCGTTCAATTAATGTCCGACATGTACGATGAAATCCTGAAAAACGCGCGCACGCACGATCAAAAGATAATTGACCTATCAAAACGGGTTGCCGGAATCGAAGCGCAAGCACGAGACACCGATACGGATGCGATAAGGCAAGAGATTGATGCACTCGAGTGGCAAAGCAGGAAGCTCAATCTTGAGTTTCACGGCATCCCTGTGTCTGACAATGAAGATACTCTATCCCAAGTCAACGATGTAGCTGCTGAACTAAGCCTTCCTGTCCTCAACGCCGCTGACATTGTCACGGCACATAGACTGCCTGCCGCGAAAGATAAGATTCCGGGTGTGATAGTTCAATTTGCAAGGCGCGGTGTGAAAGAATCGTTTCTGCAAAAGGAGCAGAATTAAGAGATTCCAAAAGCAACTGTTACATTCTTGAAAACTTGACCAAGAGGAACAGGACACTGCTGGCTAGGACAAAAGAATGGGCTCGGGAACACCAGTAATAGTACGCTTGGCACAGGAACGGAAGGATATACGTCAGAAAGAGGGATGGGGCGAGTGCGTTGCAAGTGCGCGACGAAAAGGACTTGGACGATGTCATGTAGTTTTTGTGCGTGTCAGAGCAACGGTCGTGTAGCCCCTGTTCTTCTTGGTCATGGATGGCACGGATCATATCTTTCCAGCTGATTTTAAAGATATTTGTCGAGCAGAATATAAGAAATCCTTCAAATTATTTCACCTGAACACCCAGTCAGCAAAAAATAAGTGTGCCCAGCTTGAGGTACTTTTCAGTCAGTTTCACTTCATGTTTGATATTATTATGCTAACGGAGACTTGGTATACCGAAAGTGCTGATATAATAAGCTTGCCAATGTACAACAATTATTTTCTAAATCGTACTTCAGGTCGGGGAGGAGGCGTTTCGGTAATGGTTAAGAAGTATCTTTCTGGTGAAATACTGCCCGAGTTTACATGCTCACACAAAGACTTCGAAGTTCTGTCTTTGCTAATCAATAGGCAACTCATAGCAGTTGTTTATCGTCCTCCAGATGGTAACTGTAAAAGTTTCTTCAGTTTTCTCGAGTCTCTTCTCGGTTTTGCAGATAAAAATAAGCTCAGTGTTGTCCTTGGTGGTGATTATAACATAAACATGCTTTCCGACACTCCAGCAAAAAAGGAACTAGAGCAGCTAATTGAGCCTTTTGGATGTGAGAACGTTATAAAAACTCCTACGCGGGTAACTCACAGGTCATCGTCTTTAATTGATGTGTTTATAACAAACATTCACCGGACTGGCCATAAAGCAGGAGTAGTATGTACTGATATTAGCGATCACTATGGCATATATCTGTGTCTTCCAAATATTGCACACATTAAATATAAACCGGAACCACGACTGTTTCAAGAGATTTCGGAGCGCACTTTGAGCATCTTCAGAGAAAAAATATGCGACATAAACTGGGAAGACGTTCGTCAAGAAAGCAATGCAGATTCCGCTTACAATGTGTTCATGGATCATTTCTTGAAGGCCTACAGGGAGTCTTTTCCGTATAAAGTTCTTCGAAACAGAAAAAAAATTAAGAAACCTTGGATTTCACCTGAATTATTTAGCAGAATAAATGCTAATCTGTACAAACATGATAATCTGTACAAACAATTCCTGAAGACTCGTGATCTTGAAACTCTGAAGTCGTACAAGTCGCTTCGAAATAAATTAACAAAAGAAATTAGACGTGCAAGAGAACAATACTTCTATAATCAATTCTCTTCTTGCGGAACCAGAACTGACCTGACATGGAAAAAGCTCACTTATTTCATAAATCCTAGTCCTGGCCAAAGTGAACCAATGAAAATTAAATGGAAGGATGTGCAGCTAAGTGGGTCCTGTTTAGCTAACACATTTAATGATTATTTTGTTGAAGTAGGTTCAAATAATAGTGATAACCACTCGCTGAGCTATATTGGGTCAGCGAATGATGAATCCATTTTCTTGAGTCCGGTGATTGACGTTGAAGTGATTTCAACCTTCGCAGGGTTAAACAACAGTGTTAGCACCGACGCCGATGGTCTAAAAATCAAGCCTGTGAAATTTGTACTGGATTTAATATCACCATGCCTAAGACACATCTTCAACCTCTGTTTGTCTCAAGGCCGATTCCCCAAGCGAATGCAGATAGCTAAAGTGACAGTTTTGCACAAAAAAGGGAATAAAAACGATATCGCGAACTACAGACCTATATCTGTGTTGTCCGTTTTTTCTAAAGCGCTGGAGAAGATAATATTAAACAGAATGTTGAATTTCAGCAATAAGTACGGGATACTGAACTCTGCACAGTTTGGTTTTCGCAAACATCGATCAACGGAACTTGCTCTATTGACACAAAAAGAGTTTATAATGAAAGCGTTCGAAGAAAAACAGCTTTAGGAATTTACGTAGATTTTTCCAAAGCTTTTGATTGCATAGATCACAATATACTTTTAAAAAAGTTGGAAATATATGGTTTCCGTGGAACTGCCCTCTCACTTTTAAAATCTTATTTGGCTAGCCGTAGACAGTTTGTTCAACTTGGGCCCTATCTTTCTGACACCAAGTCAATCTTATCAGGCGTGCCTCAGGGTAGCATCCTGGGGCCATTTTTATTTAATATATACGTAAATGATATTGTTGACATAGACGACCAAGCCAAATTTGTCATTTATGCAGACGACACGACATTACTTTTTTCGGCGACTTCGCCTAATCATTTAATTGACCAGGCAAACAGAGCGCTTATAAGGCTTGAAGAATGGTCTGAACGAAACAAGTTAACAGTAAATGCCAATAAAACTAAAGCTATTCTCTTTCGTCCGAAAAATAGAAACGTGTTTATCAATGAAGATATCAGATATAATATTTCAGTAGTTGATATCGTTAACTCATTTAAAATACTTGGTGTCGTTTTCACAGAACAGATGTCATGGGACGCCCAGGTAGATTACATTGTACACAAGTTGTCACGTGCTGCTGGCTTGACTAATATCAACAAACACACCTTCCCTACTCAAGTTAAAGTTCTTATATACAATGCACTGTTTCACTCGCACATAAAATATTGTCATTTGGTGTGGGGAACGACAACCCTAAGAAACATGCATAAAATACATCGACTGCAGAAAAAAATGTTAAGAATTATATCTAACGTTCCTTATGACCATCCATCTCTTCCACTTTTCCAGAAACATAACATAATGGCGATTCATGATATGTACGCTTATCACTTAGCTTTAGCCTATAAAAAGGAAATACGTAACAATGTCAGCTTTTTGAGAGAACTGGCTTGCCTGCAAAGAAAGGAAGTGCATTACCCTACTCGTAACTCAGACATATGGAGCGAATTTCAATGCCGCACAAATTATGGTGAGCAGATGATTCAATGTCGCCTTCCAAAATTGTTAAACTTACTGCATAAGCATGATTTTCAACTCGAACAGTCATCGAAAGATGACGTCAGAGTAGTTTTATCAGCGACTGAACCTGTTTGTCTTTGATATGCTATTTGAAGCCTTCAAAGTTGTTATCTTGATGTACTACCTTTGTGACGGGAATTGATTGCGATTGTTTTTCTTTTGTGTAAAAACTCAATTTTTTAATGTTTTGCTGTCTTTTCTTCTTCTTTTCTGTGTGCGAGAGTTTGACACTGCTGCTATTATTACTGTCACTGCTGCATTGCTGACACTGCTATTATTACTACTGCTATATAGAAAGGAACTGGTCCTTTTTTGTTGTTTTACTTTGCCTGATCATACTGCGATCTCGCTTTTCTTTTTTTGTTACCGACTTTCTGTTCATGTGCAATAAGGGGCTGGTTCTTATCAATTTTTTTATGCGCTATCATTGAACGCGATGTCTCGTCGAATGTACTTCTATTTATTTTATTTTACTGTTTTTGTGGACGCTACACTGCTCTGCCTATGTATATTTACTTTGTATTTTTTATGGGGGGGTGGGAGCTCGTCAAGCCGATTGCTCGGCTTTTTCTCCGTGCCTCCCCCATCACTTTGATGGAAAATAAAGGTATTATTATTATTAAGAACCCCGCCGGGGTGGCGCAGTGGTTACGGCGCTCGACTACTGTTCCCAAGGACGCGGGATCGAATCCCGGCCTCGACGGCCGCTTTTCGATGGAGGCGAAAAGCAAGGCGCCCGTGTACTGTGCGATGTCAGTGCACGTTAAAGAACCCCAGGGGGTCGAAATTTTCAGAGTCCTCCACTACGGCGTCTCTCATAGCCTGAGTTGCTTTAGGACGTTAAAACCCCACAAACCAAACCAAACCAAAATAAGAAGAATAAGATTGGGATGGAGCGCATTTGGCAAGCACTCGCAGATTATGACCAGCAGCTTACCAGTATCGCTCAAGAGGAAAGTGTACAACACTTCATCTAACCTTTACTCACCTATAGGGCGGAAACGTGGAGGCTAACGAAGAGGATTTGACAAGTTGAGGACAACGCAGAAGGCTGTGGAACGAAAAATGGTAGGGGTAACGTTAAGAGATAGGAAGCGTGCAGAGTGGGTCAGAGAAATAACTCAAGTTACCGACATTCTAGTAGAAGTCAAGAAACAATGGGCATGGGCAGGATATATAGTGCAAAGAAAGGATAACCGATGGTCCATGTTGAAGGTAGCGCGAAAAACGGGGACGAAGAGTAGAAGGACACAACACGAGCGCTTTTTCACAACTAAACTTTTTATTGAAAAACACGGAATATATACAAATCTCGCGAAACTAAAACACAAGAAACAAAAGTGATAGCATCAAGTACAGGAAAAGTGTAGGGCATGATACAGCTGGTGGGGGTGCTTACTGACTAAAATAAGATGTAAAAACAAAAGCACAAAAGCCTCATAGTCACGAAGACTTACCAAAAAAGATGAAGGAAGCGACGGGAGATGTTAGTTCCATGTGTGGTCTAGATATGCGAGTTCTTTTTGTGTTAGAGCAATCGACGGTGCGCTTATGCATGTACTCACTTGTCTTGATATGTAAAAAGCCTCCGTGATTTCACGCTGAAGTCGTTCCTTATGAGTTGACAATATTTCTGCTTCCTCGTAAAGGGGCTCACATTTTTTCTTGCACAACGGCTTACACTCCGGCTTACAGTACGGCTTACAATCTTGACATCCCTGGCAATGGTCAACCAAAAGCAAGGACTTTGACCCTGATAGCGATTTTTCGTGTTCCTTTAGCCGTACATTTACACAACGTCCTGTCTGACCTATGTAGGTCTTTCCACAGGAAACTGGCAGCTCGTATACCACCACCGTTTTGCAAGGAATGAACCCTGAAGCATGGCATACTTTAGATCTTTTCTTATTTTTGTTTTGTCCGTTCCGATTAGCCATCATTCTGCCTACTAAGCCACACACTTTCTTGAGCTTGTTTGGAGCGGAAAAGATTACCTTTACACCATAGCGCTTGGCCACGTTGCTGAGATTGTGTGAAAGTCGATGCTTGTATGGTATCACCACCTTTTTATTTTTTGCCTTATCGTCTGATGACTTCTTTGGTGCGTTACCTTTCACCCAGCGGATAAGTTTATCACATGCGAACCTGATTGCGCTGTCCGGATAACCTGATGTCTTTATTCTACTCACCTGTTAATGAAAGCTTTTCACCATGTCGTGGATGCAAGATTTTACCAGGACTGAACGCAGACAAGAAAGAACAATTCCGTTTTTTACAAGTTTCGAGTGGCCTGAGGCGTTATGTAGTAAGGGTTTGATTGATCTCGGATGATAGCGCCAGCAAACATGACTGTGGTTGAAGGATATCAGCAAATCTAAAAACTGCAATTTGTCTCCGGTTGGCAACTCAAAAGTAAAATCGAGACCTTTCCCACATTCTCGGAAGACCTTTAAAATGTTCACAACGCTGTCTGTGAAGCGTGCACCTTCCACAAACACTAGGTAATCATCCACATATCTAAATACACGGGAACACATGCCATTTAGATTTTCTTCAAGACATCTGTCCACGCTACAGAGAAAGATGTCTGCGAGAACAGGTGCCACACATGAGCCAATACATACACCGGACTTCTGTATGTATGTTTTGCCTTCCCAAGCAGCATGGGCGGACTTGAGGTAAAACGAAAGTAATTCGGGAAAAGACTCCACCGGGATTCCTGCACTATTTCTGAAACTTAACTCATCATTAGATTCAAAAATACAGTCCTTCACACTATGCATAAGGGCTGAGTGGGGTAATGAATAAAACAGGTCAGTAACATCAATGCTAAAGGCTCTGCAGCTGCCAGGATTAGACTTCATCAGCACATCTACCAGTTTGTCAGAATTTGGAACTAAAAAAGGGTCATTAATATAGAGGCCAGATAGGAACTTGAAAAGACAGCTCGAGATGACATGTTGCCAAGTGTTCCTTTCTGTAACGATAACACGGAAAGGGATATCTGGCTTGTGTGTTTTCGCCGAAAAGAAGATATCTAAATGCGTGCTCTTCGCGTTCGAGACAGCCGTTGCAAGACTATTCAAGTTCATGCCTTTAAGTAGCCCAATAGCCTGCTTTCTGATTTTCGACGCTTTCACGTCTACAGCGTTGAAACTCTTTTCAATGGCCGCCTGCCCTTTGGCCGCATACATGCTCTCAGGAACAACAACGAAGAACCCTTCTTTATCCGAAAGACCTACATAGGTCAGACAGGACGTTGTGTAAATGTACGGCTAAAGGAACACGAAAAATCGCTATCAGGGTCAAAGTCCTCGCATTTGGTTGACCATTGCCAGGGATGTCAAGATTGTAAGCCGTACTGTAAGCCGGAGTGTAAGCCGTTGTGCAAGAAAAAATGTGAGCCCCTTTACGAGGAAGCAGAAATATTGTCAACTCATAAGGAACGACTTCAGCGTGAAATCACGGAGGCTTTTTACATATCAAGACAAGGGAGTACATGCATAAGCGCACCGTCGATTGCTCTAACACAAAAAGAACTCGCATATCTAGACCACACATGGAACTAATATCTCCCGTCGCTTCCTTCATCTTTTTTGGTAAGTCTTGTTTGCTTTCGTGACTATGAGGCTTTTGTGCTTTTGTTTTTACATCTTATTTTAGTCAGTAAGCACCCCCACCAGCTGTATCATGCCCTACACTTTTCCTGTACTTGATGCTATCACTTTTGTTTCTTGTGTTTTAGTTTCGCGAGATGGGTATTTATTCCGTGTTTTTCAATAAACAGTTTAGTTGTGAAAAAGCGCTCGTGTTGTGTCCTTCTACTCTTCGTCCTCGTTTTTCGCGCTACCTTCAACATGAACCAGATTCAACTCGCCCAACTTTCAACCTTACTAACCGATGGTCGCTTAGGGTAACAAACTGGATTCCAAGGGAAGGAAAGCGTAGCAGGGGGCGGCAGAAAGTTAGGTGGGTGAATGAGGTTAAGAAGCTCGCAGGGGTCAAGTGGATGCAGCTAGCACAGAACCAGGTTAACTGGAGAAATATGGGAGAAGCCTTCGCTCTCTAGTAGGTATAGTCCGGCCAATGATGATGATGGTGATGAGGAAGTGGGTGTGGGGGCTGACGGCATCGACGGTTCCAGCGGCCTACATGCCAAGGCATGGTCCCCACTGGTTTCTGCTTCGGTTCCGTGGTTGAGGCATTCCCCGTCTACGGTACGAGCAACTCTCTCTATAACACACTCTCATACTGTGCAGTAAACGTCATTCTCTTCATCAAGTTCCATCTGCAACGCACTGTTCAGCTGAGCGGCGAACATCATCCTTACGAAGTTCCATCTGTGCCACTCCCTCATTTAACGTGGCTAAATATCGCAAACATACGGCAACTGGCCGAGTGCGGCTTAGGTTTGCTAGTGTAATTTTGGGCCAATCTACCAACCAGCATGACATAAATCGCAGGGCTTTCATATTACTGCACCTGAGCAGAATTAAGTGTGCTTGGGAATTTCCTTGGAGGGAGGGGGGGGGGCAGTTTTTGCAGTGGACTATCTAGGATGCAAGCTGTGCCACGGGTTTTTCTCAAAGTTGGGAAATCATATAAATCCTTGCAGCTCATTGACCTTTTCTGGGGTTTCTAATCTGTATTGGTTCTGTCATTTTCATCTGCATGTCTAATTTGTTGGCAGCAAATACACACTACTTTCAGTTCATTCTTAGTTTGTCATGCTTTATCGTATGTAATACAATTCCTGCAGTTTTGGTCTGTTCAATATTCTTGCTATATACCGTGACATTTTCTGAAACATTGCTTATTTCTTCTCAGTACTTGAGTGCTCTCCTGCTTCTGTGTTGCTTGAAGTAGTCTCAAAAACACTTGAGCCTTTGCTGTCTACAGTATCGGCTAAAGGTTATGCAACAGGACCTCAAAGTTCCTGCTGATGATACTACAGAAGTGGGTCCTGTTGTTGCTTGGACCATTTGCATTGGGTATCATTATTCTGATGGCTTTGTTGGTATGCCTCAAGTTCATACAGAGCCGGATGCCGTTAATTCTGTTGGGAATGGCTACAATAAACTACACTCAAGATAGCCGTCTTCGAACTGGTTCTGTGACAGCAGTTTCCGCTTCCCCTTTGTTTCATATGTGTGCAGTATCTATCTTAGGGCTTGTGCCATTGGTTGCATATTGTTCATGTGCAGTTTCCTTTAGAAGACCTTCAATTTTTTGCCATCAAATGAAGCATTTGTCACAGTTTAGTTTCAGGCGGTAACGTCTCACATTGAGGCCAGGGAGCTGCGTCAAACTGGAATTATACTCGTATGCGTCAAAGGAAAAGTGGCGGCCGCAAACTCTTAACTCCTGGCGCTTGCCCGACGATGACAGCCCGATGCGTTGGAGACAGCTTTCCCGCTTGACACCTTGTTTTGTTGGGACACGATGTCGCATTGTGACATCTTTTCTGTCCTCGCCTTAAAGCCAACAACAGAACAATGCTGGTTCATTCCGAACCAGAAACAAAGCAGCACCAGTTGGTATCCCGAGATTTATAAACAAACAACCGGATAACACGTGCTTTCGCGAGCTGACAGATCTCTCTTGGCCTGAAGTGTTCTGTTTCCATCAAGATGCACGCAGAACTTTTACCTTTTTATTTTACAATAATAACCAACGAATAAAATATTACTTCAAAATAGAATAGTGCTCATTTTCTATATCACCATCATCATCCTGACTATTAGCAACTCTAATGAACGACAGGGGGCGCTGCGAAGTCTGGCTACACTGGGCAAGATGGTGGCGGTATCGAGGTCTGCGCGCAACTCGTCCCTTTAAAATGTATTGCTTTTCCTAGCTTTTGACGAAATTTGAGGTGTTTTGAGAAGATTGGTTGCGTTTGTGACGGTTCACGCTTCATTCTGACATGCCCCAAGTGCCCCACGGACAATCAGACCGAAGTTCAGGCGCCGGCGTCGCTGGAGATCTTTAGGAAATTGTGATCAGCTGACGAACGTGTTTATGAAATCTGCCGTGGAGAAAAGCGACGTGTTACTGCATCGCCGATGCTTCGACGGAAGCACGTTGACACTGCACTGTGTTTACATACTACTACAGGTAAAGACCTAAACGATTTCGCAATTATTCAGCGTGAATGGAAAGGCGCCATGGTCATCTTACGAGCCTCCGGTCGTCGAGCTTCTTGCCGCTGGTTTTTTTCCCAGTCAGCGGTATGTTTTCGTTTCTAAGAATAATATATGAAGCTATTAGTGACGAGAAGGGTCACCATGATTTTAAACTAATCTTGTTTTTGACGAGATTTAGCTTGTTCACGATAGTGCAGTTTAAATTACAGCGCATTTCACTGAACTAGTGCAACAATTCTTTCACGATTGACGGTGCCGCTTGCATTGCTAGGTGTCAATTTGAGGACGCAGGTGTCTTGCGTTTGCGTGTTATGTCGCTACGCCGACTGTCTGTGTGACGTGTGCATTTGCTTTCCTCGAGAGTGCGAGCGTCATAAGTGATGCCTTCGAAAAGCGTGCGTGCTGCATCGCCTCTTTCGCTTGTATATTTACATCTAGGCTACCGGATATTATAAACTCGTTCTCTAGTGAGGCCCTCGGAAATTTTGGCTCCCTCAGGCACGTGATCGAGAAGCTTGTTAGTATAAATTCCGTATTGTGTCGTATTCACACGCTGCTCGGCCCGCCTGGCTTGTGTCTACCTGTCGATGATGTACTTCCAACCCAGTTACAAGGTTAAAAAAAAGTTGCTAAGAAAGTTGTTAAAAGGGCAGACAAGAAAGTAAACCCCCAGGCAGCACACCAACATCGCACCAACCCCGGCCCAACGTCGACAAAAATTGGTACCAACATTGGCGTAACACTGGTTTTTTGAGAAATTACTACATTTTTATATATTGGTCCGGCTTATATGCCAACATTGCACCTGTCTTGGCACTGCCAACATATGCTATCAGCTGGCCGTGCCCCTTGTGTCACGTATTGGCATGCCACTAGTATTCATTGGCCCATTTTGCATTGGCAATAAACCGGCCGTGCCACTAGTACCAGATATTGGTATTTATTGGCATGCAACAAGTATTCATCGGCACACGTGGCACTGGCACTGCCACTGTTAAGCCACCTTTAGCCATTCAGTTATTTCACCTTTGCCCTTACTGCTGCCAATTGCTTAACTGTCACTCTGACAATTGTGGCTTTCTTATGCAGTCATTTCCCAATACCACCTTGCATGTCATCTCTCTAAGAAGCCATAAAAACCATGCAATTAAACGAGGCAAGCAAAATATTTTCCGAAAATATTTTATTGAGAGCTCATTACATGTACATGCCACAAGGACATCAGAGGGCCAAAAAGCAGTGCAGGAGGCATTCGGTACAGGGCTAATATGGGAGAGGCTAGTAGGTGTAATTGGAAACAGGGCACTAAGCAGCACATGACCAGGTAGTGCAGGTAGAGGTGATGGGGTGCAGTGTGCATTGCTCATGATGGAAGGGGCTAGAGATGTTGAGCAGGGTTGATGCACTATAGCCTTGTAGTGCAAGAGGTGTTGCAGGAATAGGAGGCTGAGCATGGGTGCATTCCAGGTCAGTGTCCACCATGGATGGAAAATGGCAGTGGATTGTGTAGCATGATAGCATGGCAGTTGAGCATGATAGTTGGCAGTGAAGGGTCAATGGATCAAGTGATGAGGTTGAGGGGGCGGGGGAAGCGCATGGCCCAGGTAGTAAGCTGGGCACCCCGCAGGAAACAACCATTCAGGAACAGTTTGTTGAGGAGATTGGCCCGTGGGTGTTACAAATGACATCTGCACAGAAAACAAGCATATATCACCATAAAATTTAAACTCACCTTCTCTACACTTATTCAAACACATATTTGAAGTCTGGGTGCTCTATACGATTGAGTACAAAATACAGAACCCCGCTATAGTAAAGCCTGATATAGTAAAGTGAAACTGAAGTCCCAGTTCATCTTCCATAGACAACTGTACATTTTCCCCCTTTATAGTGAAGATGTTTTTGGTAAAAAACGGTTAAAGTGCTTCTGGCCATGGCGACGACTCCCGCGCACTACCTAGAGTCGCGAGGCCAAGACGTTTTGTATATGAAAACAGAACAATAACCCCGAGTGTTCGTTTAGGTGGCTTTACTACTAGCCGTAGCAGCAGTCAGAAGACGCCTACTTTACAGAAGCCTTGGAGCCGTGAGGGAAAGGTCGCAGTGCGAAGAAGAAAAAAGTAAAGCTGTCTACAAACATAGCAAGGAGGCGTCGCGTTCCATTCAGAAAGTAAAAGAGTAAAAGCGCAGCAAGAAATAGGGAAGGGAAAGAAATGGGTCAACATTCACTGCAATCTGCAGTACAAATCATGAGGCAGTGGTGGCAGAAAGTGGAGGTGCAGCGAGTAAGGTTTTACAGCACTTGAGTGCCATGCGAATTTATCATTTATTGCCTTTTAAAAGACAGAAAGAGCAAAAAGAGACACCATGTTCATGCAAGGCTTTAGTTTTTAGATGAAATCGAACTTGGTTGCATTCGTAATCACGTCTTCATGCTTCAGAGGTACTTCCACAAGATGTAGAGAAATTTTATAATGAAAAAATCACACTAAGAGATGATAAAAGCGAGATGGAAGGTATTCAGGTTTTTTTTTTCATTAAGCAAGAAGACGTGTTCAGTAAGTGCCTATTAACTACTAGACAGCACTTTCAGGACCATGTCATCACAGACCACTGATACAGTAAAGACCACAATATAGTAAATATTTTCGCTGGCCTCAGTGGCTTTACTATAAAGGGGTTCTACTGTATATATTGAAGGCCTATTGCCACACATTCTTCTATTAGAGCACTTTGCGACAAGTTGCTGGGCCTGCAAGGGCATGCATCTTATAACGTAGGGATAATAAACATATATGCAAAATAATATCCATTCCAGATACAAAAGAAAGATATTTGTAAGAAAAAACCTGCTTCCGGCAAACCGATAACTTCAGGTGGATGCTTAGTTTTCATATAGAATTACAGTTCCAGAAAATATGACGGTTCAGGCTCCACAACTTTCAATTTTTAAAATATTCTTAAACATTCCTGCAATAGACAATATGGATTACTAAGCATGCAAAACTGGATATTAAAGAACACATTAAAGAATATTTTTCTGGAGTACACCAGTTACAGGCACGCATACATTACTGCGGCCGGAATGAAGAAATAATTGCCCTGACAGAATCAATCAAGCTATCTTCAATCAGCTAACTGAGAGAGATGTGTACATCGCAGATATTCTCTAGGCTGCGCACGCATATAATATTCTCAAGATAACCGTACCATTTCAAGTTCCAGCTTTTTAGTTTTCACAGCTTTATTGCTTGCTGCATTCTACTATAAACAATTGCCTTACTTGTAATGTACCAAGGAATAGTTTTCATACAGTGCTCATTATAAATTAAAGACACCAGAACAACATGCACCCAAACAAGGAAAGAAGAACGGGACAGAGCGCCATTCACAACTGATTTATTGTGCAGAATAAAGTACATATATATCTCACTGCAAGCACATGCGCAAGGAACCCATTCAGCGTCATGTAGTTTAAGATAAGATATGTTCAAGAAGCCCATGCCTCATACCATAGCCTCTTTCTCTGAGAAATCATTTCTTGAACATAGCTTATCTTAATCTACAAGATGCTGAATGTGTTCCTTGCGCATGTGCCGGCAGTGAGATATATATGTACATTGTTCTGCACAATAAATCAGTTGTGAGTGGAACTCTGTCCCGTTCTTTTCTTGTGTGCGTGCATTGTTTTGGCGCCTTCAGTTTATAATAAATAAACACCAACAAGCCCAACAAGAAGTTCTAGTAATCATACAGTGCATGCTTGTTCAGCTAAAATTATTACAGTCAGCCTGCAATGAGCAATCGAGCACATACTAGAAATTTACTTCGCATAGGCAGGAAAATGTTATGCTAGATCTGAGTACAATGATACCGTACTTCCTTATCAGCTAGCACCCTACCAGCTATGCATTTTCCCTCATCACAGCTAATCATATGGCCATACCATCGACAACCTTCCACGTGCAAGATTATATTCAGTTAGGCATACCTGGGTGATTTTATGTCCAGGTACCAGGTGTGATGATCGGGCATCTGATTTCTTCAAACCAATTCATAGTAGTTGTTGGTATAGAGAATAGTAATCTGCCTGAATATCTGAGGCCAAATATTATTTCATTGCTTAAGCACACCTTAAAATATAATGCATGATGTGACTTTGGGATCATAAAAAAACGATACATCTAGCATGATAGTGATTTTTCACTTTCACCCTATCACATTTTCCTTGAAAAACCAGTTTAATCCTGAACTGAAAAGTTGTTTCGCACACATTTTATATTTCAGTATCTATAAAATGTTGATATTTTGTGAATATATTTCAAAATCAAAATTTCTCAACAACCTCACAAATTATTTTTTTTTCAAAAAATGGACAATATTTTGTACTCAAATTAAAAATAAGATTGTGTCTGGAGAAATAGTATTGTTTGCAGAACAAAACAGCACAGACGCAAAAAAGCACACATATCGCTCAAATTTAATGTGCTATACACGAACTGAGAGTTCACCTAAATTTACAAGTACAATAAGCCTTGAGTACATGGACTCGACAGCACCGGGCTGTATGAGCGTTGAGTAAGCAAGGTCATCATTCTCGACACAGCTGATGTCTACATGAACTCGCTTTCTAGTGAGTAAGTATCGTAGCAGAGCGTAGCATCGAGATTCGAAGTTATTGTGCAAGTTCTTACTCGTATTTGATCCCATTGACTTTTACTATCGAGAGCTTCGATTATTTTTTATCGTTGATGAGCGCTAAAAAGCATTCATTTCGAGTGACGCTCGTCGCCGCTCCAGAGGCTTTTTCCTATCCCAGAATTCCCCATAACTATACTCCCTGACTGGACAGCGTCTACATGCATAACTAGACTCCCTGACTGGACTACGTCTACATGCCTTTAGATAAGCGGGTCAAGCGAATTAACTACCCCCTGAAATCGAGTTAACGCGACCCGCTCCGCCGCCTATTTTACTCGACCCGACTGTGTATACATGAACCCACCAACTGGTTTTTCACTCGACAGACGTACTCGACCCAATTCTGCCGAGTTCATGTATACAGGGGTAGAACGCACTTGTAACAAGTAACAATGCTGCTAAGAATCCAATCTGCTTTCTTCTGGCGCATCCAGTTTTCTAAAAAAATATCTTGTCTGACAAAGGAGGATATTTCGAGTTAAGCAGCTAAGCAACACAAGATCCATATGCTTGCTCTAACGCATGACTCCTCAGTGCACTTACAGTTGCAATTTGCTTGGTCATGTGGCAGTTCACTAAACCGTCTGACTAGATATGACAATCAAAACAAACATCGGGGGATCATTTCTACTTTTATCAAGACATGCAAAAGCTTTTTTGTTGTTGACATAGCATTCAGAGACTGCGGGAGTTTGGCAGTTTTATACGTCTTATTTCGTTTGGCAGTTGCAAGGGGATGTAGAAAAAGAAATATGAGTAAGGAATATAAGGGGTGACAACATCCCGAAATGAAACTAATGGAACAATGATGCACACAGCGTATCTTAAATGGCGTCAGTGGTAACATCAAACACAGAAAATCGTCCTTGAGTATGACAAATTTGACGCCCAGGAGGTGAGTTGGTTGTGGGCAGGTAGTTGGAAGAGGGCAGTCCCCCTGAGAGGTAGGCGGCAAGATCACTGCCACCCATTATGGGGAAAGCCCTGGCAAGCATGCAGGCAAAGGTGCACATATATAAGAGCAATAAATGCACAAGGAATGCACGGCTGAATGAGCAGCTGCACTAATAATTTCCTTTTGTCTTTCAGCCCACCCCTCCTGCACTGTAAGCAAGTCTGCTCTATTTTCCGAACACAGCATATGCAAAAACAATGTTCTCTAAAATTTACAAAATTTGAACGAGTATTGCATGATGATCTTTCTGCAAATGTCTTGCTCTAGGGTTACAGAATAAATTCATTGCAGCTACGAATAAAGCGAGATGGGAGCTAATGGCGAATCTCAATGGCTTGGGGAGAAAATTATTTAAAATTGTCACTTTGAGCAAAGTAAATAGCCTGGTTTAGATCAAAGTAATATTACATCTACATGGCTGAAGCCAGTGTAGGCAACCAGAAATGTACAAGCAGTCAGTAACTGCATGTCTGTATGAACAAATACATACAGTGCAGGCAGCAGTAATGAAGGGAGAGTGGAAGGCAAATAGCCTGAGCAATACTGAATGGCTTTCTTCTCTGCAACCTCAATACAGGCTTCCTGCGAATTCTTGTAATGCAAGCATAATCAAGTATGCTAAATATTCCATCACTTAAAGCACCTGCAATCCCGTGTTACGCAAATGACAACTACTTCGTAAGTTCAACAAGCTATGTCTGTTATTGTGCTATTACACCACAGGTTCACTCAATCATGCCTCAACTTGAAATAGTCACATACTGTTGAAATAAAGCAATGAAATATAGCACCAGCTATTAAAGCACTGCCAGGGACTTGAAGGATATTATTTTCTGCATACTGGTGGGCAAAACTTCTGAACAAGTAAGCCTTGCGCTAAAAAGCCAGAAAAAGTCATATAGCATGCAATCATATAGCAAAACGCCAGCAGAGCATTTAAAGCCTTTATATAATGCAAAGCAAAGGCAATGTGTCATACCTACCGAGGCAATGTTTCCTTACACACAGCATGTTTCATGGCAAGGCTCCCACAGTTGTTGACAGGTTTGCAGCACCAAAATGTTGACGATGTTGTCTGCCTCACATTCAGGCAGCACCCCTTTGATGGCAGATGATTGCTTGTGCAAAAGCAGTGCGATGATACAAGTGGAGCAGCTGGACTGCGGGCGTTATAGAGCAAAGAGCCCTAAATGCAAGGAAAGAAAATCTCCATTAAATCGATGCCTCTAAATCATGATAACAGCATACCACGGCTCTTCTCTGTTTAGTTAATCTATAATTTCAATTGAAAGCTGTCTCAAAACATGGACTAATTGCAACTCTATGTTACACATGGTATAACATAGCTGTGCCAGGGCGGTGGGGCGATCAGTTAGCATAACGACCGGAAAATGCATACTGATATTTCATGCAGTCTTGATGCTGGAGCAAAGTGTCATGGTGCGAAGAACAAAATTAAAAGCAGGCACGGGCGCTAAACGTGTGCTACACAACCGACGCGACTAGAGGTGTGCACGGGCATAAATTTTGAGCCCGACCCGGGCCTCATGCTACAAACCCGAACCTGGCCTGGAACTGAAATTGCCTGAGCCCACCCAGCGCTCACACTTAAGGCTCCGGCCCTGCTGGAGATGCTATAACAGACCAGTTGCAAAACCTACAAGTCGGCTTCCCTGTGAGGTAGGAATTCGTGCACAGTGGCGACAGAACCTGATTCAGGGATAATAGTTAGGTGCAGTACATGCATCTACCACAGTCCACGCTGCTTGGGATGCAGTTCCCCACGCACAGGCCATTGTCAGAGAAAGGTTTTTGGGCATTCTTAACGCTGGAATAAAGGGAGGAGCACTGTCACCCTAGGGGTGAAGAAAGAAAATTTAGAAAAGGGACACTAACCGGAGAGGGTAATAGTGGGGCGACAATGCGCACGCGAATAATACTGTGACGAATGGGCAAGAGGTGCGGGAATTACCCTACCCGTCAGGCGATGTGCTAGCACTGTACCCAACTATTACCCCAAAGTCTATGCCGCCATTGTGCAGGAATGTCTGCCGCACCGGGAAGCTGACGTGTAGGTTTTGCAACTGATCTATTGCAACTGAAGCAACGATACAGAAAGAAAAAAATAGGCGACAATCCCTGGCGAAGCATCGCGCGACGACGACGCCAACGCCTGTCGTTGCCGCTGGTGCACATCGCACAGAGCGAAGGACCTCAGCGACAGAGACGCGTTTTCAGCCTTGCTTTGTTAGCGCCGCCTCCTCGTTTGGTAAATGAGTACAGTTACGCTATATCCAGTTTCTTGCACTAAACAGCAACACTGATGAAATTTCTTGAAAAACGTCGAGCCCCCCCCCCCAAAAAAAAAAATAAAAATAAATGGTCCCAGCGCAGCGGCGTGCTACTATACTGCGATGCAGACATGATTTAAAGCAGTGGCGTTTTTCTGCAACTTTCGAAAATTAGCAATAACTAGCCACACTAAAATTTTTTGTTTTGCAGTACTACCCTACCAAGCTTTTACTAAACCGTCTCGATGCGCTCATATATGCACGGATCAGACGAAATGAGCGTCTGCAGGATTTTCGCTCATACCGGACTAGGGAAACAAACTTTTCATGCAAAAAAGAAACAACTAAGGTGAGTACCCCGAAGCCTTTTGCGATTGGCTGCCTCGCGAGCTGGTTCCAGCATCATGAGCGATTTTCTAAAAACCCAGAACCTTGGCGACAGCGCCGAGCGGCAATGCTTTAGCGGTCCTTAGCGCACTGCGCATCGTACTGCCGCGCGACTCATGCGGTTAGCGTTTTATTGCACTAGACACGAGAAAATATGCTTTTGCCCGGACTCCGCTGACTCCGCCCGAGGTCACCCGAGGGAACCCGAGCGGCCGTGCCATGCAACGGCTATATGCCGTTCCAGCCACTGCAACGCCGTGAATATCCGAAGTTGGCTTTTAGTGCTACGATGCCACGCAGTTGTTTACTTTAGAAAATCAGTACTCTGCAAAACAGTAGCGGTTTAACTTGAAATAAGCTGCAAAACGATCGGCATCAAGTCATAAACACTTGAGAACCACTTTTGAAAAGTTAACAACGTAAGAAATATGCTAAAAGAGGACAAATCTCCCTAGCACATGGCTTACGCAGCCTGCACCAACAATGAAATGTAAGACAACGCTTGTAATTTAAAAAATGCTCAATCTAAGAGGCTAATATTTTGCTCCAATATACACAAACGCTTTATGAAATCTGAATGAAAAAATTTGAAAACTTACATGGAATATTTCTTGAAGAAAGAAGCATTTTCCGTGCGCGGTGCCACCGAACGTCGAGCCGAGCGAACGAGTGGCCGTTGGATGGACGAAAGAACGGAGCGCCCTCTTTGATACAAAATACAACTGTCGCCGTCATGCCGGCTAAGCGATTGTCGCGTCATCCTTCGAGCTTTTTAGTAATCGCCTTTTCAGCAGCAGCAACATAGATGCGCTCTGCGGCTGCTCATCTATGTAGGGCTCTGTGCCAGCAGCGAAGCGCGTGGTCGCCCTGTAGAGGCGCCTAGCTGTTTTGTTTCAACACCGAAACCTGTTCAAGTTATATTTTGTGAATGCTGTGTTCCACTACGAATAGTTTGCTCACTTTTAGGATACCAACGAAAATTCTTTCATACAATAGTGCTCAATCGAGTGGAATCACCCTGAAATGAGGATTTGAAGCAAGTTTGTTGAAAATTATTGAGCTAAGCATCTCAGTATCACGACTTGCCACCTCTTTATAAGCTAGTTGCATACGATGCTTACATGTTCTCTCATATATCCGCACCATCAGCATCATTCTATCTCATAGATTAGTCGTTTGTTGGCCCGATTCATTAGGCGCTTGTTTCTTTCTCACAGTTTAGTTTCTTGCGTATATTTTATTGGCCAAGAAAATGCGGTAAAAGCACATTTCTCTATGCAACCTGTTATGAGAGCCCGGAAATGTTTGAATGAAGTCTCCAGTCCGTTAGCGTTCGTGTTTTTATTACTGCGCAATTCCTTCCCCTGGGCGGTGGCCGTCCGCCCCTTGGACCCTGAGTGGTGCGTCGACCCATCCACCGCTTTGGCGCACCTGCGTGGATTTCGACGCGCGCATGCAACCTCGGACCTTGCTCGCATCGCATGCGGTGAGAGAGTGCGGGGAACGATAGGAGTGCGAAGTGCGCGAGGACGGGATTGAACGGTGCGTCAGCACGGAGGGCATTCGTGAAAAACTGTGCGAACGAGCGTGTGCGAAACAAAGATGTATCATTGTAAACCGGTTGTTAATATACCCATTGTACCTTTTCGTATTTTATATGCGTTTCCAGTCTTTTCTTTCACATTTTTTTTTCGTTCTAATGCGAACAAGTCAGTTTACATCTGGGTAATCTTCTCTCCATACACAATATTTGTAAAAAAAAAAAAAACTCCCTTCCCCGCGCACGCCTGTAACTGTTCCACCACGAAGGTAGTTAGAAAATAATAAGCTTTGATACCGAATTAAGCTTACTTGTAAAACAACGACTGCTTTATTTAGTTTTTGAACTCTACAGTTATTCCTTCTTGCCATTTGTAGCGCAAGCATTGTATTGCAGTGAACGACGACGGAATCGCGAAATTGAGGGTGTGAATAAAAGCGGAGAAACGTTACAGACTTCTTTTTTTCGCACTTGCGCAAAAAAAAAAAATAATCCAGAAATTCAAAAATTATGCTATCAATGCACTTGCATGGCGTCCAATCAAATGTTGTTCTGCTGAGCTGCCGTTCTTGTATACTGGCTGATACACGAGGCTATTTTGATTTCCTATGAAATTCAGTGTGACAAAGCCCCACGCGGATATATTTCGCGTTTCAAGTTCTTGTGAAATGTGGAAGCCGGCCCGTCGCCGTGCCGCGGGCGACTCTAGCTGGCTCTGCGATCATTTTTGCCACTGCAGTGATTTGAATATTCGCGGATTGTTTAGCAAATAACTGGCGTACTCGTTTGCCGAATGAGTGTTTCAAGATAATCATAGAGCATTTACCAGTACCGTATGTGTCCGATATTCCATCAGTGATTAATGCGCCATGGTCATTGCAGTCGTATTTTTGATTATACGCGTATGGAATGGTCTACTCTCGCAAAGCCTAAGACGTATTTTACGCTAGCTATACGTATGTCAAATAGGTATATGAAAGAAATAGAGCCTTAAAGTATAGCGGCTGACGCATTGCGTCGTAAATTCCCGCCCGGGCGGCGGCCGTGTGCACCTTGAACCACACGTGGAGCGTCAGGGCCGGCGTCTTGGATTGCATCGCGCAGCGTGTAACCCGACAACCCCACCTGCAGAGCGCATCCACTCGGGCAAGTCGGGGCCGCTGTTGCTGGCGCCGTGCCTCCATGTTTTTCTTCCTATGTTTGTGATGTTTTCAATGCACCTAGCAAGCAGCGAACAGAGCGTTCATATTTCGGCGCGAGTGAGTGCAATCAGTGGACTGGAACAGAAGCGCGCGGTGTGTCGTCAACAAGGGCGGACGCTTGAGAAAAAACAAATGTGCGAACGAGTGAGATGAAGAAAAGTGAAACTGTAACCCAGTTATTTGTTTCAGCATAACCTTAATATTATTCATACAACAGTGCAGTGTTTTCTCTCCATTTTTTTTTTCTAATACTTCCCTTCTTAGAGCGACAACGAAGCAGGAAGCGTCGATACGATTTGCCATATGTGGGAACGTCCATACATGTGCGGACCGACGTTTAATTTACCGCTCAATAACCCAGCTTTAATTTAGATCACCATTGTTAAATCGTGTAAGCGAAAGTATGTGCTGCGATGCTTCGTATTCGTATAGCTTAAACGGCCTAGTGTATTTTTAAAGTGTATTTCGATGGAAGCGCACTGGCCATAGTCGATCTGAGTCACGTACGAGCCTTAATATGCCGATGCTTATCGCTCATTTTTTGCATCGCACTGCATGCGTGTCCTGCGGTAATCGTCCGTTTGAAGCCACTGTTGTTAAATTTAATACACTCGGGGGCAAAGAAATTTGCTACAACTTTCGGAATTCTCTTCACCCAGAGCAGCAGGAATCGCCACGGGAGCAGCTATGAAAGAACCTAGACCATTGCCGAAGAGAATACAAAAAATAGCAACCATTGCCTACGCACGATATATGACATGTCGTTTTGATTCTTGCTAATCTACCGGTCGGCATGGAGCTATTTATCGCCGCCGCCGCCCTGACGGACCAGCAAACGGTGGTGAACTTATTGATATTTGACGCCGTTGACCGCTTGCCGGTCTCATCCAAATGCGTCACGGTATACTTGTGGATTGATTACAGTGCCAGCTTAAGTCAATGAAGTTCTAGTGTAAAAAAGCATGGTGTAATCCCACGCAACATCAACAACAGCTAGGTGGGATTAAACCAAACACGACGGAAACCAGCACCGCGGAACTATAACTTTTTAGACACAAGATTTCCGATGCATCTAAAATTGCAAAGGTAACTTGAAAACATCGATTGTAACAGCACAGTTAACGACGTATTAAATGAGCCTGCCAACCGCAAAAGCACGCTAATGCGGTTTCCCACGGAATATTTCCAGCCACATGCTAATTTGCATCTAATATTGAGCAGTAGGTGAAATAGACAAGACAATGTTGACTAAAGTGTATACCAATGCATCTGGCGGGACATGGTAACAGAACTGACAGTATTGTCCAGCATATGGCATATATTAGCCAACGTCAGTGGAGTAATGGCTAACGCTGTTCAATATAGCCATCCTTATGAAAGGGCAATGCCAATACTGTTGATATGTAAGGTATGCCAGTGTATATCTGACAATGGCGGGCCATTGTAACAGAGCTCACATTATTGTCCAGCAGATGTCGAATATTGGCCAACATCAGTGGACTGATGGCTAATGCTGTCCGTTATAGCCATCCTTATCTCTTGGCAGCGCCAACACCGGTGATACGCCGGATATCCAGGCCCATCATTGCCATCCTCGTATAATGGTACCACCGATATTGTCAGGGCATCGGATATGACGGGCCAATGTTGTTATCAATATAAATAGGTACGAACAATATTGGTTACCAATGGAATCCTCAGGGCCAGTGTTGGACGTGTTATAGAATGGCACAACCAATACCAGCCATAAGATGGCAGCGCTGGGCCTACATAGGGCTGATCTCTGCCAACTCACTGACAATATTGGCCCGGGCTCTTGTGCTGCCTGGGCCATAAAACTATGCTTTCTGTTGGCCTGCATGGTAAGTCACCCTCAATTTCGTCTTGCTACTTTGATGCTTGAACCAGTCAAGTGATTCAACAATTGAAGTGAAAGTGAAATTATTATGGCAACTTTGGCTCCCCTACTGTGCACTCTACACAGTAGTTACCATTTGTTGCAAGACACATGCCCTGGATGTGTGTGCCTTTCTCATTCGGGTGCCTAAAGCGGTGTGCCTAAATCATTCGGACCATAACATGTGTTACATGGTATCTCACCCATTACTTTGCCACTGGCCTGGTTGAAGGTTAAGGGAGCATGTCACCGCTTGTGTAGGATGGGTAGCAAGATTTTTTTTATAACACCAGTTTCTGAGCTTGGAACTTTTCTGGTTACATGATATATAACCGGTTCTCTATAGGCTCCAAGTACTACTAGGAAGATATTTCAGGAGAGAAAAAAGTTCTGCTTGAGGAAGAATATGCTTCTACGCATTTTCGGGGATGATAGCTCGAGCATGGTATAAGAAGAGCGACTTGTCCTTCTTTTAATAAGGTAGACCTTTTTACTAGACTGTAAAATAGCATATGATAGTTATTTTAATCTGTTGTTTTAAACATGTTTCTTAAGATGTTACATATTTTTGGCAAATGATTTGAGCAATTTTCTCTTCAATTTTAGTTGCCGACTCCTTTGTGAAGTTATTTTATTTGTACTCAGTTTGCAGAGGCTTTGTTTACCATATTTTTAGGTTTGTACAATTTCTATGAACCATAGTGCTCGTTTCATTTACTGCTAGTATTTTTCATTGTTCTAATTGTGTTTTTAACAATGCAGCTGAAAAGGCCTGCCATCCACATCAACCTATTGCGCTGAAGAGGACCGGCGGATGCCTGTGTGCGGATCTTGCGGCGCAGAGGGCGACAAGAAAGGTCGAGTCAATGACATTGAACATTCTCTTGACTCAGATATCAAAAGGATTCTATCACTGCAATTACCGCACATACCATCTTTACCAGGCAACAAGGCTTGCTTTTCAGCCACTTAGTGTATACAAAATAACACCCCCAAAGTCTAGAACACCTTATAATTTGAGGAAAAGGGTGCTCTTTACCTTTTAGAAATTTAGAGATGGAAGGTAGCATAGTGCTGTATTGCATGACTAAGAAATAAAATTTGATGCTTTGTCAATTTTTACAAACTATGCATCTGCAGTATGTGCAAACACATTTCATGCAAAATTTTTATCAGACATTTATCCATTGCTTACTCGAATCTTAAAAGTAAACCTGTTTGTACTCTAGCTACGATTGCTTGATAGCCAAAAGAAACTTTTGTACGCACTAAGTTGTCTGAGTTGTGATACACAAGATAGGCATCACGTTACACTAGTTTCCTATCACTGGGCGCTTTGTGCCCATGAAGCTGGTAAATTAGATTCAATTATGGAGCACTTGAATGGTAGGTGGGCGACACAACTCGCCTGAACGCCATCTAAAATAGTCGACTTAGTCTTTTCCAGTGATGATTATTATATATTGTGAATCTATGCTATGGTGGTGCTGCATTCTAGGTACCTAAAGACTTGTTTGTAAAAGAGTACTAAGCAAAATTCATCACAGTTCCTTCACAAAGGCTGTCGGGCATTCCTAGTCGACGCTGGGAGGAGGCGAAAATATATATTTGGGCACCGGATCTTCAGTAAAGTAGTTCAAAAACTGTTAGACTGCCAAACTAGTCTCTCTGGAGCTCAGTATTGTGCTTATCCATGATTGCAAATACTTCACAACTTTGTAAATTAAAGCCCCACTCCACATAAAGTTTAAATCTGTAGGACATACAGTGACAATTTTTCAGTTAAACATTTTCTGGTACCTCACGTACCCCACACATTCTAGCCTATGGTCTTAAGCTTGGTTTCTTAACTTAAAAATGATTTATGAAGACGAGCAGGCTTCATGCATCTTTATACAAGCCCATCAGTTCATTGCCAACCTCTTCGGCATTTCATCTACCGTTCAGATATTGAGCTCAATTCCTTCAAACCTTCTGTTGTTGGCTTTGGTAAGCCCAGCAAGGGTTTGCTTGATTGAAGTTCTTACACTGTAGTTCATCCTCGTGACATTTCTTTGTGCTTGGGTTTTCACGAGTGTCGCATGGCTATGCAAAACAGAGTGGTGTCTGTGTGCTGTGCGATGTCAGTGCATGTTGAAGAACCCCAGGTGGTTGAAATTTCCGGAGTCCTCTACTTCGGCATCTCTCATAGCCTTAGTCGCTTTGGGACATTAAACCCCACAAACTTATCGCATGGCTACTGCTGATGGAGATTGGTGTTCATTTGTAAAACAATACTTTGGTGAGTGCAATAATATATTTCCAGTTAATATGTTATTGTTCTGCAGTAGTGATTCTGGAGGTCTGCACTCACATACAGATGCACGCCTCCATTACCCGCCTAGGCAACTTCCTCTACTATAGGCAAATCCCCTCCTCCCCCCAATTTTGGAAAAGCGTTCAGCCACCCATGCCGCTGCATGAACGAACATGGGTGCCATTCAGGAATACGTAACAGCACTTTGTAACAATACAACCGAGTGCCATGGGAAATGCGCATTCTCCTTACCTTCTCTGATGAGGCGACAGAGTGCCTGAGGAAGCAGCTGAAACATCACTCTGGCATAGTACAAAGCATGGGAACTAGAATCTCCCATCCTTTCCTGCTCCGAGCCCTGAATTGCCTTGGGCATAGAAGCTTTGCAGCCCTTTTTATGTTGTTCTTGGCATCCACGTGGAAGCACATCAGTGGAAAGAATCAGTGGACCTGGGATTCGTATATTCAGGTTTTAATAAGCTATCATCAGGGACATGTGCAATTTCTCGTTGCCGTACTTTTCTTCCTTCTAAAATAAAACTTCAGATATGTAATGCATTATTCGTCTCGTGTATGAATTATTGTTCTTTAGTTTGGCTCACAACTACTAAAACAAACATGGGAAGAATTTATCTCCTTCAAAAGAAAACCATTCGTCATATAGCAAATCTTGGTTACTTAGCCCATACTCGACAAGCTCTCCAGACATATAATGTAGTAAGGATTGAAAATATGTATGAATTTTGAATTCTGTTGTTATATTATTTTCCTTCCAGCGTCAGAACTATGATTAAAGATGCCACCCTGCTGAAAGAAAATAGACATCTAGTGAACCACGTAACACAGACAAGTGGCTGGTCCACTAAAGCTGCACTGCATGAGTGTCTTGTAGTTATGTAACCCGATGATATCCTCCATAGCTATAAAGTTCTGTTTTATTTTCATTCATTTTCATTTCGCACTTACAGTGCTGTTAAAGTATGCACTATCTGCGGTCATTTTTTTTTCAGTGATTCTGTGAATATATCCTGCTAGTTTGTTTTGCTTCTAGAACTGATATTTAGATGTTGTTGTGATATTACTATGTTTCCATTGCATTGCTAACCGTGATCCGGTTAGCTGCATTTAAAACTATAAAAAAATGTATTTGCTTCTTGTATTTGTATGTATATTATTTTATTGTATGCTGGCCTGCTTTATAATGGCTGCATGGGTCTCGTCAAGCTGTTTACTCGTAGCGTTTAGCTCAGGCAGCTGACCAGAACATTCTGGGAAATAAAATTGGAATTGAATTTGACTAACAACACGTGTGTCTATGGGGCAACAGGGTGCAGGAGGCAAGTGGGAAGACAACCTCCTGATATGAGAGGGTTCTATACCTTACCGGCGAAAGTGCTACTGTATTTGTTTTTGATGTACAGTTCATATAGTGGGGCCCTGGGTAGGGCCAGACTAGCAATACGAATTGACTTGTAGGCCCGGTCACTGGAAATTACTGTCCTTATTTCTTTGTTAACCAAGTGATTGAAGAAAGGGTAGTTCACTCCCTTCTAAGCTTGGACTCTATTTATAGTCATGCAAGATGGTTAGGTTGTAACCATTTAGGTGCTTAGGCCCTAACCAGTTAAGTAGCAGAAAGTAGTGATTTTTGTTAATTCATCTTTGGTCCTCCCAGTCTTACTCTGAATATATATTATGCTCTAAATATATGCTCTGCTACTATCATCTTCAAGCATGCCTCCTGGTCTTCCATGTCGAACTACACGACTGATATGTATTCTGGTGTTTGTTGAAGATAACATCTTTGGCACTGAATGGCACTGTGCTCCTTTCCAAAAGTGATGACAGGGCCACTTTATGTGTTTGTCATAGCTGTTTAAAGATCAGGACACAGAATAACAGTGCAACTCTCATGGCGAAAACTAGTTTATCATTCCCTGGTTGTAATAAAAATATTTCAAGTATAATGTCTTGAGTGTGCGCTCTCATGAGAAAACAACACAGTTCCTGCTCACTGCAAGCTGATTGCAGCAATGATGGAGTTGTAGCAGGAAAACATTGCTCTAAATATTAAACATTGATGGATAATACTTATGTGTCAACCCCAAGTGAAAGCATGAAGTGTGGCTTCAGTGACAGTAGAAACACTATGTTCCAGCCAAGGGCTGTGCTAATTATGTTTTCTATATGTGGTAAGTAGTTTTGCCTTTCATATAAGCTGCACGGTAGAGCAACTAATAATGTGTACTTATGCTTTATGGTACATAGCTGCCATATCTCATGTTCTTTCTTTAGCTGATGCTCATTTATAGTTTCACACAACTCGAACAATGCTGCGCTTGCTGCTGTTGCCTACATAGCTTCCAAAGATGTAAACTGGAAAAGTGAGAATGGTGCAGAAAGCAATACGTTTCAAGAGAACTATGTTGAGCGCAGACAGTCATGTACAGTATGTCGCTACAATTTAGACATTGATGCAATAGCCCTTTGTTAACACCAGTGTGCAAAATTACTGAAAGCAGTTTGTGACACCTTTCACAGCTAACTTGTTGTCGAGACTGCGTGGTTTATTTAGCGCTTAGCGGGATATTGCAGGGGAATGTGCGGCTGGGCGTTAATGTTGAAATGCTTTGCTGTAAAGAGAACAAGCAATCTGATATCAGGTGCAGGAGGCACACGGCAATTACTGCTTGTGCCTTTAACCTTGTATTTAGCAGCACGAAATTAGAGCATTAGAGAAGTGACAAAAGGAAGCGTTGGACATCTGTTATCAAAGAAAAACAAGGTTTGAGGGGAAGCCTCAGTTTGGAAGCAAACATTTCAACAAGAGGACTTCTCTTCGTCCAGGTGAAGACCGATCATCTTGTTGAATTGTTTGCTTGTAAACAGGTTCGTGCTCAACCCTTGTTTGGTTTTCTTTGATACTGTGTATACATCTTCCCCTCATTCTGGTGAGTGCTTATGCACACTTGTGCACGGCATATGCAGAAAAACGTTCAAGAAGTTGTGGAATTAAGTAAATACTAGCTGCTGTTGAGAAAGCCATCTCCTTTAATAGTGTGTCATCAAACATGAAAACCTAATGAGTGTGTTGGCTTGCTCGTTAAGCTGATAAAGCTCCTCTTGACATCTGTTTTATGAGACAGCCTTTAGAGCAGCTGCAAATCGTTTCTTGCAATTAACTCTCAGGTGTCCAAGAAAGCACACTCTACGTATATGCAAGGAAGGTTGTGTACATTAGTTTTGTATGGCCAATCTGCATTCACTTTCACTTATTCACATGGGTTATTTATGCTGCATTTGATGAGGTGATGTGTGGATATATCTGTAAAATTATTCATTAGTTTTATTGATATCCTTTTCTTAATGTGCAATGTTTACTTCACTTTTACTTCAGCATACTTCACATGTATGGAATATCTAAAACTAACCTTGATTGTGGCAAGACGTATGAAGGGCCATCAGGAACTTGAGTTCAAAAGATGAGCTCATCTAAGTTGCATTTTGAGCACGGATAAGCTGTTGATTTCAATATCTTTTTGAGTTAATTCAACAACCGCTTGATTGTTTGATTAATATAGTAATTAAGCTAATTCTGGATCTGATGTGTGTATGTATATGCATGTATGTATATATATATATATATATACATGACTACATACACTGCTCCTTTGGTAATTGGCGATGTGTGATACACATGCGGGCACTTGGCCAAATGAGCGCCCGAAGCGGGCTTTGTCCCTGGCGAATTACCGTTTATTTGAGAATACATAAAAAAAAGATGCCGCGGCTCAATCGGTTCACCGCACGTAGTCGTCACAGACCTGTCGCCGACAAAACTATACCGATTCGGGGATCTTATTCAAGTGTGATAAGCTGCGACGCGGAAGGTGAGCGGCCGCACATAGGCGAACGATCACGCAACGGGCCCAATTCTCGTAACGTGCGCCGTCCAAGATCGAGCACACTGTCGCGCGCTTCGTGGCCTGCAAATCTCGAGACGCCTTCTCGACGCGGCCAAGAATTCAGCCGATCGTCGTAGACAGCTCCCATACGTGCATATGCGGATGACTTTTTTAGCAGAACGAGGCTGAAAAGCGCCATGATCAAGCTGTCGCAACTAACAGTGGTTCGTACGTGTGCTGATATCGACGTATGCATGCGACGCGAGAAGTCGAGCTGCGTAGTACGTATTGTTTACAGGTACTTATCCGTAGGTGTTCCGTGCCTGTAGAAGGCAGTTGATACCAAGAAAGGAATGACGAAAGAAATGAATAAAATGAGAAATGAAATGAAAAAAACTGACGAGGCTATAATAAATTGTCGACTGCACTTTCAGTGCGTTCCGCGGAGATTGGAAATGCATCGATTCTCTGGCGCCGATCGCTAGAGCACGAAGGAAATACATGAAACTATGTGCCACTGTGCTGACACGAACTGCGGAACGCTGCTGAATCGGTTTTCCGTTGGTATTTTTCCTTTTTTTTTGCGGTGCTACGAGCGCTGTGCTAGCGGGTTTCCATAGCGCGAGCAAGGGCGTCTGCTACTGGACCTCTTTGGCGCGTTGCATGGTTTCGCCGCCAGGTGCCGCATGGATTGCTGGAATCGCGAATACCCACTGCAGGACGAAGGCCTCTCCCATATTTCTACAATTAACTGGTTCTGTGCCAGCTGCATCCACTTCACCCCCGCGAACATCGTAACCTCATCCGCCCACCTAACTTTCTGCCACCCCTGCTACGCTTTCCTTCGCATGGAATCCAGTTTGTTACCCTAAGCGACCATCGGTTATCCTCTCTTCGCTATACATGTCTTGCCCATGCCCATTTCTTCTTCTTGATTTCCACTAGAATGTCAGTACCTTGAGTTATTTTTCTGACCCACTCTGCACGCTTCCTGTCTCTTAATGTTACCCCTACCATTTTTCGTTCCATAGCCCTCTGGGTTGTCCTCCTTCATGTACGGCTCGTCAACCCCCTGATCACAGCCGAGGTTTCAACTGAGTGAAATGCTTTTTCGTACGAAATGAATGCTGTGTATAAGGGCTGGTTATATTCCGAGCATTTTTCTGTTACCTGGTTGATGGTATGGATATGATCTATAGTAGAGTACTGTTTCCGAAAACCTGCTTTATCCTTTGCTTGAGTGCAGTCTAAGGTTGTCCTGATTCTATTAGCGATTACCTTAGTAAATACATTATACGTAACAGACATTAGGCTGATTGGTATGTAATTTTTAAGGTCCTTAGAGTCCATTTTCTTATGAATGAGGATAATGTATGCATTGTTCCATGCTTCCGGTACCGTCGATGACACCAGGCACTGCCTATACAGGGTGACCAGTTTTTCTAGCACGATATCCCCCCATCCTTCAGCAAATCTGTAGTTATCTGATCCTCTCCAGCTGATTTCCCCCTTTTCATAGTTTCTAATGCTTTCTTGACCTCGTCCTTCGTCACTAATGGAACGTCTATCTGTTTTTCCCTACCGCCAATCTCATTACGATCCTGACTACTTTCGCTACTGTAGAGATCTTTATAGAACTCCTCGGCTATTTTGACTATATTGTTCGCATTCGTGATGACATTGCCCGCCTTGTCCCTATCTGGTTCACATCTGGTTTTTGCCTATGCCCCATTTCTTCCGTACCACTTTAAGGCTTCCCCCGTTCTTTACAGCATGCTCATTTTTCTCCATGTTATACTTCCCCTTACGGAAATGCCATATCTGGACTTATAAAAAAAATCCAGATCAGGTATATCAGGGATTGGGCAGATATGGTATATTAGAACAGATCTGGGCCAGATAAGGCATATCTGCCCAATTCCTGATTTCGAGTAACAGATAAGGCATATCTGGTTGTATATGCCTGATCTGCCCAATTTCTGATTTCGAGTACCAGATAAGGCATATCTGGTCAGATATGCCTTATCTACCCAATTCCTGATTTAAAGATCTAGCCTGCATGGCAGGTAGGTTTTCAACTATAGATCTATATATCTGCATATCAACATAACACTTTATTACAACACACACAAAACAATTTCAGTATTCTAGCTAAACGCACGCTCAATCAAATTTGCCATGGGAAACCTGAATTTCCCCTTTTATTTCAAACCTTACATCAAAATAGCTTTGAAACCACAGGTTTTCTTTTTTCTCTGCCTATATGGAATCGCTCAAAGGCGGTCCTGAATTACGTGTGACCCGCGGTATATATACCGCGGGTCAAAGAGATGCTCATCTGTTAGTAAATATTGAGATTCTACTCATTTACGCGCGATACTATAACAAACTAACGAGATATCTGAACAGAATAATGTCTACACGAGAAGCTAAAGTGAAATACATTAACCTATTAAATTAGATGTTACATTTTTATTCTGCTCTTTTACACACAGAGCTTTAACCAGTAAATGCTTTTAGTTTGAGCTGGTTTACTTGCAAAGCTAAATAAAATAAACGGCTATTAATCGAACTAGACTATTAAAATGAAATTTGAAGGTTTGTCGACATCCGGAAAAGGTACCGCTAAACTGTTCGGGCGATAACACACACACTGCTGGGACTGCTGATAATACCTAAACCTTAGCAAAGTACATATAGGCTGTCAGGAAGTACTGGTGTTACCTTAAGCAGAGATTGCAGTGCAAAATGAGCGAACGCGCCTAATTAACTCGTGGTTGCTTTTCAAATGAGGAGAGAAAACAAAAAAAGCATGTCCGATGGCATTTGTCATGACAGCGACAACTCTGCCCCTAAACCAAATCAAGCATGAAGCTACTTAGGTAGTGCAAATAATAATAATAATAAACAATGCAGGACCCTATCCACTCACTGAAATTTGTCAAAATTGCTAGAGCGAAAGACAAATTAGCAACGAAATGTACAGAAAAATATCACATACTGGCAATTACCATCCAATTTACTGATTGGAAAATTAATTTTCCAGTCAATAAAGTGAACAATATCCTGAGGCTGGCAAGTGCTAGTTCCCGACAAGAAGTCCCACGCTCACGGTTTTGGTGATCGGGCGCGAAGATCAGGCGGCACGATGAGGGTGCGATCCGACACAATGATGAACATTTGGCCAGGGCACCCAGCGCAGAATCCCCGAAAAGCTCAATCGACCATCAGGTTCGCTGCTAAGGCTGGGGAGGCAGCTTCCACCCGCAGTGGGACACAGTAATTTCCTCTGTGCCGACGGTCAGACTGAAGCTCTTGTAGGTTTGCTGTCGCATTTTTGTTACATGCACACAGCTAATAGCGAACAGGCGCTGACACATGCACACACACCAGCATACACAACATGCATCACGCCCGCCAGCCGCACCGAACTCCGATGTCTGCCACCGAAAAGGAACGAGATACCAAGTTCTTAGGCGCACGGAGCTGAAAGGGGGAGGGGAAAGACGCAAGCACACACAAAACAGAGAGCGCGAGGCCTACGCGGTATAGAGCGTGGCAGCGAGGAGGAGAGATGAAATGCGAGCCAGCGACGCAGGGGCCGCCGCTGTCTGAGAGGGAAGAGGGGAACGCGAGAGAGGAGGAGTCACTGCCTAGCCACTGCGGCCCTCGACGAAGCAACCGCCAGCTGTCTCTGAGGGTGAGTCACCGTCTGACAGCGCGGAGGGTGCCGTATACTGAACTGCCATCATTTTCTTGATATTTTGAATCGCTCAACTTAACCGACCATGCTTTTGTGCACCGGACTGCGACCGCATTTTAAATGAAAATGCGAGTTAGTAGGCGGAAAGAGGAGCATGTATCTATAACCCAGCGCCCTCCTGGAATAAGGATCACATGGTGTAATAATTATAGTGCAGCGAAATCTGCAGAATATTTGAAATATGAGTCGTAGCTATTTTCTAAATTGGATACAATTAACACGCAGGCCATGCTAAGTGTAGAAAAATTGAAGCTCGACCACATGATGCCAATATTGGATATTTGCAGAAAGTAGACGAAGGCCATATATTGCTAATATACAATAGCTATAGCGCCTACATAATTAAGGTCCCGATGAGGTTATATAAAGTCCTGTTGATGCCAGGCATATGGCCCTGGTCTGTCTATATAAGGTCATGACGATGCCATATATGCCCTTTATCAGGCCACATAAGGTCGCGAGGATACCATATATGCCCCTGATCAAGCCATATAAGGTCCCGTTAGCCGCTCAGATATGGATTATATGTTGCATGATATGGCCAAATCTGAGCCATATAAGGGCTACATTTTGCACATATATGACCTTATCTGGCCCAGATAAGGACTTATTTGCTGCCTTATATATTTGTATCTGGCAGCATATGTTCCATATCTGAAGCAGATATGGGATTTTTGTAAGGGTCCTTATATCGGCCACCTTGCGCTTATTGATTAGCTTTGATATCTCGACCAATTCTATCTGGTCTATAGGATTGGAAGCTTTCATACCCTGGCGTTTCTTAATAAAATCTTCCCCATAGACAGCTTACCGGTATCCTCTCTAACTATCCTATCACCTACTTCTACAGCGCACTCAGTATTATTATCTCTGAAATTATTGTTCATTGCTTCTAGGGTAATGACGCCATCCTCGGTTAGAGCTGAATATCTGTTCTGTAGCGAGATCCTGAACTCTTCTGCCCGCCCCCCTCACCGCTAATTCGTTGAAGGGATTCTTTCTTACGCAAAAGGAACGCAACAGATTACTGTTGCGTTCGTTTTTCAGATTTAGGCTAATTCGGGACCTCACCATCCTGTGGTCACTGCATCGCACTTTTCCGATTACCCGTCCTACAACATCTCGCATAATCACCATCATCATCATCATCATCATCAGCCTGACTATACCCATTGCAGGATGAAGGCCTCTCTAATATTTCTCCAATTAACCCGGTCTGTGCTAGCTGCATCCACTTGACCCCTGCGAACTTCTTAACTTCATCCGCCCACCTACCTTTCTGCCGTCCCCTGCTACGCTTTCATTCCCTTGGAATCAAGTTTGTTACCCTCAGCGACAATCTGTTATCCTCTCTTCTCGCTACAAATCTGGCCCATGTCCATTTCTTCTTCTTATTTTCCGCTTTGTAATAGCGGGGGTTCAACACAGTATGAAGTCAATTTCACTTTTAATCTCCCCCGTTAGGACTTTCCCATGTCCCTTTCCGGTTCTTCCGTTTGCTGAAGAAGATATTCATGATTCTTAACTTATAACGCTCTGCAAACTCAACTAGTAAGTCTCCCCTGCGATTCCTAGAACCAATGCCATAGTCACCTACTGCCTGGTTTCCTGCCTGTTATTTCCCTACCTCGGCACTGAAGTCGCCCATTAGTACAGTATACTGCGTCTTTACTTTTCGCATTGCCGAATCTATACATCTTCGTAGAAGCTTTGAACTGCCTGGTCATCATAACTACATGTAGGTGCATAGGCCTGTACAACCTTCAGTTTATATCGCCTATTAAGCCTAATAACGATGCCTGCCACCCTCTCATTAATACTATAGAATAATTCTATATTACCCGATATATACTTATTGACAGGGAAACCTACTCCTAGTTGTCGCCTCTCTGGTAAACCTCGATAACACAGTACATGCCCATCCTTCAGTAGAGTATATGCCTCATTCGGCCTCCTAACCTCACTAAGCCCTATGACATCCTATTCCATGCCCTCTAGTTCCTCTAACAGCACTGCTAAACTAATTTCACTAGCTAGAGTTCTAGCGTTAAACGTTGCCAGGGTCAGTTCCCAATGGCGGCCTGTCCAGCGGAGCCAGGAATTCTTAGCACCCCTTGCGGCGTCACAGGTCTGACCGCCGCCGTAGTCAGTTGTTCCGCAGCCACTGGAGACTGAGGGCCGGGGTTTTATGAAACTAATCGTGAGAGGTTGCGGCCAATACGGCACAAGGATGACCAACTCCTGTTCTGCTGAGGGAAGCGTTGCCGGAAGTGTTCACCGGCATCAGGTCGCACCCCAAACCTGATTTTATGAAATTCCATAAACGCGGATATTTTTTTCTTTATCCGGTGAAGAATTGCGCGGCACCGGGATTTGAGCCCCGGTCCTTTTCCATGCAAGGCGGATGTTCTACCTCTACGCAATAGCTGCAGCCTAATTTATAATAATCTATAAAATCTGTACTTGCCAAAACATGCATGTGACATGATGCGACCAGGGCCAACGATAGCTTGCACCAATGCCGTCGCATGGGCTGGGCGGCTAAAAACGCACGGTGGTGAGTAGCCCTAGATGGCTGCGAGCGGTAATTTTTTAAATTATTTGTATATTCTAGATAATACGCAGAGCTTTTTGAATATCATCTCAATGTACACTATGACCACCTCTAAACACCTATTGCATCAAACTACGACCGTAAATGACGTTTCATGGGCCCTTTAAGTGTTTAGACGTCGTGTTTTTTAGCGCAGTAAATTTTTCAATCATGTCTAATTACCAACTCGCCCAACTTTCTACCTTACTGGAATAAAATAGCTTCATATGGTCTAAACTATCCATCTTTAGTTCGGGAAGATATATATTATTGCAAAGTAGAAGATCGGCAGTGGCGCCAGAGGTGCCCTCGCACTAGGCCAGCTCTAAATCATATTTCACCTTGGTGCCACGTTGTGCCGTCTTGATTGTCGCCACGAAACATTTTGGTTGGAGGGGCGGTGTACGCCATCCCACTTGGAGCAACGACTTCATCCGTACGCCGGGACCATCGACCAAAACCCGGGAATATTGCCGCGCAGCATCGCTCCAGCCCTTCCTGCCCATATACCGCAATATTACCGCCGCCCCACCCGCTGCCCGGATCTGAATACAAGGTGCACAGACGGACCAACCAAAGCTGAGACCATAGTACCGACCCAACGACCCGAATGAACCGAAGGACATGAACGCGTCACCCTCGCCCAGCTGCCCGACGCGACCTTGAACCATCGGTCCCATGGATGCTTTGGGGGCGGATGGTTGAAGAGCTCCAGGGGAGGCAGATCACCGAAGAATGACCATGGTCGTCATCACCGTGGTGGCAGGCAAATCATTCTCTTCAATCTTTTCTTCGATACCCTCACCGTCACGTCACCGCCGACTTGAACAAACCTATCGGGAAGATCGCTCGGTGGCCCCGAAAAGTGTTGCGATGATCGGCAGTGGCGCGAGAGGAGCCCTCTCGCTAGGCCAGCCATTCTCTTTGTCGCCATGCTGCACAGTTTTCGTGCGTGTCGCCACGTAACAATATCTATATAGTTGCATGGAAAGAGGAAATTCATTTCTTTCGGGTACATTTATCTTCAGCACCACTTTGAAAATTGATGCCAACATTTTGATTCCTATGAGGTTGATGTTGAGTTACTGCTCAATAATTACTGCGATAAAGAAGTCTTCAGCCTCAGACTTTCTTGGCAGAACATGTCAGTGTCTAAGCGCAGTCTTTACGATATCATCGCAGCGGCGACTGATTCGTAGCTTGCACTTTAGAGTTGTTTAAAATTAATCGACGGTAGTCTTACTTTTTGTAAAGTATGCAAAGCTCTCGCACTGTCTAAAATAGACGCGTGGACAAGTTGGTGATCCATTGAGGGCAAATCGCGCAGGTAGATGATGATTGTTTTAGTATTGCTTCGGTGGCTCTAACAGCGAAGGAATTGAGGTTTCTGAATGCAAGGCAATGACGCCGCTGTTGTCATCCGCAGTTGGTGATATTATCTATGTTTATCAGTGTCTTTCCCAGTATATATGTTGTCGGGACAACCTGGCGGGACAGCTCAGTTGCAAGTAACAGCGCTCGTTTGTGCACTACTTATGTCCTCCTCTTTTTTGTGCTATTTACCCTCAATCCCTCGCACTGTGAAACTTATTGGCATTGCGAAAAATATTTATACTACTAGTTTAAAATGGCTTATTTGCAACTCTAATTAACGACTGCGGCCGCTGCGTTGACAGGAAAGCATGAGCACTCACTTAAGGCCAAAGGGCGAAGGAATGCCGGGATAATGAAGCATAAGGCATTGTGGGGATACAATAGGTATGAGGTTTTGAGGGGTATTTGGAAAAGAATTATGGTGCCCGGACTTACTTTCGGAAATGCGGTTTTCTTCCTAAAATCAGAGATACAGTCTACATTAGAAATAAATCAGAGATCCGTTGGACGATTAGCACTAGGTGCCCACGGCAAAACTACAAATGAGGCGGTACAGGGAGATATGGGCTGGGCATCTTTCGAAGTACGGGAAGCTCAGAGTAAAATATTATATGAGGAACGCCTGAGGAAATTAGACAGTAACAGATGGTCAGCTAAAGTATTTAAATACCTGTGCTTAAAAAGCGTAGACTCACAATGGAGGAAAAGAACTAGGAAACTAACTAGTAAGTATGCTAGTCACAAGGACGGAGAAATAAAGAGCATTAAGCAACAGGTGAAAAACACAGAAGGTAAAAATGGGATAAATTCGATGGAAAAGAAACAGTGTGGAATTATACCGAAAGTGGAAAATGCAGATCAGGAAGGAACATTTCTTTGATAACTCAAGAGACAGTGCCCTACTTTTTGAAGCTAGATCAGGGTGCCTTAGAACACGCAGCTACAACTACAAAAAGAAATTTACCAATGGAGATGAAGCATGTGCTGTATGTGGAAACTCCAGTGAAACAATTTTACCATATTATACTCGAATGTCATGGTATCCATCCGGGAGTTGATGCAGGCGCAATTACTGCTCCTGAAGCTCTGGGGTTTAGAGATAACAGTGGCCGGTTGAATAAACCGGCGGTGGAAACTAGCAATAATCGACTGGAAGATTGGTGGCTTAAAGGCAGAGAAGTGACATAATGTTAGTAATGTAGGATCAAAAATTTAATAAATAGAATGATGGTTTAGTTAACCATTCTAAATCAATAATTAAGATATAGGGAGAAAAAAGAGCATGACAGCTACTGCTACCACCCCGTTTTAAAGGGGACGCTCCTATATTCCATCCATTCCATCCATCCATCCACAGTACTTTAGACAGTACAGTTGACAGTACTAATGAGGCGGTACAGGGAGATACTGTAAAAACAAAAACACCTTATTAGGTGTTTTCGCATGTCTATAACTAACACCCTTGATAAAAAAGTGGCTTCAGAGTGCCAGTACACCCTCAAAGATGGTGCTTCGGTTGGTCAAAACACCCTTCTATGGGGCCAATGCACTGGGGTGTTTTCATCACCGTTACACCCTATTGCAGGGTGGGAGCAGCGGCATTGCCCCCTTACACCTCTTGAAAAAAAGCAGTGCGGAGAACCTGCCTATATTGCGTTCCCTAATTAGGAATTACTTTTGCCCCTACACATTCTTTAATGCTTTTTCTATGTGCACATTTGCAATCAAGCTTAATTGTATACCTGGTAACCACCTGCAATGCCAAATGAGTATGTAAAAAGACGCTGCATGCCATTGTTTTGACCTCACGAATGGCCTATACCAGTATGATTGTTTTCTCAAATTCACCAAAGCATGTTACGAAAAAATGTCACACCTCCACACACAGAAGGAAACTGGAAGTCTTTTATTCGGCATAGAAGGGTCAGGGTTCGGGCTAGTGGGATGGGGTAGGTCAGGGGGGGGGGGGGCACTTGTGTTATGTTCCTTCATTGATGCTGGCTATGGAACCTCATTTATTTAACAATACTGCCGCTCTCAACCGAGAGCCTAGCTGACAGCCAAAAACACACATGTATGTAAATACCCAAAAAAATGAAAGAAGCAAACAGTTCCAACAAATGCAAACAAAGTATACAATTTTTGTGAAGAACAGAACCAAACAATGCACACAACAGCATGGTGACATTTCGTGAAAAGCAAAAACAAAACTTTTAGTCGTATGCAACAATAATCAGAGTACACAATATTAATCCTACGTTTTGTCAGTGTCAGCATGTGCACTTGCATAAAATTCGGCCTTGTGCGATGAAATAAAGCGTCGTGCAGTGCATTTTGGCTTCGACACACAGATGCCCAAATAGAAGTGCTCTATAAAGCCGCACAAATAATCGGACACCTTGTCATATGCCAGATAGAACAGCCAAAATCCACCCATTATTAAAACAATACCCTAAGTAGAGTCGATGACTCGAAGAAGCTTCCATTGCTCAATGAAGGGTAAATGCTCTTCAGCTTCTTTGATGCTGCTCCCAGTATATCCGACGCACGGCGTGGCAGGCTTTTCTTCCTGTTCCTTGATAAAATTGTGAAAGAAGTGCATAAGAGAGCAGCTGCATAAATGTGCACTGCGCATGGCAAAATCAAATTCAACATATTTTCTATTCTATATTTAGAATACACCAATGCCCCTTTAGTATACAGCAGTGTGCTGGAAAAGGGCCCCATCGGAAACCACTGGTGGTTATCTCACAATTAACAATGCAGAGTATACTGTTATGGTTGGTTCAGGAGGCACAAAGCTGGCATTCCTTGAACTAGTCATAAATGAGAGCACGTAAGGTCAACCCATTTTTATTCATGCAGCATGCTGTCGCATATTTTTAGATTATGCAAGCTATTTTGTCAAATAAAAATGGCTATACTCATCAAAAGCACCTGGGTCAAAGAACTTTCATGTTGACCAAGAACTTTTCATTCACATGAACTGGAATATTTAATATGATAGTTAAAAATGTAAATACCCAGTAGCTTGTTAAAGTATGCAGAAGGAAAAAATACCAGCTGGATTTCTATCACTCCCAACAGCATTCACATAATTTCAACCAGAAAAAAATTGTTTCAAACATGGTAACAAATTAAATTATTCTAAACTGGCAACGCAGGCCAAAAGGCAAAAATACTGCCTTGTATTTTACGTGATGGTTTAACAGCATTTGTAAATTGGACTACCCTATTAGAAAACCCAACACCTTCCAGTGCAAAACCAATTCTTTTTTACACATTTCTGTTGTGTACGCTGGTGCTCTGCGAGATTCAGCGAAGCTGTGACGCGAAGACACTAGCTGCAATTGTATGATGGAAAAAAGTACTGACATTTTCTTTACAACGGCGCAGATGCATTGCTGGTATCCCCCAATGCACTGAAACAAGTGCTGAATGGATGCTGGGGCTGCACTGGTCCCAGTATCATTTTTGAAATAGGTAGAGAAATGGGGCAAATGAATAACAGTGCCCAAATAAGCACTGTTTTCTTGGAACTCAATGTGTACTTGAATATAAAATTAAGGCAGTTTATTTTTTCCAGCATTATTGGAAGAGCATCTTTCTCAAGCAACCATGATCGGTGAAGTTCTGATCCTCAGATTACCCACTTCTGAATATCTTGCAACTGAAAATGAAATTAGTTATAGGCTACCTTCAACATTTGTAATGGTTTGTTAACAGCACAGGTACACGGTGTTTACTACTAAAATATTAACAACTGGCTCAATTGAAGGCTTCACACAAGGCCTACAGCATACCCTGCACTGGCAAAATAGATACTGCAGAACCCAACAAAAAATGTGGAAAGTACTTAGCGATGGGGCACTACAAAAAAAAAACAACAAAGTGCATGTAATATATAACACATAATGCGTTTCTGAACTTTTGCACTCCTCCTTGTGCTAAGTATGAAACAGCTGAGCCCTAGGTCATCGGAATGTTTCCTGAAGTGTTTACATTTAAGTTTTAGTTACAAGGAAAAAGTTTTCTCACTGCTTTATGTGGCAGTTCTGAAACTTCATCACACATTATTTATTGAAAGTGTACACTGGAGCTTTGAGTTGAGCGAAAATTACGTGTGTAACAGCAGACCATTACCAAACAACCACACAGCAGAAGCTCCAAAAAATGTCAACACTGAAGCATGGCATGTTAAAACATTTTCCACGAATAGCAAATTGTATGCGTAGACATCCAGAGCATCAGTGGTGAGCCTCCAGAGGCAGCAGAAAGCCCAAGTGTTCAAGAAGTTGTAATCGTTATAGCGGCAGGCAGTCTGAGCACTTTGAAATGCTAAAGGTCCGATTACTAAATATATGTTGACTAACTTGAAATGCAAAAATAACAATTTGGATTTATTGAGAATGTCTACTATAATAAGAATGTCTACTGACAATGCCACATGGTTAATGCATGAAATGTTAGCATCTGTAGTTGAAGGCATTACATTTATACAACACAAACCTTGAAACACAGCAGTATTTTCTCCCAACCAATGTGGTAAACGTAATCTCAGAAGCATTAAAATTATTACATCATTTCAAACTTGGCTAGCAAATTACAGCATTTTTTAAAGCACTATTAAACTGCATTACCCACCTTCAGAAGCCTGACAATACGACAAATTTTTCTTTTGAAGCAGTCTTAGATTTATATATTCCAGAGATTAAGAACATGTTAGGTACTAGCATGCATGAGCAGGTTGAGAGACCCCTTTCCAGCACATGCTGAACCCCACCAAGCTGCCTGCAAGAGCCATCTGATAGAGCATTGCTGGTCCACTGCAGCAGAGTGCTTAGTCAAATGGCACACTGCACCAATCTCGACATTACCAGTGCTTCATCAGGTGACTCTTGTATGCAATACAACGTGGTAAGCATGTGATGGCAGGGGTCTCTTACAAGTGCTTTTGATTGTACTTACAGTGCAAATAACCCTTTCACAGGAAAGAATTCACAGTTGTGATAAAAACCTGTGTATTATTTCGATTTGAATTATGAATCACTAATACATATTACAAATTAGACTACGCCACTTTAGAAGCAAAGAAAATTCGCTAATAATGTCGGTTTCAAGTAGGCTTCCTGAATATTAAAATAACAAAGAGAAAACTTACAAATGGTACAAACTAAACATCCAGAGCTCCCGGCTGGTTCCGAATGTTTGCCAAGAGTTGCAGAATGCATACTGCCTGTACATCTACAATAGAAATAAGCAACGCAACAATGGTGTACCTCCTTGTAGAGAGAAAGAGACAGCTGAGTTTCGAGGCGATAATTTAATTTCTAATTTAGGAAGGCAAATAAACAAAATTGAAAACATGTAGAGGCACACAAACTGAAAGCCAAACATTTTACAGCAGAAATTAGCAAAGCTTGTGGAGATTTGAATTATGTATCACCTAATTCTCTGCTACTAGTTGAACAGATTCGAAAAGGCTGCACCATTACAATGGAGAAGAACATTAGGTAATTTAAATATAACTAATGCAAAACTGTTACATATGAGGAAAGGCACAGGCTAGTTATGGTTTTATTATTTCTGATGCTTAGCCATGTTTTTAGTTTATCTATAAGACAATGCAATATGGCAAAAAATGTAGCTATCAGCAAAGAACTGCCAACTAGATAGCACATGCAGCAAACAGAAGGAAACAGCTTAACACGCTTCTTTCTCCTTTCAGTTATTCCCTCAGAACACACTTCGAGCACCCGGGCAATGTGCTTTTTTCTTGCACGAATGGTGTCCTTCAAAACCAAGCGAAGTGTCTTGTTAAGGCCAATTTCAACTGCCTCTTTGCCGTCCTTCTTGATCAGCATGTTGAAGTCATGTGAGAACTGCAAGTTTGTGTGAATGGTAGCCATAAAGAATTCATTTTACTCAATCTTTTAAGTAACTGAATTTTAAAAATCACTCTACAAAAGCTAAGGCAATTGATGCCTTTGTATATATCTGAAAACAAACTGGCATTAGCAAACAGCAAATACAAATATTTACTAAGGTTAGAAAACTGCAGAAACCATCAGTAGTTTGCCACTCATCACCAGACTGCAAGCATTATTAGCGAAAGTCTAATATAAAAAATAACAAAGCAAAAATTATGATCCTCCTCCCCTCAACTCGGTACACAGCTGAATGGCAATAACATATGTAATATATCTCTAAACTAAGGGTCCACGCTTAGCTTTAAAAAATTGGCTTCAATTCTTAGAGACAATTTCTACAGACATGCATCGTTAGCATATGAAAGTCAAATTTTTTTCTGTGCCCTTTAAGTCAATAAACTGCTTTTAACACATACATTACAGATATCATTAGGATGGCTTTTGTGCAAGAAATGCAAAGAGGAATAAGCATTTCCCTTCATGAAGTACAACAAAATATCAAACTAATATTTCCAAAGTGGCTATATGTCAGTAGCACAGGCATTCAGTTGCATCTACCTTCTCTATTTGCAGATTATGAAAAAATTGAACGAGGGTTGTAAGGAGCCTCAGTTTGCAAGCCGAGCCAACATTTTGAAAAGGGGTCTCTCTGGACAGCGCAATCATGATTGGCGTGGTTTAAATTTCCTTTTGCCTGCGAAGAAGAAAAGGCAGGTGGAGGAGGAGGAAACAGGGCAAGGAGTGAAAAGATGTTTCCTTCGACATAAATGCCTATGAACCTCGAACTAGTGATTCCTTGACCGGAAAAACAATAAAACGAAGCAGCAGCAGAAATGTGCAATCAGGGGGATGATGAGTGAGCACCCAAAGCAGGTTTCATGCTGATGCACAGTACTGGAAAGGGGACAGGCAATCCAAAAAGTACTGATATTTGGAAAAACACATGCAGCTTATGTTATTTCTGAGGTGGAGGGAGGGGGGAGTGTGCATGTGCTGTGAACTGTACAATTCACACTATATGGGATTTTTCCCGGACTAGTTATGATGCAGAGAGAATACGTTTATGAGATTCGAATGTTTCTTTTGAGCTATTTATTGCTTTAGGTTCCAATGTTCTAAATTCATGGATAATATGACTCTTTATATTTTCTCTCCCTTAAAAATTCAAAGCCAGACTGGAGAATAAATTTAATTTCATCAAACTTATGGCAGCGAATTAATTACGTATATTCATTACAAATTCTTTAAGCCATCAAACAAACAATCAAGTCGATTTTACCTGCTACCCGAGATTCACAAGGTTTCCACACAGGCATTGTTTACTAGAGACACCCCGGGAAGGCCCACTGTTTCTAACAATAATACGGCCACAGAATACCTGTCCGTATACCTAAATAAAAACGCAGTAGAACTCCCACCAGCTTTCTTCATTCGTGCAGGACAAACCTCACATCCTCCAAATAATTGTGCTTATTAATAACACGTCCAACCTTTCATATGTATGTATACTTGACACGCTGTCTTGGCACTCTCTACACTTTCTATCTTATTTCTGTTGAAAGTATTGATGCCTTTTCTCAAATATTATTCAACATTGCCCGACTTCGTGAATCGGAAGTTTGTCTATTGCTCCTTAAACAAGTGCCCACTTTAAATTATTCGAATTTGATTGATGTTACTACCTGCAGATATTTAGAACCTGCATGAGCCCTACATTGACACAGACTTATGTGAATATATTCACGGGAGTTCTGAAATATAAAATACTAAATTAATTCCCGAGAAAACCACCAATATAGCTTTGCAAGATTGACTACATCTTCATGTATGGCAGTACGGATTAGAATCATTGCAATCGCATCCTCTCAACAAATAATCAACACAGCAGCATTACATTTACTTGTTAGTCTTTGCAATTAAGTCAATATTCTCAATGCCAGGGCCTCTGTGAAATATGGAAAACTCAAAACTTCCTTGTGCAGAAATCCGACGAAAGCAATCATACCTAGATTTTACCTGTCATCATCCAAGACATTGTAAGCAAGGAATATAAGCAAGGAAAAGAAATTGAATCGCATTACAAAAATACCGCTGCAGCATTCTTCACAATATTGCTTCATCTGCTGAATTCTTAAAAGAGGTAGCTATTTGTTAACCAAGAAAAAAAAAATCAGAAATGGTGCTGGCCAAATATCCTAAGCGTAACCTTTAAGCAGGCACTTTGCAGCTGCAGTGAGTGCCAGTATAGAAGGAAGAGGCATTTTTTCAGTTCAGAAACACACACATCTTTGTGCATTGGCACACAGAATAATTTCAAAATACATATTGAAGAAATATTGTGTATAAGATAGCAAGTGTTTTAAACGATATTGGGAGAGACCTTGCAAGGAGAACAACCTATCAATGTCATTCATTGACTTAAAAACAAAAAAGGAAACAGCAGAAAATTTAAATGTGAACAAGTTCTTGAAAGCCACTGGAAGACATCTAGTAGGCGTCATTTCTTGTATTCAGAGGAGTGGTGAAGCTTGTATAGCATATGTTGGCGAGCTATAATTAATTACGTTTTCGAGGGCTGCATAATGCATAAAGAACACTCACACAATCCATGGTACGACCGAGTGCTCGTCTTGTATGCTCCATGTCCTGTGTGCTCTTTCACGCACCTTCACCTTTCCCTTTTATGAAGAGTGGTGAATCCTGTGAGTGGTACAAAACATATATTTTTGTATATTAATATAGTGCCCCAACTCAGAACCTTTATATAAAGAAAAATGACCTTGTCAAGTCTGGTTCAGCAATACAAAGATCAGAGAAAGAAACAGATAGCAAACGAAAAGACAACTGAGTAAGTTTCAGGACACATATACATTAGCATTTTTTTAAAGGCCCCTATAAACAAGGATCAATAATATTGTCACGCGCCTTCGTAGAACGTCGACGGAAGATGAAAAAGAGCAGTCGGGTAGATCGGTGAAGAAGAGGGGGTTCGGCATCCTGGTTTGCCAGTCTGCCGGCCCAAAGCTTGGACTTGGAATCTTTCGGACGAAATGGAATAAGTATAATACCGGTGGCATTTGTACCAATTGGGGATGGATTCCTGAAGTTGAAAAATCCAAAAATAATCCAGGAGCAGCTAAAGGCTGTCACCCCCCACTACCTAGAAATCTCTGAGGTGCGTCCGTTTGGCAGGAGAGGTATCCTATGTAAGTCCTCGAATATACAGTGTGTGTCGGACTTGCTTCGATGCACATCGTTTGCATCATTGCCTGTTAAACCTTTTATACCTGAACAGCTGGCATGTGCAAAAGGTATTATACGCGGCGTGGATTCGTCGGCTTCTCCGCAAGAAATGATTGAGGAATTTAATGAGGCTGGCATTGGCATCTTATCACTATTCCGCTGCAGCAGGGATGCTGGTGGCTCTAGGGTGCCGACAGAATCAATGATAGCTACGTTTGCAGGGGCTAACTGTCCAACAGAGATTAAAGTACGGCCCATTGTGTACCGTGTAGATCCCCTGCAGCCTCGCCCTTTGCAGTGCAAAAACTGCTGGCGATTCGGACACAGCAGCAAGGCGTGCAAATCCGCATCACGCTGCAGACTGTGCGGAGACAACCATTCATCTGACATGTGTACTTCTGCTGTGGTAATTTGCGCACTATGTCACGCAGATCACCCTGCTGATGATGGTACATGCCCAAAACGCGCAGATGAACAAACTGTTCTTAACATTATTCAGCATAAAAGGTGTTCTAGAGCAGATGCCTATGCACAGCTAGACCATAAGAGGAATTCGTATGCAGCTTGTGCAAAAACAATAACTTCAAATGTGGAAATAGGCATGACAAAGTCGGCTGTCTCAGCTGTAGAGAAATTTCTTGAGGGTTTCTTCGAGCGTATATTAAGCACGTTTACGGAAGCTGTGTCACAGGTCATAGCTACAAAGATTGGTTCAACCAAAATTGCAGCTTTGCAAGTTGAGAACCCTGGTATAGCTGAATGCCATGCTCCTATGGTTGCTAGGGCCTCTGTTGAGGGAGATTCTACCCAGACGACGCCTGCTCCTTTTTTGTCAATGAAAGTACAGGGACAGGGTCCTGTGGATACCCACGTGTCCACCGTTTACCCATTGGATGTAGAGATGACATGTTCGTCCCAGAAGCGTCGCGCGTCTTCCTCTCCCTCAAAATCTGCCCATTCTAACACTAAAAGTAAAAAAGGTTCCCCTAATCCTCAGAATAACATTTATGTCTTAAAGGAGGCTGTTACAGCCTCCCGCATTCTACAATAATCATGGCGGGGTTAAAAGTACTACAGTGGAATTGTCGTTCAATTGCATCTTCGTTTCACGATTTACAGAATCTTATCTCAAATTTCAACCCAGACATAGTTTTATTACAAGAAACTTGGCTTTTGTCAAATCGGCCATTTTCTCTAAAGTATTTTAGAACTTTTAGATCAGATCGCACTAGCGGCCGGGGTGGCGGCTTGCTAACATTAATTTCGTCAAAAACAATTCATCGGGCGAAGGTGTCACACAAAATTCTACGACAAGACTGCGAACTGCTTGCAGTTGATATCGCAATTACACAGTCTGCTCTTCTCACTACTGCAAATGTCTACTTCCCAACAGGTGTCCGTACAACAGATGATTTAAGTGATCTTTTGAGTTCAACGAACGGACTGATTATTGCTGGCGATTTTGATTCACACCATGTTATTTGGGGTTACCGTTCAGATATATGTGGGCAGCGACTTTGGAACTGGATGTCTGTAAATGATGTGCATTGCTGTAATAGTCCAGGCATAACCTACATGCGAGCAGCTTCTAGGTCAGTAATTGATTTAACGTTAGCAGCAAATGGAGTAAGGGTCTCATCATGGGCTACGGTGGATTGTGGTACATCTAGCGACCACTTTCCAGTTACGTTTAATATAGAATCTACTCCCCTTAGACTAACTACTAGTGAACAAAAATTTGTCAACCATAAACTCTTTAAAAAGTTGGTGAACTCCTCTTTTTCCTTTTTTTTTTCTTTATTTCCTGGCTTTGGTTCATACCATTTCACAAGAACACAACACGAATAACACAAAACAAAGTACATATTGGAAGGTCTTCATCAGCCAATGTCAGGCTGCCTTCGTCTCAGTACATTAAAACTCCCGCAACGACAGCAAAGGCTCTACCCTTGAGAGCCATTCGGGAGGTTCAGCAGCCACTTTCTGTATGGCAATAAACCAATTCACACTTTCTCGAAAGTATATTCTAGCGGGTCGAGCATCCCTGTCGCAGTGATAGCCCGCCATTCTGGAGCGCCATATAGAGTGGAGGCCCATGAGCATGATTAAATCATACGGAACGCCATCTTCATTATCAATGCTTAAATACCGGATGCCGTGGGAGTCTAGTGGAAATTCTTTCTTTATCGTACGTTGCAAAACATCCCAGAAATAAACCCCTTCCCAACAATGCAAAAAAACATGGTCTATTGTTTCCTCTTTTTCCTCAATAGCATCATCTCAGCATTCTGAACGTGCTCAACAAGCACTCTCTTCTCTACTAGATGCCACTGAGCGTTCAGTGTTCACTGTGAAATCGTCTGTCTCTAACAAAATGTCATGCCGATGGTGGAACAAAGAATGTGAGAAAGCATTCCGTCGTAGAAAAGCTGCGTGGAAGAGCCTTTCACATAACCAGTGTCTCCAAAATTGGATAAATTGTAAATTTTATGCGGCTTCATTTAAAAAAACTATTCGTATAGCAAAGGATGAGTATAATGCTAATATGAATATTTATCTCTTTAATCCAATTAATCGGAAGGCATTATATAGGTTCATGGAACGCAACCAAAGTTCTTCTCCACCACATGTAACCGAGTCAGAGGTGTTATCACCCAATGAAGCAAAAGCGAAACTTGAACAAATTGCGAACGGTCTTGCTATTCGCTTTCAAGCGCAAACGGTGGCTACGCTACTTCGACCTACACCACGTGCTGATTTCGTTGCAGTTGAGCCACCGGAATTGCATTGTATAGCGGCTGCTCTGAAACCTGCAGCTCCTGGGTGTGACGGTATTACAGTGGCTATGCTGAAAGCTTTAGTGCAAGACCACCGCTCGGAAGTGTTGAATATTGTCAATTTTTCTCTGGAAAATGCTTGGTTACCTCAAGGCTGGAAAGTTGCAAAAATTATACTAAGCCTCAAAGATCCGAAAAAAGGCTTTGATTTGGATAATATTCGGCCAATTTCTCTAACTTCAAATCTCGTGAAACTTATTGAACGCATAGTTCACCGGCGCCTCACAAACCATGTGATGACCCTGAATGCATTTAATGATGCACAAATTGGTTTTCGTCAAGGGTGCTCCATTTGGACGGCTCATACAGATTTGGAAAGTAGAATTAGGTTAGCAATGAAGAAGAAAGAAGTGTCGGCATTGGTCACTTTGGATATCGCCAAAGCATATAACAGTGTAGAACACTCTATTCTGTTGAATAAGATAAACGAAATTAGGTCACCTTCTTACATGGTTGCATGGTTAAAAGAATTCTTAAGCAATAGAAAATTTTTCTGCACGAGAGGTTCTATAACTTCTGAAACTTATTACCAAACTAGAGGCGTGCCTCAGGGATCGGTGCTGTCTCCATTGCTATTTAATATATTAATGAGAGATATTCCTGTTCATTCAAATATAAAAGTGTACGTGTATGCGGATGATATTGCCTTTTTCTCTTCTGCACGAGATGTTCATTCCTTATATCAGCTATTGCAAGCCTACTTGAATGCCCTTGAAGTTTGGCTCGGTAAAGTAAAATTAACTCTCAACGAGAAGAAATCCTCAATACTCGTTTTCCCACCGGCACACCCTCTTTATATCTCCCTTGCGTATTGCGGTTCAAAAATCTCACAGGTTGAATCCTTAAAATACTTGGGTGTATTATACCACTCCCAATTAGACTGGCGGCCTCATATCAAAAGTAATTGCCTGAAAGGCGAGCGAGCCCTTGGTCGCCTGATTCGAATTAGCCATAAGAAATTCGGTATGCGTAGAGATACTCTTTTGTTTCTCTATAAAACTTATCTGAGACCAATTCTGGAGTTCGGCTGTGTTCTTTTCTCGGGCAGTCCTAAATACCAACTACGACCTTTGTTGCTACTGGAGAGGCGCGCTTTACGACTATGTTTGGGGTTGCCAAGAACAGTTTCAAATGCAGTCCTCTATTTAGAGGCCCATGTACGTGACTTGAACTCTCGATTTGAGCTGCTAACTGTGCGAACCTTTTTAAGAGCACTGGAATCTCTGTCTGGAGTGGCTTCTCCAATTTTTATTACACACCAATCTCAGTTTCTAGATTATCATTGGCCGCAATATAAGCAACCACAATTTGTATTTACTCAGTCCTTGCTGTCCAAAATTGCAGTTTCGCTTAGGTCAGTAAGACGTGTTGGCAATGTTCAAGCTACTTCCACACTGTGCTTTGACCAGTCGTTGCCATCTAATGCAAAATACTTGACTACCACGGTAATAAAGGGACACCTTGAAGATTATCTATTACAGTATCCACGACACGTAGCTATTTTCACAGATGCCTCACAACGAAATGAAAAAAGCAGCAATAGGGATTTACTCCCAAGCACTTGACTGGAGTTTTTCTGTACGGATCCCTGATTACACACCAATATTTACTGCTGAATTGCTTGCAATTGGTTTGGCCCTTCAAAAAGTTCCCGGTAATGCTACTCACGTAATCATACTCTCTGACTGCCTGTCAGTCTTAGCAGCATTAGAAATCCCGAAAATGCGTCTTTTGAAACAAACCCTGATGTTTTTCCTTCCGATACACTTACAGGAAGTACGTTTTCAGTGGGTTCCGGGACACTGCGGCATTGCTTCTAATACAATGGCGGATTATTTAGCAAATTCAGCTCTCAGTGGGCCTGTTGCCGATGTTGTACCCAATATTATCGTGCTAAATATATCCCGTTTTGAACGATTTCAAACGTTAAACTCCTTGAGCCATGAGCCACTCCTTGCGACTACGGATTTTAACCATTTAAATTTCCATTGGAATGTCCGATGTTGTACCTCGAGGCAATGTGAGGTTTCCGTGACGCTCATGCGTTGTAGAATTCCTTCCCTCAATCTTTATTTATGTCGCTCTGGATTCACGCCGTCGAATATTTGTGCGTCATGTAATGACGTGGAAACAATTGAACATTACATCCTCTCCTGCCACAGGTATGCTACTCAGAGAAGAAATTATCTAGAAATACCTCTTACTCGCCTAGGATTGCCATTTACAGTTCCTGTCCTCCTCTCCTTTGGTGCAACCGTCAAAGGGTATGCCCTAAAACCGGTGTATGACTTACTTCATAATTTTAATATTGCTACTGGAAGATTTGTGTGTTAGCGCTGATCTGTCTGAATTGTATTTTTTCTTCTTATTATTATTTTTAGTAATTTACAATTTTATCCCTTTTTTCATTGCTTTCTATTACATCGCCTCAAATATTCAAGTTATTTCAGCAACACTAGCTCCTAATTATTAGGTTATCTATATCATACAGTCAAATCGACATTATCAAAAATATTATGTCACCTACAACGAATTCTGGCCAATCCCCCACTGTGGGTATGTGCCATTACAACGAAGGAGAAGAAGAAGAAGAAGAAAGAACAAGCGCAGAGGAACATTTGTACGCTTCGCCACAGTCCTCTTTGTACAGATCCCTGTAAATAAACCCCCCGTGCGTACAAAGCACGTAACATCTTGGTGGAGGTGCGGGGTAGCGACCACGGAGCGTTTCATCTACCGAAGAAGCCGTAGACTTGCTGGCCTACCACCAATTCCATCAGACATGGCTGAAGACGGCAGTACCGAGCAGCCAGGACCATCCACGGCGAACAACTGGCCCCATTATCGAGAGCCGCGTACTTTTTCCGGAAAACCTGAGGAGGACGTTGATGAGTGGCTGAAGCACTACGAAAGAGTGAGTAAATACAATCACTGGACCGCCGCTGCTAAGCTGGCTAATGTGTTGTTCTTCCTTGCCGCCACTGCCTTTGACTGGTTCGATAATCACGAGGATTCATTAAGTACATGGGCTATCTTTACAAGCGAAATCAAGAAAAATTTTGGAGATGAACCTGCAAAGAAGAAGCGCGCTGAACAAACTTTGTTTCACCGGGCGCAAGTACCCGGAGAAACTTGTACTGCATATATCGAAGCCATCTTAAAGCTATGCAGACTCGTCAACCCCACTATGCTTGAAGAAGACAAAGTCGGTCACCTCCTGAAAGGAATAGCGGAAGACGTTTATAATTTTCTTATTAGCAAAGCATTGTAGAACATTTGAGGCTCTCAAGCTGCGACGAATTACACCTAAATTCGGAAGACTGGCCAATGTCACCTCTGTAGCCAGTGTTGAAGCCTGTCCTTCAGTTTCCATGGCTGATATGATACGAGAGATTGTACGCGAGGAATTGTCAAGATCTAGGGACGCCATCTGTAGTGAAGAATATGTGCGGCAGAGTTGTGCACCGCAGGCAAATGTTGCCGCCCTGTCCACTCCGTGGGTTCAACCTAGCGGCGCTTCGCATATGGACGATCAGCGCAGCTGTACTCAACGTTATGAGCACCAGCCGATGGAAAAGAGGCCCGCCTACTCTGAAAATGTGGTTCGTCAGCAGCGAGAGCCTCGCTACAACTAATTTCGCGACTTTGTTAGTGAGGACTCTTATGCTGATCGCTGGCGCCCTCAACCTGTGTGCTACAGGTGTGGCATTGCGGGGCATATCGCTAGATACTGCCGCCGTCGTTTTCCAACTGTCCAAGATTACCGACCCCACGCGAACATTCACGGACGGCTGCACACCGAACAACAGCGATCCCCGACAATGCCTACTGGGGACTCACACCATTCGACATATTTGCGGAATTCATCTCCTGCATCTGATCATAGTGTGACGCCGCCACAACAGCGCCCGCGCAGGTCACCTTCCCCTCGACGTCGTTCTACCCCTCCGCCTCCGGGAAACTAGGGGGCGCGGCCGATGGAGGTGAGGCCGCCGGCGAGTCGTTGACATCCATACCTCTGCCCGTGTTTATGTTAAAGAACAAATTGGAAATGTTTGTTGATGGTGTCAAAACAATGGCTCTTGTGGACACTGGTGCTACAGTATCTGTTATGAGTTTGAGTTTTAAGAACCGTTTAGGTAGAAAAGTAATGTTCAGTGGTGACCGTGCAGTGTTATTCCGTGGTGTCGGTGGTGAACCTTTAGTTCCTCTTGGTGTGTGTGCTTCGGATGTTGTTATTGGCGGCCTCAAGTTTAGAGTAGAATTTGCAGTACTGCCTCGGTATACGCATGATGTGATTCTTGGGATTGATTTTCTGCAAGAGTGTGGTGCAACTTTAGACTGTGGTACGAGAGAGATTGCTTTGAATCCTTCACTACTTTCGGTTTTTTTGGATGACTCGACACCTGAATTTGGAGCATTTGCTGTGGAAGAAGACACAATTGTGCCAGCGTTATCTGCAGCATTCGTGCGGGTTTTCTCTATTCGGAACCAGTGCGAACCTTTTGAGGCTGTAGTAGAACCTACGAGATTCACCTGCTCTAAGAAGAGTATCCTTGTGCCTCGTTGCGTCATTCCCGTGACTAAAGGCCGCACTGAGCTATGGACCGTGAACCACTCCGAAGAGCCAACTGTGTTGCCTCGGCGCCTAAAACTCGCCCGTTTCGAGGAAGGCATATCCGGTTCCGTCGCGGCGTTAAACAGCTCTGTCACTGAGCAGCAGGTGCGACCAGGCATGGAGACCCAAGTTACGGCTATGATTAGTAAGTCTCTTTCTACAACTGAGCGTCGTATTCTAGTAGAACTACTACTGAAACACGTGACAGTGTTCGACTTTGCCAAGGATGACTCAATGCCACTGCCTACCAGTCGTATTCATCACACGATAAACACTGGGTCCGCCCCTCCAATACGTCAGAAGCCCTATCGAGTCTCAGCAACTGAACGTAAGGTAATAGATGAGCAAGTTCAAGACATGCTAAATCGCGGCATTATTCGAGAGTCCTGTAGTCCTTGGGCAGCTCCAGTTATCCTTGTTAAAAAGAAAGTTGGCACATGGAGGTTTTGTGTTGACTACCGCCGTTTAAATTCAGTCACGAAGAAAGATTTCTACCCGCTTCCACGTATAGATGACGCAATTGACTGTCTGCACTCAGCTTCATACTTTTCTTCTATTGACTTGAGATCCGGTTACTGGCAAATCCCCACGCACAATGCAGATAAAGAAAAAACGGCATTCGTAACACCAGACGGACTTTACGAATTTAACGTTATGCCTTTTGGATTATGTAATGCACCTGCCACATTTGAGCGGTTCATGGATACAATTCTACGTGGACTAAAGTGCAAATTTGTTTATGGTATTTGGACGACGTAGTAATTTTTGACAAAACATTTAGTGAGCACAACGGCCGTCTGGATATCGTACTTAATTGCATGGAACGAGCTGGTCTTGTACTGAATGCAAAGAAATGTCATTTTGGCGATCGTGAAACAATTGTCCTCGGTCACTTAGTTGACAAAGAAGGTGTTCGACCAGATCCCAAGAAAATTGAAGCCGTCAAAGGTTTTACCGTGCCCAAATCAGTAAAAGAGCTGCAGAGCTTTTTGGGGCTATTCTCGTACTTTCGACGCTTTATACCAAGGTTTGCAGACATCTCTTACCCACTTACGAGTCTACTGCATAAAGATACACCATTCAATTGGACCAGCGAATGTGACTCAGCTTTCCGTCATCTCAAGTTTCTTTTGACCTCGGGCCCAATCCTCCGCCACTTCTGCCCATCAGCTCCAATTGAAGTACACACTGACGCAAGTGGTATCGGTATCGGGGCTGTACTTATACAACGCCATGGACGCGATCAGCACGTGATAGCGTATGCCAGCCGCTCGTTGAGTAAATGTGAAAGAAATTACACGGTTACGGAGCAAGAATGTCTAGCCGTTGTTTTCGCTGTACAGCGCTTTCGTTCCTATCTGTACGGGAATGCTTTCACGATTGTGACCGACCACCATTCCCTTTGCTGGCTCGTGAGTCTTCGTGACCCCTGTGGGCGGCTCGCTCGATGGGCTTTACGCCTACAAGAGTTTAATTTTACTGTGGTGCATAAAAGCGGCCATAAACACTCAGATGCTGACTGTCTTTCGCGTTTGCCACTTCAAACGACTGATAATGACTCAGACAATTTCGATGAATATTTGGCTCCAATTGCACAAACCTTCCCCGATCTCCGAGTTTTCCGAACCGAGCAACGCAAAGACAAAACATTACCTTCACTGTTTGATTCCGCCAACAATCCTATGAAGAACACATTTAGTATTCGCGAAGGAGTGCTTTACAAGAAAAATTTCGCCTCTGGGGGAGCACGTATGCTTCTTGTCGTTCCGGAAAGCCTACGTATCACAGTTCTAGAAATGACGCATGATGACGCCACGTCTGGTCAACCTGGGAGTGGCCCGAACACTCCACCGCACACAGCAGCGATTTTACTGGCCGAAGATGCGTTCAACGATCAAGCGATATGTAGCCAGCTGTGTGCAATGTCAGCGCTTTAAGCTGTCGACTTCAAGCCCACATGGAAAACTGCAGCCAGTCACACCTCCAACAGCCCCGTTTGAGCAAATTGGCATTGACCTTCTTGGACCTTTTCCACGGTCCTCTAGAGGAAACCGATGGATTCTTGTGTGCGTTGATTATTTAACCCGCTACTGTGAGACAGCCGCGATACCATCCGCTACTGCGTCTGAAGTATCAAATTTCTTACTTCGACTCGTCATTCTTCGGCACGGCCCTCCTGCAGTCATCATTAGTGACCGTGGACACCAATTCACAGCGGACATTGTCGAAGAACTTCTTCGCCTCAGCGCCTGCAGTTTTCGCCACTCCACGCCATATCATCTCCAAACGAACGGTGTGGTAGAACGAACTAATAGGACGCTTACCACCATGTTGGCTATGTACGTCGCTGCAGACCATAAGGACTGGGATGGCGTTCTACCGTTCATTACGCATGCATATAACACAGCGCAATATGAGACAACAGGCTACAGTCCCTTCTACCTTCTCTATGCTTGCACGCCTCGCTGTGCCCTCGACACCATACTGCCATTTTTAATTCACGACGAACCTTCTCTTGCTACCACATTCTGCAGAGCTGAAGAAGCCCGCCAGCTGGCCAGAGTTCGAATTTTAGCTTCGCAAGAACGTTCTAGGAACCGCTACGACGCCCGACACCAACACGTTTCCTATGCTCCTGGTGACTATGTGTGGTTGTGGACACCTCTCCGTAAGCGTGGTCTTTGTCAAAAACTGCTGTCCCACTATACCGGACCGTTTGTTGAGTAAGAGCGCACCAGTGAGTTGAATTACGTCATAGCACGCATAACGGCGAATGGTCGACGGTCACGGCAGTCGCAGGTGGTGCATGTAGCCCGCCTCAAGCGATTTCATTCGAGAGGATCTCTGTAACTCGCCCGACGGGCTTCGTCTGCGAGGAGGGAAATGTCACGCGCCTTCGTAGAACGTCGACGGAAGATGAAAAAGAGCGGTCGGGTAGATCGGTGAAGAAGAGGAAAGAGCAAGGGCAGAGGAACGTTTGTACGCTTCGCCGCAGTCCTCTTTGTACAGATCCCTGTAAATAAACCCCCCGTGCGTACAAAGCACGTAACAATATGTTCAATCTACTACCTCCTTTTCATGAGGCACGTAATGATTTTCTCTTCTCATATTTCAGCATGTATGTGAACGACATTGATTACTGGCAAACTAACCTTGCAAAAAATTATGAAACTTCACTTAAGCTTTACGCTCCTTGCTGTGCGACACCTTGGTCATGTAAATATGAATAGCTAAGTGGGCAGTGTTTCATTTAACCTCAACATTCTGCATCAATTGGTTTGGTTTGGTTTGGTTTGGGTTGTGGGGTTTAACGTCCCAAAGCAACTCAAGCTATGAGAGACGCCGTAGTGGAGGACTCCGGATCAATTGTCAAAGATAATAATGCTTACAGATTGGACCAGATATTCCTTTAACACGACACTGAAAAGTAACATATGGTCCGAAGAAACATGCACTGCCTAACAATTTAATCAACAAATAAGAAATCTGGCTATCTGCGTTTAGAAAAGCAGAATACACGGCAAAGTAAGGTTGGCTTCACAAAGAGAAAACTCAGGCATCTAGCTTGTGTTTCAGGTTCGGTTTTTTACTGATAATAAGTGGTTTGCTGCTATAAATCTGCATGTGTTCAACCGCATTAAAACCTAAATGTTATTTTTATTTATCAATGCTACATAAATCACAAAGAAAAAGCAGAATGCATTATTGCTTTTTCCTTATCGGCCCCTTTGCACTCTCTAATGAAATAAAGCCAACTTTTGCAGTACACCTTTGCGATGAACAAAGCAACATTGTCGCTTTTGAAACACTGATACAGCTTAAAACAGTTCATCAGTCACTTCTCAGCAATGCAGATGTAATCTCAGTGCAAGAGCAGACATTCTGCTTTGCTATAATCATGCAGTGAGACAAGAGAGAGCGCTAAACATGGGGACTGCGTTAAAAAATTCTTCTCTAAGCTGTAATGACTGGCATCACATCCTAGCTTTCAGTGTTTGAAGGAAACGATGTAACACACATATACAACATTTTAGCCGAAGCAGTGTCGCACGAGATGATTCAAACCTTGTACAAGAATGGCGCTTCATTCATGCAATGCAAATTTTTTCAATAACAGTAAGTCACAAATTTGCTGCAATATGCGCACTGTGATGAGCAAAGCAGGTAAACATATGCGACTAAGGCTATGATAACCGCATCATTTGTACATTTAAGCAAGACAAAAAAAAAAGCAAACATCTGGTCAGAACCGAACTCTGTAATAGCAACATCCGGTACAATTTTTGGCCACAGAATTCAAGCTGTCGACCTCTACTTGAATGTTGATGCATCAGTAGCAAATATCCATTTATTCTAGTCTAAAGACACTACAAAAAATCAAGTAATGCGATCAAACAGTTATGTTGAAATTTGACAAAAAAAAATGAAAACTGGATGGTTTGAACCACATCAGCTGACTTAGCACGTGTACAAGTGTCTTAATGGATCTCTTGCTGAAAAAAAAATACATAGCTAAACGATTCTTCGTGAGCGAAAGTAAACGCCATAACAAAAGCAGCATAATAAAAATGCGACTTCAAACTCCATGCAACAGCAAAATATGGTCCCCGTAAAATGAAAAATGCTCCCATTGTGATTAAAAACGCAAATCCTGACGCAGGGAAGGTAACATAGGTTGATAATAGCGGCATGTAGCTCACGCAGTTTGGAGTAAACTATTATGCAACCAGGTCAGCCGACCGACGCCCTTCGACGAAGAGAGCACGAGCGCAGAGGCATGCCGCGCTGAACGGCCGCCGAGAACAAACATAGCCCCTTCGAACAGAAAAGTGTAAACAGAGGGGCTTCGGGAGGACGCTCCCCGAACAGCAGGACGGGAGGCCGCGGCGTGCGCCTATGATCCGAGTAAAAAAAAAAGGAAGGGGGGAGGGGGGGTGACGTGACGCTCCGAGTGAAAGGAGATGACAAAGCATGAAGAAAGTTTCAGGTGAGCGAGCGCGAAGTGTGAAAGATAAGGGAGGAGGGGGGAGTCGAGGGTGCTAAAGTCCCTTGATAATTTGAAAGTAGCGACACTCTCCTCCGCGCCGCGCTTTCCTCCTCGATTCTCCTCGCGCGGCGGCGGCGAGCGCTGCGCACGACACGCTTTTTCCCCTTGACGCCCGCCGGCCGGCGGCAGCAGTGAGTGAAGCGCGAGCTTTTGGGCCAGGCCTGCGCTCCAGGAGTGCAAAAAATTTTTGAAAAATTGCGAGAAAAGCATTGAGAATGCCGAAAGTAAAGTTCATGAATTGATTGGTTTCTTCTTAGAACTGTTTGAATGGGGAATACTGATAAACAAAGCTTTCAGGCGAGTTCTGTGCTACAGACACTTTTTAAGTCTCATGATAAGGTTTTACTTTGTGCACTTAACCTAGTACTGCCTCTGACTTTGTGTTTGTTTTTTTTAGAGCGTGAAATCTGTCACCGCGGTAAAACTTCAGACAACGATCCAGGCTGGTGCTTTGAACTTCAAGATTAGAGAAGGTTAAAGCAGGACTTAGTCTATTTCGCTACTGTCAAGCTATCTCTCTGAGCATAGTATATGTCACGTGATCAACCATGACATTGGATTATTGGTTAATTGTACATGTATTTCGATCAATTACTGGGCCAAATTAATTGATATTTAGTAAATTGCAATTAAAATCTAAATTTTAGCTGTAACATCGAACCGTATACCGTTGGAAAGCTTAGGCCAAGTGTAATGGCACTGTGCTAGTTAGCGATCCGCGATAATCTGCGTTCATTAGTTAATTTTGTATAAAACCAAATTTTGAGCTGTTCCTTGCTGCTTCGAGGCAAGCAACAGGTTTGCCCCGGCAGTCTTGATATGATGCTGATGGAGGAATTAAATAATTTTATGAGTACGCGGCCCCTCACTGACTTCGCGTGTGGTTAAAAGACAGCAGGGTACACTGGGAGAAGTGGTGGGCCCTATTGCCGATACACTGAAGTTCTGGGGCAAGCATGCTGTGGTCTCATGCGCTGTGTAAAAGAGCAACAATCAAATAAAAAAATTACAAGGTGCACATAGGTCTTCAACGTGCGGAAATGAGAAAGCATGTAACTGCCAATTCATTAACTATCGCTATCCTATCACTATATCTACTAATGCCAGAGACCTATCGTAACTGTCACTATCCGCAACGAACACTATCACCTCACTATCCGGGCCTATTACCGTAATTTACTATTATTCGTAACAGTCACCATCATTACCTATCACTATTCATAACCATCACTATTTAATCTGATGCCGTCCCATGACCCATTGATATACTTTAATTTTCATTGACTTACGTTGTCAGTCATATCTCTATTATCTCATAATATTTGACGAGACAACTATACATTGACTTTTAATTCTTATACTTTCTTGTTTTCTCATAAATGGAGGTGGGAAAAGAGCAAGCCACAGAAATAACTGACTACTATCAGCGCGAGGTTCATGTCTCTGTCGAGGAGGCTTCCTTTACTTCAGGACAGGTCGGTGAGAGAAAATTGATGGAACTGCGTTTGGCCTGTTTTTTTTTTCGAGTTCGTGTAATATTGGCGGCTCAAACTGGTCTTCAGTGAAATGTAGCTAGAACATAGAGCGATGAGATAATTACACAGGCTAGGTGAAAAAAAAAAATCTTGCATACAATTGAAATGAGTAACATGTTACAGTGTTAAGAATTGTTGCTCGCAAAATGTTCCCCTATTTTTACATAATAACTATAATCATTATTGACTGTTTAAGTTTCGTAAATACAGAAAATTGATGCAATTATTCCGGCTGATTTGACATCGATGGGATAACTTTTCTCGCAATAAATGAATACGCGGAATCGCGCTTTTAGAGCTCCAGCTTTCAAAGCGAAGGTAACCTGCCAACGCCTAGTAGTCATGGTCAAAGTGAAGCGTGTGTGATCATATGAACACCTCCTGCACATTGGCCGTATCCCAGATAAAACGAACGCATATTTTTTAACCCACGCGTGTGTCGAAGCATGGCAAGACACATTCAAGAATTGAAAAAAAAAAAAATGCCGTACGACCTAACTAGTGCAAATTACCCGCAATACCTCGGGTTTACTTGCCAAAGAGTTTTTCAGGGCCAGCGTTCATTGCTGCCGAGTAACCGACGCACACTACTGCTGGAAGCTGGAAAGGCTAGCTCCTCTACAAGCCCGAATTTTGATTTTTAGTGAAGGAGGCCAGGGATGGATCCTAGCATAATCGCGACAAATGCAATCGAGAGACTGTAATTTTCCAGTTATTTCTGACAGCAAAACGAAGATTATAGCGCCCTGTTTCTGAATGTACAGAAGTCGAAGCGTGTTAAATGATGGAGCCTTGGAGCCTCGCAGAATATTCAGCATGCTGCAGAGGACAACCTTATTTTTATACAATGAACATGCTGCCGCCGCAAAAATATTGAGGAGCAAGCAGGAATAAAAAACGCAGTGTCAGGTGACGCGTTATTACGGGGAGTGAGAAAGGCACCCGACGTCGCAAACAACTTTGTTGTTTCTAATAATAAACGTCTTTCGACTAATCTTGTGAATCCATTGACTCGTGCTCAAGCCGTCACGCTTGCCTTGAGATATCATGAATACCGCATAACCATCTTCAGGCCGCTTGCGGAAGTTGTACGCGCAACAGCACGGCATAGAGCTTGCACGCTGCAATAAAAGCACAGCGCGCAATATTCGCTCGCCGAGACTAGGAGAAAAATGGCGCGAAGGAAAAAGAAAACACAAGGAAAACGCCGGACGCGCGTCGGTTTCCAATGGCAACGGCAGGGAGACCAATCGTCGCTGAGGAAATCGGGCGGAGAGCCGGCCTTCAGCGAAGGGGCGCGCAAGGGGCGAGGAGGAGGCGAGGAGGTAGCGCGGCGGCGGCAAAGTTCAATCGTTGGCGTAACTTTCAAAGTATCAAGGGGTTTTAGAGGGTGCCAGGCGAGTACGCTAACATGACCCTGCCGCTCGAACGGAAACAGTAGAACAAAACCGAGTCGTTGCGAATTAAGCGCAAGTATCAAACTGTCAAGAAACGAAAATCGTTTCGTGAACCTCCTGCGCGTACAAAATGCAAGGAAACGCAGCGCATACATTATTTCTGTTCAAGAAAGTTGAGACTGATGTTCTTGCTCGAAATCGGCGTAACTCGCCGCGACATCTAACCACATCTGCGATGTCATTTTGGGAGCCAGGTTAAAACAAGCGCGTTTCCCACGTTTTCATTTCAGCACACTTGGAGAGTTCCGGCACAAAAAGACACAGAATGCAGCAATTTGGTAGGAGACTGTTCCCACAAAGCGCAATATGCGTAAGGATATATGCTTACCTTTACAGGCGATTGCGTCAGCCGTGCAGTACGCTGTCCGCCTTCGTATCACCGGCACCGAACCAACCAGTGCGATTTCAGCGCGAGTGAAATGTAGTCGGCGCATATATCTCTTAGCGACGCAGAACAAAAAAAAATCGACCATGCCTACTTCTTTCGAACATTTCAAACAACACGGTGCAGCAGTCCTTCCGCCTGAGCAAAGCAAAAAGAAGCCCGGACACTTGCCGACACGATAAATGCCCGTTTGCGTAAAACACCACATGTAGAAGGCACTTCACAAGCGTACACCCTTCTCTAACACATATTCACGCAAAATGCAACGCATTTCACGAAGGTAAACAATCGAAGAAGCACATTCAGCGAAACGCACCTCACAATGCTGACGGCCATATTGTGAAATTTGAAGAGAGCGACCGGATGGATGGAATATAGGCTCCGTGCGCTGCAGCTTTGAGCCGGACAAGTGGCGCCACCTGTAATACGCGGCGTAACTTTCGCGTCGTCTCGGAGCGGCCCGTCTCACTGCAGTCAGCATGGCGTCTCGCTCGGACAGCGACAAGCCGCCGACGAAAAAAGGCGGCACCGTTTATTGCTGCGTGTACGGTTGCCACAATAGCTACAGAAACGTTGCAGGCAAGGTCCCGAAAATCAAGTTCTATGGATTTCCATGGAAGCCCTACGAGAAGGAGCGACGGGAGCGGTGGATCAGAGCAGTACGACGTGCAAGGTAAACAAGTGGCCATTTCGTCTTCTAGAGTCGATTTTGGCTGTCTCCAAGGTTACAATTGGAATAATACAGCATTTATTTCTATTTATTAGTGCGGACGGCGGACTGTGGCAACCAGTGAAGGGCCAACCACGCATATGTAGCGCCCACTTCGTGGGCAACGAGAGAAGTTCTGCGGCACACCACCCTGCCTACATTCCAACAATATTCCCTGCTTGCTATGGGAGAGACGATGGCGCTGGGCCCGAAACGAAGCTCCAGAGATACCAGCGGTAAGTTTTAATCCAGCCGATGATGCGTAGGCTTTAATATACAGTGCTTTGTAAGAATGCAGAATTATGTGTGCTGACACGGCAGCAACAGGGGGGGGGGGGGGGGGGACAAAATGCACGGGACGAGCTTTGGGTCGTCCTCGCGAGGTCCTGTCGGTGTTATGCGGTGCATTTCCTAGTCTTTGCGCTCAATCGTCCTCGCGATCTGGACGAGCCCATACGAAGTGTCGCAGTTTTATGTTTTGCTGAACAGCCATCTGCATTCTTTAACATTTTTTCTTAGGTTTCAACGACGCGGATCAGCGGGTGCGGCACAGGTGTCAACGGATTCAGACTCCGTAACCGGCACTTCGTGTCGCAGTCTGGCCCACGGTCCCGATGAGGAACAATTGGAAGGGTCAGAAGAAAGCGTTACGTTTGTATCCGTGGTAAGGACCTCATTTATTGAATCCCCTCAGATGTATGGTTTATAAAATTTAACGTCCCAAAGCGACTCAGGCTGAGGGACGCCGTAGTGGAGGGCTCCTGTAATTTCGACCATGTGTGGTTCTTCGACGTGCACTGACATCGTACAATACACGGCGCCTTAATTGCGTTTCGCGTCCATCCAAACGCGGCCGCGGCGGCTGCGACTGAACCCGCGTCCTCGGAATCAGTATCTCAAATGTTAACCCATGCTATATGTAGGCTGTTATTTTTATGCGCGGCGGCGTGATTATACAGTATGCATTTACGGATTCTAAACTGTTGGCCAAACGCCACCCAATGGGACAATAAAATCGTTCACCAACTGGTTTAGTTTTCATTATTGCTTTTTCCTTATCACTGCATGTCTGCTGAAGCAATTTGAATATGTTCTTTGGTTTTTGTTTGCTGTTTTAAAACAAATTTTTGTGCTGGTATATTTAGTGGTTTGAATCTGAAGGAGAGTTTAACTTTGTAAAAGAAAGAAAATATAGAGAGCCAGCACCAGGGCACCCTAGCTAGTGCAGCTGTGCACAACCATGGCAGTCTTCTTAGTATTGTTACCTTCGCTTTCGTGTGTATCTTTATGTGCTCAGTGTTATGCAAGTGTGTCCCCAACAGCGCTCATACTCTGTTCTAACCAATGCTGTTAATTTCTTGCTATAGCTTGACAATGGAGTTATTAGTATTGGTTAATAAAGATTGATTGTGCACGTGTTATATTTTTCAGGCGACTCAAACAAACACGGTTCTATCTGAAGGCCAGTGCAACATGTTCCTCTCAGTGACATCACATGGCTCAGCCTCAACGCAAGTGTCACACACAAGCACAACAGATATAGCTGTGCAGGCAGTGCCAGCCACAACATCCACAAGCACTGGAATAGAGGAGAGAAGCTGTGTATTCCTTGGATATGACTCGCTGAGGGAGAGAGCAGATGCGTTTAAAGAACTGTGTGGTGTTAGCACCAATGTATTTGCCTTACTGATGTTTGTTCTTTCACCCATAGTAGCAAGGCGAATCGATGTTCCAGTTCCACAGAAACTTGTAATTTTTCTTATGAAACTGAAACTTGGCATCTCCTTTGCTAGCCTTGGTGTTCTTTTTGGGCTTCACCGGACGGCAGTAAGCCGTATATTTTATTTTGTCTTGAGCAACTTGTTAGCTGCAATGAAGGAATGGATCCCAGAACCGTCACTTGCCACCGTGCAAGCAACAATGCCAGCATGTTTCAAGATCCACTATCCTCGCTGCCGTTACATCATAGATTGCACAGAAATTAGAACTGAAGAGCCACCTACTGTTGAGCAAAGGCGGGCACTGTTTTCACACTATAAGGGTGGCTACACTTTGAAGTTTTTACTAGGAATTTTGCCAAATGGTGTAGTGACATTTGTCTCCGAGGCCTATGGTGGTCGCGCATCGGACACTCACATCACACTTGAGTCAGGGTTCCTTGACAGGATTGAGCCGGGCGACATAGTGCTAGCGGACAAGGGCTTTCCAGGCATTAGAGCACCCGCTGCAGGTCAGAAAGGCATTGTTGTATTGCCCCCTTTTTCAAAAGGAAATGTACAATTTACATATGAGGAACTTCAGGAAACATAAAATGTAGCCCAGGTGCGCATACATGTCGAAAGGGTAATCCAGCGTGTGAAAACGTTCAATATCCTCAATACAAGGGTACCTACTGAACTGATTGCCCACATGAGCAATATTATGCGGATGTGTTGTATTCTGGCCAACCTACAGCCACCGATCTTTAGCGGCCAAAATACTGACAATGCAGATGAGTGACGAGATCTTAAGCCAGTCATAGTGTGGTGGAAAATGAGCCCAACCATGTGTTCAGCTGAACATTTCCAGAACCTCTCAGTGAGCCCAGGAAACAATGTTGTCCAATGTCATGAAGATGTACATAGACGAATTCACTGCAATAAATCTTACTTTCATTATCAACCCTGTTTTTAATTGTGCCCATGCTGCAAGAACCCAACACTTCACAGACAAACAACATAAAATTATGTGGACTGGATATTACGCCTGAACATTTGGTCGTGACAAGTTTGTCAGCTGTTTTAAATAATACTTGAAATAGTATGCTTGAAGCTTAGGTATGTACTCGGAGAGAAATTTTTCATCCTTCTTGACAGTTATGCTAACACTTTGCTTTTCCGAGTACACAAAAAAAAGCGCTTCATCAATATTTAAAACATACAATATAATCATCACCTGTGTGAAATATGGGTGACTTTTTTTTAGAGTCAACTTTCCATTGACATAGTGGATGTATTTAACATAGCTAACTTCTTGCTCTGCATCAATAAGCTTTGAGTTCCTGAGAGAAAAGGGGCATTTGATTTCAACAACACGAGTTGTATTGCTGGCTACAAAGATGCCATCCGGGCTGCAGCACAACCAGGGTTGTTCCGGGTGTATAACCAGTCCGACCTGCAGAAAGAAACAAATGGAAGGAATTAGGAAACGTGTCAATCTTCTTGAACAAATATGGAATTACCTCATGAACTGGAACTCGCAGGAGCGTAGAGAGCTCCTTTCTTGCCACCTCTTCTGTATTCTTACCTGCAAAATGAGAAAAATTGACTAGTACTTTTCGGTAAGATTCATAAAATTTAGATTTTACTTTAAGGGCACCTTAAAGTGTGCACTAGATAACGCAATATATACAATTAGCCTTTTTTACGAACAAAGTCACAACGAGACTGCCTATTTATACTTGCATGTTCTACTTGTACGGAGTGTGCTGCTGCTTACCGTAGGTGGTGGCAGCAGTTGCAAAGGCCCTCGGCGTAACCAATGCATGTGCAAGAGCCTCGAACTCTGCCTCTCTTGTCTTTATTCTGTGAGCAATGGAGCTTGTAATCCGAAGAATCCTCTCCTGATGCCACCTGATGTAGTATCAAGAACATGCCATTAGTGCCAGGAAGAAAGTTCAGCAACGCATGAAAGCAAATAACAAACCTTTTTACTTTTCCTTGGCCCCTAGTTGTCAGTTCGATTTCGATAATTTCATTTATGCTTTTTTGCACGAACTTCTCATAAAACATTTTCTCGCTGTCCGCCAGCGCAGACAACATGTCACACCTTGTAATTCTGAGAGGCAATGTACTGGTGATTTCCATCATGCCATACGTGGCGCGCCCGTTTTCCATAATTGCTCTCATGAGCTCAGAAGCTGCGATACCGGCTACCTCTTCAACTGCACCGGACGACACGGCCCCACATTCTTCGACTACATCGCCCTCAATGCACTGCAGCACATCTGTGAAGGCGCACCTAACGTCCGGAAATTGGACATGAACGTCAGACGCGGACAGTGCCTTAAGCACTGGTACAGGCATGGGGCGACCTGGGTGGACGATTCCAATATGTTATTCGATGGATCTCCTCATACAGCATTTATTTTTCTTACCTGGGAAAAGATCCTTAATCTGTTTTTGGTATCCAGGGTTGGCCGCGAAGAAGGCTTGAGCCACGCACGCGCACGGTAGGTCTGTACAAGATGTATGCATGGAGTTGTTCACGAGCACGGCGAGCGCCGCTGCGTGCTTGCACCATCCTCGGCATCCCGCCTTGCACGTGCAGCTGGCATCAACAATATGTCTTGGCTGCGCAGACAACTGCAAGTGCACAGCACACGTTTTCACGCTCATGCAACGAATAAATAAAACGTCTGTGAACTGTGCTTACCGTCAACCGCACGTCGTAATCAACGCACTTCATTTGCTCAATGCATCTTCCGACGACGTCGGACGGCCCTCCCGCACATGAAACTTCTTCTCTCACGCCGTAAACATGGTTCCCGGCGTAGAGGTTGTTGCCGCGCTTGACGCTGCATCTTTTAAAATATTCTTCAATGTTTTCAATTGGCCGGAATCCGCAAAACAACACTCGCGGTTGGCTCCCTGCAGCCATGTCGAAACGGCCGCCACAGCAGCCGGCCAGTAGCGCGGGCAGACAGCAACAACGGGAAAGTGCCCGGCGCAGCCTGGAGGTGGCGCTAGTTGTTCCAAATCAGTGGCGCCCCCATATCAGCGCACGAGGCCTATAGGAGCGTCCCCTTTGAAACGGGGTGGTAGCAGTAGCTCTCATGCTCATTTTTCTCCCTATATCTTAGTTATTGATTTAGAAGGGCTAACTAGACCATCATTCTATTTGTTAAATTTTTGTTCCTACAATACTAACGTTATGTCACTTCTCTGCTTTTAAGCCACCAATCTTCCAGTCGTTTTTTGCTAGTTTCCACCGCCGGTTTATTCAACCGGCCACTGTTATCTCTAAACCGCAGAGCTTCAGGAACAGTGATCGCGCCTGCGTCAACTTCCGGATGGATACCATTCCATTCGAGTATAATATGGTCAATTGTTTCACTGGAGTATCCACATACAGCACATGCGTCATTTCAATTGTTAAATTTCTTTTTGTAGCTGCGTGTTCTGCCCTGTAAAAACAAAAACACCTTTTTGGGCATTTGTCTGATTCGAACCACCCTTACACCCTAAGTCTAGGGTGTTCGTGCCATTGGAAATCACCTCTTGCATGCCAAAGGGGTGCTTTGGTTGGAGAATATGCCTTAGGGTGTTACGGGCAAGCAATATCACCTAACATGCTGGGGGTATGGCTGCGTAACTTCGTAGCCTTTTATACACAAGGGGCGCTGCTAATATAATCCAACACCTAAATAAAGCACCAAAAGTAACGCTAAAATTAAAATTACACACGAGTGCTTTCTAAAAATGAAACAGAAACTGAAACAAAATTTCCCCGCCAGGAGGCCGCCGGTAGCTACGAACGCTCTTTTCAAATTTCACAATATGGCCGTTAGCATATTGTGGGGTGCGTTTCGACCACGTTTCGGCGAATGCTGAATGTGCTTCTTCGATTGTGTACCCTCGTGAAATATGTTGCATTTCCCATGCATATGTGTTACAGAAGTGTGTACGCTTGTGAAGTGCCTTCTACATGTGGTGTTTAACGCAAACGGGCATTTATCGTGTCGGCAAGTGTCCGGGCTTCTTTTTGCTTTGCTGAGGCCGAAGGAATGCTGCACCGCTTTATGTTTGAGATGTTCGAAAGAAGAAGGCATGGACGATTTTTTTTTCTGCGTGACTAAGAGGTATATGCGCCGACTACATTGCACTCGCGCTGAAATCGCACTGGTTGGTTCGGTGCCGGTGATACGAAGGCGGAGAGCGTACTTTGCGGCTGACGCAATCGTCTGTAAAGGTAAGCCTATTCTCACGCATATTGCGCTTTGTGGGAACAGTGTCCTACCGGATTGCTGCATTCTGTGTCTTTTTGTGCCGGAACGCTCCAGAATGTGCTGAAATGAAAACGTGAGACACGCGCTTGTTTTCACCTGGCTGCCAAAATGACATCGCACATGTGGTAGATGTCGCGGCGAGTTACGCAGATTTCGCGCAAGAACATCAGTCTCAACTTTCTTGAACAGAAATAATGTATGTGCTACGTTTCCTTGCATTTTGTACGCGCAGGAGGTTCACGAAACGATTTTCGTTTCTTGACAGTTTGATACTTGCGCTCAGTTCGCAACGACTCGGTTTTGTTCTACCGTTTCCGTTCGTGCGGCGTACTACCCTGATTCTCCTAGCACTCTCGACTCCCCCCTCCCCCCTCCTCCCTTATCGCTTGCACTTCGCGCTCGCTCTCCTGAAACCTCTTTCATGCTTCGTCATCTTCTTTCACTCGGAGTCCCGCGCCCCCCCCCCCCCCCTTTTTTTATTTACTCGGAGCATAGGCGCGCACCGTTCTGGTGCTCGGGGAGCGTCCTCCCGCAGCCCTTGTGTTTAAACTTTTTGTTCGAGGAGGCTATGTTCGTTCTGGGCGGCCGTTCAGCGCGGCACGCCTCTGGGCTCGTGCACTCGGCATCGAGGTGCGCTGGTCGGCCGGCCTGGCTGCATAACAGTTTATTCCAAACTGCGTAAACTATATGCCGCTATCATCAGCCTATGTTAACTTCCCCGCGTCTGGATTTGCCTTTTTTAATCACAATGGGAGCATTTTTCATTTTACGGGGACCATATTTTGCGGTTGCATGGAGTGTGAATTTGCATTTTTATTATGCTGCTTTTGTTATGGCGTTTACTTTCGCTCTTGAAGAATCATTTAGGTACGTATTTTATTTTCAGCAAGACTTCAATTAAGGCACTTGTACACGTGCTAAGTCAGCTGATGTGGTTCAAACCGTCCAGTTTTCATTATTTTTGTGGTCGCATTTCAACATAACTGTTTGTAAAAGAAGAGACATCTGGGCGAGTTGGTATGGTGACATGATAGAAAAACAGCGCAAAAGACGTGCACGGACGTGCATGGTCTTTCACACAATTTGAAAAATGTAGCCAGAAGGTTTAACGTTAGTGTGGTATTTTCGGCACCAAATAAACTGTCAAAAATATGTAGCATTGTTAAGAATAAAGCAGCGAAAAAAGTCCGGGAAAGAAACATGTGTCGGGTGAAGCATAACTTTTCCTATGTTCCATGCAAAGTAGGAGTGATATATAAGATTCCGTTGTCTTGTGATAAAGTGTATGTGGGTCAAACAGGCAGATGTATCAATGTCCGGTTACGAGAGCACGAGAGATCATTAGAGATTGGTAGAGGATCTAATCTGGTTGTACATTGTAAGAGATGTGACGGCTGCCAACCTTATCTAACACATACAGTTATTTTGGATTCCCATCCGGCACAGATTAACAGGGAAATCATTGAGGCCAGGCATATTATTCGATTGGGTGCAAATTGCGTTAGTGAACCGTCAATCGCTTTGACAGATAATGAGGTTGAGTTTCTTGAACATGGTATGTGTGGGGGGTTATCATGATTCTCTTGTTTAATGTGCGGTTTGGTGCTGCTTGGCTGGGTTATATGTGTGTGTTTTTTTTCAATAAACTTCAGTTGTGAGTCAGCGCTCGTCCTGTCCGTTCTTCTCCTCCGTGCACGTCTTTTGCGCTGTTTTTCTATCATAACTGTTTGACCGCATTACTTGATTTTTGTAGTGTCTTTAGACTAGAATAAATGGATATTCGATACTGATGCCTCAGCATTCAAGTAGAGGTCGACAGCTTGAATTCTGTGGCCAAATATTGTACCGGATGTTGCTATTACAGAGTTTGATTCTGACCAGATGTTTACTTTTTTTTTGTCTTTTGCTTAAATGTACATATGAAGCGGTTATCATAGCCTTAGTCGCATATGTTTACCTTCTTTGCTCATCACAGTGCGCATATTGCAGGCAAATTTGTGACTTACTGTTATTAAAAAATTTGTAATGTATGTGTTGAAAGCAGTTTACTGATTTATAGGGCCCAGAAAACAATTTGACTTTCATATGCTAACGATGCATGTCTGTAGATTGTCTCTAAGAATTGAAGCCTACTTTTTAAAGCTTAGCGGGGACCCTTAGTTTAGAGATATATTACATATTTTATTGCCATTCCGCCGTGTGCCAAGTTGAGGGAAGGAGGATCATAATGTTTGCTTTGTTATTTTTTATATTAGACTTTCCTTAATATTGCTTGCAGTTTGGTGATGAGTGGCAAAAAACTGATGGTTTTTGCAGTTTTCTAACCTTAGTAAATATTTGTATTTGCTGTTTGCTAATGCCAGTTTTTTTTTTTTAGATATGTAAAAAGGCATCAATTGCCTTAGCTTTTGTACAATGATTTTTAATATTCAGTTACTTGAAACATTGAGTAAAATGAATTCTTTATGGCTACCATTCACACAAACTTGCAGTTCTTACATGACGTCAACATGCTGATCAAGAAGGATGGCAAAGAGGCAGATGAAATTGCTTTAACAAGACACTTGTCTTGGTTTTGAAGGACACCATTTGTGCAAGAAAAGAGGACATTGCCCGGGTGCTCGAAGTATGTTCTGAGGGAATGCGTGAAAGGAGAAAGAAGCGTAAGTATTAAGCTGTTTCCTTCTGTTTGCTGCATGTGCTATCTAATTGGCAGTTTTTCGCTAAATGCCTACATTTTTGCCATTTCGCATTGCCTTATAGATATACTAAAAACATGGCTGAGCATCAGAAAGAATAATAAAACCATAACTAGCCTTTGCATTTCTTCACATGTAACAATTTTCGCATTACCTAAATTTAAATTACCTATTGTTCTTCTCCATTGTAATGGTGCAGCCTTTTCGAATCTGTTCAACTAGTAGCAGAGAATTAGGTGATACGTGATTCAAATCTTCACAAGCTTTGCTAATTTTTGCTGTCAGATGTTTGGCTTTCAGTTTGTGTGCCTCTACATGGTTTCAATTTTGTTTATTTCCCTTCCTAAATTAGACAATAAATTATCGCCTCAATACTCGGCTGTCTCTTTTTACCTGCAAGGAGGTACACCATTGTTGTGTTGCTTATTTCTATTGTAGATGTACAGACAGTATGCATTCTGCAACTCTTGGCAAACATTGGGAACCAGCCGGGAGCTCTGGATGTTGTTTGTATCATTTGTAGGTTTTCTCTTTGTCATTTGAATATTCAGGAAGCCTACTTGAAACCGACATTATTAGCGAATTATCTTTGTTTCTAAAATGGTTTACAGTCTAACTTGTAATATGTATTAGTGATTCATAATTCAAATAGAAATACTACACAAGTTTTCATCACAACAGTGAATTCTTTGCTGCGAAAGGATTATTTGCACTGTAAGTACAATCAAAAGCACTTTTAAGAGACTCCTGCCATCACATGCTTACCACGTCGTATTGCATACAAGAGTCACCTGATGAAGAACTGGTAATGTCAAGATTGGTGCAGTGTGCCATTTGACTAAGCACTCTGCTGCAGTGGACCAGCAGTGCTTTATCAGATGGCTCTTGCAGGGAGCTTGGTGGGGTTTAGCATTTGCTGGATGGAAAGGGGTCTCTCAACCTGCTCATGCATGCTAGTACCTAACATGTTCCTAATGTCTGGAATATATAATCTGAGACTGCTTCAAAAGAAATATTTGCCACATTGTCTTATCCTACAGGTGGGTAATGTAAAGTATTATATATTATATGTAAGTATTATATGTAAAGTATTATGTAAAGCTCAGAGTAAAGTATTATATGAGGAACGCCCGAGGAAATTTTGACAGTAACAAATGGGCAGCTAAAGTATTTAAATACCTGTACTTAAAAAGCGTTGACTCACATTGGAGGAAAAGAACTAGGAAACTAACTAGTAAGAATGCTAGTCAACAGGACGGAGAAATAAAGAGCATTAAGCAACAGGTGAAAAACACAGAAGGTAAAAATTGGGTAAATTCGATGGAAAAGAAACAGTGTGATATTATACCGAAAGTGGAAAATGCAGATCGGGAAGGAAGCTTTCTTTGAAAACTTAAGAGGCAGTGCCCTACTTTTTGAAGCTAGATCAGGGTGCCTTAGAAACGCAACTAAAAAAAGAAATGTAACAATGAAGATGACGCATGTGCTTTATGTGTTAACTCCAGTGAAACAATTGACCATATTATACTCGAATGTAATGGTATCCATCCGGAAGTTGATGCAGGCGCAGTCACTGTTCCTGAAGCTCTGGGGTTTAGAGATAACAGTGGCCGGGTGAATAAACCTGCGGTGGAAACTAGCAAAAAACGACTTGAGGATTGGTGGCTTAAAAGCAGAGAAGTGACATAATGTTAGTAATGTAGGAATAAAACTTTAATAAATAGAATGATGGTTTAGTAACCATTCTAAATCAATAATTAAGATATAGGGAGAAAAATGACCATGATAGCTACTGCTACCACCCTGTTTCAAAGGGGACGCTCGTATATTCAATCCATTCCATCCATCCATCCACAGTACTTTTGACAGTACAGTTGACAGTACTAATGAGGCGGTACAGGGAGATATTGGCTGGGAATTTTTCGAATTAGGGGAAGCTCAGAGCAAAATATTATATGAGGAACGCCTGAAGAAATTGGACAGTAACAGATGGACAGCTAAAGTATTTAAATACCTGTACTTAAAAAGCGTTGACTCACTGTGGAGGAAAAGAACTAGGAAACTAACTAGTAAGAATGCTAGTCACCAGGACGGAGAAATAAAGAGCATTAAGCAACAGGTGAAAAACACAGAAGGTAAAAATTGGGTAAATTCGATGGAAAAGAAACAGAGTGTGGAATTATACCGAAAGTGGAAAATGCAGATCAGGAAGGAAGGCAGTGCCCTGCGTTTTGAAGCTAGATCAGGGTGCCTTAGAACACGCAGCCACAAAAAGAAATTTGACAATGGAGATGACGCATGTGCTGTATGTGGTAACTCCAGTAAACGATTGACCATATTGTAACGAGTACAAGGCAGCGATCACTGATCGGAACAGTTCCACGCGCTACACTCAGTTTCGTCCTCTTTGTCCTCTGTTCTTCTTTTTCCTCTTTTCAGAGAGGCACGCGCCATTACCCCCCCTCTTCGAAAGCGGCGACTCGACGCTGGGAATATCCTCAGATTATGCACACAGGAGAAGCAGGGAACACAAAGCTGCACACGCGCAAAAGATCACTGCCTCTCATAATACGGTTTCATCCGCACTACATGAACAGTTTCAGTACTTGAGCGCCGCCGTGTTGAAGGTCGCTGGCTCCGAGCAACAACTTCGTAAGTCACGTTACTAAGACGCCGAATGACCTCGTATGGCCCAAAGTAACGGCGAAGTAGTTTCTCGGAGAGTCCTCGACGGCGCACTGGTGTCCACACCCATACAAGATCGCCAGGTTGGTAGTGAACGTCTCGGTGTCGGAGGTTGTACCGACTGGCATCGCGATGTTGTTGTTGAATACGGCATCATGCGAGCTGGCGCGCTTCTTCGGCCCGCTGTAGAAATATGTCGACGTCTGCATAGGCGTTGGTGACATCGTCGCCATGACTTATGGGTAGCATAGCGTCCAACATTGTGGTGACGGGACGACCGTAGACTAGCTGGAATGGTGCAAGACGCGTCGTCTCCTGTTCAGCCGTATTGTATGCAAAAGTTGCATACGGAAGGACTTCATCCCACGTGCGATGCTCAACGTCGACGTACATGGAAATCATGTCTGCAAGCGTTTTATTGAGGCGTTCAGTCAGTCCGTTTGTTTGCGGATGGTAAGCAGTAGTCCTACGATGACTTGTGCGGGTAAGACTGAAGAGAGCCTGCATTAGTTCAGCCGTAAAGGCTGTACCGCGGTCAGTGATAATAACCGATGGGGCACCGTGGCGCAGTACGATGGTCTTAAGAAAAAACTGCGCTACTTCTGCAGCAGTTGCACGGGAAAGTGCCTGTGTCTCGGCGTATCGCGTTAAGTAGTCCGTCGCCACTACTACCCTTCTGTGCCCTGATGCGGACGTTGGGAAAGGACCCAGAAGATCCATACCCACTTGCTGGAAAGGGGCTGCTGGCGGAGTTATCGGCTGAAGGAGCCCTGCAGGCTTCAGCGGAGGTGTCTTTCGCCGCTGGCAATCTCGGCATGTTCTCACGTAGTGCTGGACTGAAGGCAGCAACTTAGGCCAATAGTATTTTTGTCGAATGCGTGCTAATGTTCGCGTGACTCCTAAATGTCCAGCCGAAGGCTCATCGTGGCATGCGTGCAAGATTTCTGGCCTGAGGTCGGACGGCACAACGAGAAGAAAGGTTTCCTTGTTGTGCTGAAAGTTTCTCTTATATAGGACGCCATTGTGAATGCTGTAGGAGGATAAACCCCGTGCAAAAGCACGTGGGACAGCTACATCAAGGCCTTCGAGATGCTCAATAAGCGGGCGTAAACCGGGGTCAGCCCGTTGACGCTGGGCCATGTCGGTGGTCGTGACGACAGCAAGAAACGGGAAGTCATCGTCTTCTCTGTCGGGAGGGGCAGCATCAACTGGTGCACGAGACAAGCAATCGGCGTCGCTGTGCTTACGGCCGCTCTTGTATACAACCGTAATGTCGTATTCTTGGAGACGGAGACTCCACCTTGCAAGCCGTCCAGAGGGGTCTTTGAGGTTGGCTAGCCAGCACAACGAATGGTGGTCGCTCACAGCCCTAAAAGGTCGGCCGTAAATATAGGGTCGGAACTTAGTTATGGCCCAAACTACCGCGAGACATTCCTTTTCCGTGGTTGAGTAGTTTGTCTCTGCTTTTGAAAGAGAGCGACTTGCGTAAGCGATAACTTTTTCAGTGCCATTTTGCCACTGAATCAGAACGGCACCGAGTCCAAAATTACTGGCATCGGTATGGATATCCGTAGCGGCGTTTTCGTCAAAATGGGCAAGTATCGGGGCGGCCTGCAGTCGCCGGCGCAACTCGTTGAAAGCATCCTCTTGATCATCTTGCCACGCAAAAGGAACATTGTCTCGGGTAAGACGCGTAAGAGGCTCGGCAATCACTGAAAAATTCTCTACGAAACGCCTGTAATAGGTACAAAGCCCCAAAAACCTTCTAACGGACTTTTTGTCGGTTGGGCGCGGAAACTTTTTCACAGCAGCAGTCTTGTCGGGATCTGGTTTCACGCCCTCAGAACTAATAACATGGCCAAGAAAGCGGAGGTCCTGGAATCCGAAATGGCATTTCTGTGGTTTTATCGTCAATTGGGCTGAACGCAATGCCTGTAGTACCATTCGCAGTCGGTCAAGGTGCTCCTCAAAAGTAGCCGCGAAAATGACGACATCGTCAAGATACACTAAGCACGTTTGCCACTTCAGTCCAGAGAGAACGGTGTCCATCATTCGCTGGAAGGTTGCTGGTGCAGAACAGAGACCGAAAGGAAGCACTTTAAATTCATAAAGGCCGTCGGGGGTGACGAACGCTGTTTTCTCTCTGTCCCTTTCGTCCACTTCTATCTGCCAGTAGCCATTCTTGAGGTCAAGCGACGAGAAATATTTGGCATTGCGTAACCGGTCCAATGCGTCGTCGATACGTGGGAGCGGGTATACGTCCCGTTTCGTTACCTGATTTAACTTACGATAATCGACGCAAAAACGCAAGGTGTTGTCTTTTTTCTTCACCAACACTACAGGCGAAGCCCAGGGGCTGGTAGACGGCTGTACCACGTCATCGATAAGCATTTCCTGCACCTGTCTTCGAATAGCCTCTCGTTCCGTTGACGACACTCGGTATGGGTGTTGGGAAATCGGCTTGGTCTCCGCGTCAACCATAATGCGGTGTTTGGCTACTGGGGTACGCCCAACTTTCGAAGACGTTGCAAAGCATCCAGCAAATTCCTGAAGGAGGTCCAGGAGTCGCCGCCGCTCAACCACCGACAGATTGGCATTAATGTCCACAGTTGATAGAATGTCGGGTGCATTACATCTGGCTGGTGACGGCGGCGCCAGAGTACAGATGTTCCCTGGCTCAATAAAGTCGGCAACATACGCGATGGCCGTTCCTTTCGCAATGTGCTGAAACTCGGTCCCGAAATTCGTAATCCAGAGCTTCGCACAACCATCCCGTAAGCGAACAAGTCCTCTTGCAGCGCAGATCCCTTTCTGAAGAAGCAAGCCCACGTTAGTCTCTGCCAGTACGTCTCGGTCGCATGGTGAGTCACTTTCTACCAAGACCATAATGCTGCACCGTGGCGGGACCGTAACGTCAGCAGCTGTAATACGTAAGGCGGACGTTGATGAACCGTCGACGCTAGATCTCGCAATGGCTTGGCTCGGCGAAAATTTCACTCGTGATTCTTGTAAATTAATTATCGCACCATTAGCCTGTAAGAAGTCCAAGCCGAGTATGACGTCTCGCGAACAGTGGGTAAGTACAACGAAGTCACAAACATAAACAAATCCGTCAATTGCAACTCTCGCAACGCATCTTCCAGCCGGGGTAATAAGGTGTCCCCCTGCAGTGCGGATCTGAGGCCCAGTCCACTCGGTTAAAACTTTCTTCAATTTCCTGGCTAACCCACTGCTCATAACTGAATAGTCCGCGCCCGTATCAACTAAAGCTGTAATGAGACAATCGTCGATAGAAACTGGTATGTCCGAAACTGCGCACTCAGGTTCATCGTTACATGTCGCCGTCTGATAGCCGTTATCTTGTACTAAACTTGATGGAGGATGTTCAGCACTTCGCTCGTCAGCGGCCTCACCTCCGCAGGTCGCTGTTCCTAGTTTTCCCGAAGCCTCGGGGAGCGGGGGCTCGTCGAGCGGCTAGTGCGGGATGTAGAGGGCCGTGGACTTGGAGAACGATAACGGGAAGAGGTAATGACGCGGGACCCGTACTGTGGGACGTCCGGAGGATTCGTATGCGTCGACAGGTACTCCTCGATTTCGGGTGGTCGTTCACCACTCCGAGGACATCGTGCACGCGGATGAAGGCCACGCAGTCCGGCGCGGCGGTACGGACAGAACCTTAACATGTGACCGGCCTCACCACAGTGGTAACAAAGGGGCTGATTGTCAGGGGTACGCCAGACGTCAGTCCTTCGGAATCGTGCTTCGGCTAGAAGAGGAGGATGGCGTGGGCTTGGATCAAGAGTAGGGGAGTTCACTCTGGCTCTGGGAGAGCCGTACCCACTGTGGTGCTGGTTTGGATGCGGCACAGTGGGGTTCCCTCTTGGAGGATCACAGAGGTTATGCTGCTGAAGCACGGCCTCGTACGTTGGCACACTCGGTGGCGGTGGCTGCACACCAGGCACAGACGGTTCCGGGACGACGGCTTGCCTCACTTTTTCGCGAACGACCTCCGCGAGTGATGGAAGCCTCGACGACGATGTTAGACCCTGTAGCTGAATATGTCTCAGCTCTTCCCTGACCACAGATCGAATCAGCTCCCTTAAGGCATCATCAGAACCGTTGATGCTGGAACCGTAGACGACCGGTGACATGGCGGACACGTTACGGTTATGGTGCTGAGCCCTGTGTCGAAGTGTTTGTTCTATCGTGGTGGCCTCCGCTAGAAACTCTGATGCCGTGCCAGGTGGATTGCGCACAAGCCCAGCAAATAGTTCTTGGTTCACTCCGCGCATTAGGTGGCGCACTTTCGTCTCCTCTGACATATTTGGATCAGAACGCCTAAAAAGGCGGATCATGTCCTCGTAGAACATTCCAATGCTCTCGTTTGGGGCTTGGATACGAGATTTCAGCGCCGACTCCGCACGCTCTCTTCGGTCGTTGGCGGTGTAGGTCGCCAACAGCTGGCGACGAAAGAGGTCCCATGTTGATAGTGTCGTTTCGTGGTTCACGAACCACGTCCGCGCTGAATCTTAGAGAGCAAAGTAGACATTATAGAGCTTCCTTTGCTCATCCCAGCCGTTGTAATTGGCGACCCGTTCGAATTGGTCCAGCCAGTCTTCAGCGTCCTCATAAAGCTCGCCATGGAAGGACGGTGGCGTTCGAGACTGGAGGACGACGAACTGGGGTGAAGACTCTCCGTTAGAAGCAATGTTCGGGTTGGACCTATGCATGTTGGCCACAGGCGTGCAGGAAAGAGGCCCGAACTCTGGCGACTGACCTCGAAGGCGGCGGCTGCAACTGCGATGGACCGGTGTCAAATCCGTGGTGGCTCTCGGTTGCCCTTGAGGGGTTGCACTCAGCAAAAAGGGAAATCGTACCCGGCTGCTCCACCAGAAAATGTAACGAGTCGCAGCGATCACTGATCGGAACAGTTCCACGCGCTACACTCAGTTTCGTCCTCTTTGTCCTCTGTTCTTCTTTTTCCTCTTTTCAGAGAGGCACGCGGCAATATTATACTCGAATGTAATGGTATCCATCCGGAAGTTGATGCAGGCGCAAAAACTGTTCCTGAAGTTCTGGGGTTTAGAGATAACAGTTGTCGGGTGAATAAACCGGCGGTGGAAACTAGCAAAAAACGACTGGAAGATTGGTGGCTTAAAAGCAGAGAAGTGACATAATGTTAGTAATGTAGGAACAAAAATTCAATAAATAGAATGATGGTTTAGTTAACCATTCTAAATCAATAATTAAGATATAGGGAGAAAAATGAGCATGATAGCTACTTTTACCACCCCGTTTCAAAGGGGACGCTTCTATATTCCATCCATCCATCCACAGTTGACAGCGCTGCGTTGACAGTTGGTGTTGACAGTTGACAGCCGTGTGGTGCGGAAGCGTTTTCCACCGCTCCTCCGATTGCACGTGGCTACCGCAAACGGACGGACTGGCGACAGCGGGAGCTTCCGAAGCGTCGAATAGATGAGTTCTTTTACTAACTTTAATTCGTTTTCAGCTAGTTAGGTTAGGTACAGCCTAAAGAATAGATTTTAGCTCTTGGTCCTAGCGGCCTGGTTTTTCGTACCGGCCACTAGGTTTTCTCGGCGTTCATTCTATAACTATTTTGTTTAGATAAATGCTTTTTTTCTTGGCTATTGGCATTCGCGGAATTGATTTTAACGCGTGTTTGCTAGTCGTTTCTTGTGTCTTCTTTTGGCAGTTTGAATATTCTGAGAATTCGTAATAGATATAGTTCGGTCGATGAGCGCTTAAGATGTGCAATCAAAAGAAGGTAAAGTGTACTCAGTGTGAGGCGCAGGTTGATCTCAAGAAAACGCGTTTTGACTCTGTAGGTGAAGCGGAAGGCAGCGACTTTTTGTGTCGGTGTTGCGTCCTGAGTGCGCGCCTAGATAGATTTGATCAAGAAAGGGGCAGTTTAGTGTCTGGTGTGGATGATTTAGAAAATGAAGTACGTTTGTAAGGGCAGAAAATCAGAAGCTGCCTGGACAGCTTCCTCAAATGGAAAAAAAAATGGCCGACTTTATCACCAGCACTGGCATGGAAGGCATAAGCAAAGTAGGTCAGGCGGATCCGAACCGACAGAGTTATTTGGAAGCAGTTACTAAGAAGCCGGAGAAAAAGGAAGACGTAAGGAAGAATGAAAATCCCAGAGAGAAGGACACAGATAACCGAATGCAGGAGCCTACAGCTGGCAGAGGGAGAGAGAAGGCCCAGGTGCTTATCGCCGGAGATTCTAACACGAGCAGGTGCAAGCGAGATATCTTGGAACGTGTAAAGGTGATAACCAAGTGTTAGTTGGAGCCTTCCCAGGGAGGACAATGAGGGCAGTACTGAAAGGGAGTAAAAATAGGCTGTGAGGTTCTTTCTTTAGAATTGTGAGGTTCTTTCTTTAGAATCTACAGGCCGCCTTGTTCCGTGGCTTATACAAGGATACGAATAGAAATATACGACCAGACCGACCGCTTTAGCAACGAATAATTTTATCTGCGCATATGGACGGGACGAGGGTACAACGAAGACTAAACACAAGACTTGACAAGAGTCACCAGTTCGTTGGGTAGGTAGGGAAGTCGGTGTAGATGCTCCGGTTGGTCAAGCTTTGTAGTGTTGCTGACGTAGGGCCTCAGCGAAAGGCTAGACCACAGGACGGGGCCCAGTGAAAGCACAAGGCCTCGGGTTGCCGTACCACGGCCGATGAGTCCGGCCTACCCGATGTGCGTAGGTCGAGCACGGCGCCGAACGCTCGTGTCGATGACGGACTTTCGTTACAGCAGCGACAATGAGTTGAAGTTGCGGTACTCCCGGGTCCGATCACCTGGGAAAACAGGAGGAACAGGACAGCCCTACTGAAAAATCCTGTTTAAATTTGTACAGCAAATCGTATACAGGTTTACTGTACAGGATCTGGGATACAGAATTGGGGGCTATTGCAGAAAAGTCCTGTACTGCCCTGGAAAGTCCGGAATGAAACCGCGCGGAGCTCTGATACCGGAATGCCGGAAAGAAACGCGTCGCCAGGGTTTAAAAAGCATGCAACAATATAAAATAAAACGACTACATTTAAAATAACAAATGAAATTAAAAAAAACAACAACTTTACCACCGAATGTGGAACCGAACCTCGGTCCTTTTGTTCTTCAGACGGTCACCTTAACCACTACTCTATGGCGGGTTATAGTTACCGTGGTTATTATGCAGTATATGTAGCTACTTTTGCTCTTTCGTACTTCCTTGGTAGTAGAATTTGTGGCCGTAATTCACCGATCGCCCTTTAAACACGCTGAATATCTTTGCAGGCTATCACGAGGGTTCACAAATGTGCCGTATCTTCATAATGTGTCGCTTTATTGAAGGGAAACCTCAAGATATCATAATTTACTAGTGCTGATGTGTTTTTCATCGTCTACGAACGCTTGTAAGTTTGCCTAGATACAGAGATATCCGGTGCACGAATACATGTAATACTGGGCGTTTTAGCTTCACGTGCTACCAACGGAGCATCGATGTCAATGAATACACTTCCGACTGAGCGGTTTCAAAATGTAAACATTCGAGAACGCGTCGCCCGGTGTGCGGATATATCTGCGCATCTTTCAATGGTCAGCGATGTTTGTTTATTTTTTCTCGAACAGCTTTTGTCATCGCTAGCGAAACGATACGTTCGTGCTTCTAATTTCGTGTTGTAGGCGGCAGATCTTCAGTCGCAGATATGGAGACACACCGCAAGATCGTACGAGCTGCAGCGACTGTTGTACGCGCAAAAGCGACGCGACGCCCTTATATGCTTTCTAGCGCACACTTCGACGGCTTCGCATTTTCGAGGTATTTGGGAAACGAAGCGTGCCCTTTATATACAGAACAGTTGTATAACATGTTTGGTATCATGCTTATTTAGTGCGCTGGAGTGTCCGGCGGTCATTCTGGTTGAGCTTCGTCGATCGGCCCGGCTTCTGTTCAGAAGCGGAATACTCTGCCCGGTATCAGTTCCAGAAATGACGCGTTCGTCCGGTTTCTGGTTAATTGATACAGGCTGAACACTACATAACACCACTACATTTGAAAAAGAAGAAAAAGAAAAAAGAAAGAGAAACAAAAAGAAATAGAAAAGGAAAAAAATGTACGTGTGATTCGAACTTCGGTCTTTTCATCCAGCAAGCGCGCGCTTTAAACACTACACCACGGAAGGACACAGTGATGATGGTTATATGTCTGCTTATGTAGTCGAGATTGCTCTTTTGTAGTTTGTGTATTTTTGTAGGGTCCAGAATTTGTGGTCGTAATTGAACGGACACGCTGCATCTTTTTCCTGACTATCACGAAGGGTTATCCGTGTCCCGCATCTTTACAATGTATCGCTTTCTTGCAGACAAACCTCCGAATGTCACAATTTACTAGTGCTGATGTGTTTTGTCCTCGTCTTCGAACGCATGCAATTTTTGCTACATATTTCACGTAGTGGTGACAAGGCCGTACACGCCAAAAGAAAACACAGGCGTGATGGTACTGAAATAACTCTTTATTGGGGCTGACTTGCGCCCGCAAAAAAACTAAGCAACTCGGCGGCGGCGATAGCAACAAACGCGCTCGTCGGCCGTCGAACAAAGAATGCCCGTCACACTCGGCAACGCTCAATTTAAAGGCTGCACAGAACAATCTAGATAACGTCGCAAGCAGCTACCAGCACGGGCTGGAACATTGTGAAAAGACACCCGAGTGGCCGGAACCTTCGAGACAGATCTCGGTGTATCTTGTGCTACAACAAAACTGATAAAGGTGTGACTCGCGGCATCGAGCATTAACAAACAAAGATTACGGAACTGATACGCGGTCCAGTATCAGAGTGATAAGCCTGTATGCCGGCGGCTGTTCAAAAACAACAAATACTGTTTTGAAGGTTTCGCGGCATTACTCCCCCCTTAAAAAAACATCACCTCGATGTTTCAAAACAAAGCAACTTAAACATAAGCACTGCAAATTTTAAACAACACACATTCTTTAACGCGCGTAATATGGCTTCAGTCGTACAACATGTACAATTTCTGGGCGTGCGCGTCGCCGTTGTGATGCTGACATTCCGTCGGGAATGACTTCATAGTCCAGTGGGCCGACGCGGCGAATGATTTTGTACGGCCCAAAGTATCGACGCAACAACTTTTCACTTAATCCGCGGCGGCGAACAGGTGTCCAAACCCACACTTGGTCTCCTGGATTGTACTCTGTGTGGTGTCGTCGTAAGTTGTATCGTCGGCTGTCGGTGCGCTGTAGGTCTTTAATACGCAGCCGTGCGAGTCGTCGGGCTTCCTCTGCACGCTGCAGGTAGGCGGCGACGTCGAGGTTGTCCTCGTTGGTTACGTGCGGTAGCATTGCGTCGAGCGTCGTCGTGGGCTTTCTACCGTACACAAGCTTGAACGGAGTCGCTCTGGTCGTCTCCTGGACTGCCGTGTTATACGCAAAGATCACGTACGGCAAGATGGCGTCCCATGTCCTGTGTTCAGCGTCGACGTACATAGCGATCATGTCAGCGATCGTTTTGTTCAGGCGCTCCATAAGGCCATTGGTCTGGGGATGGTACGCAGTTGTTCGTCGATGGCTTGTGTGACTGTATTCCAGGATGGCTTGCGTCAACTCTGCCGTAAACGCCGTTCCCCTGTCCGTGATGAGCACTTCTGGGGCGCCGTGTCGCAAGAGAATTTGTTCGACAGAAAATTTGGCGGCTTCTGCCGCGGTACCATTTGGTAGTGCTCTTGCTTCGGCGTAACGGGTAAGGTAGTCAGTGGCCACGATGATCCACTTGTTACCCATAGACGAAGATGGAAAGGGGCCGAGGAGATCCATCCCAATTTGTTGAAAGGGCAGGATTGGGGGCGGAATCGGGTTTAGTAGTCCTGCTGGTTTGATCGGCGGCGTCTTGCGTCGTTGGTACTCACGACACGTCTTCACGTAGTGGGCAACTTCGGCAGGCAGTCGCGGCCAGTAATACTTCTCCTGGATTCGACGCAACGTGCGCGCAAATCCGAGGTGGCCTGCTGTGGGCTCATCGTGCAACGCCTGCAGAATTTCTTGCCGAAGGGTTTTAGGCACTACGAGAAGCTGCGCGGTCTTGTTGGGTGCGAAGTTCTTCACGAGGAGGCCATTGTTTAACGTGAAGGATGATAAATTTCGCCTAAACACACCAGGAGGGGAAGCGGTCTTTCCTTCCAAGTAATCGGCTAGCGCTTTCAGCTCAGGGTCTGATCGCTGTTGTTCTGCGAAACTGCTGGCGCTTACCGGTCCCAAAAAGGCGTCATCGTCATCGTCCTTCGGGGTAGAATCGACGGGAGCGCGGGATAAGCAGTCTGCGTCGGAATGCTTCCGGCCCGACTTATAGACTGCAGTCATGTCAAATTCTTGAAGTCGTAGGCTCCATCTGGCAAGGCGGCCGGAAGGATCTTTCAAATTAGCCAGCCACAGAGCGCGTGATGGTCGCTTACCACCTCGAATGGTCGGCCGTATAGGTATGGACGAAACTTAGAAGTAGCCCAGATGATCGCAAGGCACTCCTTCTCGGTAGTCGAGTAATTGACTTCGGCTTTTGTGAGAGACCTGCTAGCGTAGGCGATTACTTTTTCCTGTCTGGCAGTCTTCTGGACGAGAATGGCTCCTAGGCCTACACTGCTCGCGTCGGTGTGAATTTCGGTCTCGGCGTTTTCATCAGAGTGGCCAAGTACAGGAGGGCATTGCAGGCAGCGCTTAAGTTCGTCGAAGGCTTCTCCTTGCGGCGCTTCCCATTTAAAAGGTACGTCAGCCTTTGTAAGCTGCGTCAACGGTTCGGCGATCCGCGAAAAGTTTCTGACAAATCGCCGATAATAAGCGCACAGCCCAAGGCATCGGCGCACAGCTTTCTTGTCGGCAGGCGGTGGGAATTGTGCGATTGCAGCTGTTTTCTCCGTGTCTGGGCGAATACCGTCCTTGCTAACGATGTGACCTAGGAATCGGAGTTCTTCGTAGGCGAAGTGACACTTCTCTGCTTTTAGCGTTAGCCCCGATGACTTGATGGCTTCTAGCACTGTCTGTAGTCGTTTTAGGTGGTCTTCAAAGTTTGACGAGAAGACAACAACGTCGTCCAAATATACCAAACAAATTTGCCACTTCAAGCCTGCCCGGACTGTGTCCATTACTCGTTGAAACGTGGCTGGTGCGGAGCAGAGGCCAAATGGCATCACCTTAAATTCATAAAGGCCGTCCGGTGTAATGAATGCGGTCTTCTCGCGATCTCTTTCGTCGACCTCAATTTGCCAATATCAGCTCTTCAGGTCCATCGATGAGAAGTACCTTGCATTGCAGAGCCGTCGAGAGTGTCGTCGATGCGGGGAAGCGGGTAGACATCCTTCTTCGTTATGCTATTCAAGCGGCGGTAATCAACGCAGAAGCGAAGTGTGCTGTCTTTCTTCTTGACCAAAACGACTGGTGCTGCCCAGGGGCTGTTCGATGGCTGGATTACGTCATCACAGAGCATTTCCTCAACTTGATCGCGAATGGCCTGGCGTTCTCGCGGCGATACACGATAAGGGCTTTGGCGCAGAGGTCGGGCGTGTTCGTCCGTTATTATGCGATGCTTGGCCAGTGGTGTTTGTCGTACCTTCGATGACGATGAAAAGCACTCCCCGTAGCTTCGAAGCAGACTGAGAATCTGGTTTTTCCTGTTGTGGGTCAATGCCGGGTTGATGTCAAATGTGGGCTGACGGAATAGGTCCGGTGCGTCTTCCAGCGTTTGGTCGTGGAGGGTGAATACACCTTTGAGGTCCGCTAATTCGTCGAGAAAGGCGATCGTCGTGCCCTTGTTGAGATGCCGGTATTCTTCGGAGAAGTTTGTTACCAGAACCTGAGCTTGACCTCTCCGGAATTTCGTGATGCCTCTTGCGATGCCGACACCTCGTTCTAAGAGCAATTGGATATTTCCTTCGACGATGCCTTCAGCGGTTTCGATGTTGGTGCTACCTACGCAGACTGCGATACTTGATCGGGGCGGGACGTTCAATTCTTCGTCGAGGACGTTTAGAGGGATGTGTTGCATCGACGTCGTCGTAGCAGGAATGGCTTTGTCTGCAGAGAGCTTGATGAGCTTGGATCGCAGGTCGATGATAGCCCTATGTTCATTTAGGAAGTCCATGCCTAAAATCACGTCGCGGGAGTGCTGCTAGACCACAAAGCTGGTGGGGTAAGTACGCCCATTTACGGTTATTCTTGCAGTGCATCGTCCCGATGGAGTAATCAGGTTGCCACCTGCTGTGCGAATCAGCGGGCCATCCCAAGCGGTGGTAACTTTTCTTAGCTGAGAGGCTAACAGTCCACTAATGACTGAATAGTCAGCTCCGGTGTCTACTAGGGAAGTGACTCTGCGACCGTCGACATCAACTTCAAGGTCACTTGTTCGCGTCCTCGTATTGCACGTGGGCCTTACCGCCGTATTCACAAACACGCCTTCACTCGAACTTCTACTCCAAGCGGCCCTCGAGGCCTGTTTTTCGTTTCACAAAGCAATCTCCACTCGAATCGCTCCTCCAGTGGCGGAGAAAACTTGAGTTTTCTCGAGAATCTCGAGTCTGCGACGACGCTACCTTGGCCGCTCCTCGACCGCCACTCCGCTTGTAAACATGGCCGACATCGCATCGCTCGCTAGCTGTGTGGAATTCGTTCTACCGGTATACCAAAAGTTTCACGAAAGAAGATACGACAATGATGCACCGAACCTTTCGCTAAAGCATCAGCTGAAAGCGACAGTGACCCGGGACTTCTGGCACGCTACCGTTTTACGAATGTGGTCATGGATAGCCTCCGGCCGTCCCTGCCGCTCACGCCGAACGTGGATAACCGTGATCAGTCACCGACGTCTGTGTTGTTTGATCGTCACATCGTCGCATTGCGCGTGTGTGGCGCGGACACATCTTAATAAGGTGTCACTGGATAAATGGATAACCTTTTCGGAGCCCACCGAGTGCAGAGTTGAGGCGCGATTTGGCCAAATGGTGAGCTCGCCCGCGGCCGGAGTCGAGCTGCGGCGGCGCACTTTCCGTGGCTCGCCCCGCGAGCTTCCGCAGACGGCGTCGAACTTGTGGGGGAACAGCGTGTTTTATTGTGCGGACTTGCCCGTCGCCCGAGGGTACGTAGTACGTCTGCGGACGCGCGGCCGGCGCGGCACTGTTGAGGGAGCGCGTTGGTGTGCTCCTCCTACGTAGGGATATTCCCGGCCGACGAAGAGCATGGCTTTTAGAACACGTTTTCAATTAGGGCTCCCTACTTGTTTGGAAACCGCACGCGGCATTTTCTTCTGGAGGGTCGAATTCAGCGTGCATGAGCTGCAATGCGCTGCGAAGCAGCACGCATGTTTAGCTCGCCTCCGAGCAGGCCAGAGCCATGCTTGTAGGAGTTCGCGGCTTGTACTTTTTTTTTTCCTGCAATGTATTTTGACGCCCGGCAATAAAAAAAAGCATGGTAAAAAAAAGTTGGTCAAGCCTGTCAAAAAAAAAATAATAATAAAAAATGTCTGTAAAAGCCAGGCAATAAAAAAAGGCAAAGCGGCAAAGGGCAAAGGCCGAGCGTAGATCTCACACCAAAAAATAAACCGAAGTATTCACACCATTTCTCGAAGCTGACGTCACCAGCAGCGACTGTTGCCAGATGCGAAAACATTTTCAGCCGTTTTTCACAGCCGCCCTTTTCATCCAGCCCACAAAACAAGTTACACTATGCTGTTAACGTCGAGGTCGGTTGCGAAAGTTGTTTAGAAGACTTGACATGAAAAACTGAGCATGTTACATAGTTCAGCACGCAGTTTTCGGGCCAAAAGTTCATCTTAATCTCGTCCCCATATGCCACTTGCGCTGCTCCGAGTGGAGGAGGTATTCTCGAGGAGAACTTGTCGGAGGAAACGCCGAGGGACGTTCATGAATCCAAATCGGCCCTGGAGTGGAGTAGCCGCTGCATTCTCCGCTCCAACGAGTGGAGGTGGAGCGTCGAGTCGAGGCGCGTTTGTGAATACGGGCGTTAGTGTCCGATCACGGCTCCGTCGTTTCTTCAGGTCATGGCCGGGGCATACCGTTGTTACTTCGCTGGGCGGCGGTGTCTGCTTGCACTTTGGTCGTGTTGTCGTCGATGACGTCGTGTGGATCGGCGGTGAAACGGCTGCGTCGTCGTTAGTGGTCGTTGGCGGCCGAGGATCTTCGTCTTTTCGCCGTTGAGCAACCTCACCTCCAAAGGTTGCTGCCTTTAGTTTCCCCTACGGGGGCTTGGGGACCTTCCGCGCACACTATCATCATAGTTACGTCCTGGCGACGCAAAGCGGGCCCTGTACGGCGATGGAGACCTGAATCGACGGCTTGGTGGCGCAATCTCACCGCTACGCAGATAGTTGTCGATTTCAATCGGTCGTTCACCTGGGCGTGGTCGTGGAGCGTCGACTGCAAATCCGCGGAGACCGATTCGTCGGTACGGGCAGTGCCGCAGAATGTGGCCGGCCTCACCGCAGTGGAAGCATAATGGCCGGTTGTTCGCTGTCCTCCATGCGTCGCACTTCCTGGGGCTTGTTGGTCGTTGGTAAGCTTGGCGGGCGGGAGCCAAGGGGCGGTTTTCAGGAACAGGCCGGTAGCGGCGAGGGCTCGGAAAGTCATCACGTCGGGGCGGAGGGCGACGTAATGCACCAGCGTAGTTCATCGCTGTTGCCTCTTGTGCTGGAACAGTCGCAGCCGTCGCTTCAGGAACGCCCAGCGCCTGCTGGACTTCTTCACGGACGACGTCCGCGAGCGTCGCCACCTTGGGGTTGTTGCGATGATGGCTGCATTCGGCGGAGCTCTTCTCGCACGATCTCCCGGATGAGGTCACGAAGGTTCTCTCCACTTGCAGATGCGCTGGGGTAGTGGCTTGAGTAGTCTGGCTGAAGTGGCCGCTCGTAGTGGCGCATCCGGGTGTACAACGTCTTCTCGATGGCAGACGCTTCCGTTTCAAATTCCGCCACTGTTTTTGGCGGATTTCTTACAAGATTTACAAAAAGCGATTCTTTGACGCCTCGCATTAAAAGTTTCACTCTCTCACCTTCCGTCATGTTAGGGTCGGCGCGGCGAAAGAGGCGCTTCATCTCCTCAACGTACGCCAGGACAGACTCGTTAGGAAGTTGCAGTCTTGACTGAAGGAGGGCCTGAGCTCTTTCCTTTCGGACGATGCTTGAAAAGGCAGTCAGAAACGCTTCCTTGAAAGTCTCCCAATCCTTCATAGTTGCCTCATAATTTTCGAACCAAACTCGGGCATGTCCTTGAAGAACAAAGTAGACTTGCCTAAGTTTCGCGGCGTCATTCCAGCCGTTGAAATCTGCCACACGGTCGAAAAGGTCCATCCAATCTCCCGCATCTTCATCCGGTAGTCCATGGAAGCAGGGGGGCTCCCGGGGTTGGAAGAAAATAACCGGTGCTGTAGGCTGGGCCATTGTCAGCGTCGATGCCTTCCGCGATCGAATGGGGTCAGGCAGCAGACCGTGTTCGGGTTGTAGGCCTTGAAGTCGGCGGCTGGCTCGGTGACCTGTAGGCTGGTCTTCCAGGGCGACAGGAACACGGCTTGGGTCCTCGCTTGTAGGATCAAAGGCAGCACCTCCACCAGATGTCACGTAGTCGTGACAAGGCCGTACACGCCAAAAGAAAACACAGGCGTGATGGCACAGAAATAACTCTTTATTGGGGCTGACTTGCGCCCGCAAAAGAACTAAGCAACTCGGCGGCGGCGATAGCAACAAACGCGCTCGTCGGTCGTCGAACAAAGGATGCCCGTCACACTCGGCAACGCTCAATTTAAAGGCTGCACAGAACAATCTAGATAACGTCGCAAGCAGCTACCAGCATGGGCTGGAACATTGTGGAAAGACACCCGAGTGGCCGGAACCTTCGAGACAGATCTCGGTGTATCTTGTGCTACAACAAAACTGATAAAGGTGTAACTCGCGGCATCGAGCATTAACAAACAAAGATTACGGAACTGATACGCGGTCCAGTATCAGAGTGATAAGCCTGTATGCCGGCGGCTGTTAAAAAACAAGAAAAACTGTTTTGAAGGTTTCGCGGCAATATAGATACATGCATTGCACCAACACTTGTAATAGTGCTTGTTTTAGCTTCACCTGCTGCCAGCGGAGCCGCGACGTGCATGAATTTACTTCTGAACAAGTGTTTTGCATGCGTAAACACTCGAGGAAGCGACTCCCGATGTCCGGCTGACCTGTGCATATTTCGATGGTCAGCGCTGTTTCATTTATTCTCGAACGTATTTTATCCGCGCTAACGAAACGCTACGTTCTTGCTTGCACTTTCGCGTTGAAGGTGGCAGATCTTCAGTCGCAGATTATGAAGATGCACCGTAAGATCGTACAAGCTGCAGCGACTGTAGTACACGCAAAAACAAAACGCGATGCATTGTACTTGCTAGCGCACACATCCACGGCTTCATATCTTCTAGGTATGTACGAAACAACGCGTACTCCACATATACAGAAAAGATTTAACGTATATTATGTATGGTGTCATGCTTATTTAGCGCGAAGGCATGTTCCGACGTGGTCATCCTGGCTGAGCTTCACGATCCGCCCGAGTTGTACTGAGAAGCGGAAATACTCTGTCCCGTATCCGTTTTATTCATATCGGATTTGTCCGGTTTCTGTTAAAGCGGACATGACCTGTCCTATATATAAGCTCAATACAGGTCTGGTTCGCCCTGTTTCATATCCATACAGGACTGGGATGTCATGTATAAGATGCATATTGGAAATGGTCTGCCCTATATTAACTCGATACCGGACTGGACCAACCGGATTGAGATTCATACCGGACATGACCTGCCGATATAAACCCGTTTAAGCTTCATACAGGACTGGTCACACCGGTATCAAATTTATACGGGAAAATACAGGACCGCTTCAAACCCGTTTGTCGCGATACGGGATTTTTCACTAGGGAGGATACGGCCGGCAGGCCTCAGGTCTGGAGCCCCGGGTTAGGCCTGGCAGAAGACGCACCGCTCCGAGCTCCTTGGACAGCCGATCGGCTCCGCTGCTCGCCTGTTCTCCCCTCACCAGAGCTAAAAGCCTTCGCAAGAAATGGGATGACCACCCGGACACGCTCTACGTGGATGCAGCCGGTTCATTCCAAGGGCGGATGACAATCGCCATAACGAATCCCGAGGGCAAATTAGTCAACTGCGCATTAGTTGCACATCCAACCCCACTCACGCTGAGGAGGCAGCCATTGCACCATCGCTGGCTACCAACCCAAACGCTTTTGTACTCACCGACTCCCAAAATTCGGGCAGGAATATCACCAGTGGACTCATCCATCAATCATGTCTGACACTATTAGCAAAACGCACTCCTAATGGGCCTCAATCATATGGTTTCCGGGACACACGGAACACACAGGAGGGAATGACGCCGCCCACTGGCACGCCCGAGCTCTCTTACACCGGGATCCTCCCTTAGCCGATGAGGAAAAAGAGCATATCACACAGCCTATAATCACCTTTGCTGAACTTCTACAGGCCTACAGACAGGCCAGACAGACATATCCCACACCTCACAAAACTCTAGACAAGACAGAAGAACACACCCTCCGCAGGCTACACACAGACGCTCTCGTTACACCATTTAAACTCCACCAATGGTACCCCTCACTTTAAACACCAGAGTGCCCACACTGTGGAGAATTAGCTACGGCTTTTCACATGGTGTGGGCATGCCAAATAAATCCCTTTATTGATAAACTTCCTAATCCCAATTTGAAGCAGTGGGAGGCCATTCTGCACAGCGAGGACACCGACCAACAACGAGGACTGGTTCGCAGGGCCCACGCTGCAACGCAGGTCACTGGGCTGCCGTAATAGGCGGACCACCCACAACTCCGAGAACTACCAAGCACTCAATAATGTTTTCAATTAATCAATCCTCTCCTCGTGCCTCGCGCTTCTCGAGCCAACCTCCACGTTTTTCTCTTTTCTTCTTTCTCCGAACGTGTTTTCCTTCTTCGTCTTTTCTCAGGAAAAAGACGGTTGGTTTTTCCCCACCCCACACATGTTCTTCACAACAAGAAAGCCGTGCGCAGGTTCCTTGGGCTGGGCGCTTATTATCGACGATTTGTCAGAAGCCTTTCGCGCATCGTCGAACCGTTGACGAAGCTCACAAAGGCTGACGTACCTTTTAAATGGGAAGCGCCGCAAGGAGCAGCCTTCGAAGAACTTAAGCGCCGCCTGCAGTCCCCTTCTGTCCTGGGCCACTTTGATGAAAACGCCGAGACCGAAATTCACACCGACGCAAGCAGTTTGGGCCTAGGAGCCGTTCTCGTCCAGAAGAGTGCCGGACTGGAGAAGGTAATCGCCTGCGCTAGCAGGTCCCTCACTAAAGCCGAAGTCAATTTACTCGACGACCGAGAAGGAGTGCCTCGCGATCATCTCGGCCATTTCTAAGTTTCGTTCATACCTATACGGTCGACCATTCAATGTGGTAAGCGATCACCACGCGCTCTGCTGGCTGGCTAATTTGAAAGACCCCTCCGGCCACCTTTTGTCTCCCTTGTCTGATACTTATTGCGTTGTGGGGCTAGTTGGTTCATACTCAGAAGAGAGACAGGGCGCTCCGTCCTGTCTTCCTTGTTTTTTTTTTTGTGTCGTCTTTTTGTGCGCATAAAACCAAACTGAGTATGAACCAACTAGCCCCACAACATATATTACTGGAGTAGTCTATTAGTCGGGCCGCAAGAATTTAGACGCAGACTGCCTATCCCGCGCTCCCGTCGACGTTCCTCCGTAGGACGATGACAACGATGCCTTTCTGGGACCAGTGAGCGCCTGCAGGTTTGCACAACAGCGATCAGATCCTTACCTGAAAGACCTAGCAGATTACTTGGAAGGCAAGACCGCTTCTCCTCCTGCTGTGTTTAGGCGCCAGTTGTCGTCATTCGTCTTATGCAATGACGTGATCGTAAGGAAGAACTTCGCTCCCAACAAGACAGCGCACCTTCTTGTCGTGCCTAAAAACCTCAGACAGGAATTCTTCATGCGTTGCACGACGAGTCAATAGAAGGGCATCTTGGTTTTTCGCGCAGGTTGCATCGAATCCAGGAGAAGTACTACTGGCCGCGACTGCCTGCCGACACTGCCCATTACGTAAAAACGTGCCGTGAGTGCCAGCGACGCAAGACGCCGCCGATCAGGCCAGCTGGACTCAACCAAATACCGCCCCCAACCCTGCCCTTTCAACAAATTGGGATGGATCTTCTCGGCCCCTTTCCTTCATCATCTGCAAGTAACAAGTGGATCATCGTGGCAACCGACTACCTTACCCGATACACCGAAGCAAAAGCACTGCCCAACGGTACTGCGGCAGAAGTCGCAAAGTTTTTTGTCGAACAAATTGTCTTCTGACACGGCGCCCCAGAAGTCCTCATCACGGACAGGGGAACGGCATTTACGGCAGAGCTGACGCAAGCCATCCTAGAATACAGTCATACAAGTCATCGACGAACTACTGCGTACCAGCCCCAGACAAATAGACTTACGGAGTGTCTCAACAAAACTATTGCGGATATGATTGCAATGTACGTCGACGCCGAGCACACGACATGGGACACCATTCTACCCTGCGTCATCTTCGCTTATAATACCGCCGTCCAGGAGACAACCAGGGCGACCCCGTTCAGCCTTGTGTACGGCAGGGAGCTCACGAAGACGCTTGACGCAATGCTGCCACACGTAAGCGATGAGGATAACCTGGACGTCGCCGCCTACCTTTAACGTGCAGAGTTAGCCCGAAGACTCGCTCAAATGCGCATTAAAGATCAGCAACGAACCGACGCCCGACGGTACAACTTACGACGACGCGATGCTGAGTACAAGCCGGGAGATTAAGTCTGAGTTTGGACGCCGATTCGCCGCCGCGGACTGAGCGAAAAGCTTTTACGCTGATACTTCGGCCCCTACAAGGTGCTTCGCCGACTAGGACAATTGAACTACTGGGTCGTTCCCGACGGCGCGGCAGCATCGCAGCGGCGCCGAGTGCATCCAGAAATTGTGCATGTTGTACGCCTTAAGCCATATTATGCACGCTAAAGGCTATTCATGTTTGCTTTGCAATGTTTATGTTAATTCATGTCTGTTTATTTTGAAACATCGAGGCGATGTTTTTTTAAGAGGGGAGAAATGCCACGAACTGTTTAAATCTTTCTTTGTTCCTGTTCGACAGCCGCTGGCATGCGGCCTTATCATTGTTTTTCTGGCGCGCTTATGAATTCTGTATCCCGTGTTTGTTCATGCTCGTTGTCACGATACGACGCGTTACCATTTTCTTTGTCGCGAATGATGCGCCGAGATCTGTCTCGAAGATTCCGATCACTCGCATATGTTTCTAGAATGTTTCAGGTTGTGCTACAAGCCGTTTGCGACGTTATCTAGATTATTCTGAGCAGCCTTTAAATTGAGCGTTAACGAGTGCGACGGGCATTCTTTGTTCGACGATCGGCGATCACGATTGTTGCTATCGCCGCCGCCGAGTTGCTTAGTTTGTTTGCGGGCGCAAGTAACCCCAATTAGGAGTTAATTTCAGTACCATCAAGCCTGTGTCTTCTTTTGGTGTCAACGGAATTGTCACCACTACGTGACAATATGTCTTGTAATTTCAGGCAGCCAAATCAATGAGCTCTCAAATGCACATTTTTGAGATTCAATATTTCGAACCACCATTCCCATAAAAAATTAAAAAGAGGGCTCACGATTCATGATCATAAATATCACAATATAATATTGTCCCTTAATATAAAAAGCGGAGTTAATAGTTCAGCCAGTTGTTTTATTATCAAGGTCTATCACCATAATGTCAGCCTAGCTGTAAAACCCAACATAGGCATATCTCTCATACGTTTTGAAATACACACAATCTTATAAATTAGTAAAAAAGGAAGCATGCTGTACAATGTATAAATACCTGCACTACTCTACGTACTGTAAGGTAACGCGAAGGTCGGACTTGGGGAATCAGGCTTTATTACAGACCTGAAGCCTTGGTCGCACACTGCAGCCAAACACACTCCGCGATGACGATGGGTATCTACAAGAGGGAGCAGGATGAAGATGAAGCAGCACGTTCAGCAGTGTGGAAGATGAAGCGCCACACAGTGCTTACACTATTTCGCCCGCGCAGTTCAAGCGGCCAGCCTGGCCGCAATTAGTCCGCAGGATCGCGCCGAATAAAAGGTTTCATACGTGAAACGTGGACAACTTCGGTGCCACGGTAACGACAGTCCGGAGGAGGGTAAACAGGGGAGACGCGATAGTTGACCGGGGAGGTTTTTGCAAGAACTGTGTAAGGACCAATGTAACGGTGCTGTAACTTGTCACAAAGGCCAGGAGTGCGTAATGGGGTCCAAAGTAACACCTCGTCGCCGGGACGGAACGAAACTTGGCGATGGGTTGCATCATAGCGGTACTTGCGGTCTTCCTGGCTAGCTTCCGTGTTGACGCGAGCAAGCCGGCGTGATTTGGCCACTCGGGAAAGGAACTGGTCAGGAAGAGAGGATGAGGAACTGGCATGTGTAGAAAGAAAAGAGGCGTCAAGAAAGGTAGCGGGAGAACGGCCGTAAACGAGGAAAAACGGGGTGTAACCTGTGGTCCGCTGTACAGCCGTATTGTAGGCGAACGTAACAAAAGGAAGTATTACGTCCCAGTTTCGGTGGTCCTGGTCGACATACATAGACAACATGTCAGAAAGCGTGCGGTGGAACCGCTCAGTCAACCCATTGGTCTGCGGGTGATAGCTGGAGGTCAATTTGTGATGTGTGGTTGAGGCCTCAATAACTTCGGCTACAATCTTCGACAGAAATGTCCGACCACGATCGCTGAGAAGCACTTGAGGGGCCCCATGGCGCAGTACGAGCGATTCCAAAAAGAAGGTCGCGACCTCATGTGCTGATCCATTAGGCAGGGAAGCGGTCTCAGCGTAGCGTGTTAGGTGGTCGACGGCGGTGACGATCCAGCGATTACCTCGTGCGGACAATGGAAGTGGCCCGTATAAGTCTATGCCAACAACGGCAAAAGGAGTAGCAGGGCAAGGTAGCGGCTGTAGTAGGCCAGCAGGAGGAGAAGTGGGCCGTTTGCGGCGCTGACATGGCAGACAAGAGGCGACGTATTTTGCCACACTTGAGGCGAGGCCTGGCCAGAAGAAACGGGCTTTCACCCGGTGGTAAGTTTTATGAAAGCCTAAGTGACCGGCTGTAGCATCATCGTGGAAAGCCGCCAGGATACGGGTGCGAAGCGCTCTCGGAATAACGGGGACCCAACGCGTGCCTTCGGAGCAATAAATATAACGGGAGAGCACGCCGTTGTCAAGTTTGAACTTTTGGAGTTGCCTGCGCATCCTAGCGGTAGGAGGGTGAGAAGCACCGGTGAGAAGGTTGATTAGGGAAATACAGTAGGGATCTGCTCGCTGGTTTGAAATAATGGCGTAGCGATCTGGAGCAGCGGCAAGAGTAGCACAGGTTAAGGTTGGGGCTCTGGACGACATTGGGACGTCGAGGGTGCACGCAGGGAGGCTCGAGGAAGCACTAGGTGGTGATTCTGATAGCGGGCAGCGGGAAAGAGCATCGGCATCTCGATGTTTGCGTCCCGATTTGAATATGACATCAAAGTGGTACTCCTGCAAACGCAGAATCCAACGGCCCATGCGTCCAGTCAAATTTTTGAGGGTTGATAACCAGCACAGAGCGTGGTGATCGGTAATGATCGTGAAATGGCGGCCGTAGAGGTAGGGGCGGAATTTCTGAACTGCCCAAACGACGGCTAGGCACTCTTGCTCAGTGATGGTGTAGTTGCGTTCCGCTAGTGTTAGAGTTCGACTGGCAAACGCAATTACCTTTTCCCGAGAAGCGGTATCACGTTGCAGAAGTACGGCGCCGATACCGAGGCTGCTGGCATCGGTGTGAAGAATGGTGGCAGCAGTGTCGTCGAAGTGAGCGAGAACAGGGTCCGAAGTGAGGGCATTCTTTAGGGTTTGAAAAGCTTTTTCGCATTCTTCGGACCAATTGAAAGTAGTACGGTCTGTAAGGAGGCGGTGGAGCGGTGCAGCTATGGTAGCGAAATTTCGAATGAAACGGCGAAAGTACGAAGACAGGCCAAGGAAACTGCGTAGTTCCTTAGTCCGCTGAGGGCGTGCAAAGTTCAAAACTGCAGCAAGCTTGTCAGGGTCGGGTCGAATGCCATCGCGGCTGACGAGGTGGCCCAGGATCTTGATTTCTTTCTTGGCGAAATTACACTTTTTTGTGTTCAGCTGGAGACCGGCGGATGCCAGGCACGTTAATACTTGATCAAGGCGGCATAAATGATCAGAAAAAGTCGCAGAGAAAATAACTATGTCGTCCAGGTAGCACAAGCATGTTTTCCACTTAAGTCCTCTAAGAACAGTGTCAATCATGCGCTCAAACGTAGCGGGGGCATTACAAAGTCCAAAAGGCATGACATTGAATTCGTAAAGCCCATCGGGAGTAGCGAATGCGGTTTTTTCTTTTTCGGCTTCGTGCATCGGTATCTGCCAGTAACCAGAACGCAAATCCAAAGTGGAGAAATATTCGGCGCCCTGAAGACAGTCGAGGGAGTCGTCAATTCGTGGCATAGGGTAAACATCTTTTCGAGTGACTTTGTTAAGTGCGCGGTAATCAACGCAAAAACGCACGGACCCATCCTTTTTTTTTTGACCAAGACGACCGGAGATGACCAGGGGCTAGCTGATGGCCGAATAATGTCTCGCCGGAGCATATCATTCACATTATCTTCTATGATTTTACGTTCTGATAAGGAAACACGGTAAGGGCGGCGGCTTACAATAGAAGTACCTTCTGTAATAATGCGGTGCTGTGCAGAAGACGTTCGGCCCAAGGTCGGAGAAGTGACATCAAAGGAGGCTTGGTGTTTTCGAAGTAATTCCTGCAAAGCTTGACGGTGAGTCGCAGGAAGGTCAGGATTGATGGTGCCAAAGAGAACACAGAGAGAAGCATCGGAAGAAGCTGCTGGTGAGGAAGAGGGGGCGGTAAGGGTGGTGAGGGACACCGGGTGAATGTCCAGGACACAAGGAAAACATGTCCCTTTAGTCAGCACAATGGGCTCTGGGGAAGTGTTCGAAGCAGCGACAAGCACTGTGCCATGCTCAAACCGAACAAGACTTGGTGGTAGCGCGATTCCGCGGGTCAGATGGCGATCAGAAGGCACGATTAGCACATCTCCGTTATCAATGTCAGTAGAAGTAAGCGCGACAAGTTGTTCGCATCCAGGGGGCAACACTGAGTTAGTAGCAGCAAGCAGGCGATAACGGGGCTCGGGAGGTTCAGAAGACGGATCGCTCTCGTTCATGTAAATGACCCTGTCGCGACACGAAATGCTGGCTGATGCGGCAGACAGAAAATCCCAGCCTAAAATAATTGGGTGAGCGCACGGTGACATCACGGCAAATTGTACATGGTGGCGGACACCATCAACAAAAACTCGCACAGTACACTTAGCAGAAGGCCGAATTATTGCACCATTAGCTCCACGGAGTTCAGGTCCATCATAAGGCGTTTTCACTTTTCGCAAGCGGGAGCACAAGTCAGTGTGTATCACAGAAACAGCGGCGCCCGTGTCAACCAAAGCCTCAACAGATAATCCTTCAACCCGCACTAAAATAATATTCCAGGGACGTTCCGGAGGATTTTTGGGATGGCCGAAGAGTGCAGTTTTCCCTCCTAAAACTGCAGTGGTCAGTTTTCCGACAGGCGGGGGGTCGTCAGAGAAGCTTGACGGAGAGGCGAGGTTGAGCGGCGAAAAGGCGAAAGAGAACGGCGTCTTGAAGGCCTGTAACCAGCAGGCGGAGCGGGGCTTTCTGGCGGGGGTGATGAACGTCGGGGATAATCAGGGAATGAACGGTGGTTAGAGCCGGAAAAGCGAGGAGGGTAGTCTGCTTCAAATGATTCGTAGCCGCGGCGTTCATTCTGGAGCCTGCGACGACAGAAGCGGGAAATATGGCCTCGGTACCCGCAGTAGTAACACACTGGGCGGGCTGGGCGCCAGTTGGGGTAGTATGTCGGCGCCGCGGCAGGTGGTGCCAATGCAGCGACATGAGCAGTGGTAGGCGCCGGTGGCGTAGGCGCTCCAACTGCGGGCGGCAAGGACGTGATCTGGGCGTACGTTGGCACCTGACAGATGGTAGGAGCGACCGATGTTGGCGGGGAATAGGTCATTGAGGCCAGCTCTTCTTTAACAATGCTACGCAGGCCGGCACTTGAATTATGTGGCTCAGATGCAGGGCGGCACAAATTACCTTGAGCCGAGAGCTCTTCACGAATTAATTCGCGAATAAGCACACGGAGGTCAGCTTCGGCAGTGAAACCAAATGAAGTGGGATCAGGCTGCAGCCGTATCGACTGTAGTTCGTCAAGGCGTTGACAAGTCGATATGATGGCGTCAATTGTGGTTGGGTTCTGCACGGCCAGGGCGTTATAGGCGAGTGGACCAATACCTTTAAGGACGTGCCGAACCCGCTCGGCCTCTGGCATGGTGTCATTTATGCGCCGACAAAGTGCGAGAACGTCTTCGATATAAGAGGTATAGGTCTCATTGGACCGCTGAAGTCGGGCTTCTAGCTTTTTCTTGGCGGACTCCGTGCGAACAGTAGGAGCGCAGAAAATCTGGCGTAACTTTTGTTTAAAGGTAGCCCAGTCCGGAATCGTCGACTCATGATTTAGAAACCACGTTTTGGCCACATCCGTCAAATAAAAGGACACATTAATTAATTTAAGAGAATCGTCCCATCGGTTGAAAGCACTGACCCGGTCGTAGCTGTCGAGCCAGTCATCAGCGTCGTCGCCGCGGAGACCGGCGAACATCTGCGGGTCGCGCTGACGGCTACTGACGATCCAAGTGGCAAGGGGAGCTGGAGTCGAGTTGGTAGCAGCCGGAATAGCGGAGTGGCCCTCTTGTGTCATGACGATGGTGGTCGGGGTCAAACGGCGGCCAGAACGAAGCTCCAGGTGGATGCAGGTGACGAAGCAGCGGGGAAATCAAGGCGCACCTCCACCACGTGTAAGGTAACGCGAAGGTCGGACTTGGGGAATCAGGCTTTATTACAGACCTGAAGCCTTGGTCGCACACTGCAGCCAAACACACTCCGCGATGACGATGGGTATCTACAAGAGGGAGCAGGATGAAGATGAAGCAGCACGTTCAGCAGTGTGGAAGATGAAGCACCACACAGTGCTTACAGTACTAACAATTATTAAGTCTTGTGGTAGCAACACAAGGGTCCCTGGGCCTGAAGACACGTGTTGTAGCCATGGCTCAGGCTGAGCCAAGTGCTCTCTGGGATGCCCGAAGAGCCCACCGAGGCACTCTTACCGTCACCTACATGCTCCTGGTCCCAAGGAGCCACTACATTACTTCCCACCATTGCCTTAAGTACACGATCTTGAATTGGCAACTGCGACCCCGATTGCCTAGATACCTGTGCCTCCAAATCCCGAGGTTCATTTAACGAAAGCAGGATGACCAAAATCCAGAGCAGACAGAACCACTGGACACCACCTACACGCCGCCAATAAATGACAGCTACTGGAGGTATAGTTGTGAAGAGTATGTGTGTGAGTGGGGAGAATTTGATAAAGCCACTACATTACTGCCCACCATTGCCTTAAGTACACGATCTTGAATTGGCAGCTGCGACCCCGATTGCCTAGATACCTGTGCCTCCAAATCCCGAGGTTCATTTAACGAAAGCAGGATGACCAAAATCCAGAGCAGACAGAACCACTGGACACCACCTACACGCCGCCAATAAATGACAGCTACTGGAGGTATAGTTGTGAAGAGTATGTGTGTGAGTGGGGAGAATTTGATAAAAGACGAAGAAGGAGAACTACGTTTGGAGAAAAAAGAAGAGGAAAACGTGGCTTCGGCTAGCTAACCCTGCTAACGTATTAGGGCACCGCTACGAGCAGAAGGCGTGAATCGGCTAAGTATTGGGCGGCCAGTCCTCTTTTTCTGTTTTCCCCTGCGCATTCGCGCTTTTCACCGTGTTGATAACGCTCGCAGAGAGATTATAACTGTAAAGTGATGTCTACGCACTGATCTCCAGACCTCAATTGCGTGAAGGATCTGCTTAAATGCAATTCATTTGGATCGCTTCAGGTGAGCAGCTTTATCCCTACTCATCTTGCATGCACAAAAGGATTATTCCGAGGAGTAGACTCTTCTTTCGGCGGCTGGTGTGGTAGCGGTGTATCGTTGCAGCCGGGAGGTTAATAATGCGCGGGTACCAACAGAGTCGGTGATTGCCACATCTGCGGGAACTTCATGCCCGTCAGAGATAAAAGCATGGCCATTGATCTTCCGTGTGGATCCTCTTGAATCTAAGCCACTGCAGTGCACTAATTGCTGGCTATATGGTCACAGTGCTCGTGGTTGTAAGTCCTCCGTGCGGTGTTTCAAATGTGGCGATGGTAATCATTCGTCATCATGTTCACAACAAAACGACAAATGCTGCCTTTGCGGTGGAGCCCACGCTGCAAACTCCTTGGAGTGTCCATCTCGAAAACAGGGGCTGCAAATTCTAGAGGTAATAGATAGAAAACGCTGTTCGCGTCGTGACGCTGTAACAGAAGTTAAGGAGCGATTACACGGTTATGCAGGTGTGTCAGCCCGATCAGGTGTGCCTCTGGATGCATCAATCTCAAAGGCGATAATGACTGCAGTGGAAGCATCAATGACTAAAATGGTCGACCGAATAGTTGCTACTGTCACAGAGTGTTTTTCTAACGTTCTGGCAGTTCAGCTAACGCAAGCCCTGCAATCAGGAACAGCCCCTTTCATAGCAAATATGCCCTTTGAAAGCTCTCAACTGCTTGAAAGCACTACTGTTGCTTCGCCTCACAGGGCTGCTCCTCCAGATGACGATGGAAACATTAATAACGCAGAGATGGTAGAATCAGATGTAAGAATTCTAAAACGGTGTGGGTCTCCCATGTCCAACCATTCTTCCCCGCGGTCCCAACCAAAATCAAAGAAACATCAGCATACATTAAAGCCAAAGGATAATATTTTGGGGCAGGCAGTTGCGGCTGCCCAGATTTCGCAATCATAGGGGCACTAAGAGTTATCCAGTGGAACTGTCGTTCAATTCTAAGAGCTTCAACAGATTTAGTTTACATTTCTTCTCAATATAATGCACACATAATTATTTTGCAAGAAACTTGGCTAACAGCCGAAAAGCATTTCTATTTACAAAATTATCATTCATTCCGACAAGATCGCCAATCAAAAGAAGAGGTTTAATTATATTTGTCAGTACAAAATTCTGTCACAGGGCTAAGATTTCTTTCCAGCTATCTTCTATAGATTGTGAGTTATTGGCCCTAGACTTTGAAATGCCAGGGCACTGTCCGTTTTCCTTAGTGAATTCTTATTTCCCTAGCGGTGTACAAGAAAGATACAAAACTTCTAGATCTGCTATTATTTAATTGTCGAAACTCAGTTCTTCTGGCTGGTGATTTTAATTCGCATCATGTGTAATGGGGCTACAAGACAGATAGTTGTGGCAAGCGTCTTTGGGATTGGATAACAAATAATAACTTTTCCTGTAGAAATTCGGGTTCGGCCACTATTATAAGAAAACACAGTCAATCTGTGTTAGATTTAACTTTTACCTAACCCAGTCTCTTCGTTAATAATTGGTCGACACTTGACTGTGGCAGCTCTAGTGACCACATACCGATCGCGTTTGAGGTTAATCACCCTGTAACTCCAGCGACTTCTCAGTTGAAGTCATTTATCAACTATAATAACTTTCAGCTAACGTTACGCTCTAATCTTGAGTCATTGACTAACACGGATGAAGAACAAAAATCAAAACGCTTATGCTCGGTGATTGAGGATTGCCGTAAGAAGTCTGAGGTCTTGGTACGGAGCTCGAAGGGGAATACTTCAGCTGTTTGGTGGAATGCTGATTGTTCCCGAGATTACAGACGTAGAAAGGCGGCATGGAAAAAGCTTCTCCAAAACCAGTGCCCGAAAAACTGGCAGGATTACAAGTTCATTGCAGCTACTTTTAAACGTACAGTTGCAAAAGCGAAGGACGAGTATGATGCTAAGCATTTTGATTTCCTCTCTAAATCTGGCAATCGAACTGCTCTTTTTGGTTTTTTACGCTCGCGGAAAAAGATTCCGCAAGCACAAAATCTACATTCCTTTATTTTGTCTCCCCATGAAGCAATAGACACAATGAAACAATTGCCAAAGGACTGGAGAAGCCTTTCTCGTCTGCACTTCCTTCGGGCTCGATATCTGTAATGCCAATGGAACCAGTTAATTATGATCCTCAAATTTCCGTTTCTGAGCTTTCTCCTATAGTTATGAGATTACCAGCCGCTGCTCCCGGTCCTGATAAAGTAACTTCAAAAATGTTAAAAATTCTTTTTGACGAGTCACCTCAGACGTTATTAGAGCTAGTAAATTATTCCATCAAACATGCTTGGATACACCCAGAATGGAAACTTGCCAAAATAGTTCCTTTGCTTAAGAATAAAGGCGGTGCCTTGTCCATTGATAATATTAGACCAATTGCATTAACATCAAACATTGTAAAATTAATTGAAAGAGTCATACTTATACGTGTTTCGGAATTCATGAATAAAGAAAATATCCTCAGCCCTTGCCAAATTGGTTTCCGTCAAAAGTGTTCCATATGGAATGCGCATGCTGATCTCGAGAGTCGAGTTCTTTTAGCGCGGCGCCAAAAAATGCACGCTGCCTTGATAACGCTAGATATAGCCAAGGCCTATGATAGCGTTGAGCATAGCATTCTATTGCAAAAATTTAAATCTCTTCAGTTTCCACATTATCTAGTAGCCTGGATATCTGAACTCCTCCAAAACCGAGTTTTACTGTGCATTAAATGGCGTCCATTCTGGCAGATATAAGCAAGCCAGGGGAGTGCCGCAAGGAGCAGTCCTTTCACCAGTCCTTTTCAACGTACTTCAGCTCAATACCTGTTAATCATGACGTTCGCACTTACGTATATGCGGATGATATTGCATTTTTTGCAACTGCATCGGATATTCAATCCCTTTATCTCCACTTGCAAACGTACCTAAACTCTATTGAGAATTGGTTGTGTGGCTTGCGTCTCACATTAAATGTCAACAAAAGCGCAGTTCAGTAGCGTGGTTTTTTGGGCTTGTTGGTACATGATTCCAATACACTATAGCGCAGCAAAAGACGAGGACACAAGAGCGAGATGCGAGCGAGTGCGATGTCAGTGCACGTTAAAGAACCCCAGGTGGTCGAAATTTCCGGAGTCCTCCACTACGGCGTCTCTCATAGCCTGAGTCGCTTTGGGACGTTAAACCCCACAAACCAACCAAACCAACCAACAAGAGCGAGAGACGAACACCACGAGCGTCTTTTGCTGCGCTATAGTGTATTGAAAAGCGCAGTCTTCGTATTTAATATAAAAGATTCTGTAAGTCTGTCTGTAATGTATCAGCAGCAAATAATACCACAGGTTAAATCATTAAAGTATTTAGGGGTCACTTATGATGATAATCTTTCATGGCAGCCCCACATTTACCATATTGCTACGAAAGGGGCTCGGGCCGTGGGCATGTTGCGCCGAATTAGTCGTCCCAGGTCTGGAATGCGGAGAGATGTCCTTTTAATGATTTATGTTATGTATGTGCGTCCAATTTTAGAGTTCGGTTCAATCTTGTTTTCTGGATCAGCAGCTTATAAAATTCGACCGCTTGTTCTTTTGGAGCGAGAAGCGCTTCGGTTGTGTCTTGGACTTCCAAAATTTGTTGCCAACAATGTGCTCTACCTTGAAGCCCGGATTCCACCCTTGATATATAGATTACAAATTCTAACCGTTCAGACGTACTTAAGGATATATGAATCAGAGTTTCACCGATCTATGTCTATTTTTTGCTGTCAACCGACCTCCTTTTTCGGTGTCAATTGGTCTAAATTTCACACCCCGCAGGTTGTTATGGTCAAAAATTTGCTGGACCCTTTAAATGTTTCCCTTCCTAGTATTCTACCCATACAAACCATCGGTTCATCTATTGAAATTGTCTTTGACGACATATTCCCGAATAAGGCTAAAAACTTATCATCTGTTATTCTAAACGGATTATTAGAAGATCATTTAAGAAGTCTTTCTGCTAGTTTAGTTGTAGCTACTGACGCATCTCAAAGTAATGAAAAGGCGGGTGTGGGTATATATTGTCCACATTTAAACTGGTCTTTTTCTGTCCGGCTTCCGGATTTCACCCCAGTTTTTGAGGCGGAGTTTCTGGCGGTGGTACTCGCTTTACGGAAATTAGACTCCTCTTTTTCTAAAGTGGCTGTAATTTCCGACTCTCTATCCTTGTGTTCATCTCTCTCTTCGTCGGTGGATTCTGCAATAGTAAAAACATTTGTCTCCCTGATCCTTAGACATTTGAAAATTGTACATATGGTATGGGTACCAGGCCACAGCAATGTGTCTTTAAGTGAATATGCTGACAATTTGGCAAAAGAGTCCCTTAATGGCCCCGTATTATCTATCCTTCCGGCGACCGCGTACATCACCGCAGCGAGGTTTCGAAGAAACGTTCTATTAAATATAAAAAATGGACATCTTTTAAGATCTCATGACTACCTGCATCTAAATTATTCTTGGAATAGAAAATTATGTCATTCACGGCAACTTGAGATTTCACTAACAAGGCTGCGATGCCGTATCCCACCTTTAAATTTCTATCTTTACAGGTCTGGTTTGGCAATGTCTCCCGTCTGCGCATTTTGCGGTGAACAAGAAACATTAGATCACTTTTTATTGTTTTGCCGCCGCTTTACTACGCTGAGAAAACAGTTGATGGAAAGGCCATTGCAACAGCTTGGCCTTAGTTTAAGCATCCCGACATTGTTATCATTTGGCGCCACCATCCTTGGGCACAGTCACAGGTCTGTTTTTACCGCCATGCAAATTTTTTTACTGGACTCAAATCGTTTCCCTTGCTAAATATTTAAACATCACTTGTTCTACAATTGTAGTGTCAATCTCCCGTGAGTGTTACCACTTTTCATTTTATATTTCACTTATTTCCCGTTTAGTTTCCTTTCCTCTACCCCTCAAATCCAAAAAAAAATTCTTTGCTACCCAATTCTTGGCCGATCCCCCTCTGTGGGTATGTGCCATAAGTTATTTGGACAACAACAACAACAACAACAACACGAGCAGGGGAAAACAGGCGAGCAGCGCAGCCGATCGGTTGTGCTCGGATCTCGGAGCGGGGCGTCTTCTACCAGGCCTGACCCGGTGATCCAGACCTGGGGCCTACCGGCCGCATCCTGTCCTGTTCCTCCTGCTGTCCCAGGCCCGGGCTGCGGGCCCGGGAGCACCACAACTTCAGCTCACCGCCGCTGCTTTAAATGCAATTCGTCACAGGCACGGGCGTTCGGCGCCGTGCTGGACCCAGGCACGTCGGGGAGACTTGTCTCATCGGCCGTGGAACGGCAACCCGAGGCCTCGTGCCTCCACTGGGCCCCGTCCGGTGGCCTAGTCTTTCGCTAAGCCTGCCGAGGCCCCACGTCAGCGACCCTACAACACTGGACCAACTGGAGCGTCTACACCGACTTTCCTGCCTACCCAACGAACTGGTGACTGTAGACAATTTTGTGTTTAGTCTTCGTCCTACTTGCTTGTCCGACTCTCGTCCCGTCCATGTGTATACATAAAATTATTCGTCGTTAGATTGGTCGGTCTGGACATCTATTTAGATTGCTGTCTCTGAATAAGCCACAGAACAAGGTGGCCAGAAGATTTAAAGAAAAGAACCTCACAATAGTACTTTTGCCACGGGCGCTAAAAACTGGTTACAAGCTCAAATGCTCTTGTGAAAGTGCGACTTCGATTCTATACTGTGTGCTATATAAATCGGCAATTAATAGATAGCACCGCAATTTCAGTCCAAATTCTGATGCGTTCTTAGAGACTTGTCCTCAATAGTTCGCATGAGTCGTATAGGATTGGCTGTCTTTTTGTATTCTTGATGCACCTCCCTTATCAGAATCCTGAATTCTGTGAAGGCCTATTTGACACCTTGTTGCACACAGTGGCCCAAGCTGAAATTGAAGAATGTGGAAAATGTTCCCTCTACTGTTGCATGTAGATAAGAGAGTCTAGAAGACTATGCAGGAATATGCACGAATTGTAATTTACTACATTTTATTTGAAATGATCAAAAACTGTATGTCGAGGCACCTGTTTATGCGGAAAGTAAATTTATTGTATTTGAAAGCTGCCTCAGAGACTTTGTGAGCGCATGTCGCATGTGCCGCTCCTTTACGGGTCACACTACTGGCAGTGGAGGGTGAATGCCCGCAAGGTCATCGTTTAAAGTAGAAAAGCCAGCCATTCCAACCCAGCTAGCAGCTTCTTCCTGGCTGCCCAGTGGCTGCATCACTCCGTTTCCTGCAGTTCATAAATGTGCAAGGAATCACATAACGTACCTTCTACAACTACCCGCGGGGCTTACTTCTTCCCGCTATTAAAGACGTTTGGCTCTTTGTTTAGAGTGTGCCGTTTGCTTGCTGCACGCTTTCAAATGTAAGCGATTTCATACACATCCCTTATTGTTACTTGCGCAGTGGTCTGCAAAAACTGGCAACTGTGAGTGCTAGGGCGAGGAATAGGGCACAGGGTGGCTTAAACGGTGATACATACACTCATGTTTTATAGTGCACTTTTCTCGTATAGATTCAGCACTATAAAACATGAGAATCAATTTGTTGCATGCAAACATGGTGTTATCTACTCCATCCCACTATCTTGCGGCAAGCAGTACGTCGGCCAGACGGGCAGATGCCTTAATGAGCGCCTAAGAGAACACAATAATAATGTTTTCAACTTCGTTAAAGGGCATCTCGGCATCCATTGCAGAGATTGCGAAAGTAACGACTGCCAACCTTATTTCCAAAAAACAAAAGTGTTAAATAGGCATCGGGACAAGATAACCCGTGAAATTATTGAGGCCGCACAAATCGCACGGTCAAATGACGCCTGTGTCAGCAGCCCGTCCTTGGCGTTGTCAGCAAAGGAGCTTAGATATCTAGCTACAGGGAAGTGACGTGGTGGTATCACACGAGTTTTCAAGTGTTTATTCAAATGTGTATCGCTTCTGTGTTTTCTCTTGTTGTTTGGAGCCTGATATATATATTACCACGTTCCGAGCAATAAACTTCAGTTGCAAGTCAGCGCCTGTCCGTGTTGTCTTCCTTCCGTCCTTGTCCAAGTCGCGCTGTTCTTCAGAAAATGGCATACCAACTCGCCCAAGCATCAGTTCTGACAACTGAGCTTCTATATTCAGACATTGTGGCTGTGCAAAATGAATATACACAAAGTGTCCGCAGGATGTTCCCTAGATTTGCAACTAATATTTACTACGCAGAGAGGACTTATTTATGCGCACACTTTTTTGTTCCTTCTCTTTTTCCTTGTAGCAGTGATGCTTGCTTTAGTTGCAGTCGCGCTAAGAGCTGGTATAATCCACCAAAAACACCATGTTAAAAAATAAGAAAAGTATTACACCTGATAAGGGCAAAAAGCAATCTGTTTACGTGAGAAAGGTCCAAAGAAATAGAAAAACGAGGGGTTCAATAAAGAGCAAGTAACTAAGGTGTTGAAAAAAGTTTGCTAAAGGCAAGATAGAGTTTGCTAAAATACCAGACCACCCTGTAAAAACTTTTACACCCTTAAAGGAATATACTGAGAAGCACAACTTTGTACCTGACAAAATGGGAGCTCCTATTACGTTTGCATCTGTACTGCATTCACCTAATGCTTTGGCAGATCGCCGTGGGTGTATATATAGTTAGTATCCTAAAAGGTGTAAAGGTGTCTACTTCAAATTTGTAAAGCTGGCTTCACCTCAGTGTATGCCCGCCTGATTGGGAAACGAAAGCCCGTGTGGTACAAGGAGGCTATTCCAATTTTACGCACGTGCATGAAACAGGCTCCTGCTGCTCTATCACGCTTCACTGGTGCCAGCGAAGTGATTATTAAGGCAAAATGCGGCATATGGCGCAGCCTATTCAACTAGTTATGAAAACAATACAAATTCTCTGATGATGCCGACAGCATATGCTCCCTATAAGATTGCACATTTTGACACGCCTAAAATTTATATTTCACCAACGGTTGCAAGAATTCCAGTGTGCGGTGCGGGGTTCAATGTCTATAATTAAGCTAGAGCAATTACAGCTAAGGTGCCCCCATACGTACTGGAGCCATCGGAGGTTAACATTGGCTTCGTAGACACTGCATGTTTTTAGCTTCCTTTCATCACAAACTAGCGAACATCGTCTATCTTTGCGCAGCACCAAGCCAGTCAGAGACCATATGCATGAGATAGAAGCAGAAGCCACCCAGCGCGCAGCTTGTCACCTCGCGATGTGCGCGTTCAGTGACAGTGCCAAGCGGAGCGAGCAACGCCGCTGCGGCGTTAAAATCCATTCAGCGCTTCTTTTACACCCTCACGATTGAAGGGAAAGTTGCACGATACTGGAGACGCATTGTGATACATGCGTAGCTGGTAAACATCAGTGTATGTTGCTAATTTATTTATCCACACATAGGCACCTTTCCCCACCCCTCTCCGCCGCCACCCTCCCTCACTTTACGACTTTCCTTCCTCTCCGCTTGCTCTCCGCTTTTCAACTTTTCTGCCCATCCGCACTACTCTACTACAAATGATCAGATGCCGAACGTCTCTGAACAGGCCTTCGCACGTTAGAAGGCGTCGCTTGACGGGTTACGTGCTCAGCACTTAACTCGAGCGGTCCCATACCACGAGGCCGCGGTAGAAGGCAACACGATTGCCGACGGGAAAAAGCCTGCGCCGCTGAGTCCGTGCTGCCGACCTGGGCTACCTGAAAGAACGCTACCTGATTATTACTTCGGTGACAACAACACGACAGCCCGATGCGCTGAACCGATGGAGAAATACGCCCCACTGAAAAACAAGTCGAATTAATAAGCATCAGGGCTGCCGTTCCGCGCATATATCCTTCCAGCCAACTTTAAATTTAGCTTCCGTAACAATGCACACGAAAGAGTGGAAGTAACGAAACATCGATAAGCGGGGCGCTGCATACTCATTTTGAATTGGAAAATGGTCATTCAGTTCAGCTCAGGTTTCATGTATCATCATCATCATCATCAGCCTGACTATACCCACTGCAGGGCGAAGGCCTCTTCTATATTTCTCCACTTAACCCGGTTCAGTGCTAGCTGCATCCACTTGCCCCCGCGAACTCCTTAACCTCATCCGCCCACCTAACTTTCTGCCGCCCTCTGCTACGCTTTCCTTCTCTTGGAATCCAGTTTGTTACCCTAAGCGACCATCGGTTATACTCTCTTCGCACTACATGTCCTGCCCATGCCCATTTCTTCTTCTTAATTTCCCCTAGAATGTCGGTAACTTGAGTTATTTCTCTGACCCACTCTGCACGCTTCCTATCTCTTAATGTTACCCCTACCATTTTTTGTTCCATTGATCTCTGGGTTGTCCTCAACTTAAGTAGAACTCTCTTGGTTAGCCTCCACGTTTCAGCCCCATAGGTGAGTACAGGTAAGATGCAACTGTTGTATACTTTCCTCTTGAGCGATACCGGTAAGCTGCTAGTCATAATCTTCGAGTGCTTGCCAAATGCGCTCCATCCCAATCTTATTATTCTTGTTATTTCCTTTTCATGGACCGGATCTGCGGTTACTACCTGTCCTAAGTAAACATAATCGCCTACTACTTCCAGTACTTCGCTACCTAATGTAAACTGCTGTTCCTTCCCGAGGCTGTTGAACCTTGCCTTAGTCTTCTGCACATTGATTTTCAAGCCTAGCTTTCTACTTTTCCTGTCTAGGTCATCAATCATTATTTGCAGTTCATCCCCCGAGTTGCTTAGCAAGGCAATGTCATCAGCAAATCGCAGATTAAAGAGGTATTTTACATGTACCCTTATCCCTAACTGCTCCTATTCCAAGTCTCTGAATACTTCCTCTAAGCAAGCTGTGAATAGTACTGGGAAGATCGTGTATCCTTGCCTAACACCTTTCTTTATGGGAATTTTGTTACTTTCTTTATGCAGAATTATGGTTGCTGTGCAGCCACTATATATATCTTCCACCACTTTCATGTACGGCTCGTCTACCCCTGATCACCGCCGAGGTTTCAGCTGAGTGAAATGCTTTTTCGTACGCAATGAATGCTATTTATAAGGGCTGGTTATATTCCGAGCGTGTTTCTATCACCTGGAAGACTTTGAAAGAGCGCAAGCACACACGACCACTAAGGACAAGAGACGAGACACAAGCGCCGACTGTCAACTGATTTTTATTGGAGCAAGGCAACACCTGTATACACAGCAGCTTACATAAGATAAGAAGTTTCCGTAACGCACGTGCGAGCAAGAGACACTGGGAAAGAAAACGAAAAACCATAAAAAGCAAGAAGCTCAAGGGGTGAACATATTAGTCGCATCTAAAAAACAGACCTCAGCGTTTAAGAGAGATATCGAAGGCTTGCTAATGCATCTGTTGCCATATTTAGTGATATGACAGGCTTCCAAGCTGAGACGTGCTGTCTTATCAATGCTCTTGCCGAGAATCTTCGTCTCATTAAATCTGGCTACGCAACCACTGCAATTACTAATATGCGCAACTAAATGTGCATACTTGTCTTTAAAATTCTTAACATTTCTTGAATGGTCTCCTAATTGATCATTGATGCAACGGCCGGTTTGGCCGACATACACCTTCCCGCACGTCAAGGGAATAGCGTATACACCACTCCCGTGGAACAGGTCACAAACCGACGTTTATGATTAATTTGGCACCCACTCTTTTTCTGGCCACAGATGCGGGGGCATAGCCCTCCCAGCTTACTGGGTGCCGAAAACACAACCGGCACACCGTGCCTGTTGGCCACTTTTTTAAGTTGTGAGTGGTCTTGTGAAGGTACGGCACAACCAAAGGTTTTTCGGCCTTTTCCCGATTACAGCCGCTCTTTCCTGTTCCATGCTTCAACTTCTGGAGGAGGGTCTCGCATACAGCAATCAAGATCGAAGAGGGGAACCCCGCCGCTAAAAGTCGGTTTATCTGATTAAGGAAGCTATTTTGCATTCGATGCGGGCACGATTTCTTGAAAGCAGATTCCATGCATTGCAATGCTATCCCTCTCTTCACAGTCTTGGAATGCGCCGAGTCATATGGCAGCAGATCTTTTTTCGCTCGAGGGTAGTAAGACCAACAAACGTGTGTTTCGCAGAATGTTAGTTCGAGATCTAAAAAGTGTAAAACAGATGAGTCAGCTAGTTCATGGGTAAAATTTAGCCCAAGTCCATGCTTTTTGTCCTTGTCCTTAGTGGTCGTGTGTGTTTGCACTCTTTCAAAGTTTTCCAAAAATGAACCAACTCGCCCAAAAAGAAGTGTTAATAATTTTTATCACCTGGTTGACGCTATGGATATGATCTATAGTAGAGTACCGTTTCCGAAAACCTGCTTGATAATTTGCTTGATTGCAGTCTAAGGTTGTCCTGATTCTATTAACGATTACCTTAGTAAATACCTTATACGTAACAGACAGTAAGCTGATTGGTCTGTAATTTTTAGGGTCCTTAGAGTCCCCTTTCTTATGAATGAGCATAATGTTTGCATTCTTCCATGGTTCCGATACCGTTGATGACACCTTGATGACGTGGCCTTGTGGTAGAGCATCCGCCTCGCATTCGGGAGGTACCGGGTTCGATCCCTGGTGCCGCCGGTTACCCACCGGTTTATCAATGGGTACAAGCTTTCCCCCGGCCTGGTGCTCGGCTCTTCTGGGGTGAAATGCTTGGGAAAAGGTGTCACGGCCTAAATAGTTGCGCCGATGTTGCAGTGATCAGTTCCGCCATCGGACAACAATAAGCCCGCCTCGCGCGGCAAAAGCCCAGTATGTGGCCCTTTTTCTTTTTAGGACTGCTGCAGCTGAGGCTCTAGGGGAGCACTTCAGGTGAAGGTCAAAGGAAGTACCTTTGCAAGACAAACAGAACCACCTTTGCAGGCTGCGAGGTTCGAAACTGGGTTTGGGCCCACTGCGGAGGAGGGGCGCGCAGCGGGGTTTACGGAGCTTCTCCCAAGCGCACACCCCTGGAAAAGCCGAGCGCTAGGCCGGGGGACGCTTGTACCCATTTTTACCGGTGGGTGTCCGGCGGTGGGTTTCGAACTAACCACCTCCCGCAGCCGAGACGGGCGCTCTAGCATGATATCCCCCCCCCCCCCGTCCTTTAGCAAATCTGCAGTTATCTGATCCTAACCAGCTGATTTTCCCCTTTTCATAGTTTCTAATGCTTTCTTGACCTCGTCCTTCGTCACTGGTGGAACGTCTGACTGTTTTCTCTGCTGGCAATCTCGTTATGGTCCTTACTACTTTGGCTGCTGTAGAGGTCTGTATAGAACTCCTCGGCTACTTTGACTATCTTGTCCATATTCGTGATGACGTTGCCCGCCTTGTACCTTATCGCATACATCTGGTTTTTGCCTATGCCCAATGTCTACTTTACCGCTTTACCCCGTTCTTTACAGCATGCTCAATTTCCTCCATGTTATACTTCCTTATATCAGCTACCGTGCGCTTATTGATTAGCTTTGATATCTCGGCCAATTTGATCTGGTCTGTTGGATTGGAGCTTTCATACTCTGGCATTTCTTAATCAAATCTTTCGTCTCCTTAGACAGCTTACAGGTACCCTCTCTAACTATCCTACCGCCTACTTCTACCGCATACTCAGTAACGATATTTCTGAAATTATTGTTCATTGCTTCTAGGGTATTGTCGCCATCCTCGGTTAGAGCTGAATATCTATTCTGCAGCGAGATCCTGAATACTTCTGCCCTCCCCCTCACCGCTATTTCGTTGATGGGTTTCTTTCTTAGTAATCTGTTGCGTTCCTTCTTCAGATTTAGGCTAATTCGGGGCCTCACCATCCTGTGGTCACTGCATCGCACTTTCCCGATTACCTCTACATCTTGCACAATGGCAGGGATTGAACACATTATGAAGTCAATTTCATTTTAGTCTCCCCGTTAGGGCTTTTCCATGTCCATTTCCGGTTCTTCCGTTTGCTGAAGAAGGTATTCATGATTCCTAGGTTATTGCGCTGTGCAAACTCAACTAGTAACTCCCCCGGTTATTCCTAGAACCAATGCCATAGTCACCTACTGCCTGGTTTCCTGCCTGTTATTTCCCTACCTCGGCACTGAAGTCGCCCATTAGTACAGTATACTGCGTCTTTACTTTTCGCATTGCCGATTCTACATCTTCGTAGAAGCTTTCAACTGCCTGGTCATCATAACTACCTCTAGGTGCATAGGCCTGTACAATCTTCAGTTTATACCACTTATTAGGCCTAATTACGATTACTGCCACCCTCTCATTAGTACTATAGAATTCATCTATATTACCCGCTATATACTTATTGACAAGGAAACCTACTCCTAGTTGTCGCCTCTGCATCCTTCCGTACAGTATATGCCTCATTCGGCCTCCTAGCCTCACTAAGCCCTATGACATCCCATTACATACCTTCTAGTTCCTCTAAAGCACTGATAAACTAGCTTCACTAGCTAGGGTTCTAACGTTAAACGTTGCCAGGGTCAGTTTCCAATGGCGGCCTGTCCAGCGGAGCCAGAAGTACTTAGCACCTCGTCACAGGTCTGACCGCCGCCATGGTCAGTTATTCCGCAGCCGCTGGTGACTGAGGGCCGGTGTTCTATGGAGGTTATCATGAGAGGGTGCGGCCAATTACTGCACCAGGGTGACTAACTCCTGTCTGGTGAGGGAGTGCGTTGCCTGAGGTGTTCACCGGCATCAGGTCGCACCCTAAACCTGTTTATGCAATTCTATTGACACGCTGATTTTTTTTTTTTCAATCCGGTGGAGAATTTCGCGGCACCGGGATTTGAACCCCGGGCCTCTTGCATGCGAGGCGGATTTTCTACCGCTACGCCACCGCAATAAGCTCTTTTATAGCGAAAGAAATACTACGACAGCCAAAGCGAGACGAACTGTCAAAGAACGGCTGATGGGGGCGAGTTGGTGAACCGTGACGAACAGTAATATAAGAACACAACAGAAACTAGACAAAGATGTGAAGAGGACAGCAGAAGAGAGAGGACAGCAGAGGATGCAGCTACGCTGTGAAGAGGCGTGAAGAGGCGTAGCTGCGGCCTCATCATTAAAACAAAAATCAGCCTGCCATGACATTTGAATTCACATTACCCCTATGCCAAGGGCAGAAGCTCGCGTCGCTCCTTTTATATAAGAGAGTGATACCAGAAAGCCTGCCAGAACCGTTTGCATTATCGTTACCCCTACGACACAAAGCACGTCTTGGTCGAGGCGCGACTTTATCTGCGGGCTGGTAGCTTATGCTCTCGCGTCATACCCGTGAAGGATGAGCGTGTGTTCCCAATAATGTAGCACCTTACACTGATAGGGCATGATAGGGGAACACTTTTGCAGGCAACAAAAGCTTTCGCCATTGCTTTCGCAATTAAACTAGGGTTAATCAGAGCTAAAGCACTTGCGTTCCATATACCTACCTAGAGCTGGAGGCCGACAGCCTTCCTTAAAGCTCCATTTTACCTCGTTATGGAGGTATGTGAATTTGTTTGCTTTGTAATTCGTGTTTGCTTGTTTTGATGCGGACTTATTTTTCATTTGAATGCGTACCCCAACGTGCGCGGCGCTGGAGCAGGCAATAGATGCAATAGGCCGCAATCGTTCTGCCGGCTGCAATTGTGGGCAAATACATTATTCACTTCGCAATAAACCGAAAGCGAAACTTCAGGCATGCGAAACTGCTATAGCCTTTCCCCTCCTGACTCCTCATAAATGCTGCGCTGCTTAGTTGCACACATACAAAGGAACTGGACAAACGCTGAGGTTAAGCGCAATCTACCAACTCAAGTTTTATTTCTTAGAATAGCAAAAAGGAAACACAAGCACGCGACGTAATCTGAGGATCGTGAATACACATAAGTCATAACAGTGCACTGTAACAGCAAGAACAACTAAAGAATGAAACCATGAAAATGAAAATGTGAAAAATAAACACCTTATCTAAGCCCTTATAACTAAGCCCTTATAAATAAGCACCTTATCACTAAGTCATGTGACCATAAAATGAAAGATAGCTTGCTTATCCAAATGGGTCTTCTGGATACCCCTTAAAGGGGCCCACAAACACCTCCCGAGCACTCCTCACAAACTATCTCAGTCGCTAGATTATGCTGCGATACACATTTGAACGCAATAATACACGTCTACGCGCAGCGCAGGTCCCACAATCCCATTCGAAAGTTGGCGCGTTCTTTCCTTCGACTTTTGCCAGTCCTCCTTCTCCTCTGTGCAACGCTGCTACGTGCATGCGTTTTCGAATGACTATTGGTCTGCTTCTTTGCGACGTCACACAGCCATTAAACTATCGCTTATGCCAGAAAAATTGAAATACGTTTAACTTTTAATTATCAGGAAAGAAAATTAGGATGTTCTGTAGACAGAAACATTTTTTCAAAGCTTTTTTTTCCTGCACTTCCGGTCTCGCGCGCGCACGCGCGCATCTTTGCCCTTCGCGCAGGCACCACGGCAATCGCGGCGCGGTCGCAAGCGGCGGTCTCGTTTCAGTTCCTTGCAGTGTACTTGCGGGGCACTTTCCGCTTGTGAATGTTCTCGTTTCTTGTGTCGCCCATGCGAAATGAACTTCGAAGTCGGCTTACAGGTTTACAGCATTAAGTCGGTGCTTTAAATGTCGGGCCCCAATCCACTGCGCCTTACGTAGTGCAGCAAAATTTCGGAGGCAACCGCTGCTCCGTTCTTGTGTTCACCAAACCAAAATACGCACCGCGGATCAAGTCAAGGCGACAACATACGCTGGTAAGTAATGTGTTTACTAGCTTGAACATAGCGCACAGATAAGCGACGGTTTCACAGGTGCAATGAGTTAGTCATTGTTGTGATGCATCATTACTGTGGTGGCTATTACAATCCTACCGTCTTAACCGTTGACTTGATTGCGTGAAACTACTCACGGAGGTTGCATTTTGTCTCGTAGTAAGTTTGTAGGTTATAAACTTTTGCCTTATAGTAAATTACCTAAGACAACTGCGCCTACCTGGCTCGGCCGTGCGCGAACCCGCGGAATCGTGCGCCGGCGTTGGCGGCTTTCGGCCCCGATCCAGGTACAGACTGCGGGTTTGCATTGTACGCAGCAGCAACGAATTAAGCACCCTTACCTAACTTCCTACGAGCAAATAAAGTTTACTGTAATATCAAAGCTCCGTGCGCAGTTTCACTACAAACGACTGAGCGGTAGAGCCGGAGAGGTACAAGCCGCCGCGGTAAACATGTAGTATTAGGATACGCATGCCGTATCTGGACCTTGCAAGGTTTCACATGATGTGCAGTGATGAGGACGCACCGAATAAACAAAGAAAACGACTTTATTTCGAGATTATTCCTAGAGAATTGCTCTCCTCGGCGAAAAACTGTGCTTTCTTAGTTTTATAACTGACCTCCTTGTTGTTTCTTATGCTTGAGCCGGTGTACATTCGAATGTATGTGACACTTTAATATTTTTTTTGTCACCATGTCTTTCTTTTATGTTCTGTGCGTTAAAGATACTCAAAGTGTGTACAAGAGTCAGTGGCAAGTGAATGTAAATACATGTACATTTCTCACACTTTGTTTCCGACACAGCACCTGTCCATATTGCACATTTCTTTTACTTGCTGATCTTTTTTTTTCGCTAGCAGATCACTGTAAAAATATGACTGTCTGTCGTCCATGTCAAACAGGGGTAAAAACCTCGTCAAGCTACTGTATTAGTAGCCTTTTGTTCCTACCTTAGCATTTGTTTTTCTGTCGACAGGAGGAAAAAAATCTGAATGAAGTTGATTGAGTCGCTCAGCAGTTTAAATTGCCGCTAAGAACACTGTATTATTTCGCGCACATAATAATAATCAGCATAATTACACTGTTGTCTTGTAAACTGTGTAGCTTAACGGATGGGGAACAGCAAGCCCATGAAAAGAGAGATGTTGCATGGTCACTTGTGAAGCCGGCTCACTTGAAATTTCCATTTATTCCTAGTTTGGCCTCAAGAAGCTGAAAAACTCTGACTGGCATAATTATTCGCAATCTAGCCTTACACACCTTGAACCCACAGTTGCTCTGCCTTTTTTACTTTTGTTTCAAGCGGCAGCTTTGATATAATACTTGAAAGGCCTGCGAGTGGTGGCACACCATGTGTAGTTGCCGTGATAAGCAAACAGCAACATGTTTTGTGTGCACTTTTGCTTAGCCGCAGCCACAAGGAAAATGCAGAGATGTGGGTACAAGATTGCACTCACTCAGACAACAAAAGTCATATGAAACTGCGCTCCAGCTATTGTCAGCCGCAGCAAACATATTGAAACAATTTTCTTGGCTCCAGTGGCCAATGCTTTGCGGCGCTGATGCCAGTCTCAAAAGAACTGTGAGTTTAGCTAGTTGGTGCATCATTTTTTAAAAAATACACAGCGCAACAAACATAGGACAAGCGAGTAGACGGGAACAGCACTGACTAATCAACTGCATGATTTATTGAAAGAACACGAATATATACAAAAATGCTCTGACAATCAAGTGCGCATGTTCGCAGATAAAACTGGAAATGTTATTTTATCTGCAAACATGCGCACTTGGTTGTCAGAGCATTTTTGTATATATTAGTGTTCTTTCAATAAATCATGCAGTTGATAGTCAGCGCTGTTCCCGTCTACTCGCTTGTCCTATGTTTGTTGTGCTGTGTATTTTTAAAAAATGATGCCAGTCTGTTTAGCATTTAGGTTAAGCACACTGACAGTTGTACTGTGTAATTGACTAGTCATTGTGAAGAGCAAATCTGTGTGTGTGAGCAGCAATCAGTTCTTCTTTTGACGGTCTTTCATAGGCATCCGTCATAAACTGACGCTCTGAAGCTGTGCTTGCAGCTGTCTCTCTGTGCGAAGAGCCCTCAGACCGTTTCTCCACATCTTGGAGGACCTTGTGGACGTACGCTGCATGAAATAGTCATCGAGATTACAACAGTGCACTTAGTTTTTCGTGAAATATTATAAGTAGAACAAACTTTGAACTTACAAAACGTAGGCTGCGTTTTCACTGGAGCGACACTGAAATGTCCTTTCCTTGCTTTTTCCATCTTTACTTTCCAGCGGTCATCTCCTTTTTTTGTCTGTGCCTGGAGCCTTGAGGAATTTTCATTAAAGTGAATTACAGCCAGATGTGACCTATAAAGAAGGTAAATATGAATTAATTTTTCATACTTTGGAAAAAAATGTGTTTCTTGTTGCCTTACAGCAAAATTATACAGAAGAGGCTACCATAAGGAACCATTATGCATTATATCCACAACACTGCAGCAGAAATTGCTTCTGATTTAGCTACTATGTTCAGCGCCTTTAGAATTAAGAATGTGATGCAATGATCTCCAAGCAGCAAAATGAATGTATGACATGGGCTATACAACATCATACCGTGAATCACCTGTGTTCTCCCTGCTGTTGTATTCTAGCGATCATCATTAGTTCAAGTGGTCAAGTGAACCTTGAGCATTCTTGCAGCTTCAATACAGTAGCCTCGGGACATTCGAGGTGGTTCTAGAGGGGTCGGAAACTTTCGCTGATAACTTCCAGTTCTTTAAAAACTGCCTTTGTCTTGGGACTGCACGAAGATGAGGAGCACGAAAGAGAGACGAGGTGTTTTTTCAGCCTGCGCTTCATGCTTGTCCTCAACTTCGTTCTTTATGTCATCCCATCTGCCTATTCTAACATAAGAGCAGTGACTTCCAATGAGGACCCTTAGATGGCCTGTGCAGTCTGCAGCCTCCTGTCTCACTTTTTCTATGGAAGGGGATTATAGAATGGCTAGTGCTACCATGCTAACAAATATGTTTTTACGATATTATATGAAGCATTCTTAGAATGTCAGAAGTGTGCACTGCAGTCTCCTCAAAATGTATGAAAACTACCTTTGACATGGCAGCAGTCTTGAGATTCGAAGAGAAAGACACAAGATAGGTTCAGCTAATTTTGCAGCAGAGTATTTAATGTCAGGATGGAAGGATTGTGGGAAATTTCTCATTGGGTGCATACTTTGAGCAGGAGTTGGGATTCATTTGACATAGTGGGTGCCCTTTTTTGGCAGATGTCAGAATTGACTCCTGTGAGTCGTAATTGTAAGGTCTCATATTACCTGGCCTGATAACATGATAGCTCCAGATTAACCACTGTACTAAGGGGTGTGCTGGTCGTAGTGGCTATTGTAGCATTAACTAAATGCGATCTGCTTAGTTGGGCTACTTATCAAGTTGAAGAATCGAAAGGAGGAAAAGGATATGGTGCGAATGAAGCACAGGCTTTCATAGATGAACTTCTGATTTTCTTTTTTTTTTTTTTACTGAGTTCTATTTCCTCTGGCCTCTGTTCCTTTTACAATGACAATATTATGAACATACATTAAATGCTTCATGCAAGGATTGATTGTTTGCATATGCAATGCAGAAAAGTTGGAATGCGTACTGGCACTGGAGTAAAAAATAATGTCGTATCCTTCTCTTTCATTCAACTTACCTTGCTTGCATCCCATCATCCGAGTATGCAATTGATTTGGGAGAAAATCTGATTACCAAATTATGAAATGATTCAAGGGAGGATGTTTGGGCTTTAGGGGAGAGTTGTCGAATGTCCTTCAGGAACAGGGAGTTCATGAGAATGCAGTTTAGCTTCCTGAAAGCACATGAATCTGTAAAAAATGTACATTATATATATATATATATATATATATATATATATATATATATATATATATATATATATATATATATATATATATATATATATATATATATATATAGCATTTAAAGGAGCGAACAGTCTGCGAGTGCAAGGCAAACATTTTTTTTTTATGTTTATACTGTTGACATTTACAGGAATTCTTCTTATGATGATTATTGGAATAAAGAGCATTAAATGCAAAGCGGAAGGAAAAACAACGCGCCGACAGTATATATATATATATATATATATATATATATATATATATATATATCTATATATATATATATATATATTTGACTGATGAGTTGGTAGTGTTGGTGTGTATTCTAGTCAATCATAGATGCTGAACCTGCTTACAGCTGCTGCACTGCAGTTGAAAAGTTTTAGCAACATAATCGTTAAAAAACACCTGGTCTTGTACTGCTATTTTACTGTGACAAGAAATCTAAGAGGTGTTGTTGACCAAACAATTGTCAGTATAAGTATAGAACATCCCATTGTTTTTGTGTTTCTTACTGGCGTTATAACCAAGCTGCCTCAGTATTAAATTAATCTCGCAGTCTCAGCACTCACATTTACATTATGTTGTTTCTTCACTTCATTATGGGTTCCTTTCTTGGCTATGTCTTGCTGTAATGTGCGGATGTGTAAAAAGTTTTTTCCGTGAAGTTCTATTTGCATTACCTATCTCTTAAATTTATCATTGGTTGACAAATGCCACAAGTGTGAGCCGTGCACCTTCCAAACAATATCAAAGTGAAAAACTTTAGAAAAAAAAAACCTATACAAAACAGATTACCTCTGCTCATCCATTGCCTGTTTGCAAGGAGCTAATGCAGGCATTTGCTGTATGGTCTATCATGGCCATCACGCTTATCGCATATGTGGTTCAACAGGCTGCACTACATGCTGATGATCAGGTCATCATTACCCTGGCCCAAGGCAGCAACATAGACTTGTGATTGTCTGGATCCATGGTTCTATTGCTTCACAGCCCTTTGACCTGCTCACAGCTTTTAACTTAGTAAATGCAGTATAGAATAATGTTATTACCATGTATTCGCCCTAATTATTAAAGCAAGCAACTGCATGCATCTTTAGTAATGCGCCAAGCATCAAAGTTGTGCTGTATGGGCGATTTGCTGCTCTTGCAATATGTCCAGATAGCTGGGTGGCAGTTTGTAGATAGATGAAATTAAAACCTCATTACATAATAATATATGTCAGCAAATGTATATCTTCCCCAATGGTTTGGAATGATGAAACATTTTGTAATTCAATTGTTTGTATTATATAATGATTAATTTGATTCTTTTTATATATAGACATGCAAGCAGCACTTGCCAAGGACACTCTTGGTGAGGCTGAAATAAATTTCTCCTAATAATATGCAGAAATTGGCGCCTTTTGTTAAAGACTGCACTGAGACTCGTTAGTTGAGGCCAGGCCCCATGCTCGCACTATTGGGCACTGCAGCTGACTTCACACAGTTAATAGGAATTGCAGCTTGCCAATTTTCGTATCGCAGCATTACCTTACCTCTCCTATTCTTACCTGTTCCCATTGTAGAATATGGTCAGTCTGAATGATAACAACGTTGTACGTGCAGTACTTGGCGCTGTAGCCCGGGGAGTCGCAACGCCCATCTCCTGCGAGGTCCACTTCCATTCCATCCAGCTGGCTGATGATCTGCACCCTCTGTTCCTGGAAAATCTGGGACAAAAATAAATGTGCATTTGTGAGCCACTTGTAACATTGTGCCGAACTGTGTCACTCGATCGTTGCACTACTGCATGCGCGCGCTGTTCTTTCTTTTTTTATTACGCAAGCTTGCCATAAGGCATATTATAAGAACCCGTGCAAATTATTTTTCGTTAGGAACCGGAGAAGGCTCCTGCTCTTATTGCTGTCGGTGAGCCATTTGGAGAAGTCCTCTTCCCTTGTTGCGGTTTATCTCCCCCCGCCCCCCCCCCGCCCTTTCTGCAGGAAAAATCTAGTTGTGTATAACTCCTGTCTATGCTCCTGTCAAAACCAACTCTTACACTTCCGATCGGCAGCTGATCGCTTCGGGATAAAGATGCACAACTTTGAGCGACTAAGCCAGTTCACGCCCAGTTCACGCGAGTGATAACGTTTATTTTGCGATCCTCCCCCCCCCCCCCCTTTTTGCTGAAGGGTAAAGCCTCTTGGTACTTTTTTTTCTGTTTCCATCTCTTCATTCCTGACAGTGTCCCTCCTTTCTTCTCTTTCTTCTTATCAACGCCCATCTCGGTTTCACGTGTTTCTTTCCTGGCTGCATCGGTTGGTGAACTTGGACGCGGCTCCATTCGCGCGACATTTCAGAGTGCGCTCTGTACAAACACCACATGGCGTAAAAAAAAGAAAAAAAAAATGCTACAGGGCGGGAGTCATGCTGCGATAATAATCGGGCACCGAACAGAGTTTGTTTACTTCCTGTAGGCGCGCGCGTTCTCCGTTGCAGTCAGCTGACGCCGAACCGCGGCTGACAAACTACACCACAGCGCACAACTACGCAGTCCCCTGCTCCTCATCCCCTTCCTTTTTTTTATCTTTACAATCGATCGTTATCTTTCACGAAGGGGCATCGTATAGTCAAACGCAAGAGGAGCCTAAACACGAAGGTTTCAAGGTTCGGGCGGTTCGGGCAAGGTGCACGAGAGAGTTTCCCCCCGCAACGCCCGGAAGACCGCTCTCTGCGATCTCGATTCTGAATTTCTAGTCTTTCGCTAACATCTCATGCCCTTGCTGCGGTACGGATATTATGGACCCCGAGCTCGAAAAGCGACTTCGGCGAATGAGTACCGAGAAGGGACTCGACCCCCATAAGTACACGCCGTTGAAGAATCCGCTGCTGAACCCCGACGATGACAGTATACGGCTTATATGGGTGCATTGGTGCGTGGGGTCGACTAGCGTAACATTAAAAAATAAAATCCCATCGTAAGCTCGCCACTGGTTTATTTTGAGCAGTGTAGTTCACAGTGATCATGACAAATATTGCTATATGCATGCCACAACGCCGAGCAAGATCGCTCGAGTTAAAAAAAATATATATCCACACTACTGTGATAACGCGTCTAAAGCTATTATTATCACAATCTTTTCATTTTACACTTACCGGCAAGGTTGGAAGAAACAGCGTTGGTACCGCTCTTTCACGCAGACTCAGTCTTGTTGGGATCCCCCAATCGCGAACCACATATCCTGGTAAAGCAAACGTAGATAAACGCTTTGTTCACCGATGCTGGCTATCCGATGAGCTGTAGCCACTGTTTCCGGAGGTTGGCGTTTTGAAGCACTTGATGCAGAATTTTTTTCCTCCCGTCACTAGCAATACCTTCGCAGCCAGGGACTGCACACTGTAACAACCTCCCGCTCATGTCCCGTCAACAACAACTCAGCGCTTCGATAACTGCCTTCGCGAATTCAAGAGAGCGACCAGTCTAGCCCAAAACTGTCCTGCACCCGTCGCGCACACGACGTAACACAAAATCAAAGGTGAGGTCAACGCCAGGGATGTATAGCGTGGCAACAAAACTTGCGAGTTCGTGCCGAAGGGCGATCGGGCGATGACGATGAAGCAGACGACAAGAGGCCCCCGGCACCCCCGGCGGCGCGTCGGCATCCCAGGCAAGCAAGCGCGACAAAACGGAAGTTGCGGCGTGCGGCGCTAAGCAAAAAAAGTAAAAGCGCAGATGCGTCAGTTGTGACGTATCAGTGGGCGAGGCCTTGGAGGAGGGCCAGCCTTTGCGCGCGCTAAAAAGTTGAAAAGAGGAGGAAAGCCGCGAAGGCGCAGATATTCAAATTTTGATTGCCAATAACTCTGCTTCCAAATGCCGCATTTAAAAAAATTTTGCGGGAAGGTTATCTTAAATCGACATTCTTTCACATACTAGGCATAGGGAAACTGTATTGCTATGGCTGTTTTGGGCCCCTTTAAGGCTTCTAATTGCCGTTGCCTAAGGAACTTAAGAATACACCAAGAGCTTTCGCCTCCGAAGCAAAGTGATGGAAACAAGGCTTTCGTGGTCCTTTCTTATGTGCACGGCATTTCGCACCGGCTGAAGAAGATTGGGCAAAGGTTTGATGTGAAGGTTGTTTTTTCAGCTCCTTTAAAGTTTAAAGGGATCTGCAAAAAAGTTAACCAGGAAGAATCTGCAGATCATAAAAGTGCCTGCGGCGTTAAGCATGTTTCGCCGTTTGTTCCATGCTCTAAAGGGGTAGTTTACGAAATTCCCCTCTCTTGCTGCAAGTGCTACGTTGGGCAAACTGGGCGATGCCTCAATGAAAGGCTTTTGGAGCACAGGAGGAAATGTCGTTCCCTGTAGGGCGCAGAAAACTTGGCGAACCATTGCCTGAATTACGAGTGCAGCCCATATTTCTAAAACACGGTTATTTTGGCGTGGGCAACAGAAAAGAAAAGCGTGGGGTAACTGACGCCTTTCGGATGGTTTCTGGCAAAGAAGGTGATTACGTTAGCGCCCCTTCCGTAGCCCTCTCTAGCCGGGAAATATATATTTTGAGAAGCGACAAAAAAGCGTGTCTATTAAAGGCGCGGGGGGGGGGGGGGGGGTTGTTGAGTGCGATTTCATCCTGGGCTTAGATAAGGTGTTTATTTTTCACATTTTCATTTTCACGGTTTCATTCCTTAGTTGTTCTTGCTGTTACAGTGCACTGTTATGATTTATGTGTGTTCACGATCCTCAGACTACGTCGCGTGCTTGTGTTTCCTTTTTGCTATTCTAAGAAATAAACCTTCAGATGCTAGATTGCGCTTAACCTCCTCAGCGTTTGTCCAGTTCCTTTGTCCGTGTACGACTAAGCAGCGCAGCATTTATGAGATGTTCCATCTAGCCTAGTCTCAAGCACTTCTCCTCCTGACGTCATTCCATCATTTTTTTTTCTTCAGCGCGCGACATGGTTGCTATTGCGCAGTTCATACAGCGTTTACGCCAAGTACATTTTCGGCAGTATTTTCAAAGTATTGAAGTGAATCATGGTGTTTTCGTGTGCGTGTATAATTGCGAACCAAACGTCTGTAGTTTCGTTCACTCTTGTGACTGTTCCGCTTGACAGGCACTCAGAGCAGAAGTGGCCGTCGAAGGTTCTACCGAGGGATTTGCGCTATTTATTCTCGGTACGGCGATGCTCGACATCCCTCGAAAGGTAAGCTATCTTATGTATTGACACAAGTTGGCTGAGTGGTGAATTTTAGGCCGCGTGTTTTGCAGAAAGTATGCCTTTCATGATGCTGAGTTTGATGTTTAGGTAATTAGAAGCGTTACAGACTGCTCGGTGCTCGCTGCCGAGAGCGGTTTCAACACTAACGTAGGGGGGAGTAAGCCAGCCTTCCTATTGCAAAAACCAGCGTTTCCCAGCGCCTTCCAGTGCGAAACCAGTAAGATTTTCGCGCTGGTTTTGCACTGGATCTGCTGGGCACACTAGAGGTCTGCGATATTCTCTGGAGCAGTAACTGGAAGACACTGGTTGCACTGGTACGATGGGAGAAAAACGCTGGGATTAGCTTCTTGACGCTGGTTGTGTCGCTGGCATCCGCGATGCACTGGGAGAAGCGCTGTATGTGGGCTGGGGCCGCACTGGTCCCGGTGCCCCAGTATAGCCGGTGCGGCCTGCGGCGTCAGCCGGAGTAGCATCCCTCAGGGGCCAACATGGCAACAGCGTACTCGCAATCGCCATCGGGGCGCATATGAAAATACGGTTCAAGCAAGCGCTTTTTGCTGCGAAGTCGTTGCGCACCTGTAAGAAAACAAAGGCAGTATCTTTAGTTTTCTAGAGTTTCCATTTTCGATAGGCCGTTTCGAGCGTTTCGAGAGAGGCCACGACCGCCGGGCCTCTGATATCTCATGACACACTGACAATAAACGCACAACTAAAACTGGAATTGAATAATTGGGCTACCATGCATAGCAAACTTCACAGCTGATCTTAAGAGCACTCTAACACAATGATTACTGCCAAATTGTTCAATGCGGGCTCAATCGCAGGCAAGCGTAGTAGAAACAGCGGAAACAAAAAATAAAATGAGGAAGAGAGTAGTTTACCGAGCGATGGGCCCATGAGAGAAAAAACAACATACAGCGCTTGTATTGCATAATATTTTGCGTCTTTCGCAAGCTTTTGCGCCCCTTCTTACTCTGCGTATAAAGCAGCCAAGCCCTCGGTCATTGCTACGCTTCCCGAAATGTTTACATACAAATAAGTTTTAGTTACACGCAAAATAGTGTCGTCGCTGCTGCGCTTGCTGGTATTGAAGCTTGGTCGCACTTTTTTCCTTGAAGGTTTGTACTAAAGCTCCGTGTTCAGCGAAAATTACGCCCATGGTAGCAGAGCACCACCGAAGAGCCGGCGTTGGTAAATTTGCCAGCGATGTCAAACTCCACATGTTAAAATAATTCCAGTGCACAAAATAGCACGCATAGGCACCCAGAACATTAGTTGCAAGTCGTGAGAGCAGGCAGCAAGCTCCAATGATCCAGACGTTGTAATTGTTAGAGCGGCAGCAATGGCCTGTGTACTACGAAACATAAAGTCCCAACCTTATAAATGCGGGTCGTGACATGAAATGCAGACTTTTTTTGAAAAACTCCAGTTTTCGGCGTGGCCGAGTGGTTAGCGTGGTGAGCTAGTGATTGAATAGGTCCCTAGGGAGCGAGTTAGAAGCGCGCTTGGTGCTCTCTTTTTTTTTCTTTTTTAGGGTTTGTTTATGTACCTAACTTGTTTCGCTACTTTTTACTTTTTAATTTTTATGCCATACCTTTTTTTTTCGCCGGGCGAACAGTGCCGCCAATGCGGAGCGTGCCAGTATGCCGCGTCCCAGTGCGCCCAGTTTCCAGCGTCATACTGGGACCATAATCAGGTATGGCTCTGGGGCGCTGGGACCCAGTGGCACTGGTTTTTGCAATAGGGTATATTGAACAAAAATGTGGGAAAATGTTTCGTTTTATGGGTTATTGTTACAAATAAATGTTGCATTTTACTAGTACGTACGTTTTAGGACATCAGTGTTGTTCTTCCATATTTAAAATTTGTGAAGTTAGGCGTAAAAGATAATGCGTTTTGTAGACCCATCTCGTCCAGCGGTTTTTTCGCACAAGGCAATGCATTCTAGCTGGATATGAAATACACTGCGTAAGCACAACGCTTGAAACCAACGGTGACCACTGGTTTGTGCATTTGGCCTTTTTGCATTTTTGACGCTGTCCGGATTTAAGCGACAGCTTATACAGTATGCTCTTTCTGTCGAAGCGCTGTTGGCATGGCATTTTGCACCACGTGCAGGAAATAATTCATAGCTCTATAAAAAAATTGATTCATGGTAATCCGTTGTTCTGGTGATTAATGAGTGATTTGGGTGTGATTGGAGATGATGGGGGAACGGAATAATTTCAAATAATTGATAATTTATTGATTTGAATAAATGAAAAATCACGAACAGCAAAACAAATGTGTAAACATTTTCGCAATAAAAAGTCAAACATTGACGATTCTATTTAGGAAATTATGAAGCCTGCATTCGAACAATTAGTTAATTGAAATATCAGAAAATGGACACGATGCAAAGGTGTCAGACTGCTCTGAATGCAAGGGCAATGTTTCCTAATGTTAGGTATTGGTGTATATAAAGAAAAAATATACCAATGAAAATGAAAAGTTTAAGGATAGGATAGGGAAGGTCTTGTGCTAGTAGCAGTAGAAGTCCATCTTCTGTCTTCTCACAGGGTCGGTGCCCCTATTCCAGGGCTCCGCTGAGCTTCGCTGCACGCTGGGCGTGCTGGATTAGACCTAGTTGGCAATCCAAATCGCCGCTGGAGAGCCGGCTCTCCCACTGTTCCGCACTCAGGTCTTCACGAAAGTTATCGTTATTTCTACATTGCCACGTGATGTGATATAACGAAGGCTTGCTACCACACCATGGGCAGGTGTCCCGATATTGTGACGGGTAAATTTTGCTTAGGATATGCAGGTTAGCGAATGTTCCTGTCTGCAGTCTTCGCCGGGTACACTGCGTCTTGTTGTCTTAGATCCCGATGAGGCGGCGGATAGCGGATCCGTACTCCCTTATAGTAGTTCAGAATGTTTGAGTACATAGGGCCGACTTGCTCGGGTAGATCGTCCAATTGGGAGGAAGCTCGGCTCGTGTACCCTCGAGCTACCTGATCGGCGCGTTCGTTCTCCGCTATGTCGGTGTGTCCTGGCACCCAGTAGATGTTGTGTTTGACTTTTGATGGGGTCGCGCTCTGGAGGAGCCTGAGCGCGGCGCGACATATGCGGCCGTTCATGTAGTTACGGCACGCTTCTCTCGAATCTGTAAGAATGGTAAGGGACGTGTTGCTTTGATATCCGGCTACCACCGCGAGAGCAACAGCCAACTCCTCCCCTTCGGTTACCGTGCATTCCCTGACTGAGGCGCTAGCTAATTCCTTTAGGTTGGAATCAATAGCTACCGCCACTGCGCTATTATATGAGGTTCCTGTATACGGAGCCGCGTCCGTGTATACCGTTGTGGATCTTGTAGCTAAATTTATTTTTACATACTTCGCCCGGGCTGCTTTACGGGCCACATGCAAGTTGGGGTCCATGTTCCGGGGAAGGGAGCTAACCTTTAGCGTCTGGCGAATTGCGTCCGGTATGCTCGCAGTACGATTCTCGATTTCCGCAGTTGCACCTAGACCCAGTCGCCTAAACGAGCGCCCCGTAGGAGTCTGCTGGAGCCTGGCTATCTGCGTGACCAGTTGGGCTTCTTTGATCTCTTCGAAGGTGTTGTGAACGCCAAGAGCTAGTAGTTTTGCGTTAGAGGTGTTCATTGGTAGTTGCAGGGCTGTCTTGCAAGCTTTGCGGATGATGATATCTGCACTTTCCACTTCTCCTTTGTTGAGGTTGAAATACGGGAGGGCGTAGCCTACGCGGCTGATTACCAGGCTCTGAACCAGGCGCAGGGTATCCCCCTCTCGCATACCGCTCCGCTTCTGCGACACACGCGTGATCATCCTGGCGACCTGAGTGGTCGATTGCTTGAGAAGGCCGAGCGTATGTGGCCGCATCGCCGATTGCTCTGAAGCCACATTCCTAAGACTCGTATCTTGTCTCGTTCGGGAAGTAGCTGTCCTTCGAGGGAGACATTAAGGGTCCCTTCTTTGTGTTTCCCTTTGTGAACTCGCAAGAGTTCGGATTTTTCTGTGGAGCAGGCGAGACCGCGTGCACGGACATATTCTTCTACGCAGGTAGCCGCTGCTTGCAGTCGTTCTTCTTTCTGGCCGAGCGACCCGGAGGTAACCCAAACCGTGAAGTCGTCAGCGTACATGGCGTGATGTATGCCTTCGATCTTCTGAAGTTGTCTAGCGAGTCCGATCATAGCTACGTTGAAAAGTTGTGGTGAGATAACGGACCCTTGAGGTTTGCCTTTGTTGGGGGTCGAGAATTTATCGCTGCGAAGGTCTCCAAGCCCAACCGTTGCAGTTCGGGTGGAGAGAAAGGCCTTCACATAGCTGTGAATCTTCTCGCCACAGTGGAGGTTGTCGAGTCCTTCCATTACAGCCGCGTGGCTAACGTTGTCAAAGGCCCCTTTAATATCAAGGGCCATGACCGCGTTCTCGCCAGCGCTCGGGACATTGGTGAGGACTTCCTCTTTGAGTTGTATGAGGACGTCCTGGGTGGAGAGGTGAGCTCGGAAGCCGAACATGCTGTGGGGGTACAGGTCTTCATCCTCCATGTAATTTTGGAGCCTCTGAGTAAAGAGACGCTCGTAGAGCTTGCCTAGGCAGGAAGTGAGTGAGATAGGTCGGAGGGTTTCGATCTGGAGTTTCTTACCCGGTTTTGGGATCATTACGACCTCTGCATACTTCCACTCTTCAGGAACCGTTCCTGCGGCCCAGTGCCCGTTGAGGAAGGTTGTCAATTGGTCGACCGCCCCGTCGCTGAGGTTGCGTTTGAGTGCATTATGGATCTTGTCTGCACCCGCCGCCGTGTTGCGCGTGTATACCTTTATGGCAGCGAACACTTCTTCCCTAGTGATCGGCCTGTCCAGGTGGGTGTTCGGCCTTCCCAAGTATGGTTTCGGGTATGCTGCAGGCAAGGTCGTGCCGTAGCATTTCTCTTTTACTTTATCTAGCAGTTCCTTCTCCGTACCCTCGAAGGTGTGAATTAGTCTGCGGATAGCTTTCCCGCTTTCGGCCCTGGTTTGGATAGGGTCAAGGAGGGTCTTGAGTATACGCCACCTTTTGGCCGTGCTGAGGGTGCCGTCCAGCGAGCTACTGAACTGCTGCCAGCTCTGCCTGGCCAGTTGGGCTGCGTACTCCAAGTTTAAAAGTTTAAAAATATCGGCCATGTGGGCGATACGCTAATGTGTCATACCCTTAACGGCAGGGATTAAGTGTCCCATAATTTTTTTTTCAGTTGTGCTTCACAGTGATTGCTAGCAGATTTATTCTCTCCGTCGGTGATGTCGTGCTGATTAGGCTTGAAAATCTTTACCTTCCTTTCTCAAGTATTTCGGGATCTTCGCTTTCGGTCACGTTGACGTCTTTGTTTATGATGCCATCATATGGACGTCTGCAGGCCAAACACCCACATGGGAGTTCGTAGGATCGTCCTTGTAGCAACTACAAAATATTCGGGAGCTCTGTGCAATCGAAGGTGCGTGTTCTGGCTGCAGTTTTTGTTGCGGAAGCAACACTACGCTAGTCGTCGAGCCATGTCGCGTGGCACAGCGTAGGCCAAGCTGCGCATGCGCGAGGAGCCGCATGACGTCAGAGGCAGCATCCGATGTATCGGAGCCGCTGTCGAGGCCGCGCGCTCCGCCGGTGCCGGAGAAGTGACGTCATAACCACAGCCGGCGCCAGCTGCACATCACTCTCTCCGTTGGTTGTATGGAGAAGAGGTGTTTGTGGTTAATATATAGGTAGGAGCGCGCGGCTAGAATCGACCAACTATAGAGAAGGAGAGCCCGGTTGCTGTTTAGCGGCGCAGAAGAGCAGAGAAGTTTTAAACATCCGATCCCGAGGTGGTTGCCTGGCTGGTTGCTGCTGATAATAGAAGAATGAGAGTAAGAGAGCTAAGCGTGATAACACAAGCCAATCCTAAGCGTAGCTATGCAGCGGTCGCTTTTTTTCGAATTCGTCCACAGTTTTCGGCTGATTCCGGACCAGTCCTGCAAAAAGCGACTCTTTAACGCCTCACATGAAAAATTTCACTCTCTCACCTTCAGTCATGTTAGGGTCGGCGCGGCAAAATAGGCGCTTCATCTTCTCAACGTGCAGCATTGACAAAGACCGGTACCTGCTTCAACCTCACTTTTTATCTAGACGACTTGATCATCAATGGAAGATCTGAGAAATAAAATACCGGACAGATGTGTATAAAACCTCAATCTTTCCACTGATGATCATTGAGTGGGACAGACTGCCAGCTGGCATCACAGTGCTGCACGGATAATTTATTTCGGGCTTTTTTATGAGATGTGTGACGTGGCGCGTAGTTATCTTGAGCGCGTTTTCTTCATCACTTTGTTGTAGAGTGTTCTCATCACTTTATTCTCCGCGCAGTTGCCCCCTTTCGATGCATACTTTTCCGTCTGCATTATCACTTTTGTCGTTTTATTTTCTTCATTTTTATGTATTTTTATTGTACTTCTGGCCTTTCTAGTAATGCTATTTTTCATCTCTCCCCCTCCTGCAGTAATGCCTTCAGGCGCTCCAGGACTCTGTAATAAATAAATAAATAAAATATTAAAAACCAGGACAAGCTTGTTTGAGAGTTGAACTCTTAATTTATTTATTCATTACAGAGTCCTGCAGCGCCCGAAGGCATTATTGCAGCGGTGGAGATGACAAATAAAACTGCTGGAAAGGGCTGAAGTACAATAAATTACATAAAAATGAAGGACATAACACGACACAAGTGATAATGCAGATTGAAAAACATGCATCCAAAGGGGACACCTGCGCGACGAATAAAGTGATGAAAACACTCAACGACGAAGTGATGAAGAAACCATGCGCAAGATAACTGCGTGCCACGTCACACATCTGATAAAAAAGCTCGAAATAAATTTTCCGTGCAGCACTCAATGATGCCAGCTGGCAGTCTGTTCCACTCACTGATCGTCAGTGGAAAGAATGAGGTTTTACACACATCTGTCGGGCATTTTATTTCTCAGATCTTCCATTGATGATCAAGTCGTCTAGATAAAAAGTGAGGTTGAAGCAGGTACCGGTCTTTGTCAATGCTAAGCTTTCCAAAATAAATGCCATACATGATCTGCAATCTGAAATGTTTTCTGAGGTGAGCTTAAGATTCCCAACCAAGACGGTGTTTAATTGACGTGACACTAGAGGAAAAGTTGTAATTGCTAGACACAAATCTGGAACCATTATTTTCGAGGCGTTCGAACTTGTAAGATAAATAAATAAACCGGCCATGCATGTTCAAGAATTGGCTTTATGTAAGTGAAATGCATGAGGTGCTTGACATTTGACGTATATATATTTGTGTTCTTTCTGAGTAAAATCAGTCGCGAGTTTGCGCCCGTCCATGTCCTCTTCTCGCCCGTGTCTTTTTTAGCGCAATCCCCTTTTTTAAGTGTGACTAAATAATGAACACATTCAATCGCGAATGATTTTAAAACAAAGGTAGGTACTCCATTAGGGCCGCTGATGGAGGCGGTCCTGCAGTTACTAAGCAGTTTTATAACACCTTGGTAAGTAAAAATCAATTCAGGCATGGTTTCGTTAACATATTCACAAGTGTTCGGAAGTTCTCCGATGTACGCTGGCGCAAAGGCAGACAAAATATACATTAAAGCGGGTGGGGGGGGGGGGGGGGGTATCCTTATCAGTAGTAACAAAGTCGCCATCAACGTCTAAGTTTGAGATTCCGACTGGTTCGCGTTAGTTGTGTTTCAGCAACGTCCACAATTCCTTGGGGTTGCTACGCAGTTTAGAGCCCACATTATTAAAGAAGTTATCCTTATGAGCTTTCATTTCCGTTTTTAGTGTACCGCCAAGGGCCCGACTTGACTGCAATACAGCAGGGCATCCATTCCTTTTATGCGATTGTAGAAGGCGATGTGTTTTCTTGACAAGCCGTCTGATTTGTCGCGTGATCCATGGTTTGTCGCGGCACTGCTTACCAGAAAAAAGTTTTGTTGGGATTTATTGATCAATTAGGCTGTCCAATTTATTTTTGAATACCTCCCAGAGTGAACTGCAGTCTGAACTCTGTCTTAGATTAATAAAATTCGGAAGCAAGGAAGCAAGTTCGTTATTCATTGATGTGTAGTCGCTCCTCGTAAAAAAGAAAAATTTTCTAGGAAGACCATTTGGAATAGAGGATGGATGGATGGAATATAGGAGCGTCCCCTTTGAAACGGGGTGGTAGCAGTAGCTATCATGCTCATTTTTCTACCTATATCTTAATTATTGATTTAGACTGGTTATTAAATTTTTGTTCCTACATTACTAACATTATGTCACTTCTCTGCTTTTAAGCCACCAATCTTCCAGTCGTTTTTTCCTAGTTTCCACCGCCAGTTTATTCACCCGGCCACTGGTATCTCTAAACCCCAGAGCTTCAGCAACAGTGACTGCGCCTGCATCAACTTCCGGATGGATACCATCACATTCGAGTATAATTGGCCAATTGTTTTACTGGAGTTACCACATACAGGACATGCGTCATCTCCATTGTTAAATTTCTCTTTGTATAGCTACGTGTTCTAAGGCACCCTGATCTAGCTTCAAAAAGTAGGGCACTGCCTCTTCAGTTTTCAAAAAAATCTTCCTTCCTGATCTGCATTTTCCACTTTCGGTATAATTCCACACTGTGTTTCTTTTCAATCGAATTTATCCAATTTTTACCTTCTGTGTTTTTCACCTGTTGCTTAATGCTCTTTATTTCTCCGTCCTTGTAACACACTTACTAGTTAGTTTCCTAGTTCTTTTCCTCCATTGTGAGTCATTGCTTTTTAAGTACAGGTATTTAAATACTTTAGCTGCCCATCTATTACTGTTCAATTTTCTCAGGCGTTCCTCATATAATATTTTACTCTGAGCTTCCCGTACTTCGAAAGATGCCCAGCCCCTATCTCCCTGTACAGCGTCATTTGTGGTGGCCTGGGCACCTAGTGCTAATCGTCCAACGGATTTTTTAACAAAAGGACGAAGCGCTAACGACACATTCACAAGAGAAAGGACACGGACAAGCGCTCTCTTGTGAATGTGTCGTTAGCGCTTCGTCCTTTTGTTAAAAAATGCTGCACCAACTAGCCCAACAAAAAGTCCGTCCAACGGATCTCTGATCTATTTCTAATGTCGACTGTACCTCTGATTTTAGACACAAAACCGCATTTCCGAAAGTAAGACCGGGCACCATAATTCCTTTCCAAATACCCCCCAAAACATTATACCTGTTGTATCCCCGCAATGCCCTATTCTTCATTATCCCTGGTTTCCTTCGCCCTTTGGCCTTAAGTGATTGCTCATGCTTTCCAATGTATGCCAATCCTTCGTTTACCCATACTCCGAGATATTTATATTCTGCTCCTCTGGGTATTTCATGGCCGTGTATTTTAAGACCCTGATCAGTTGAGCCGTTGAAAGTCATCAGATCCGGCTTAACTGCGCTAAAACTGAAGCCTAGATCATCTCCTTCGTCTCCGCAATACTTAACTAGAGTTTGCAAGTCTTGATGAGAGGTTTTACAAAAGTTAACGCCATCTAGTGAAAGAAACACAAACTGCACGCGGCGGCCATGTTTTGATCAGTCCGCCCGCGCCTCCCACAGAGTGCTGCCAACGTGCGCCTTCGCGGAAGTCATGCATGCAGCGCAAGTTGCGTTGAAGTGCTCACAAGCGATTGTTTCAATTTTCAGTATCTGAGTATAGTCGCACCAAGCTCTATTCGGAACGATGCCAGCTTGTTGCTGCGTGCCCTCCTGCAGCCAGCGCACCTTCGTAGAAACGCACGGAATACGCGTGTATGCGACCGCTCATTTGCAATTCAATTTGGCTTTACGGGTGTCACTTCCATCATGTCAAGCATTACTGCACGTCCCTCTGACTGGGAGCTAGCTTACAGAACGTAATGTCGCCTAAACCAGCGAGGTTGAAGACTGGGCACGTTGGTATGGGTTCATACGTAACCAGCCAAAAGACGAGACACAGCAAAGAGGAGGACAGGACAAGGCTGGACTATCAACTGAATGTTTATTGATCAGAAAAAAAACAACGAAGACTCCTTCCGAAAAGCTCGCGCACAACCCAACCGGTGGAATGGCAGGAAATTGGGAAGAAGATGAAGAAGAAAATTCAAAGCCAAATCAAAGTCAAGGCCTAACTAACGACTTTTCTAATAGATCAAATTCCTTGCAATGAACGCTAACCGACGCCTTAGCCACACACTTGTCCTCGGCTTTAGCAATGTAAAATGCTTCAACCAACTCTCTGCAGAGTTAATTACCATTGCTGTAAACTACACCCGTGTTATTGAAGTCAGGCGCACAAAGGGACGGGTCATGCTCCGACTTACACTCTCGGGATTGCACATGTAGCGCAAGATTAGAACTCGCCTTCCCTGCCAGAGAATTAGAGTGCTCCGTCAGGCGCACATTTAGACATCTGCCTTTCTGCCCGTAGTAGCACCGGCCACAATTCAGAGGAACGCGGTAGACCACATTCTTTCTGCAGGTGGTGAACGTTTTCTTATGTGACACTGCACAACGAAAACTATCACGAGGTACACTGTCGAGCCCCTTTCTAACTCTAGCGCACAAGCCTCCTATCTTGTGTCTCGCTGTAAATACAACGTCAACATCGTAACTTGCCGCCAGTTTCTTAAGTCGGTGAGAAACGCCGTGGAGGTAAGGTATGGCAGCCACCTTCTTTCGCCGCGTCGCCACACCAACATCACCCTGCACCGCTTTACTCTTCCTCGATCGTGTTAAAACACGTTCTGACAGACGAGCGAGATGGACAGTTGGAAAGCCTGCCGCCAACAACTTCGAAATTTGTTGTGAAAAAGCATCTTCGACACGGTGATGGCAAGATTTACGTAATGCGGACTTGATGCATGCGACCGCCAACCCATCCTTTACCAACCTCGAGTGGTCCGATTCAAAGCTAAGTGGAGGCTTCCCTGACCTGGGGCTGTAGTTCCAACACACGTGATTGTCTTCAAAGCACAGGTCCAAATCCAGAAACTGTATATGGTGATCTTTAGGAAACTCATACGTAAAAGACAGACCCTGACCTTGCGCTTCGAAACATTCGTAACACATCTGCCAAACTATCGAAACCATCCTTATCCAAGAAAATAAGGTAGTCATCAACGTAGCGCAACGCTACTATACCGAAGGCATCCAAAGCTGGCTTCAATGCGGTGTCAACTTAGACAGAAAAATGTCGCTGAGCACAGGAGCGACCTGCGACCCAATGCATACCCCTGACTTCTGGATGTACGTGCTGCCTTGCCAACAGACGAAAGTGGAACTAAGGTAAAAGGATAACAGCTCCAAGAAACTAGCAACCGATATACCGCACGCATTAATGAATGCCAGTTCATCCTTATCAACAGTGATGAATTATGTATGCTTCTAAATCATCCTTTTTCTCATCAAAAGGGATAAGGAGTTTGCTTGCGTTTAGCTTTAGTTCACCCTTTTCTCCGCTTCCTTCCTTTTCTCTGGTCTCCTTCTCCAGTTGCTGGCACTGTATTATCAAGCGCATCATCTGAATCTGACGTTCGTCAGCTTCCTTTGCGGCCGAACGCTCTTCCTCGGCTGCCTGACTAGCAAACGCTCGCTCCTCACGCTGCTTATCCTCTACCCATTTCCTAAGCTCAGTGCCACTCAAGCCAAGCTGGCCACCCATCGCGATCAACTTTTCAAAATTCATGCTTCTATCTATGGAAACACTTTCAACAATTCAAATAGAAGCTTGCCACAAAAAATCGTGTTCATGCAAAACACTCTTCCAGTCTACGGAGGCACACCTCAAGAATCAACACGTCTCTCTCTCCGTTTGCCACGTTCCCTTTGCATCGAACGTCCTGTTCGCGGACGCCAGTTAAATTGCCACGCGTTCGGTAATCACCGGAGGTCATAACCGAGACATGACAAAAGGGGGGGTGGTCGTTCGATGCCCGGCGTAGCCGGTAAGCAAACGTGGAGAATGAGACGAAGACGCGTTGACTTGAAACAACAATAAGAAGAGGTTTATAGGCTCAGAACGAGGAATACACAAAACATTTAGAGGGCAGAATTTAACATTTTAAAAGGCAACGACATGAGTGAAGAAAGAATCTAATTAAATACTTCGAATTACGTATACAGAGTCATGTTTTTCCGGGATGGAAGTAACGATTCAAGTAACAGTAAGGGAAATAAAGTTCAGAGCAGTTTCGAACATACAATTGACCGGGGAGCGCGGCGGCAGTCCATCACTGAGACGACGCAGACGGGCGGCACTCGAAGGCGACGGTCCTTCCGGTGCATCGTGCGGTCTGAGGATGCTTTGCCGGCGGCGGCGCTCGGTACCCCCCGGGAGCACGCGGCAGCTCGGGTTTCGTTCTTCGGGGCGAACTGGGCGGACGGACTTTGGGGCCTGGGCGGCTCCTTTTTAAACACTCTTCGACGATGCCTTGTGCGCAGGGTCGGGGTCCGAACCAAAACACACACATAGAGCGCATAAAGTAGTTCACTCACACAGGAAGGCGCACGTAGACACACCACACTTCAGCACTGCATGGCCGCCCCGATCTTAGGTTTTAAAAACATAACGCACAACCAAAACAACAGTCACGTACGCCCCTAACTTCGGTTCTTCTGGGGGTCACATTGCCAGGGGAAAAAGAATATACGGATATACAAAGGAAGTAGTAGGGGTGACTTTGAGTGGCGAACGTACGACACAGGCAGCACGTACTCTTCTGCTCGAGCATGGAGAGAGTTGTAGCTAACACAGGGAAAGCTACACTGTTCCGAGGCAGCGTGCACGTACGCGTTCTTGCGCGCCCGACCGATGGTCACATATACAGATCCCGTGAACATATGGGGTTTACAAAACAACAATTCCTTGCGTGTATAAATGCAAAATGGGCAAATTAATGGATGCTGCCTATTCTGTGACAATCCTGTTGTGGCGTTGTGTAGCTTCTCTCATAGGCAGATTTCGTTTGAAAAACCCTGCAGCCTTACAGCTTGAAAAATGTCTTTTTTATTTCTGCAGTCCTCCTTCCAGTCCACCATAAGCGCTGCTTGACCAGCATTCACGGGATTTTGATGCGCTCTACGAAACGACTCCTCTTTCGCTTCCATCTTTTTTTATCTAGGGCAGCGCTGTTGAGCTCCTTCTGAAGGCCGACTCCCTTTCCTGGACCCCGCTCTTATCGTGAATGGAAAATCGCTCTTTTTCCATAGGTCGTGTGACCGCGCGAACCACCCGCGTACATCGTGTGACGAACCATGTCCGCGAGTTCACATGGCGTGATGGCTTTCTGTTCGGTGCTGCAGTAATTTTCTCTCTGTTGTACCACCGATTCAAAAGCCTGAAATTTGGCCTGTAGCGTTTGTTGTTTTCCTTTTTCTGTGCTCTCTGTGTGCGTTGCCTGCTCAAAATCAGCGTCCTCCCGTCTTTCCGATTGGCCCTGGCTGTTCCGACCTATGCGGCTCAAATATCAATTGCTCCTGCTGTTTAATTTCTGCGCGTACACTGCTCTTTCGGTTTACGAACAACATTCTTAACTAAACCGCAGCGAAACACAAATTCGCCATACTCAATTTAAGGACTTCTCACTGCCTCGGAGTTACACAACTCGCTCATATGACGGCTCTCCTTTGGCTTTTGCTCATCATACTGACTAGCTACCACCTCGCGTAGCTGCTTTGTGTCACACACAATGTAGGGTAGTGGAACACAGTATAGTATTCTGAGTTGCCTTGTGCACGCTTTTCCCAGCCATCCATCTTTAGGAGCTGCGCATTCCGCACCATAACCATCTATTGTTCCCTTTATACGTCCGGGCCGGTTTGATGGTTGGAAAAACTTTGTTCTCACTGTGTCCCACCTATCCAATTCGGCCGAAGTCTCGCGTGCCATTTCTTTCCTTACTGAGGCAACTCATTATCATCAGTATCATAATCATCATCAGCCGCACTATACCCACTGCGGGAGTGGCGGATCGCAGAAATCATCACCATCCCCAAGACAGACACGAAGTCATGTTTGGAGAATCTGCGGCCTATCTCACTGACCTCATGCCTAGGGAAACTATGACAGGATCGTTGTGATCAGACTATTTGGAAGATAGATTTCATGCCACACACAGTGTTTCGTTGGAATCATTTTGTAGCGGTAAAAACACGGACACAAAGAACACGAAACACACGGGACACCCGCTAGGCTACAACAAGTTTTTACTGTACAAATACATGATATATATAGATATAACAATCAGTGAGCACACGCAGGTACCTCATTAATCACACATGGTCTCACCCCCCCCCCTCACACACACACTCCCCACCCTCTTCCCTTTGTGGCATGCGATTACGAAGATAAATGTTAACGAAATTGTGAACGAAGTTAACAATGCCGAAGTTAACAAACCAAACATTGTTAACTTTGTTAACAATGTTTGCTTTTCTTCTGCTCCTCAAACAAGAGGTTCTTAGCAACGTGCCAAAGTATGGAGAGCATATGATCTTCGCTGTCGACCTCAAGGGGGCGTTCGACAATGTTAGTCTTGAAGCCATACAATCGGGTCAGCAATCTACATTGCGGGCGAAAGATTCTTGGTTACGTCAAAGACTTCCTTACGGATAGGACCCCGGCTATAGGGATCGGCGACTTGCGGTCGGACAAGATCAAGATGCCTAACAAGACAGACGGAAAAAGAGCAAGTGGAAGGAATCCTCGTGAAACCGTACAAGACAGCGCTGGGGGCTGCCAATCAGAGCGGCAAACGCAAATGTTATTGGCCCTTGGCTTAACAAACACATACGAAGAGCACCGGGAAGCGTAGCTTGTATCTCTGAAGATGAGGTACAACGCACTACGGCGAGACGAGCTCTCCTCCGAAGACTAGGCTATCATGACCACATACTGGAGATTGAACTGACGATAGAGATAACGGACGCAATCCCAAGCAACAAACGTGCTCGTCGATCGTCTAACAAACAATGCTCGCCACACTCGTCAACGCTCAATTTAAAGGCTGCTCAGAACAATCTAAATAACGTCGCAAACTGCTACTAGCACAACCTGGAACATTGTAGAAGCATACGCAAGTGATCGGAATCTCCAAGACCGATCTCGGCGCATCTTTCTGTATCATGAAAAAACACGGGATACAGAATTGATACGCGTGCCAGGATCACAGAGATAATCCCGCATGCCGGCGGCTGTTAAAAAACAAATACAGTTTTGAAGGTTATGTGGCAATATTTATATATACACGGTTTGGTTCGGTTTGCGTGAATTAGCGTCCCAAAGCAACTAAGCCTATGAGAGACGCCGCAGTGGACGACTCCAAAAAAACTTCAGTCACCTGCTGTTCATTAATGTGCACTGACATCGGACAGCACACGGGCGCCTCGCTTGTCACATCCATCGAAAAGCGGCCGCCGAGGCCGGAACTCGATCCCGCATCTTTGGGAACAGTAGTCGAGCGCCGTAACCACTGAGCCACCCCGGCATATATTGTAACGGTTGTTACACTAAAGAATTGCTGCAACCGCAGAACGAGGGCACCGAAAGAGCTGAATCTGGAATGCGGGCGACAGGAACGGGCGGGCACTCCAATGTCTTCTACTTCGTCCCATTTCGCTCCTTCTTCTAGCTTAAGGCACGTGTCACGGCCCCCTCCTCTGGAGCATCGCCCCGATGCGGTGTTACCGTCAGACAGAAGAGCGGGAAGAAAAATTGTTCAAGAGTACACCAATAGTCTGACATCACGGGATAGACTACATGCAGCCTGAAAGTCAGTCGGGGGTTCGCTCGTAGTAAGCTTCGTTCGCACCACATGCACAACGTCTTTGCGCTTGCCGTTGTGCGATAAATGAGCCGGCGAGGCTGGTACAACCTCATACGCTACGTCGCTGAGGCGGCGGACAACAAGGTAAGGGCCGAAGTAGCGGCACAAGAACGTTTTGGACAGCCCGCGGCGACGAACGGGCGTGTAGATCCACACATAGTCGCCCGGGTTGTAGGTAACGTAGCGGCGTCCAAGGTTGTAGCGGTCAGCATCGATCTGCTGCTGGCGGTGAATACGCTGTCTGGCCAGTTGCCACGCTTCTTCCGCGCGCTGAACATAGGTGGCGACATCGACGTCAAGTTCAGTCTCACTGTCAGGGAGGTCCGCGGGTGGCATAGCATTCAGGGGGGTGGTTACGTGGCGACCGAAGACTAATTCAAACGGTGTGAACCGCGTCGTTTCTTGTTGCCCGGTACTATACGCGAATGATGTGTACGGAAAACTTTTGTCTCATGTTTTGTGCTCGACATCAACAAACATGGAAAGCATGTCGGGCAAGGTCCTGTTGAGGCGTTCCACCAAGCCATTTGTCTGTGTGTGGTAGGCTGTTGTTCGTCTATGGCTGGTGTGCGTGAACTTCAGTACAGCCTGAGTGAAGCGAGTCGTAAATGCAGCTCCACGGTCGGTAACGATAGCTTCAGCAGCCCCATGACGTAGGACTATGTCGTGGACAGAGAATTCGGCGACTTCAGCAGCAGTACCGCTTGCAAGTGATGCAGTTTCAGCGTACCGCGTCAAGTAATCCGTCGCGACCACAATCCACCATTTTCCAGTGGACGACTTCGGAAAAGGGCCGAGGAGGTCTATGCCAATTTGCTGAAAAGGGGTCTTGGTGTGGGGTTCTATAGGCTGCAGAAAGCCAGCTGGTCTCAGAGGAGGAGATTTGCGCCATTGGCAATCACGGCATGTTGCTACGTATTTACGCGCTGATGGTAGTAAATCGGGCCAGTAGTACTTCAGCCGAATCTTCGCCAGCGTGCAACTGATCCCCAAGTTGCCGGCGGATGGCTCATCATGCGCTCAAGATTTCGGGCCGTAACTGGGATGGCACAACAAGCAGAAACGTCTCCCTGGTGCTGTCAGAGTTGCGCTTGTAGAGCACTCCACGCCGCACAGTGAAGGACCGCAGCCCACAACAAAACAAACGGGGTACACTAGCATTAACACTCTCCAGGTACCCAACGAGTGGCGACAACTCAGAGTCGGTCCGTTGAAGTTGCGCCATACGAGAGATGCTGACGGCACAAATGATAGGACGATCTTCGGTGATGTCTTGCGTAGCCGGTAACACGGGTGCTCGTGATAACCAGTCTGCGTCTTGGTGCTGCCGGCCCGACTTATAGACGAATGTCATGTCGTTCTCCTGTAACCGGAGGCTCCACCTGGCCAACCGCCCAGAAGGATCTTTAATGCTGGCTAGCAGGCATAGCGAGTGATGATCACTGACAACACGAGACGGTCATCCATAGATGTACGGTTAGTACTTACTCAGAGCCCAGATGACGGCAAGACAATCTTTTTCTGTCGTCGAATAGTTCCTTTCCGGACGAGAAAGTGTACGGCTCGCGTAGGCGACTCGATCTGAACCATCCTGCCACTGTGTGACGATCGCTCCGAGGCCGACATTGCTGGCGTCAGTGTGGATATCTGTGTCTGCATTCTCATCAAAATGAGCTGGTATCGGTGGACTTTGCAGGCGGTGACGGAGTTCCTTGAAGGCTTCGTCTTGGGCACTCCCCAATAAAAAAGGTGGGTCACCTTGAGTCAAGGCTGTCAATGGCTCAGTTAGGCGAGCAAAATCTTTAACAAAGCGGCGGTAATAGGAGCAGAGGCCCAGAAAACGTCGGAGGGCCTTCTTGTCGGTTGGGCGTGGGAAACTGGAGACGGCGGAAGTCTTGTCGGGATCTGGGAGAACATCTTGTGCGCTGACCACATATCCCAAGAAACGGAGCTCCTCGAAGGCGAAATGACATTTCTCTGGCTTGATAGTTAATTGCGCAGACAGGAGCGCCTGAAGGACAATGCGCAATTGCTTCAAGTGTTGTTCAAAACTAGACGAAAAGATGACCACGTCGTCGAGGTACACAAGGCATGGCTGCACTTCAGCCCAGCTAAACCAGTGTCCATCATGCGTTGAAACGTGGCCGGCGCAGCGCAGAGCCCAAACGGGAGCACCTTAAATTCGTACAGACCGTCGGGCATCACGAAAGCTGTTTTCTCGCAGTCTCGCTCATCCACCTCGATCTGCCAATATCCGCTTTTCAAATCTAAGGTAGAGAAGAACCTGGCGTCTCGGAATCGGTCAAGCGCATCATCGATACTGGGTAGTGGGTACCCATCCTTTTTAGTAAACTGATTCAGTTTCCTGTAATCAACGCAGAATCGTAACTTGTTGTCTTTCTTTTTACCAGGACGAAAGGTGACGCCCACGGACTTGTTGACGATTGTATAACATCGTCTGCAAGCATTTCATCGACTTGTACTCTAATAGCCGCCTACTCTTAGGGCGAAACACGGCATGGACGCTGACAAACTGGTGGAGTGGCTGAGACGATGACGATGCGATGCTTGGCTACCGGCGTACGTCCGACCTTGGAGCTCATCGCGAAGCAATCTTTAAAATCAAGTAGCAGGGACGACAGAAGGTTCTTTTTATGAGGTGACAAACCAGGGTTGATTTTAACTTCTGAAGGGCGTTGTGTGGTGCGGCATCGTCATGAAGATTCATTTCCACAGGGCACAGATTCGGCAACCCATCTACATCGTCGAGGAAGGCGACAGCCGTTCTCTTCGCGAGGCGTTGAATTTCATTGGTGAAATTCGTCAGGAAAACTGTCGCACAGCCGTCATCCAGGTTGACAAGACCGCGCGCAATAGCCACTCCCTTCTCGAGCAACAGCGAAGGGTTACTGTCCGCAATACTTTCGTAGTCGTGAAATCAGTGGTTCCTAACTAATACCAGCACACTGGACCTTGGTGGCAGCATTACGTCGTCTTCGACAATACGCAGAGCGTTGACTCCTGGGTCTTCTGTGTCACTGTGCGCCAAGGCTTGCTTTGTCGAAAATGTGACTCGCGCCTCGTGTAGGTCGATCAAAGTACCGTTTGCCTGTAGAAAGTCAAGACCCAGGATCAAATCCCTCGAACACTCGTGCAAGACGACGAATTCACAGATGTAGACAAAACCGCGGATGCTGATTCGGGCTGTGCACCTTCCGGCCGGGCTAATGAGGTGACCTCCAGCCTTGCGAATGCTAGGGCCCAACCATGGCGTCAAAACTTTGCTCAAGTCCTGGGTGAGGGCATGGCCCATCACCGAATAATCTGCCCCAGTAGCAAGTAAAGCGACCGTGTCAGTGCCGTCAATTGTCACAAACAAATCAGAGGTAGCACGTCGGATGCTGTCACTACCCTGCCCCTGTGAGAAATAAGCGTTTAGGCGTATCGGCGACGGAGGATCTTCGGTTTTCCCGACAGCAGCGGCCTTACCTTCGGAGACCGCTGGAAATAGTTTTCCCGGCGTGGACTGTGAGAACGCCGCTCAGGGTAGCCGGCGTCTCGGCGAGCACTTGGGGAACGGTAACGCCGAGGAGGCGATGATCTAGAGTCATAACGGCCGTATGTTCCAGGCCTCTGACGAGCCGACAGGTGAGCTTCAATTTCGAATGGTCGTTCGCCATTCCGTGGGCAAGGATCATCGGGTTCGAAACCACGCTGGCCCACTCGGTGATATGGGCAGGCCCTGTAAAGATGACCCACCTCACCACAGTGGTAGCAGAGGGGCCGTCGGTCTGGTGTACACCACACATCACAATTCCGTGGCCGCTGATAGACTGGTCGAGCAGGCACGCGGGAAAGACCAGGCTGCTGCACTGCTTGAGTGGCGGTACTCATGTCGTAGACTGGTGCTGGCGCCTGACAGATGACAGCTGCATATGTAGGCCTGACCTCAGTCTGTCTAGGAATCTCAGAGACTTGTTGCTGCTGCGATGCCAGGCGCACCTCGTGCCGGACGACTTCAGACAGCGATGTAACAGACGGCGCGCTGAGACAGATGGAGGGCTTGCAATTCCTCCCTGATGATCGACCTGATTAGGCCACGTAAAACAGCTATGTCACTCCTTAGCGGCATCGAAGAAATATTGTGCCCAAGCGTGCTTACATCTCGATTGTATTGCCGGGCTCGTTGCAGGAGCGTCGCCTCCATGGTGGCCGCTTCAGTGAGGAATTCGGAAACAGTACGCGGTGGACTGCGCACCAGACCGGCAAAAAGCTCCTGCTTGACCTCGCGCATGAGGTGGCGAAGCTTCGTCTCCTCGGCGATGGAGGGGTCAGCACGCTTGAAGAGGCGCGTCATGTCCTCCACATACATGCGGACGCTGTCGTTAGTCTGCTGGTTACGGGAGTGAAGCGCAGCTTCAGCTTTCTCCCGGCGGTCGGCGTTGGGGAATGTAGCTAGGAGATTTTGCCGAATGTCTCCCAGGTGGACAGGTTGCTTTCATGGTTCTCGTACCATGTGCTTGCGGAGTCATCGAGTGCAAAATACATGTTATGGAGCTTACGGTCGTCGCTCCAACCGTTGTAGCGGGCGACCCGCTCGAAAGTGCCAAGCCAGTCTTCCGCATCCTCGTAAACGTCGCCGTGGAAAGATGGTGGTGTTCGCGGCGTGTGGTAGAGGATTGGCGCCGAAGACCTGCTATCTGTGGCCATTTCTGGTGGAACAGGCGGTCGAGGGTGCGTCGTCCTCGTCGAGGTGGTAAGAGGCCCGAATTCAGGTGACTCAGGTGGCAAACTTTCAGGTGGCAAACTTTCCAGTTTTTCTAGGATAGCGGCAAGTCTTCCGAATAACAGATTCAGAATGAGAGCCATTGTCCTCTTTGCCTGTTACAGGAGCCTTTCCTGCTCGGCATTTACAACAGCGCCGCGTCTTTTTCTAATTAGGGGGCTTAGCTTGAAACGATTTCTCTTTTACCCCAGCACACTGGCCAAAATGGTATGCACAGTTACATTCCGTACAGATCACACGCGGGACACTTTCATTAATAGTTGATGCACAAGAAGAACACGTACTGGACATTTTTTTCACAAGGTGGCAGCAGCGGCAGCAATAAACTGCATACAAGTTTTGCGTAATATTGCACTAACCTGCGAAGACAGCAGTAGCTTTTTAGCGATGCAGACGTGTTGCTGCCGCTGCTGCCAAGTGACCGCTGCTCCGATGTTCGCTGTTTTAGCTGGTAGATGGTCCTAGTGTACGTCTGCGCAGCTTTTGCTAATAGAGCGCCAAGTGTCCGATGATGCAGTTGGATGACGGTGGCCTCAGGTTGGGTGCAAGTTCACACCAGCGGGGACCGTTCGCAGTAGTACGCAGATTCACATCAGGAGGGGTGGTATTCCTTGGACCCAGCCACAGGTTGTGAAGAACATGTGATAATTGGATAAAAGACGAAAAAAAACACGTTTGGAGAAAGAAGAAGAGAAAAACGTGGAGGTTGGCTCGAGGAGCGCGAGGCACGAGCAGGGAAGAACAGGCGAGCAGCGGAGCCGAACGGCTGTCCAAGGAGCTCGAAGCGGTGCGTCTTCTGCCAGGCCTGACCAGGGCATCCAGACCTGGGGCCTGCCGGCCGTATCCTGTCCTGTTCTCCTGTCGTCCACGAAACTCGGAACGGTGGTCGGGCCCGGGAGTGCCACAGCGCCAGCTCTTCACTGGCACGAGCGTTCGGCGCCGTGCTGAGCCCAGGCACGTCGGGGAGGCCTGACGCATCGGCCGTGGAGAGGCAACTCGAGGCCTCTTGCCTCTACTAGGCCCCGTCCGGTGGCCTAGCCTTCCGCTGGGCTTACCGAGGCCCTACTGCACCGACCCTTCAAAACTCTGACTACCCGGAGCGTCTGCACCGGCTTCTCCATCCAACAACTTGGTGACTTTTTGACAATTTGTGTTTTGCCATCGTCCCACTGACTCGTTCTACTCTCGTCCCGTCCATGTCTGTACATAAAAGTATTCGTTTTTAGCTTGGTCAGTCTGGTCGTCTATTTAGATCACTGTTTCCGAATAAGCCACAGAATAAGGTGGCCAGAAGATTTAAAGAAAAGAACCTCACAATTTTGGCGTCCACGGCAGGACCAGACCGGCCAAGCAGCATTTTCCCGCCGCTAGAGATTAGAGAAAAATGAGTGCACCAGAATTGCTCGCGGTAGGGGAACGTATAGGTTTGCAGGGAATCGAGTTGCGCGAGTGGGTTGAGAAAGAATTGCAAAAGGCAAGGGAAGACAAAGCTGCCGAACGCGAAGCGAAAGCTGCAGAACATGAAAGAGCGAAGCAGCGCTTGGAGCAAGAAAACTAGAATTTGCAGCTACGAGTACGACTTGCGCAATTGAGAGAAAGCGCCCCTAGTGCTGGAAGCGCTGAGCATGGTACCGTACCAGCTCCGTCTTTCCCCATTAGTCCTCATGGATTGATTCCACTGTTTAATGAGGAAAGGGACGATTTGGACGCGGATTTGAAGCGTTTTGAACATGTCGCCATTGGCCAAGGCTGGCCGAAAGAGAAGTGGGCCACGGCTTTGAGTCCGTGCCTCGGCGGAGAAGCTCTCAGAGTCTTTGGACGACTCTCTCCTGAGGACTCAGTCAATTACGATGTAGCGAAACTTGCCTTACTTCGGAGGTTTCGGTTCACGGCTGAGGGCTACGGAGAGAATTTTCGTGGAAGCCAGCCGCAAGATGGTGAGACAGCTTCCCAGTACACCACAAGGCTGTTAAGTTTTTTTGACCGCTGGGTTGAGATGCGAGGACAAGGTCGCACGTTTGAAGTGGTTCGGGACATGATAGTGGCTGAGCAGTTTTTAAACAGCTCTCACAATCGTTTAGTTCTCTTCTTGCGAGAACGTGATTGTAAAACGGTGGACGAGATTGCTGAGGCCGCCGATCACTTTCTTGAGGCTCAGCGACAGAATAACCTCGCGGTTTTTAAAGATAGAGCTGAGCAGAATTCTGCGAAACCGCAGGACGCAGCCCCAATTCCAAAGACTAGAATTCGATGCTTCATCTGTGAAGAGACCGGACATAGGTCGGCGGATTGCCGTACTAAACCGAAGCCCCCATATTGCACATTATGTCGCAAATCTGGGCATGAAACCCAGTTGTGTCGATACGGAAATTCAAATGACCAGGAGACGTCTGCTTGCTGCATGTCCCCTCGAGATTCCCGCCCTGGTCGTCAGCTGGGAACAACATGCCTAGAAGTTCGAAGGGACGATTCAGCTCTTAGTCCATCTCAGATTATTAACAACATGCCAGTGGAGCATGGAGAAGTGTTCGGACAAGCAGTGTCGGTGCTGCGTGACACTGGTTCTAATAGCATCGTGGTGCCTCAGGCTTTGGTGCCCGAGGCTGCATATATCGGAGCATCTTTACGTTTAGCGGATGGTTGTGACATCGAAGCGCCTGAGGCGGAGGTTATTATCAAGTCGCCATACTTCACAGGCAAAGCTATTGCTAGGTGCCTGCCGACGCCATTATAAGACGTAATTATCGGCAACGTTCCTGGTGCAAGCGTCCCACTCACCGACTCTCCAACAGTCTTGACGAGCCAGAGAAGCATACCTGCCAGTGATGATGGGTCCAGTGCTTCTTTCCAGGTTCTGGCGGCGAACGTTTCAGGGGCTGGTTTGGATGCCACTCAAACCGTACTCCACTTATCTCGGTCTGTTTTTCGCAAGAAACAAGAAGAGGACGCCAGCTTAGACGTGTGTCGTCGCAAGCTTAAGAAAACCTATCACGGAAAAGGGCAGACGGCCTACACCTTCCATCTAAGTGACGGCATTTTGTACCGGACCTATCAACTTTGTCCAGGAAAAACGATAGAACAAGCGGTCATTCCGAAGGTTTTGCGCCGTCAGGTCTTCGTGCAGGCACATGGGAGTGCACTTGTCGGCCACCAGGGTGTCAGAAAAACTACCGCAAGAGTGCTTGATGACTTTTACTGGCCAGGGGTGCAAGCTGACATTAAGCGATTTGTGAGGTCGTGCGATGTATGTCAGAGGACTGTCCCGAAAGGAAACCTGACGAACGCTCCATTAGGACGCATGTCCATTAACACAAAAAGCTACGAAGACTGCCAGCCAGTGAATGCCCTACAAACTTAATCCTTCGTAGTTCTTGATAACATCGGGTCGAAAACTCCGTTGTCAACGTTCAGTGAAGAACCTTGGTCCCAGAGTGGACTGGGAAACCGAGACTCGATACAGAATAGTGAACTGTTGAATCGAGAATGATACGGGAGACAATTTTAATCTCTGTGCTGTCTTCCAACGCCGTTGGAGATATATCGTCTTAGAGCACATTTCGTACAAAGCTTCTGGAGGTGTCGTCGTGCTGTTCATAGTATGTTTCTTAGAGTTTATTTCTTCTGACAAGTGTTGAGTGGTAATGTTACTTGTATTAGTACGAATGTTTTTTATTTTGTGTGCGCGAGTGACTCAGACTCTCAGCAGACAACAGCAATGGTGTGGCCACTCTGTGGGGTGTGCAGTGATGGGTGCAGCAGTGTTGTGGTGTGCGGTCGTCCTCCAAAAGAGTGCATCAGCGTCATGGCCCCAAGTTTTTTTTTCCGAAAAAAAAAACTTCTCAAAGGGGGGGCATATTTGTGAAGAACTTGTGATAATTGGATAAAAGACGAAGAAAACCACGTTTGGAGAAAGAAGAAGAGAAAAACGTGGAGGTTGGCTAGAGGAGCGCGAGGCACGAGCAGGAGAGAACAGGCGAGCAGCGGAGCCGATCGGCTGTCCAAGGAGCTCGGAGCGGTGAGTCTTCTGCCAGGCCTGACCCGGGGATCCAGACCTGGGGCCTGCCGGCCGTATCCTGTCCTGTTCTCCTGTCGTCCACGAAACTCGGAACGGTGGTCAGGCCCGGGTGTGCCACAGCGCCAGCTCTTCACTGGCACGAGCGTTCGGCGCCGTGCTGAGCCCAGGCACGTCGGGGAGGCCTGACGCATCGGCAGTGGAAAGGCAACTCGAGGCCTCTTGCCTCTACTGGGCCCCGTCCGGTGGCCTAGCTTTCCGCTGGGCTTACCGAGGTCCTACTGCACCGACCCTTCAAAACTCTGACTACCCGGAGCGTCTGCACCGGCTTCTCCATCCAACTTGGTGACTTTTTGACAATTTTTGTTTTGTCATCGTCCCACTTGCTCGTTCTACTCTCGTCCCGTCCATGTCTGTACATAAAAGTATTCGTCGTTAAACTGGTCGTTCTGGTCGTCCATTTAGATTGCTGTCTCTGAATAAGCCACAGAATAAGGTGGCCAGAATATTTAAAGAAAAGAACCTCACACAGGTGCATCCAAAGATCTGCGAAGACAGCAGTAGCTTTTTAGCGATGCAGTCGTGTTGCTGCCGCTGCTGCCAAGTTTATTTCTCGTATTATTTCTCGATAATGAGCAAGAATTTTGCGGATCGGCTCTCCAAGGTGAAAACTGAATGGCAGCAAATTCGTACTGCTGGCATCGATCGGACGGTGCACTTGCCGAGTAACCACCGCCGATTCAGCATTTCGTTTTCGACGCCAGTAACGACAACTCTGACCGACGCCACGCGCACCTTTACGGATCGTTGACGTGGATGTTCGTCTGCTCTCGTCACAGTCAGGTGCTGCCGGCGTTGCCGAACAGAACACAGAGCTTCTGTTACATCATGGAGTCTGTGTTGCACGCGGTATAGTTCATCTGGCCAACAGTATAGCGCACTTGCTGATTACGAACTTCGGGAACGAACGCCAACGCATCGCTAAAGGCACCACGGTCGGCTACTTTGAAGGTGTCGCCGAGTCAGCTCACGACTGCTTTGTTCTTGAGATAAACACGTCTGCCAGCCAAACGCCCTTGATGTGAATCCTGCTCTATCACCAGCAGAGAAGGACACACTCTTTGGGCTACTCTTTCAGTTTCAAGACTGCTTATCTTCCGCCTCCGTGGGTGAACAGACGCCCTTGACCAAGCACCGCATAATAACCGACGACCGCCCCCGACCAGTCCGACAGAACCCCTACCGAGTGTCACCGCGGGAAAGCGAAGTCATTGCTCAACAGGTAGACGAGATGTTAAATGACGATGTCATACAACCATCGAGGAGTCCCTGGGCTTCGCCTGTTGTCCTAGTTAAGAAGAAAGACGGAAGTTTACGGTTCTGTGTGGACTATCGTAAGCTCAGTCAGGTCACAAAAAATGACGTCTACCCACTGCCACGCATTGATGACTCATTAGACCGGCTGCGCCAAGCACGCTACATTTCATCGCTTGATCTTAAGAGCGGTTACTGGCAGATCGAAGTCGATGGACGTGATCGCGAGAAGACAGCGTTTGTCACGCCCGACGGACTTTGTGAATTTAAAGTCCTACCCACGGTGCAAGAAAGAGAGGTGCTCCGACGGCGCCGCGAGGAGCGGCCGCTTAGTGTGACTTTTACGCATGGCGCGGCCGCCAGGGGCAGCACCGGTACTGTGGGCCTACCCGGGTACTCCGGCACTGTAGCCGAGCATCTTAATGACTGCACCACCGCGGCGGGGCGAAATCGGCCCAGGAAATGAAATTTTGTCTATTTTGCAGTCCTTTGTCACAAAAAAAGTTTGTGGAAGAGCGGCAATATTTCCACACTATGTTCTCAGCATATTTATCTATCAAGCTGCGAAAGCTTATATTTATATATCATTTTAATAAAAACGTATGATCGCAGTAATTTCAAGAAAATAGCGAACAATGAAAATTTCTGGAGACATCTAATTTTTTTTATATCTTAAACTTTGTTTACCTATTCTCCTTTACTTCAGCTTTCAAATTCATTGAAAGCATATTGCATAATTTTGTAACGCTCTTGCGCAAGTCTCAGCGCACGACGCAGGTTTCAAGATGCTACATTTTTGAATAGCACACTATTTTCCAACTATGGCATAATATTGCATTTAGTCATTTATGTATCCACGTTACAAATTAGCTGGCAGACACCGTAGAGAATGATTAGGAAATTTGTACGCGTGGCGTTCCTGATGCGCTTGTGGCATCGGGCAGCACAGATATGTTTTTCGAATTTTACCCTCACCAAAACACGGATTGCACAAAAATACGATAAAGTGCAATGAGCAAGCAACGTACTCCAAATATTATTAGTGAAATGAAGAAATTGTGAAGGTCATGGAGAACTGCCTCATTAAAACAATGTTTCTTGGCTGCGATCGTTTATTTTTATCATTCTGACGACGCACATTGCCTTCATTCCGGCGCACAGTTTCTTTGTTTCTTTTATGCAGTCCAGGCTATGCGTGCGGCATCGAACGCGCGGCAAAAGACAGTCTGACCGTGTGGATGCCGTCATGCCGGCACGCGCATCCGGCTACAGATACCTTTCTTTTCTTTGTGTTCGATACTGCGCTTTGCCACTGGAGCGCCACGTTCATCCTGATACCATCTGGCGCAGCGCAGTTTCTCATGTGGCAACGGCTGTCGCACCCGCGAGGGTGAAGCGGGCGCTCAAACCTCCCCTACAGCGCTTTGATCTTGCTTCCTTCACCGCCGTGTTATCGGCGTCTGGTTGCCGTGCGAACAAGGGGCGGATAGAATAGCGAAACTCCATTGTACACGTTGAACAGCTACCAAAGAGGCATTGGACCGGTCATGAAGCTGCTCTTTAATTGGCCAGACGAGGCAACAATCTGCTAGAAGCGCGCCCGGTGCCCGCTTTGGAGCGGCGAGCGCAGGTGCTGGTGGTGGTGACAAACGTTTATTGGTCAAAAAGGGGTGGATGGATCTATGAACATCCAGCCCTTACAGATACTGGGTGGGGTCCCTAGTACGGGACCCCAGTGGCGTCGGCCGCTGCCCGGGCGCGCTCGACCAAGGGCTTTTGGGCCTGCAGGTCATAGCAGCCGAGCAGGGTCGCCTCCCAGTCCTCCCGAGTGGGGTTGGGATGAGGAGGAATAGCTGGGTTGGATGGGCAAGCCCACACCATGTGGTAGATGTCCGAAGACTTCTCCGCACAGTGCGGACAACTGCCCGTGAAGGAGGGATTAAAATGTTTTAGTGCTGCCGGGCACAGCAGATTGTTTATATACAGATGGAGTAGAAGCCTCTCCTCCGTCTTCGATAGACCTTTACTCGGGCAAGGGTAAAGGCTATGACAAGATTGATAATAAAGAACAATGTCTTTAAAAGAATACGCGGTTTCGAATTCGAGATCCTGATCTAGGGGGTCGAGATGGGAAGCCCGGAAAGAGAGCGCGCGGGCGGCGGCGTCGGCTGCCTCATTCTCCTCGAGACCCATATGAGCAGGAGCCCTCACTATTTTCCGGTAAGCGGGTCTCCGGTGTAGGTGCAATTTTGAAGTAGTCGGTAGGCTAAGTATGGAGCCCAGCCTTGCTCGACGTTCCGACAGGCCCCTCGCGAGTCGGAAATAATTGTTTTAGAATCAGTGTGGGTAGCTGCCAAAGCAATGGCGACCTCCTCCGCGTGGGTTATGTTACGGGCGCGAAATGTAAGCCCGTTAACTGTTTTAGACTGGTGGACCACTGCGGCCGTGTACCATCCCCCATGGTGGGGGCCGGAGGCGTCCACGTAGTAAATGCCGGGTTTCGACCCATAATGGTGGCCCAGGGCATCCGCCCGCGCCAGGCGCCGGCCATTGTGGTCTTCACGTGTCATGTTTTTAGGAAGAGGACGTACGTGGAGGGCGCATCTCCACTCGAAAGGGAGGCGCACACGATCTTCTATAAGGGTGGTATGTTGGATCTGTAGCCGGGCAAGGAGGCGGCGACCCGACAGTGTTTTAGGAAGACGTGTGTATTGGTTGGTTAGTTGAGCCTCTCGGATCTCCCGGAACGTATTCTCCATGCCCAGGCCCAGTAGACGCTGGTTGGAGGTGTTCACGAGGAGATCGAGGGCTCTCTTAAAAATTTTGCTCAGGACGACTTCGAGTGCATCCTCGTCTTGTTTCCGAAGTTGGAGGTAAGAAGTCGAATACAAGATTTGACTGGTCACGAATGAATGCGCCAGCCGCAAGGCGTCTTTGCACCGCAACCCCCCACGTTTGTTAGAAACCCGGCGGACCATGCGGCCCACCTGGGCCCCCACCTTACTGAGTTTCGCCAAGGTAGTGTCCGACCGTCTATGTTGATGAATGAAGAGCCCCAGTACCCGGACTTCTGTGCGTTCAGGAATTGATCCTGTCTCTAAAAAGAGCTCAATTTTGGCCGTACACTTTGGTGAGGGGCGTATGTGTACAAATTCAGATTTTTGAGGGGAGCATTGAAGGCCGCAGCGGCGAGCATAACGGTCCACTATGGTTGCCGCTTGCTGCAGGTTGGCCTCAATATCTCCAAGAGAACCTTGCGTGGCCCACAGGGTGATGTCATCGGCATACAGCGCATGCTGCACACCAGCGACAGCACCCAACTGGGCCGGCAGGTGCATCATAGCCAGATTGAATAAGAGAGGAGACAGCACTGCACCCTGTGGTGTTCCTCTGGTTCCAAGTTGGAACGGGCCATGTTCAGTGTCCTGGATTTTAATGTAGGATTGGCGATCTGTCAAAAATTGCCGAATGTATCTGAACGCGTTGCGTCCGCAACCGGTTTGTGAAAGATGAGTGAGTATTACCTCATGAGTAACATTGTCGAAGGCTCCTTTCAAGTCTAAGGCGAGTATGACCCTGTCGTTGTGAGGGCATTCAACCGGGTCAAGAACGTCCCGATTAAGTTTTAGCAAAACATCCTGTGCGGACCTGTACGGGCGAAATCCGAACATGGAGTCTGCGAAGATGTGTTGATTTTCCATGAACTCGGACAACCTGTCACGCACCATCGTCTCCATTAGTTTGCCCGCACACGAGGTTAGAGAGATGGGGCGAAGGTAGTCCGTGTTGATAGCCTTTCCAGCTTTTGGAATGAAAGTCACCAGAGCAGTCTTCCAATCGATGGGGAGTGGCGCGTCCCCAAGCCAAATTGAATTGATGTAATCCAATAAGGACTGGTAGGCCGGGTCGGGTAAGTTAGCTAGTAATTTGACTGTAATTTTGTCCCTACCCGGGGTTGTGCCACGTTTCATTTTCGCCAGGGCCGCCCGCAGATCGTGGAGCTGGAACGGCTGATCCAGCTCAGCGTTCTCCGAACCTGCATAAGAGTGCGCCGGTCCGCGAGGGACCTGGGTAGTGCACAAGTATTGGTCCCGCAACTTGTGCGCTAGCTGAGTTGTGTTGCCCTGAAAGCTGTGTATGGCACGTTGTAGATGTTTCTGAGTTTCTGTGTGTGTCCGCGTTGAGTCGATAAGAGCGCGGAAGAGCCGCCAGGTGTTCCTGCTGGACATCTCCCGCGCCGCCGTGTTGCAACGATCCACCCAGTTGGCGTCTGCGAGCTGGGCCGCATACTCGGCCGCCTGCTGGGTGTGCTCGGAAATTCGAGCCTTAAGTTTCATCATCATCATCATCAGCCTGATTATACCCACTACAGGGCGAAGGCCTCTCCCATATTTCTCCACTTAACCCGGTTCTGTGCTAGCTGCATCCACTTGACCCCTGCCAACTTCTTAATCTCATCCGCCCACCTAACTTTCTGCCGCCCCCTGCTACGCTTTCCTTCCCTTGGAATCCAGTTTGTTACCCTCAGCGACCATCGGTTATCCTCTCATCGCACTACATGTCCTGCCCATGTCCATTTCTTCTTCTTAATTTCCACTAGAATGTCGGTAACTTGAGTTATTTCTCTGACCCACTCTGCACGCTTTCTATCTCTTAATGTTACCCCTACCATTTTTCGTTCCATAGCCCTCTGGGTTGTCCTCAACTTAAGTAGAACTCTCTTGGTTAGCCTCCACGTTTCAGCCCCATAGGTGAGTACAGGCAAGATGACACTGTTGTATACTTTCCTCTTGAGCGATACCGGTAAGCTGCTAGTCATAATCTGCGAGTGCTTGCCAAATGCGCTCCATCCCAATCTTATTCTTCTTGTTATTTCCTTTTCATGGTCCGGATCTGCGGTTACTACCTGCCCTAAGTAGACATATTCGCCTACTACTTCCAGTAATTCGCTACCTAATGTAAACTGCTGTTCCTTCCCGAGGCTGTTGAACATTACCTTAGCCTTCTGCATATTGATTTTCAAGCCTACCTTTCTACTTTTTCTGTCTAGATCATCAATCATTATTTGCAGTTCATCCCCCGAGTTGCTTAGCAAGGCAATGTCAACAGCAAATCGCAAATTACTGAGGTATTCTCCATCTACCCTTATCCCTAACTGCTCCCATTCCAAGTCTCTGAATACTTCCTCTAAACAAGCTGTGAATAGTACTGGGGAGATTATGTCTCCTTGCCTAACACCTTTCTTTATGGGAATTTTGTTGCTTTCTTTTGCTGTGCAGCCACTATATATATCTTCCAGCACTGTCACGTACGGCTCGTCTACCTCCTGATTTCTCAATGCCTGCATCACCGCCGAGGTTTCAACTGAGTCAAATGCTTTTTCGTAATCAATGAATGCTATGTATAGGGGCTGGTTATATTCCGAGCATTTTTCTATCACCTGATTGATGGTATGGATATGATCGATAGTAGAGTACCGTTTCCGAAACCCTGCTTGATCCTTTGCTTGATTGCAGTCTAAGGTTGTTCTGATTCTATTAGCGATTACCTTAGTAAATACCTTATACGTAACAGACAGTAAGCTGATTGGTCTGTAATTTTTAAGATCCTTAGAGTCCCCTTTCTTGTGAATGAGGATAATGTTTGCATTCTTCCATGGTTCCGTTAACGTCGATGACACCAGGCACTGCGTATACAGGGTGGCCAGTTTTTCTAGCACGATATCCCCCCCGTCCTTCAGCAAATCTGTAGTTATCTGATCCTCTCCAGCTGATTTCCCCCTTTTCATAGTTTCTAGTGCTTTCTTGACCTCGTCCTTCGTCACTGGTGGAACGTCTGACTTTTTCCCTACCGCCAATCTCATTACGGTCCTGACTACTTTGGCTACTGTAGAGATCTGTATAGAATTCCTCGGCTACTTTGACTATCTTGTCCATATTAGTGATGACGTGGCCCGCCTTGTCCCTAATCGCATACATCTGGTTTTTGCCTATGCCCAATTTCTTCTTTACCGCTTTAAGGCTTCCCCCGTTCTTTAAAGCATGCTCAATTTTCTCCATGTTATACTTCCTTATATCGGCCACCTTGCGCTTATTGATTAGCTTTGATATCTCGGCCAATTCGATCTGGTCTGTTGGATTGGAAGCTTTCATACTCTGGCGTTTCTTAATCAAATCTTTCGTCTCCTTAAACAGCTTACCGGTATCCTCTCTAACTATCCTACCGCCTACTTCTACCGCGCACTCAGTAATGATATCTCTGAAGTTATTGTTCCTTGCCTGTATAGTAATGTCGCCATCCTCAGTTACAGCTGAATACCTATTCTGTAGCGAGATCCTGAACTCTTCTGCCCTCCCCCTCACCGCTAATTCGTTGATGGGTTTCTTTCTTACTAATCTATTGCGTTCCTTCTTCAGATTTAGGCTAATTCGGGACCTCACCATCCTGTGGTCACTACATCGCACTTTCCCGATTACCTCTACATCCTGCACAATGGCGGGGGTTGAACACATTATGAAGTCGATTTCATTTTTAGTCTCTCCGTTAGGACTTTTCCATGTCCATTTCCGGTTTTTCCGTTTGCCGAAGAAGGTATTCATGATTCGTAAGTTATTGCGCTCTGCAAACTCAACTAGTAACTCCCCCCAGCTATTCCTAGAACCAATGCCATAGTCACCTATTGCCGTGTCCCCTGCCTGTATTTTCCCTACCTTGGCATTGAAGTCGCCCATTAGTACAGTATTCTGCGTCTTTACTTTTCACATTGCCGATTCTACATCTTCATAGAAGCTTTCAACTGCCTGGTCATCATAACAACATGTAGGTGCATAGGCCTGTACAACCTTCAGTTTATACCGCTTATAAGCCTTATTACGATGCCTGCAACCCTCTCATTAATACTATAGAATTCATCTATATTACCCGCTATAAGTTTACGGTTATGCGTTTGTCGGCGCCACCGGCGGACAAGGCAATGCCGCTCTTCCCAGAGATGGAGGAGGTGGTTATCCACGTCTGATAGCGCCTCGGAAAGCTGAATTTTAGTTTCGGTAGAGCGAAGGCTAGAAACCAATTGTTCGGACCGTGACTGGTAGCCTTGCTAGAGTATAGATGTAGTTGTGTTGTAATTTTTCCTAAATTTGGACCAGTCTGGGAGTCGAGCCTGTGTTGTGGGTTTTGCTAATGGTCTGGTCCGAATTGTAGTGTTTTGTATACAGTGGTCGCTACCGAGTGTTTCCTCAGTGTTGACCCAGTCAGCATACTGAATGTTGCGGGTAAAGGTTAAATCCGGACACGTATCCCGAGTCACGGAGTTACCTATACGTGTTGGGTGGACGGGGTCTGTGTGAAGAGTGAGGCCCAACGTAGACGCAAGCTCCGCCAACTTGCGTCCCCGTTTCTCTTCACGGCGGTACCCCCAGCCTCGACTGGGGGCGTTAAAATCGCCCACAATCAAGAGGGGGTCCCGACCCGCAGCTTTCAGCGCACGGCTGAAAAGGTCCGAGAATGACACATTTGGCAATTTGGGTGGGCAGTAGACATTTAGAATGTGCAGTGGTGGGTCCTGCTCAGCGTGTCGTCTGCTCGAGCAGACGACGCGTCCGTTTGCTCGGAAATGGAGTTATTTGTTTAGTGAGCGTTGTGCAAGTTTCCGCCTACTCAGAAGTCGGAGTGTATATATCGAAAAATAAATATCTAAGGGTTGGGGCCTTTTAATGCTGATTTGAATGGGAATTATCTGGGCGCGCGTTGGTGCTCCATAGGCACGTCAGCAGAACCGGCGGAGAGGATGGCCCCCAGAATATGTGCTGCCCCTGGCGGTTGCCCTCTCTTCCGGTCGCACTAAGCGGCCGCGCCGTCGGAGCACCTCTCTTTCTTCCACCGTGGTCCTACCTTTCGGATTGTGCTCTGCTCCAGCGACATTTCAGTGAATGATGGACGCACTTCAATCTGGTTTTAACGCGGTGGAGTTAAGGAACTCGTGTCGCAGAAAAGCATGTGTCGGCGGCGTTGGCCGTGAGCGATAAATCCCGGCATGCTCTTCATAAATAAAAAGCAACTTCCAAGATGGGCTGGGTGGGAATCAAACCAGGGTCTCCGGAGTATGAGACGGGGACGCTACCACTCAGCCACGAGTTCTTTTTTTTCTTTATTGCATGAATTGGTACAAATACATCAGTAAAAGATCATGGTTGTCATGCCCCTTGGCTGACAACCGTGTCTAATGGACTTTCATTACCACAAGTTCGCCCATCAGACTCAAGACCTCCTCCGCAGAGTCTTGCTGCTTCAAAATTTCTTTTAGTTTATACACTTGTTCAACAAAATAATCACATACAGATCGTGCATCGACATCAGTGTCTATAGGCCATCCTACTCCTCCAAATACTGTGAAGGCCCAATAGCATGATGAGGTCATACTGAAAATCATCATTAATAGTTATCAAGTACCGAATTCCACGTGGCGTCAATGGCAGGTCGTTTTTAAGTGTCCTTTGTAACACATCCCAGTAAAACACCGCATCCCAACACTCCAGGAACACGTGCTCAACTGTTTCAGGTTTCCTACATAGTAGACAGTTTGAGCCCCAAGGTACAAAAAGGCCCTTTTCTTCCATCCATGTTTTGACTGGGAGGGTTCTTGTATGCAATTTAAAAAAGAATGTTTTACGCCCGGTGCAACAGTCATGTTTTTAACTCGTTTGAGCACATCTTTCCCTGGGCCTTCACAGTATAAGGTTCTGTACAATGGAGCTGGGAATAATTGTGAAATAAGATGCTTGCACAGTCGCTTAGGTGGTACCGTCGCTAAATACTCTACAGAGTACCTCACGCGCAAAAACTTGAACAACCACACCACTTCTCGCAGGAAGCGTGACAAAGTGTATCCCCGAGCAGAGCATGAAGAGACTATAAACTCTGGAATTGCACTGGATAGCATGATTTGCATAAAGGTTCTCAGGAATGCACCTTTTTGGTCACGTAGGAAACAAAACCTTAAAACCATCTGCCACACATATAGATGCATTAGAGACAACCCTCCGTCTTTAACATTTGCTAAGCCACGAGTTCGATGCTTGAAAGCGGTACAAAAGCGCTTCTAGTGAATGCGGTGTTGCCTTAGAAACGTGCCGTAGAACGTTATACTGCGGTGTATATCGGTAATTATGAGCATGTTACTTACAGAAGTCGCAGTTACACGAGTAGCAAAGTACGTTTCCGCTACATTTCTTCTGCGCTCTGCGCACATGCAGAGCCATCTTGCGGCAAACACAGAAGAACACCTCCTCGCAATGTGCGGCGCTGCCCCGACACGTGGCGCGCGACTCGCCCCTGACGTTTCGTCGTGCACCCTCACGGGTTGTAGAATCAAGCGTCTTTCCTTTCTTTACATCACTATCTTCGGGCCGCGCGGGTACCGGTGCGAGGATGCCCCAATACGCTTGCGTTTAATAAGTTTTCTCGCTCTCTCCCCTTCCAACATCCAGCGTGCGTCACTCGAACAGTGGTGTTTAGGCGACGCGACTCCTCTTTCCGCTCACAGCGCGATTGCTAGGTGCAGCGTCTGATGCCGGATGCCTCTGACGTGATCGCTGCGCCGTAGCGCTTCTGCTGGGAAAGCGTCCCCCTGCGATGTGTGCCGAGCTGCTTCCGAGGAATCATGCTTCTGCGTGGTGCTCCCAGGCGAGATAGAGGACGATCCCATCAAGGCGTCAGCCCCATGATCGCGTCCGCCTTCATGACGCGTCGCTGCCCGGCTTTGCATTTATACACGCGCGGAATTGTTCTGTAAACCCCATATGTTCACGGGACCTGTATATGTGACCATCGTTTGGCCGCGCAAGAACGCGTACGTGCACGCTGCCTCGGAACAGTGTAGCTTTCCCTGTGTTAGGTACAACTCTCTCCATGATCGAGCAGAAGAGTACGTGCTGCCTGTGTCGTACGTTCGCCACTCAAAGTCATCCGTACTACTTCCTTTGTATATCCGTATATTCTTTTTCCCCTGGCAATGTGACCCCCAGAAGAACCGAAGTTAGGGGCGTACGTGACTGTTGTTTTGGTTGTGCGTTATGTTTTTAAAACCTAAGATGGGGGCGGCCATGCAGTGCTGAAGTGTGGTGTGTCTACGTGCGCCTTCCTGTGTGAGTGATCTACTTTATGCGCTCTATGTGTGTGTTTTGGTTCGGACCCCGTCCCTGCGCACAAGGCATCGTCGAAGAGGGTTTAAAAAGGAGCCGCCGAGGCCCCAAAGTCCGTCCGCCCAGTTCGCCCCGAAGAACGAAACCCGAGCTGCCGCGTGCTCCCGGGGGGTACCGAGCGCCGCCGCCGGCAAAGCATCCTCAGACCGCACGCTGCACCGGAAGGACCGTCGCCTTCGAGTGCCGCCCGTCTGCGTCGTCTCAGTGATAGACTGCCGCCGCGCTCCCCGGTCAATTGTATGTTCGAAACTGCTCTGAACTTTCCCTTACTGTTACTTGAATCGTTGCTTCCATCCCGGGAAAGCATGACTCTGTATACGTAATTCGAAGTATTTAATTAGATTCGTTCTTCACTCATGTCGTTGCCTTTTAAAATGTTAAATTCTGCCCTCTAAATGTTTTGTGTATTCCTTGTTCTGAGCCTATAAACCTCTCCTAATTGTTGTTTCAAGTCAACGCGTCTTCGTCTCATTCTCCACGTTTGCTTACCGGCTACGCCGGGCATCGAACGACCACCCCCCCCTTTTGTCATGTCTCGGTGATGACCTCGGGTGATTACCGAACGCGTGACAAGAATGCTAGGGAAGGAGGCAAGCCTGCCGGAAAGAGCGCAAGGGGACAAGATCTCCTGTCGCTATACGTAGGCATGCGAATGCCTCGAACGGTAGTGCACTACGTGGAGGCAGCAGAGGCGCAAACAGAGGAACAAAGATGCGCCCTCCTCTGCTGAAGCTGCATTTTGGGAATCGTGTAGAGCAAAAGTTGGCAACCAGACTGGTTTGAGACGATAACAAGGAGCACCCTCTGGCAATGGTCACCACGTGTTGTCCAGTTTCTCGTCACGATGGTACATGCGCTACGCGCAAATTCTGAGCGCGTTAGAGAAGCGACTTGTACCGCAATCTTTTTTCACCCCTCGACAAGGGCACAAAGAAGCAGGGCGCGCCTAAGCGTCTAACCCTATGAACAGTGTAGAGGTTACACATCCGTAAGTTGGCTGCTTTTGTTTGGAATTAAAAAACAAAGAAATCCGCGGGTCGATGGAATTGCATAAACAGGTTTGGGGTGCGACCTGATGCCGGTGAACACCTCCGGCAACGCACTTCCTCACCAGAACAGGAGTTGGCCACCCTGGTGCAGTAATTGGCCGCAACCTCTCATGATAAGCTCCACAAAACCCCGGCCTTCAGTCGCCAGCGGCTGCGGAACAACTGACCACGGCGGCGGTCAGACCTGTGACGCAACAGGGGGTGCTCCCTGGCTCCGCTGGACAGGCCGCCATTGGAAACGGACCCCGGCAACGTTTAACGCTAGAACCCTAGCTAGTGAAGCTAGTTTAGCAGTGCGGTTACAGGAACTAGACGGTATGAAATGGGATGTCATAGGGCTTAGTGAGGTTAGAGGCCGAATGAGGCACATACTGTACTGAAGGACGGGCATGTACTGTGTTGTCGAGGTTTACCAGAGAGGCGACAACTAGGAGTAGGCTTTGGAACGAAAAAAAAAATATAGCGGGTAATATAGATAAATTCTATAGTATTAATGAGAGGGTGGCAGGCATCGTAATTAGGCTTAATAAGCGGTATAAACTGAAGGTTGTACAGGCCTATGCACCTACATGTAGTTATGATGATCAGGCAGTTGAAAGCTTCTACGAAGATGTAGAATCGGCAATGCGAAAAGTAAAGACGCAGTATACTGTACTAATTGGCGACTTCAATGCGAAGGTAGGAAAAAAGCAGGCAGGAGACCAGGCAGTAGGTGACTATGGCATTGGGTCTAGGAATAGCAGGGGGGAGTTACTAGTTGAGTTTGCACAGCGCAATAACTTGGGAATCATGAATACCTTCTTCAGCCAACGGAAGAATCGGAATGGACATAGAAAAGTCCTAACGGGGAGACTAAAAATAATATTGACTTTGTTCTGTGTTCAACCCCCGCCATTATTCAAGATGTAGAGGTGATCGGGAAAGTTCGATTTAGTGACCACAGGATGGTGAGGTCCCGGATTAGCCTAAATCTGAAGAAAGAACGCAACAGATTAGTAATAAGGAAATCCATCAACCAATTAGCGGTGAGGGGAGGGTAGAAGAGTTCAGGATCTCGCTACAGAATAGGTATTCAGCTCTAACCTAGGATGGCGACATTACCCTAGAGGCAAGAAACAGTACTTTCAGAGATATCATTACTGAGTGCGCGCTAGAAGTAGGCGGTAGGATAGTTAGAGAGGATACCGGTAAGCTGTATAAGGAGACGAAAGATTTGATTAAGAAACGCCAAAGTATGAAAGCTTCGAATCCAACAGACCAGATAGAATTGGCCGAGATATCAAAGCTAATCAATAAGCGCAAGGTGGCCGATATAAGGAAGTATAACATGGAGAAAATTGAGCATGCTGTAAAGAACGGGGGAAGCCTTAAAGCGGTAAAGATGAAATTGGGCATAGGCAAAAATCAGATGTATGCTATAAGGGGTAAGGCGGGCAACGTCATCACGAATATAGACAAGATAGTTTAAGTAGCCGAGGAGTTCTATACAGATCTCCACAGTAGCCAAAGTAGTGAGGATCGTAATGAGATTGGCGGTAGGGAAAAACAGTCAGACGTTCCATCAGTGACGAAGGATGAGGTCAAGAAAGCACTAGAAACTATGAAAAGGGGGAAATCAGCGGGAGAGGATCAGATAACTACAGATTTGCTGAAGAACCGGGGGGATATCGTGTTAGAAAAACTGGCCACCCTGTACACGCAGTGCCTGGTGTTATCGACGGTACCGGAACCATGGAAGAATGCAAACATTATCCTCATTCATAAGAAAGGGGACTCTAAGGACCTTAAAAATTACAGACCAATCAGCTTACTGTCTGTTAAGTATAAGGGATTTACTAAGGCAATCGCTAATAGAATCAGGACAACTTTAGACTGCAATCAAGCAAAGGATCAAGCAGGTTTTCGGAAACGGTACTCTACTATCGATCATATCCGTACCATCAATCAGGTGATAGAAACATTCTCGGAATATAACCAGCCCTTACACATAGCATTCATTGATTACGAAAAAGCATTTGACTCAGTTGAAACCTCGGCGGTGATGCAGGCATTCCGAAATCAGGGGGTAGACGAGCCGTAGGTGAAAGTGCTGGGGATATATATAGTGGCTGCACAGCAACCATACATAGTTCTGCATAAAGAAAGTAACAAAATTCCCATAAAGAAAGGTGTTAGGCAAGGAGACACAATCTCCCCAGTACTATTCACAGCTCGTTTAGAGGAAGTATTCAGAGACTTGGAATGGGGGCAGTTAGGGATAAGGGTAGATGGAGAATACCTCAGTAATCTGCGATTTGCTGATGACATTGCCTGGCTAAGCAACTCGGGGGATGAACTGCAAATAATGATTGATGACCTAGACAGGAAAAGTAGAAAGGTAGGCTTGAAAATCAATATGCAGAAGACTAAGGTTCAACAGCCTCGGGAAGAAACAGCAGTTTACATTAGGTAGCGAAGTACTGGAAGTAGTAGGCGATTATGTTTACTTGGACAGGTAGTAACTGCAGGTCCGGACCATGAAAAGGAAATAAAAAGAATAAGATTGGGATGGAGCGCATTTGGCAAGCACTCGCAGATTATGACTAGCAGCTTACCGGTATCGCTCAAGAGGAAAGTATACAACAGTTGCATCTTACCTGTACTCACCTATGGGGTTGAAACGTGGAGGCTAACGAAGAGAGTTCTACTTAAGTTGAGGAGAACCCAGAGGGCCATGGAACGCAAAATGGTAGGGTTATAACATTAAGAGATAGGAAGCGTGCAGAGTGGGTCAGAGAAATAACTCAAGTTACCGACATTCTAGTGGAAATTAAGAAGAAATGGGCATGGGCAGGACCTGTAGTGCGAAGAGAGGATAACCGATGGTCGCTTAGGGTAGCAAACTGGATTTTCCTGAAGAAAAGCGTAGCAGGGGGCGGCAGAAAGTTAGGTGGGCGGATGAGATTAAGAAATTCGCAGGGGTCAAGTGGATGCAGTTAGCACAGAACCGGGTAAAATGGAGAAATGTGGGAGAAACCTTCGCCCTGCAGTTGGTATAGTCAGGCTGCTGATGATGATTATGATGTTTGGTATTTTGTGCTTCAGTTTTGTCTTTCAACAGTGGATGTTGGCTGCCTGAACATTACTGATATATGTATGGTTGGCCGCGTTGCGGTCATGTAGTGGTGCTTTTTGAAGGAAAACCTGTGACATTGATTTTGGATTTTGCAGCGAGTAGTGCACTGGGCTACCAGTCGAGCATATCGCGGTGGCCGGGACAGGCCAGTTGTTCGCATGCACCGTTGCAATGACGACCGGAGAGGAGCAGCAGGTGCGGCACGCTCTCCGCGCTCGCTCCACCATCGGAGCCGCGCGTTTCGTCACGCCGATGAGCAGTTGTGCGCAGGCGCCGAAACCACGCTAACCAGAGGATAGTCGCCGCCTCACAGCACGCCGCTCTCTCACGCGAACCGCGCGCAGCAAGCGAAGCTTTGCCTTTAAAAGGCGGAGATGAAATAGGGGCCTGTATAACAGTCCAGCCGCTTCTAAACGGTGGTGTATACAACCGAAGATTAGCTCTACCCATCCTGAGGACTCAACAAAAAGAGAATGATCGTAACAAGGCGAAGAGAGGAGCGCAGACGCCCGAAAAGGGAGAGAAAAACCACGCGGAACTGAGATGCCAGGCTGCCGAGTGTAATAGGGAACCCAACCTCAAGTTTGGCTGCGCGGCTGCTGCGCGCGCTCCTCCGCAAGCGGCAAAACTTTGAAGCATTGGTTGGGCGCGGCGCTGATGCGGCGCTTGACCGAACGTGTTCTGGCGGCTTCGTGTGCTGCTCGCGCCGCCGTGGCTTCGCAGGCATGCAAACAGAGCTGAGTTTAAAACATGGCTGGAGTGGTTCCGCGACGCTCGAAATGTGGGGAAGTGTATTGTGTTGCTGGCTGTCGCAACAGCTCGCCTGTTAACTTTCGTGTCTTTGCGGCTTCTGCACGCGGAAGCAGCTCGCTTTTTGCGCGCTCGCGTTGTTGAAAGCTGCTTGCGCGCGCTTGGATTTCCGTGCTGAAAGAAAGCTGTCTTGCTCGCGCTTCTGCTTCTACTTTTCAAACTCGCGCTTGGACGAAGTGTTGTTTGAAGCGAGTGTGCAGCAATGTACACGCTTCGATGGGCTTTTAAGAAGATAGCCGACAGCGGTGGCTATTCTCGCAGCGCCAACCTCAAAAAGGGAGAGCTGTTAGTTAGCCATGTGCATTCTGTTGAGCAGATTGTAGAAGACAACGCTGTTATCGTGAAGGCTAAGTGTGTGTCGCAGGTCAGCGACCACATCATGCACGACGTGGGATTTGAGGCCAGTATTTCATTTTTATTAAACCCTTTTCATTAAGGCCCAGATGCTTTCTAAAGAGAGCTTCGGACCTTTCCCGCTGGGTTTGCCCCATTGTTGTGCCTGGCTTGTGCGAGACTCATCTTCGTGGGAGTTTACGAAACAGCACAGAGCAGCCACATGCTTGCAGCGCCCCTGAATTTCTGCCTTGCAGGTACACTTAGCACGGGAAATCGCAAGCTGGTGCTTTTCAGGGCATGTCCATGCTAGCTGCAAAGAAACATGTCACATAACAGAGACGGGCCGTTTGGTTCATTTCGAACCCACGACATAAATCAAATCAAATTTTATTTTCCTTTGCACAAAGTACAAGGATGGAGCAGCCGCAAAAAGCTACTGCTACCAGCAGCTTGACGAGGCGACTGCCCCCACTCATGACAGCAGCAGAGGCATAATATGGAACAATCCACTATCAAAATAACAAAATCAGAGTTACAAATGTACTGTATTACGAGACAATATATATAGTGTCACAAAAAAAGGAAAAATAATAAGGAAAAAAATCTCACTATCAGAATAACGGAGCGTTACAAGTTACAAATATACTGTCATACAAGCCAACATATAGTGTTTCACAAGAAGGGAACATGGGAATGACGGATCAAGAGGAAAATCACGCTGAGTTCATATTTCACATTGTTGGATTATTATACCCCAAGAACAAATGTTTGAAACGTCTTTTAGACATTGTAGTTATATCGATGGACTGATGAGCATAACTGTTGGGGAGAACTGGCAGAGTAAAGGTTAATGACTGTTGGGCATAGTTGTTTGGCGGGGTTGGTATATAGTACACATCTGGGCGACGTGTGTTGTATTTCTGAACAGTTGGCTTCAGTGTGGCGATGTTGCTGTAAAAAAGGTTATTCTTTTTTACAGCTGTGGTGTACAATACGGTAAGACGGTAGCTATAATATTCACAAACCTTAATAACTGCAAATCGTTTAAAAAGTTCTTCTGTGTGGGAATCATACTTTATGTCAGCTATAATTCTTATTACTTTCTTTTGTAACAAAAATTATTTGTTTAAGTTCGTTTTGGTAGTCGTTCCCCATACCAAATGGGCATACGTCATTTGCGGCAGAATTAGAGAATTATAAAGCAATAGCTTAATCTTCTGAGGTAACACATGCCTACATTTGTTTATTGTACCAATAGCTCTGCAAACTTTCTTGTAGGTGCCATCAACATGTTGATCCCAAGTTAGGTTACTGGAAAAATGAACACCCAGAACCTTCATACTCTCTACAATTTCAATCGGAGTGTTATCAAGCGCTATTTTAGGTGTGGAAACACATTTGTTTTTGTGTCGGAATAGGACTGCCTCAGTTTTTTCTGTATTTACATACAGTGAATTATGCTTCGTCCATGCTGCAAACAGCCGTAGTGACTCATTACTGACTGTTTCTATGTCCTGGGTTGTTTTTCCTGTAATTAATAAACTTGTATCATCAGCATAACAGATCAAAGAAACCCGTGAGTTTGGAAACAAGCAATACAAATCATTGACATACAAGCAGAATAAAAGTGGCCCTAGAATACTTCCCTAAGGAACTCCTGTTTTTATGTCTTTAACGTCTGAAGCAAAATTGCCAAATGATACAAACTGCTTACGCTGACTTAAGATGATAGTAACTGATGCCAACTGATTCCAATTGATGCCAAGGAGCAAAACTAACAAGAGAACAAGGATATGCTGCCTCGCAACTCATGCGCAGATTGTTTGTTCTTTAGAAAGCAGACACTGAAGCTCCAAGGCAGGATACATAATATGACATGTAAGCAAGGATACAATTGAGTGAACCTGCTCGTTTAGTTTTGTAGTGTTTAACGTACACCTCAGCGCGACAAGGCTACGAGGGGCGCTGTATTGGAGACCTGTAAAAATTTCATCCCCGCCCCCTCCCTTCGGTGGTTGTTTAACGGGAGCGTATATTTCCAAAAACCTCCTTGCAGTTCGCCTTCAGCGAGCGGCGGCCGGGATCAAACCCGCGTAGCCATGACCAGCAGTCCCTAACGCGTGAGCCACCGCGGCGGGGCGAGTGATTGAATAAAGCAGTTATATACCAATATAAAAGCTATAGAAACAATGAAGTAATAACCACGCAGCGAAAATTTGTTTTTCTAGATATTGTCCAGAACTGTCTCACTTACTCTGTGGAATTGAAATTACTCGATCAATTGCGGGACCAGTTATTAGAAGCTGAATGCGATTCACGAAAAAAATGTGCGAAAATATTTCGTTTGCAGCAGAAGGGTTGATGTGTCTTTTTATACATGTGAATGCACACACTATTCAGGTGGAAGCTACGTATAAAATGTTCCGACTATGCAATTGCACGAAAATCGGCCTCAAAATTAACATATCGCCATATACCGAAAAGCGCGCCTAAGATGCGAACGAACCCACGTATCTTTTATTAAGTTCATAGGCACCCACTAGATAACATCTGCGAGCTCTTCAGAAATTAAAGAAAACAGCGCATCGAATGGTTGCATGCGCCTTAAAAATCTGGGCCTTAATGAAATGGGTATAATAAAAATTAAATACTTGCCTCAAATCCCACGTCGTACGCGATGTGGTCGCTGACCTACGACACACACTTAGCCTTCACGATAACAGCTTATCTTCTATAATCTGCTCAACAGAACGCACATGGCTGACTAACAGCTCTCCCTTTTTGACATTTGTGCTGTGAAAATAGCCACCGCTGTCGGCTATTTCCTTAAACCCCATCGAAGCGTGTACATTGCTGCACACTCGCTTCAAACTCCACTTTATTCAAGCGCGAGTTTGAAAAGTAGAAGCAGAAGCGCGCAAGACAGCTTTCTTTCAGCACGGAAATGCAAGCGCGCGCAAAGCGAGTAGACTGCGGTCGGTCAGAGCGCGCGCGCGCGCAAGCAGCTTTCTACAATGCGAGCGACAAAGAACGCGAGCGCGCGTAGAGTTGCTCCCGCGTGCTGAAGCTGCGAAGACACGAAAGTCTACAGGCGAGCTATTCACCCTGCCCGACCGATTACATGGCGTTCATTCATTTATTCATTACCCTCAGGGCCCGAAGGCATTAAAGAGGGGAGTGGGAAAGATATATTGGTACAGTGCAGCATACAACAACAAAGGAGACAATAACACGGCGAAAAGTGATAAAAAAAAAAAGGATTGGCGCAAGAAATAAAAGCGGAAAAGCAGGTGAGACAAAAAGAAAAAAAAACATTTCCGACCGTCAACAATGTCACCGAAAACGAACAAAAACAATTGACTACCATCTATAAATATAGATTACATACGGCAGTCTTAAAAGAATTTGGGTCCGTAATATCAGCAATGTGCCTAGGAAGGTGGTTCCAACTGACAGAAGTGTTTGGAACAAAAGAATAAGAGGCGTGTTTAGTACGACATGACGGAACACCTACTTTGTGAAGATGATCAATGCGACCTGAAACATATGGGGGGGTAGTTAGTAGCCGGCTCTTAAGGACAGGATTGTGGTAATAGATTTTGTGATATAGGCATAAGCGAGAAATATTTCTGCGTAGTGAAAGCGGTGGGAATGATAATGTTGTTTTCATAACGGTAACACTGGAGTTACGGTGATAGTTGGAAAGTATAAAACGTGACGCGCGGTTTTGAACAGATTCGATTTCAGATTCCAGAGATGCAAGGCCAGGGTCCCAGACAGAGGCTGCATATTCCAGTTTAGGACGAACAAGGGTTTTATAAAGAAGCAATTGTATTGAACTAGAAAAAAGGTTAAAGTTTAGGCGCAGGTACCCCAACATGCGGTTAGCATTGTTAGTAATAGATTCCACATGCAGATTCCAAGAAAGATTAGAAGTTATGTGCACACCAAGGTATTTATACGAAGACACAGTTTCAAGAGGAGTATTATTGAGGTTGTAGTTAGCTACGTCATTGTTACGACGAGAAATACGCATATGTTTGCACTTGATAATGTTAAGCTCCATTTGCCATATTTACACCACTCTGAAACTTGGTTAATATCAGACTGAAGAACAGAAATGTCAGAGTCGCTGTTAATTTCACGGTAAATAACACAATCGTCAGCAAACAGACACACAGAAGAAGCAATAGTGTTAGACAAATCATTAATATAAATAAGAAAATGCAGGGGCCCTAGTTCGGAGCCCTGGGGAACGCCTGAGCCCACTGGAGAGGAACGAGAGTTCGATTTATTTGTTGTCACGTATTGAGAACGGTTAGTGAGGAAAGACTGAAGCCACGAAACGATGTTAGGGTCGAGTTTGAGGTTAATTAATTTGAAAAGCAGTAATTGGTGAGAAACTTTATCGAAAGCTTTGGAGAAATCGAGGAATATACAGTCTGTTATGGAACCCCGGTCAAGAATGAAATGAAGGTCTTGTGAAAAGCATAGAAGCTGAGTCTCGCATGAGAATGTTTTACGAAACCCGTTTTGGGAATGACTGAAGAAAGAATTTGATTCAAGAAAATTTGCGAGAGGAGAGCAGATGACATGTTCCATGATATTACATGGGATGCTAGTAAGTGAAATGGGTCGGTAATTGTTAGGAGAATGTTTGTCCCCAGACTTGTGCAGGGGAACCACCTTGCCCACCTGTCAGTCGCTAGGAACACAGCTACACTCAAGAGATTGTTTAAACAGTTCAGCAAAAATAATGGCACTATACACTTTAGTATTTTTCAAAAATTTTGAGTTAATGTTGTCCACTCCGCATGATGATGACATCTTCAGTTGTTCAATTATTTTTTTCTACGCCCACAGGATCCATTATAACGGGGGCCATAAAAAAGAAGTCACTGGGTGGGTAATGAGGAATTTCGGTAATTAAATTGTTAGTAAAAGAAGCAGTCAACACATCATTAAGAACATCAGCACACATTTCACTAGGAATTAATTGTTTATCTGCAGTTTTCAGATTGATTGTAGATGGGTCAGTTTTCTTAACCTCTTTCCAAAATTGTTTTGGGTTACTTATTAGCATCGATAGAAGAGTATGACTAAAAAAGGACTCCTTAGCTTGTTTTAGTGCTGATTTATCTGCAGACGCAGCAGAATAGTAGGCGTCCCACCGGGGCATAGAATTAGACACTTTGGCGGAGCGAAACAGAGGTTTCTTTTTGTTTGATAGCCGTTTTAGTGAAGAATTATACCAGGGCGAACAGTTGTTAGTTAATATTTTTCGCAGCGGAACGTAAGAATTCGTCAGGGAGGATATTTTATCCTTATAAAGGGTCCAGTTAATTTCAATTGGGCGGTAATGAAGAGAGGGCAAGTATTCATCGATAAAAGCAGCGAGTTCACGATTAATTGCATCAAAGTTTGCCTTTTGGTAGACACGGATATATTTAGAAGTGTTATATCGGTGTGGTATCGCGACATTTACTGAAAAATGGAGCATGCAATGATCACTTAAACCTGGCAAACAAGATATTGGAGCAACGATATCAGGCGACGTGGTGAGAACACGGTCTAACAAGTTTGACGAAGAAGATGTAACACGGGTAGGCTAGGTAACAAGTTGGGAGAAATTAAAGTCGGCACACATGCGCAAAGAACCATCGCGCTCTGTAGAAAAAGGATCAACATAAGAACGTTCATTGGACCAAAATATAGTTGGGAAATTGAAGCCACTTACCAAAACAGTAGGAACGTTTGGAAAACGAAGGGTAATGGCGCAAACAGCATCATGAAGTTCTTCAACAAACGTGGCACTGTACGAGGGAGGGCGATAGCAAACTCTCAAGATCAGTTTTTTAAAGCGCGTGCGCAGTTCAACCCAGATAAGTTCTAAACTGGTGACGACATGAACAGGAGAAGAAAAAAGTGTGTCGGCAACAGCTATCAAAACGCCGCCACCATTTCTGTCACCCCTATCACACCGATAAGTGGTAAAATGCTTATTGCAATGAAAGATTTCAGAGCTATCAACGTTTGCTGAAAGCCACGTTTCAGTAAGGCAAACAATATCAGCATCGCATGCATCGATAGTCGCGCATAGCTCATCACGTTTAGGCACGACGCTTCTAATATTTGTGTAAAGGAATAATAATGAACGCTCAGACAGCGAGGTGTGCCCACTACCCCTCACGCATCGTTATTTTACAGTAGTTTCAGGTGAAAAGCTTGTAGTACTGCGAACTTCAGAAACGCTGTCATTAAGCTGGTCGTAACAGTAACACTTGCCGTTCATGTAAAGCTTATTATAGCGCAGTTTGAATTTAGACTTTTGAGCGATACCAAATTCTACGAGTTTTTTCCGTGCCTGCCGAGTCATGAGAGAATAATCTTCGCTTACCTTAATGTCTTTATCTTTCAGTTTAGAACTTGAAAGAATGTTTTGCCTAGTTTTAAAAGATGAGAACTTTACAATAACCAGCCTGCTTTTATCCTCAGAAAAAGTACCAAGTCTATGAGCCCGTTCAATTGATAGTTCCGATGGTTCAAGGCGGATGAGAGTACATTCACAAGTTTTATTTCATCCCAGGACGCAGAATTGCTGTCAGAAAGGCCAAAAAAAAAGAGAAGATTATCACGGCGCTGCCTATCTTCGAGCTCTGCCTCGTTGACATTCCTTCTGAAAAGATTCACTAGCAGCAGCTTTGCCTTCGACTACAGTTAGCCTTCTGTCAATATCTGATAGATGATTCTCAATAGCCTCTTCTTCATTTCATTTACAGTACTGATTAAGTCAACTTGGTCTTTCTCCATTTCGGCAGTTCGAGTATTCATGTCTTGTAGCAATGAAAACAGGTCACTTAACTGTTTCTGCTGTGTATCGTCATTAGCTTCTGGTTCTTGGGAACGCGTATTGCGTCCCGGTCCTGGGTTTTCTTCCACGTCACCAGACAGCAAAAGCAACTCTTTAACAACCATCACGCACTCGCGTAGCAAAGATAAAAGTATTCCCGGGCGTGGGAACAGCAACAAACAGGCATTGTCCGATTTACTAGCGTATCAGTTCAGTTCAGTTCAGGCGTTCAGTCGTGTCCGACTCTTCGTGACCCTATGGACCATGTCACGCCACGCTTTCCGGTCTCTCACTATCTTCTTAACATCACATAGCTTCATCTGCAATGCCTCGAGAATGCCATCTAACCATCGCGTTCGCTGCCTACCCCTTCTCCGGCGACCCTCAACCTTTCCCAACATCAAATCTTTCTCCAGCGACTCCTCTCTTCTCATCAGATGACCAAAGTAGCTGAGCTTTAACTTTAGAATTTGACCCTCCAATGAGCAGTCAGGGTTTATGGTCGACAATATCGACTGATTTGATCTTCTGGCAGTCCAAGGAACTCTCAAGAGTCTTCGCCAGCACCACAATTCAAACGCGTCAATTCTTCGGCGGTCAGCCTTTTTCACAGTCCAACTCTCGCATCCATACATCACAACTGGAAAGACCATAGCACGGGTTATACGGATCTTGGTTGACAGACTAATGTCTCTGCTCTTTACTAGGCGGTCAAGGCTAACCATTGCTCTCTTTCCCAGCAGCAGGCGTCTCCTAATTTCATGGCTGCAGTCTCCTTCCGAGGTAATCTTGGCGCCCAAGAACAGAAAATCTGTCACAGCTTCCACTTCTTGTCCATTGATGCTCCAGGACTTGATAGGGCAAGACGCCATGATCTTCGTCTTTTTAATGTTCAGTTTAAGCCCAAACTTCTCACTCTCTTCTTGTACGCGCATCAGAAGTCTCTTGAGTTCCACTTCACTTTCTGCCATTAAAGTGGTATCATCCGCATATCTAAGGTTGTTGATACGTTTTCCAGCAATCTTCACTCCAGCTGAAGACTCGTCCAGACCGGCCTTCCTCATGATGCACTCTGCATATAGGTTAAATAGGCAGGGCGACAGTATGCAGCCTTGCCTCACCCCTTTCTCAATCGGAAACCAATCAGTAAGACCATGCCCAGTTCTGACTGTGGCCTCTTGCCCTTCATAAAGGTTCCTGAGGAGACAGATGAGGTGAATTGGAACTCCCATCTCTTGGAGAGCTTGCCACAATCTGCTGTGATCTACGCAGTCAATTACTGATGATATTTGCAGCAGCGCCTTTAAACAAAACAGCCACTCTTGCTATCTTCATTTTGTCGGGGAAAACACCTGTTGTCAAGATTAGATTTGTCAGATGACAGAGTAGATTAACTATTAGGTCAGCAATTGCTTTAATTGGTGCTACCTTAATGCCATCAAAACCACAGGAACAGCTGTTTTTGAGGCCAAGTATTATGTCATTAACCTCTGAAGGAGTTGTGGGATATAGGAAAAGGCTATGTTGTACATTAGCTTCTACGTATTGTCCAGTATTTCTGGACGTTGTTGCACGAAAAGGCTCCAAGTGCCAAAAAGCACCTGTTAAACTCATTAGCAAGATCTTTACCACTAAGATCAGTTCCTCCAATTGTCATTTGAGTTGGTACGTTCTTCTCCGGTTTCTGTAGAAGATCTTTTACTGTACGCCAGGTTTTTTGAGGGTCAAAATAAACATCCGAGAACTTCTGAGCGTAATAGTTAATTCTAGACTTTTTTATATCAGCACCTAACTTATTTCTAATTTTTCTATACTCTTTCAGGACTGACAAATCTTTCGATTTTATAAACTGGCTGAAAAGTCTATTTCGTGCATTGATTCGTCTAAGCAGGTCTCGCGTAATCCAAGGCTTCCTTCCTTTTCTGCATTTGGCTGTTGCTACAACTGGGAAAGCACATTCATACAACTTTATTATTTATCCAAGAATCTGTCGTACAAAATATTAGGATCCTCCTCGCATAGTAATTCGCTCCAGTCTATAGAGGAAACGAGTTGACGAAAATGGTCAATTTTGATCTTGCTTATAATCCGGAAATTCTGTGGTCGATCGGTACGTTCGACGATCTGTTTATATGACCTTTGAATGAAGCAGAAAGTTGATAGGTGATCACTGACGTCACTCAGGAGTACTCCTGCTATTGTACCGTGAATATCGCTGTTTGTTATACAAAGATCAATAAGTGTTTCGCTGGAGTGTGTGATGCGGGTAGGTTTTGTGATTATGTTATAGAAGCCATTGGCCTATACTATATTAACGAATCCATTCACAGAATGTGACTGTTCTAGCATGTTAATATTGAAATCACCCATTATTACCGTAGGTTTACTTTGCAAGGCAAAATCATCTAATACAGCGTCGAAAAAATGAAAAAAACTCTTGAAGGGACGAAGAAGGTGGCCGATAAATTACGCCAAAGATGAATGCACCTGTCTGAAAAAAAAGTGACTCGTATGCGGGGCTCAAAACTGTGCATTGCGGGAGCAGTTCATAAGGAATACTGTTTTTCACGTACAAAGCTACACCACCTCCTTTTTTGTTTTTCCTGAACAGTGCTTCACATCTGTAACCCGGAAAGCAGACAACATCGTTCAAATCAGTGTACTACGTTTCAGTGAAAGAAAGCACGTCAGAATCATGATCTAATGTCGACAAAAAAGTACCTACTTCTTCTTCTTTGTTCTTTAAGCTACATGCATTCAGATGATAAGAAGAAAAACATCCAGATTTAGTTTTTTCAGTCTTGATACATCTAAAGGAGTTGGCATCGTGATAACGGCTGCTCTCCATTGCGACTGTCATTCACAGTAGAAATTCACTACCGATGCAGCAAATCATGTCATTTTATCAAAGTCACTTTCATCACGGATGCGGATTGCACTGACGCCCTCGATTTTCCGCACAAAAATGTGACCATTTTTTTCTTTTAATATGTTCCACAGGAGTTCTCTGCTTACGTTGTCGTACGCCCCGTTTATGTCCAGGAAGGCGAAATACAAAGGTCTATTTTCCACTCTAGATATTTCGATGCATTGGGTAAGCACGAACAGGCAATCATCTAAGCGCCTACCATTTCTAAAGCCGTTCTGAAGTTCTCCGAGTATCTTGTTACTTTCAACCCATGCTTGCACCTTTAATTTCACCGCCTGCATGACTAACCTGTACATTACAGATGTTATGGTAATCGGCCTGTAGGATTTTATGTGCATCCTTTCTCCTTTCCCTTTATAAATCAAATTAATTTTACTCTGGCGCCAGCTGTCCGGAATTTGCTTATTCGCTATGACTGTTCACTGGCGCCCGCAGCGCCACCCTGCGGTGCTTGGGTCCGGTGCATAGCCGTAGAGAGGGAGCATATGGAAGACGTAAGTCAATGGGAACCTACAGGAGAGGGTGTGAAGTCGCGCTGTGTGACTAGTCACACCATTCGAGTTTCCGAAAGTGCACCTGCGACCCGGAAATTTGAAGCAGACTTGTGAACAATTCGTTTGGACACACGTGCAGTATGTAGTACGTCTCGCTACGTATTTCCTTGCATAACCGAGCTAAGCCACTGTCAATGTTTTTGTTTTCTGTGAAAGCCTGGTGCATCTGGGGAGAAGTAGGGGCGCATGCGCGCCATGTAATGTGGTGTTACTGCGGCCCACCTTTCCGCCGTTGGTAATGGTGAGATCCTTGGGGTTGGTCTAGGTGCTCGCAGGAGTGTACATGTCATCACACAGTGAAGCGCATTTCGCCGCAGCAAGTGACTGATGTCGTGACGCTGGGGCTACGTCGACCCGGCCTTCACTTGGTAGCGTGCAGAGACTCGGGGTTGAAGTAGGATTGAATCTTCGAAGTTGGTGAAATATGTACAAGCAGGTTTAATGGCACTTTGAGAAACTTATTTACAACATTATTTACACGAAAAAGAAGGACATATTAACAAAATGGCAAGCGTAAAGAGTTCATAGCGAGAAGCGACTGGATGAGCCGTTTACCCAGGGCCCAGAGCGACATTTCGTGCTCTGCAGCGTCCTTAAAAACCCCTATGTCCAGCCCCTCTCTGAAGATGCTGACCAACCAAATCCAGGGCACGCCCCTCAGATATCGGCATCCAATCGAACACATCACTGCACTGATGGTCTGAAGCACTGACTGGCCCGGCATTGTTTCGTTGAGCCTGGTCACTTGTTGGCGGGAAAAGCTTGGGAACGGCGAGGAAGTACATTTCTATTCTTCAGCCAAGAATCGATAGGCAGCTGGTTCCGGCAAGTGGATTTACTTCTCAGAAACCCAAGTACACGTGCGCGCCGCATAGGGCTCCCAGCATTGTCCCTTTTCGACAATTGCAAATCTTTCCTGCATTCCCGGGAAATCACTTAATGGCCGTATGAGTCATGCTCCTTTCTTGTCCTGCACGTCAGCGGACATGTCACTCTGTCATCTCCTTTGGATAGGAGGCATTCATCACTGGAGGATAGCACTTCTCGACTGGAAGGGTGAACAAAAGAAAGAAAGCACTTCCTGCTATTTCCCGCAGGGGGACGTTTCTTTGTGTTTTTCCAGACATTCTCTTGACAGGGTCAATTTGGCATTTGCAGGGTGTCCACAAAGCAAAACAGGCTTACAAAACAGGATTCCTGGAAACAGGCTCACTTAGAGCCAATGGACCATCACCACATATCCTCAGCACTTATTCATGCCCACAGGCGAACAATAGAGCGCGCAAATGCGGATGCACGGTCGTAACAGCCTCCTCCCCCGCCAGAAGAGTCTCGGAGGGCAGCAGTCGCAGCTGCTGCATGAAGAGACGACTTAATGGCCTGCACGTGAACGCTTGAAGCTCGCGGTTGCTTGTCGCGTTGTCTTGATTGTTGTAGGCCAAATTGCTCGAGCTGTCTGAAACTCAACCACATGTCTAAACAAGCACTCGGCTCCCGTCTGAAGAGACCAGGTCAAAAGAAAACTGCCATTGTTGTTCGAGAAAAGCCCACTCTCAAGACGTTCAGGACCCACGTATTCCTAGAAAACCAAACGTGCTGCTTTACATAGTCACACATATACAAGCGCACGAAAAAAAAAAAACCTGATTATCAATTTGGATACATGGTGAGGAACATCTCGGACCGCTTAGAAAGAGCGGCTAAGCGCGTCCGCATTCCCATTTAACTTCCCCTTTTTGTATCTTATTTCAAAATTGTACTGCTGTAAAATCAAGCTCCATCTAAGAAGGCGACTGTTCTTCGATGTCGCAGTTTGCAGCCAAGCCAGGGGACAATGGTCCGTCTCTACGGTGAATTTGGCCCCTCCAAGATAGCACTGCAATTTTTGAATGGCCCATACAATGCAAGCGCACTCTTTCTCTGACGCGCAATAAGCCCTCTCTCTAGAACTCAGTTTTCTGCTCAAGTAGAGCACGGGGTGCTCATTACCGTCGTCATCTCTCTGGCAGAGAACAGCACCTAGCCCTCGATCACTGGCATCACACTGGACCGTGAATTCTCGGTCATAGTCTGGAGCTCGCAATACCGGACGGCTAATCAGCACAGCCTTCAGGTTTACGAAGGAGGCTTCCTTTTGTTCGTCCCAGACTACATTTGTCGGTTCTGTCTTGCGGAGAGCGTCGGTCAGAGGGCTAGCCAAAGCTGAATAGTTAGGGATGTAGTGATTGTAGTACCCAGTCAGACCTAGGAATGCTCGAATTTCCGTCTTCGTGCTCGGCCGCGGATAGTCTGCTACCGCAGAAATCTTAATCTCGCTGGGTTTCCTGAAACCTTGACCTACATTGTGACCCAAGTAGTCCACGGTCGCCCTTGCCAGGCAACATTTCTCGGCCTTTACAGTTAGTCCAGCTTGACGCAAAAGGCTCAGTACAGCTCTTAGATGTACCATATGGTCCGCCCATGAGTCGGAAAAAACCGCAATGTCGTCTAAATAAGGCACCGCGAATGTTTCACACCCCTTTAAAACCCTATCCATGAGTCGGGAAAAACAAAATGGAGCATTTTTGAGCCCGAAACTCATCATTGTTGGCTGGTAGCTGCCCGTCGGAGTGACGAAAGCCGCGTATCTGCTGGCGCGTTCAGTGAGCGGTACTTGCCAGTATCCTCGAGTAAGGTCCAGCGTAGTCACATATGCCGCTCTACTGACCTGTTCTACTCTCTCCTCAATATTTGGAATAGGATACACTTGATCCCTGGTGAGAGAATTTAGCTTTCGGTAGTCTACCACAGGCCTAGGGTCTTTACCTGGAGCTTCTACTAAGATCATAGGCGAAGCATAATCGCTTTCCGAGGGTTTTATTACTCCCAATTCCAGCATGCGAGTTACTTCCCTATCCAGAATTTCTCTTTGCCTTGGAGAGAATCGGTAGCACCTTGATCGCACTGGCACGTCTGAAGTCAGCTCAATATCGTGCTCAGTCAAATCAGTCCTGCCTGGTCTGTCCACGAAACAGGCCTCAAACTCTGTTATTATTTCGCCCAGATCGGACAGCTGGGATTTCTTTAGTTCTCCTCTCTGCTCCGTCTTTTTGAGAAGCTCCTGAGCGTTGCTTCCTTTTCCGCTGAGGCAAATCAAGTTGTCCCCCATCTCCTCGGGAAGGTTTAAGGTTAGATTTACCACGGCTTCCCTCTGCACATAAGGCTTCATAAGATTGCAATGATAAATGCGCACTTCTTTACGCCTACCGGGAATTTTCACTGCGTAGTTAGTGTTAGAAAGCTTTGCAACGACTTCAGCCGGTCCTTCCCACTGTACTTCGAGCTTATTCTGCCTTGAACTTCTCAGCAACATCACCTGGTCCCCGATACAAAACGTCCTTTGACGGGCTGTCTTATCATAGTACACCTTGGAACGAGCCTGGGCTGACTTCATGCGGCCTCAACGAGTTCCTTAGTGTTATGTAAGCGATTCAAGAGGTTCAGAATGAATTCTACTACTGTTGGGTCTTCTCCGCGCCCCTCCCAGGCTTCGCGCACCGTTCGCAAAGGTGAGCGCAGTGACCTTCCGTACACCAACTCGGCTGGGCTAAATCCAGTGGATTTGTGCGGCACTGACCGCAAAGCGAAAAGCGCTGCAGGCAGGCAGGTATCCCATTCGCGCTTGTTTTCATAGCACAGTCCCCTCAGGACTCGTTTGAGAACAGAGTGCCATCTTTCTACGCTGTTGCTCTGCGGATGATGGATCGAGCTATGCACTACCTTAATGCCGCATCGCTCGAAAAATGAGGTGGTGAGGACACTCGTGAAAACGCTACCCTGATCACTTTGGACCTCGGAAGGGAATCCAACTCGTGCAAACACTGACAGCAGCGAATCCACTACACTCTCGGACGTCACCTCGCGCAGCGGAACAGCCTCTGGAAACTTTGTGGCTGGGCATAACATAGTGAGGATATAACGGTACCCTGACTCTGTCACAGGAAGTGGCCCAACTACATCTATTACTAACCGGTGAAACGGCTCGGTAATGATTGGTACTAACACCATCGGAGCTTTCCACTTATCTTGCGCCTTTCCAACCCGCTGGCACGTGTCGCATGACCGTACAAAATTTTCCGTGTCCTTAAAACATCCAGGCCAATAGTATTCTTGCAACAGCCTCTGCTTTGTTTTCTTTATTCCAAGGTGACATGACCACGAGCTGCCATGGGAAAGTCGCAGTAAGTCTCCGCGGTACTTTTGGGGAACGACTAATTGGTCCCGCTCTACTCCGCGCTTATCCTTGAATAAGCGATACAGCACTCCCTTTCTCATCTCGAAGGAAATATTGTTTGCTGTCTTAGTGGCGCGGTGGCGCACCCTTATCTCCTGTATCTTGGGATCATTGGCTTGCTCTATAGCTAAGTCCTCTCGGGTTCCACTTAAAAGTCTCGTGAGATTACCAGACACTGGCGGCAAGAGGTTACTCTCAAGAACGTCCTCATTCCGCCTCTCATCAAGCTCCCTTTCAAGTTGACATATCTGAGATGCCTCGCTCTCAAAGTTTTCTGACCTGCTATCTTCCGCATTTACCACTGTTTTAACTGCCGTTTCCTCCGCTGTGGATTTTTCTGGAATGAGCAGTGTAGCTAGTTCTCGCGCCTTTGAACGTGTTAAGGCTTGCACAACTCTGTCTCCGAAAAGGATGCCCCTCTTTCGCAGCAGCATGTCCGATTTGTTGGAGAACAAATACGGATAGCACTTAGGAAGCTTTCCTGAAACGGCAGCCTCGGTTGTTAATTCGCCGAAAGGGCCCTCGATGACCACGTTCGCGATCGGCAAGCACACACTCTGTTCCTCAACTACCTGTCGGATCCATGCACACTGTCCTGTATAGTCGGAAGGCGATACATACGCCGGATGGACAACATCCATCGTTGCGGCCGAATCGCGCAGTACCTTGCAAGGCTTCCCGTTGACTACTAGGTCATGCAGGTAGGGTTCTAAAAGCTGCATATTTTCATCGCAGTCCCTGACATACGAGAAAGCAATCTTTTCTTTCCGGCAGTTGACGGCAATGTGACCCTGCTCATTACACCTAAAGCATGTGAGCGGCTTCCTAGCCTCAAGCTTATTCTTTGTGTTCTGCACGTTGGTCACTTCCCCACTTTTCTCACTGCCGTCCTTTCTAGGGAATTTGCCTGAAGAAACCTTCATTTCTTCGTTTCCAACTCTAGCAAAGTGCCTTTCCTGACGGTTTTTCACACTGAACTTGGGATTGCGGGGCCTATCCACTGCTGGGTTGCTGAATAGAGGCTTTACAAAAGTTAGCGCCATCTAGTGAAATAAACAGAAACTGTGCGCGGCGGCCATGTTTTGCTCAGTTCGCCCGCGCCTCCCATCGAGTACGCTGTCAACTTGCGCCTTCGTAGAACCCGTGCATGCACCGAAAGGTGCATTGGAATGCTCACAAGCGATTGTTTCATTTTTTAACATCACAGCAGTCGCTGTTAGCTCCAAGCTCTATTCGGAATGATGCCAGCATGTTGTTGCGTGCCCTTCTGCAGTCAGCGCACCGTCATAGACGCGCACGGAATCAAGGTATACGCGTGTATGCGACCGTTCGTTCGCAGTCCTAATCGGCTTTACAAGGGTCACTTGCATCATGTAAAGGATTACTGCACGTCCCTCTGACTGGGAGTTAGCTCACAGAATGTGCTATCACCTAAAACAGCAAGGTTAATTGTTTTGCGCGCTATGGAGCCTTGTGAACTTGAAGGATAAACTTATGCTGCGATGGAGGACACGGGAGAAGGAGCAATGCATGTGTAACGAATGCTATTGTGCAAATACGTTCTTTGAAACATTTTGTACGTAGGTTACATTTACCATTGTGTATTTGATTTAAGACACGGGCATGATTACCGAAACTACTTGTTACAGTCGTACGAAATGGTAGTGCTTGGTGCAGAGAGCAATACGGTTGTCTAGTGCGCCCGAGGTGCGTGTTTCACGCTGCAAAAGCAAGCGGCTGCCAAACCCGCGGCGTCTAGAAAAGCAGGAAAAGATGACATCCCACTAGTGTGTTGTAACATGCTCACGTACAGCCCGTTTCGACCGGTCCACGTCCAGAGTGCGCAGCTCAGGTTTTATACCTGCCAGCGCGGCCGATAAAATAACGAAGCGTGCGCTTCACTTTTGTGTTTTTTGAGTCACCCGATGGTTCGCTAATTCACAGCTACCTGAAATTCACTGCAATTTTTAAATATGTCGATTTCTTGTCTATTCCCTCTGTCAGAAAGTAAACATTTGAAGCCGTAATCTCATATGAAAGCGCTGACATTGGAATCTTCAAGGAACCCGGGGGAGGAAGAACTCGGCTGAAACGAAAAGAAATTTGAAAAGTCAACTCACATTACTGCGAAGTGTTTGTGCTTTGTGCAACTGGCTGTGTTCATAAAATCAGATTTATATTATATCATATCGTTATAGAAAAATTAGGGGGTCACTTAAGCTCCGCCGTTAAAGGTATAACGCGATAGTGTCTCTCTCTCATACGCACACACGCACGATGTTTTTTCCTTCGCGTGTTATATTTTAGCTATTTTATTTATTTATTTTATTTACCAAATACTGCCGGCCCTAACTGGGCCCTAGCAGGAGGGGCGAAAAGAATACAATGCAGTGAAATGTGAATTCATCAAAAGTAACATACTACACAGAAGTGTAGTATGTTATATGTTGTTATGTATGTTATATTTCTATGTTATGTATGTTATGTTTCTATCATTTCTTTATTTATTTTTATTTTATTTGACGTTTTACATTTTTATACACCAATACGCATGCGTCAGCAACAATCGGCTTTCCATTCTGAGCAATTTGACACTCTTGAACACATTCTTCAATTATTTCAATTAATCAATTACACATTTTAAATTTTCTTCCTTAGCATCACCAAGCACTGGTTTTTTATTCTGATACCTTTAAACCCTTACTTTCCAATTTTTCCTTTTTTTCGTTTCTTTATTTCATCAATTGATCAATTAATTACAAAGACTTTATTAACTCGTCATCGCCTATCGCACACCAATCAATATTCAATCACTGGAAGCACAAATTACCATGCCACTTTTTTTTTTTTACGCAGCCCCCGATTATTTCCGAGACTAATGCCAACTACTGCGTCGACGGCATGGGAAGGAAAGTGCTAAGCGCCAGTCCAACTTACGTCAAATTACGCATGATCCTTTTATCATAAAATAAAATGCATCCTCGCTCATTTCACCAACCAAGTATCTTCCAGTGGGATGAGCGACGGTGATTGCGCAAACCAAGCAAACAAACTCGCGATGATCTCTCATAGGCATTTAAGTAAACAGCAAAGGCACACAGACAAAAAAAATCCACATTACAGAACTCTGGATACTGTACCTGGATAGGGATGACGCTGCGGAGACCCGAGGGGGGGGGGGGGGGGGCATGCACGACTCGTAGAGCAATTTGTATCTGCGCTCGGCAGCGCAGCCGGTGGGCACCGCCACGTCTCGGCTGTCAAAATACGCTTCTAGGCGTCTCTAACAGAAACCGCCAGGGACCGAACAGAGGTCCAAGCACAGCAAACTAGGTTAAAACGAGAAAAGCGCGAACAAAACGGCGAGCGCTGACGGACGGACAGGAAGCGAACGGATGGAGCGAACAAAATATGGCGGCCAGCGCGGGATCAGGGTGCCGCTCACGGTTGCCAGACGTACTTTTGTAAACCCTCTATTGTCGGCGCGAAGCATACTCCTCAATAAGTTCGGCAGCTTCAGTTGCCGACTTAATTTCGCCTCGGTCCTGTAACCAATTTCTTTCTTTTTCTGGGAGGCAGTTATAAAACTGCTCCAAAAGAATTCGCTCGACTACAGCGTCCCTATCACTGTAGGAATCTGTGCTCTTTAGCCACTCGCCCAAATTTACTCTTAAATTGTACAGGAATTCAGGGTAACTCTCGTCCTTGGACTTAGTAGCGTTCCGAAAACGTCTGAACGCCTCGGCGCTAAGCCTATACTTTCTCAGAAGGCAAGCTTTGACCTTCTCGTAGTTGTCCGCGTCCTCCTTGCTTAGCCGCGCGACAACCTCCGCTGCCTCGCTGGGCAGAACCGTCAATAATCTCTGAGACCAAGTGTCTCGCTGGAAGGACAGTTTTTCGCAGGTTCGCTCAAAGTTAGCCAGATACAGACCGATATCCCCTGATATCACATATGGCTGCATGTACTTTGACATCTTGAAATCTGCCTCCTTGTTGAGACGAGGTACCGCTAGCTGGGGACAATCGCCCGACCTCTTGCTCAACTCTAGTTCTAATTTCCGGAGCTCAATTTCTTGGTCCAGCTTTTTTGCTTCTCTTTCAAGCTTCTCACGTTCGTGCTCCCTTTCCTCTTTTTCCCTCTGACGTTCGCGCTCCCTTTCCTCTTTTTCCCTCTCAAGTTCACGCTCACGCCTCTTTTCCTCTTTTTCCCGCTCTTTCTGCTGTCTGAGCTGCTCCTCCTTTTTTTGGGCGATGAGGTTCCATGCTTCACTGAGCTCCTCATCATCGGCTCCCAAATCTGTGATTGCCTTTATAATCAAAGGTTTTCGTGCCAAACCACTTGTATCAATTCCCAATTCCTCACACAATTGCAACAGTTCCGGTTTCTGCAGCTTTTGTAGGTCCATGATCGCTCCGAGTGTCGGCTACTTCCAAAACAACAGTGCAAACTACCAAACCTAAAGGCGTTTCAACACTTTTTACCAGTTCTAAAATCTAACCCTGTTCTAGAACCTGGTCCACATCAGAAGAAAAGCCAAGCACTCACCCACACATGCGATCGATGTTCCGAGCTGCTCTCTTGTTGGCCGATTGTTGCTCCTGCTTGTTGCTTGAGATGCCACCTCCGATCACCAGATGTTGTAGCTTGTAGATTCAGATCCCAACGCTGGTCACCAGTGTTGGGGCTTGTAGATTCAGATCCTACCGCTGATCACCAGTTGTCGTGACGCTGGGGCTACGTCGACCCGGCCTTCACTTGGTAGCGTGCAGAGACTCGGGGTTGAAGTAGGATTGAATCTTCGAAGTTGGTGAAATATGTACAAGCAGGTTTAATGGCACTTTGAGAAACTTATTTACAAGATTATTTACACGAAAAAGAAGGACATATTAACAAAATGGCAAGCGTAAAGAGTTCATAGCGAGAAGCGACTGGATGAGCCGTTTACCCAGGGCCCAGAGCGACATTTCGTGCTCTGCAGCGTCCTTAAAAACCCCTATGTCCAGCCCCTCTCTGAAGATGCTGACCAACCAAATCCAGGGCACGCCCCTCAGATATCGGCATCCAATCGAACACATCACTGCACTGATGGTCTGAAGCACTGACTGGCCCGGCATTGTTTCGTTGAGCCTGGTCACTTGTTGGCGGGAAAAGCTTGGGAACGGCGAGGAGGTACATTTCTATTCTTCAGCCAAGAATCGATAGGCAGCTGGTTCCGGCAAGTGGATTTACTTCTCAGAAACCCAAGTACACGTGCGCGCCGCATAGGGCTCCCAGCATTGTCCCTTTTCGACAATTGCAAATCTTTCCTGCATTCCCGGGAAATCACTTAATGGCCGTATGAGTCATGCTCCTTTCTTGTCCTGCACGTCAGCGGACATGTCACTCTGTCGTCTCCTTTGGATAGGAGGCATTCATCACTGGAGGATAGCATTTCTCGACTGGAAGGGTGAACAAAAGAAAGAAAGCACTTCCTGCTATTTCCCGCAGGGGGACGTTTCTTTGTGTTTTTCCAGACATTCTCTTGACAGGGTCAATTTGGCATTTGCAGGGTGTCCACAAAGCAAAACAGGCTTACAAAACAGGATTCCTGGAAACAGGCTCACTTAGAGCCAATGGACCATCACCACATATCCTCAGCACTTATTCATGCCCACAGGCGAACAATAGAGCGCGCAAATGCGGATGCACGGTCGTAACACTGATGACACTGGCCTGTCGAGATTTCTCCTCTACTTCAAGGAAGATTTTGCCGGTGGTGTGCCCACTGCGCGTGCGCATGCGTGTTTAAGTGCATGAGAGCGGTGCGTTCAATCCCCCCTCGGCTCGTCGCCTCCTTCTGGATAGAACCGGTGACCAGCCCACTCGCATGGTTTCTTCAGGGACGCCTAGAAATTGTGACCCCTTCCGAGACCTCTTCAAGCGGCTAACAAGCTGACGAGTGCGGTGAGATATGGAGCCCGGAGGGAGGATGTAGGGTGCGCGGGCCAGCTATTAAATCATCTTTCATCCTTTCGCCATGTTGTGCCGTATTCTTGGTTGTTGACACGTAACAATATAATATTATATTGGACTGATTCGAATACATGTACAAGTTAAGCTTGGTGCGGGTTCCAAATCTTAGCGCACAGGAGTTGTCTGTGTACTTGTACTATTGAATAAGATTCTGGATGAGCCGATTATACAGTGCAGTTTCACTCTTTTCCAGCTAAGTAACTATTTTGACTATGACAGTTTATGTTGGTTATCTGCAGCATTTATTCTCGTTGGTAGTGGCTCCGCAGCTTTTTATTTGCTGCTTATTTAATTTGGAACGTTTCAATGTGGCGTGGGATAGCTGCTCCCTGGTTCAAAACGATCCGAGCGAGCCAGGCTAGCTATGCAAAGCTAGTACAAATGCCAAGTTAATGACATTAGCATGACATCATTAATCATTAAATCTTATTGTCATATCGTTGCTTGAGTACAGGTCAGTAGAGAACTCCTCGACTGCAGTTACTATCTTGTCCACATTATTGATGACATTGCTCACATTGTCCTTTAGCGCATACATCTGATTTCTGCTATGCCTAGTTCCCTCTTCACCGCTTTTATGGCACTACTGTTTTTTACAATATGCTCAATTTTCTGCATATTACACTTCCTTTTGTGGGACGATTTGCACCTATTCATTATCTTCGATAGCTCTGCCAATTCTATCCTAACTGTTGGGTCGGAGGCTTCCATACTTTCGCCTCTCTTAAAGGGGCCCTAAACAGCCATAGCAATACAGTTTCCCTATGTCTACTATGTGAAAGAATGTCGATGTAAGTTAACGTTCCCGCAAAATTTTTTTAAATGCGGCATTTGGAAGCAGAGTTATTTGCAATCAAATTTTGAATATCTGCGCCTTCGCGGCTTTCCTCCTTTTTTCAACATTTTAGCCCGCGCAAAGGCTGGCCCTCCTCCAAGGCCTCGCCCACTGACACGTCACAACTGACGCATCTGCGCTTTTACTTTTTTTGCTTAGCGCCGCACGCCGCAACTTCCGTTTTGTCGCGCTTGCTTGCCGACGCGCCGCCGGGGGCCTCTTGTCGTCTGCTTCATCGTCATCGCCCTTCGGCACAACTCGCAAGTTTTGTTGCCATGCTATACATCCCTGGCGTTGACCTCACCTTCGATTTTGTGTTACGTCGTGTGCTCGGCGGGTGCAGGACAGTTCTGGGTTGGACTGGTCCCTCTCTTGAGTTCGCGAAGGCAGTTATCGAAGCGCTGAATTGTTGTTGTTGACGGGACATGAGCGGGAGGTTGTTACAGTGTGCAGTCCCTGGCTGCGAAGGTATTGCTAGTGACGGCAGGAAAAACATTCCGCATCAAGTGCTTCAAAACGGCAACCTCCGGAAACAGTGGCTACAGCTCATCGGATAGCCAGCATCGGTGAAGAAAGCGTTTATCTACGTTTGCTTTACCCGGATATGTGGTTCGCAATTTGGGGATCTCAACAAGACTGAGTCTGCGTGAAGGAGCGGTACCAACGCTGTTTCTTCCAACCCTGCCGGTAAGTGTAAAATGAAAAGATTGTGATAATATTAGCTCTAGGCGCGTTATCACAGTACAGTGTGGATTGTTTTATTTTTTGTTTTAACTCAGGCGATCTTGCTCGGCGTTGTGGCATGCACATAGCAAGATTTGTCATGATCACTGTGAACTACACTGCTCAAAAAATAAACCAGTGGCGAGCTTACGATGGGATTTTATTATTTTTTAATGTTATGCTAGTCGACGCCACGCACCAATGCACCCATATAAGCCGTGTACTATCATCGTCGGGGTTCAGCAGCGGATTCTTCAACGGTGTGTACTTATGGGGGTCGCGTCCCATCTCGGTACTCATTCGCCGAAGTCGCTTTTCGAGCTCGGGGTCCATACTATCCGTACCTCAGCAAGGGCATGAGATGTTAGCGAAAGACTAGAAATTCAGAACCGAGATCGCAGATAGCGGTCACCGGGCGTTGCGGAGGGAAACTCTCTCGTGCACCTTGCCCGAACCTTGAAACCTTCGTGTTTAGGCTCCTCTTGCTTTTGACTATACGATGCCCCTTCGTGAAAGATAACGATCGATTGTAAATAAAAAAAAAAAAGGAAGGAGATGAGGATAAGGGGACTGCGTAGTTGTGCGCTGTGGTGTAGTTTGTCAGCCGCGGTTCGGCGTCAGCTGACTGCAACGGCGAACGCGCGCGCCGACAGGAAGTAAACAAACTCTGTTCGGTGCCCGATTATTATCGCAGCATGACTCCCGCCCTGTAGCCTTTTTTTTCTTTTTTTTTTACGCCGTGTGCTGTTTGTACAGAGCGCACCCTGAAATGTCGCGCGGATGGAGCCGCGTCTAAGTTCACCAACCGAGGCGGCCAGGAATTAGAAACACGTGAAAACCGAGATGGGCGTTGATAAGAAGAAAGAGAAGAAAGGAGGGACACTGTCAGGAATGAAGAGATGGAAACAGAAAAAAAAAGTGCCAAGAGGCTTTACTCTTTAGAAGGAGGGGGGGGGTCGCGAATGAAACGTTATCACTCGCATGAACTGGCTTAGTCGCTCAAAGTTGTGCCTGTTTATCCCTAAGCGATCAGCTGCCGATCGGAAGTGTAAGAGTTGGTTTTGACAAGAGCATAGACAGGAGTTATACACAACTAAATTTTTCCTGCGGAAAGGAGGGGGGGGGAGATAAACCGCAACATGGGAAGAGTACTTCTCCAAATGGCTCATCGACAGCAATAAGAGCAGGAGCCTTCTCTGGTTTCTGACGGAAAATAATTTGCACGGGTTCTTATAATATGCCTTATGGCAAGCTTGCGTAATAAAAAAAAAGAAAAAGCAGCGCGCGCATGCAGTAGTGCAACGGTGGAGTGACACAGTTCGGCACAATGTTACAAGTGGCTCACAAATGCACATTTATTTTTGTCCCAGCTTTTCGAGGAACAGAGGGTGCAGATCATCAGCCAGCTGGATGGAATGGAAGTGGACCTCGCAGGAGATGGGCGTTGCGACTCCCCGGGCTACAGCGCCAAGTACTGCACGTACAACGTTGTTATCATTCAGACTGACTATATTCTAAAATTGGAACAGGTAAGAATAGGAGAGGTAAGGCAATGCTGCGATACAAAAATTGGAAAGCTGCAATTCATATTAACTGTGTGAAGTCAGCTGCAGTGCCCAGTAGTGCGAGCATGGGGCCTGGCCTCAACTTAACAAGTCTCATTGCAGTCTTTAACAAAAGGCTACAATTTCTGCATATTATAAGGAGAAATTATTTTCAGCCTCACCAAGAGTGCCCTTGGCAAGTGCTGCTTGCATGTCTATACATAAAAAGAATCAAATTAATCATTATATAATGCAAACAATTGAAATACAAGATGTTTCATCGTTGCAAACCACTGGGGAAGGTGTACATTTGCTGACATATATTATTATGTAATGAGTTTCTAATTTCCTCTACCTAAGAACTGCCACCCAGCTATCCGGACATATTGCAAGAGCAGCAAATCGCCCATACAGCACTACTTTGATGCCTGGCACATTACTAAATATGCATGCAGTTGCTTGCTTCAATAATTAGGGCGAACACATGGTAATAACATTATTCTATACTGCATTTAAGAAGTTGAAAGCTGTGAGCATGTCGAAGGGCTGTGAAGCAATAGAACCATGGATCCAGACAATCACAAGTCATGTTTACTACGTTGCTGTCCTGGGCCAGGGTGATGGTGACCTGATCATCAGCATGTGGTGCAATCTGTTGAACCACATATGGGATAAGCATGATGACCATGATAGACCATACAGCAAATGCCTGCACGAGCTCCTTGCAAACAGGCAATGGATGAGCAGACGTAATCTGTTTTGTATAGGTTTTTTTTTGTGAAGTTTTCACTTTGATGTTGTTTGGAAGGTGCACAGCTCACATTTGTGGCATTTGTCAACCAATGATAAATTTAAAAGATAGGTCATGCAAATAAAACTTCACGGAAAAAGCTTTGTACACATCCGCACATAACAGCAAGTTCCCATATTACATAGCCGAGAAAGAAACCCCTAATGAAGTGAAGAAACAAAATAATGTAAATGTGAGTGCTGAGACTGCAAGATATTTTAATAGTGAGGCAGCTTGGTTATACATGCCAGTATGGAACACAAATACAATGGGATTTTTCATACTGTCCTATACTGGTAATTTTAAAGAAGACAAAGTGTAACATGTTTGCTCGACAACATCTCTTAGATTACTTTTCACCGTAATATGGTAGTACAAGACCTGGGGTCTTTTTATGAATATGATTCTAAAACTGTTTTCAGCTGCAATGCAGGAGCTGTAAGCAGGTTTAGCATCTACGATTGACTGGAACACACACCAACACAGCAACTCATCAGCCAAATATTTATATTTATTTTTGTATGTATATATTTTTAACAGATTCGTGTGCTCAAGAAGCTGAACTCCATTCTGAAGAAATCCCGGTTTTTGATTGACACTCGACAACTGTCTCCCAAAGCCCAAACATCTTCCCTTGAATCTTTTCACAACTTTGTCATCAAGTTTGCTCCCAAATCAATTGCATACTCGGATGGTGGGATGCAAGTAAGGTTTGTTGAATGAAAGAGAAGACTAAGACATTATTTTTCCCTCCAGTGTGACTATGTAGTCCAACTTTTCTGCATGGCATGTGCAAACAATAAGTCCTTGCATGAAGCTTTTATTGGATGTACATAATATTGTCATTATAAAAGGAACTAAGACCATAGGAAATAGAACACAGTGCGAAAAAGAAAATCAGAAGTTCATATCATTTGCTCCATTTCCGTTTGCTCCTTTTGATTCTTCAACTAACTTGCAACTAAGCAGATCGCTTTTAGTTCGTGCTATGGAATAGCCCTGGAGGGCTGAAAAATTCCTTTGTGACCCATTTCAAGCACCTCAAAACAGTCTTTCTCATGGTCTAGTGCTGAGGTTTAGAGAAAAAGAGTTCAAAGGTTTTTTGTTTTGTTTTTTTAATTTGAGGAGGGGGAAGCTGCTTTGTTACTGGACGCATTTGGCGCCTTTTTTTTATGGAAGTTGGGCTTGACTTCAGTCTCCTTAGTGCAGTGCTTGATCTTGAGCTCTCATGTTATCAGGCCAGGTAAAACGAGACCCTACAATTGCGATTCACAGGAGCCGACCCTGACATCTGTAAAAAAAAGTGCCCACCACGGAACTCAATCCCAACTTCCGCGTAAAGTAGGCACTGAATGCACCTTATGAGCCAGCTGCCACAATCCTTTCATCCTTATAGTAAATACACTGCTGTAAAATTAGCTGAACTTACCTTGTGTCTTTCTTTTCGAAACTTGGAACACTGCCATGTCAAAGGTAGTTATCACACATTTGGAGGAGACTTCAGTGCACACTTCTGACATTCAAGGATGCTTCATATAATATGGTAAAAACATATTTGGTAGAATGGTAGCGCTAGCCATTCTGTAATCTCCTTCCATGGAAAAAGTGAGACAGGGGGCTATAGACGTACTGCACAGGCCACCAAGGGTCCTCATTGAAAGTCATTGCTCTTATATTAGAATAGGCAGATGGAATGAGATAAAGAACAGTGCACCAGGAACATGTACAGACAGAAATAACATGAACTGAGACACTGCAATGACACAAAGTTGAGGGCAAGCATGGAGGGCTGGCTGGAAAAACACCTCGTCTACCTTTTGTGCTCCTCATCTCAGTGCAGTCCCAAGACAAAGGTAGTTTTTAAAGAACTGGAAGTTATCAGCGCAAGTTTCCGACCCCTATAGAACCGTCTCGAATGTCCCGAAGCTAATGTATTGAAACTGAAGGAATGCTCAAGGTTCACTTGATCACTTGGACTAATGATCACTAGAATACAACAGCAAGGAGAAGACGGGTGATCCACGATATGAAGTTGTAAAGCCTTATGTCATACATTCATTTTGCTGCTTGAAGATTATTGCATCACATTCTTAATTTGATATAAAGGCTCTGGATATAGAAGCTAAAACAGAAGCAATCTCTGCTGCAGTGATGTGAATATAATGCATAATGGTTTCTTATAGTAGCCTCTACTTGGCATAATTTTGCTAGTAGGCAACAAGAAACACATTTGTTTCCAATGTATGAGAAATTCATTCATATTTACCTTCTTTTTAGGTCACATCTGGCTGTTATTCACTTCAATGAAAATTCTTCTAAGCTCCAGGCACAGAAAAAGAAAGGAGAGGACGGCTGGAAAGTGAAAATGGCAAAATCAAGAAAAGGACATTTCAGTGCCGCTCCAGTGAAAATGGAGCATACTTTTTGTGTGTTAAAACTTTGTTCTACTTATATTATTACACAAAAAACAAAGTGAACTGTTGTAATCACGATGACTATTTCACGCAGCGTACGTCCAGAGGCTCCTCCAGGATGCGGAGAAACGGTCTCAGGGCTCTTCACACAGAGACACAGCTGCAAGCATAGCTTCAGAGCGCCACCTTATGACTGATGCCTATGAAAGACCGTCAAAAGAAGAACTAATTGCTGCACACAGACACAGATTTGTGCTTATCATGACTATTCAATTGCCCAGCACAACTGTCAGTATACTTAACCCAAATGTTCAACAGACTGGCATCAGCGAGGCACAGCATTGGCCGCTGGAGCCAAAACAATTGTTTCAATATGTTTGCTGCGACTAACAATAGCTGGAGCGCAGTTTCATATGACTTTTTTTTTCTCGTAGCGAGTGCAGTCTTGTTTTTTCCCATTTCTCTGTGTTTCGTTTCTGGCTGCGGCCAAGCAAACGAGCACACAAAACATGTTGCTGTTTGCTTATCGCGGCAACTCCACATGGTGTGCGACCGCTCGCAGGCCCTTCAAGCATTGCATCAAAGCTGCGGCTTGAAACAAAAAGTAGGAAAGACAGAGCAACTGTGGGTTCAGGGTGTGAGTATAGCTAGATAGCGAATAATTATGCCGATCACAGTTGTTCAGCTTCTTGAGGTCAAGCTGGAAGTAGTTAAAGTGAGCCGACTTCATAAGTGACCATGTCACATCTCCCTTTTCTCAGGCTCACTGTTCCCCATCCGTTAAAGTCCACAGTTTAAAAGACAACAGTGTAATTGCGCTTATTATTGTTATGTGCGCGATATAATACTGTGTTCTTAGTGGTAATTTATACTGCTGAGCGACTAAGAAAGCACCAAGCTTCGCTGCGGTTTTTTTTTTAATAACGTCAATTGTTTACTGCCTAAGGACATAATGGAATATGTCCTAGGACTTATCTAGAGAAATGCTGTTGGCCTTCTCTCGAAATAAGTTGTTTTTTTTTTGTTTCTTCGGTGCCTCCTCATCACTGCACGTCATGTGAAACCTTGCAAGGGGCAGATACAGCATGCGAATCCTAATACGTGTTTACCGCGGCGTCTTGTATCTCTCCGGCCTAACCGCTCAGTAGTTTGTGGTGAAACTGCACACGTAGCTTTGATATTGCGGTAACTTTTATTTGCTCGCAGTAAGTTAGGTAAGGGTGCTTAATTCGTTGCTTCTGCGTACAATGCGAACCCGCAATCTGCGCCAGTATCAGGGGCCGAATGCTGCCAACGCCGGCACATGATACCACGGGTTCGCGCATCGCGCACGGCAGAGCCAGGTAGGTACAGTTGTCTTAGCTAATTTACTATAAGACAACAGTTCATACGCTACAAACTTACGTGACAAAACAAGTTTGATGCAATCAAGTCGACAGTTGAAGCGGTAGGATTTTAAAAGCCGCCATAGTATTGATACATCACAACAATGACTAACTCATTGCACCCGTGAAACCGTCGTTTAACTGTGCGCTATATTCAGGCTAGCGTATGTTGTCGCCTTGACTCGATCCGAGGTGCGTATTTTGGTTTGGTGGACACGGTTGTCTCCGAAATACGTGCGGTGCAATGGGGCACGGCATTTAAGGCACCGACGTAATGCTGGAGACCGGTAAGCCGATTTCGAAGTCCATTTTGCATAGGAGACACAATGAACGAGAACATACACAGGTGGAAAGCGCCCCGCAGGGAACTGAAACGAGGTCGCCGCGCGCAACCGCGCCGTGGTTACCGTGGTTACCGCGGTGCCCGCGTGACACCGGTAGTGCAAGGAAAAAAGCTTTCAAAAAAGGTTTCTGTCTACAAAACATTCTAATTTTCTTTCCTGATAACTAAAAGTTAAGCGCATTACAATTATTTTGGCATGAGTGGTAGTTTTATGGATGCGTGACGTCGCAAAGAAGCAGACCAATAGTCAATCAAAAACGCGTGTACGTAGACGCGTTGCACGGAGGAGACGGGGGACCGCAAAAGTGGAAGGAAAGAGAGCGCCAACTTTCGAATAGTATTGCAGGACCTGTGCTGCGCGTAGACGTGTTTTATTACGGTCAGATGTGTATCGCAGCATAGCGACAGAGATAGTTTCCGAGCAATGGCCGGGATAAGTTTGTGGGCCCCTTTAATGACATCGTTCGTCTGCATAGATAACTTTCCGGTATCTTTACTCTCCTACCATCTACTTCTATCGCGCTCTCAGTAATGATATCTCGAAGGTATCGTTCATCGCTTCTGCACTAAGTTCGTCTCCCTCGGTTAAAGCTGAATATATATCCTGTAGCAAGATCCTGAATTATTTTACCTCCCGTCTCTCTGCATGAGCCCAGATGATTCATAGCCAGTGAGTCCAAGGAAGTCGCCAGCCTACATGAATTTGATTTCATGTGTGTGACCAGGCCGTACCTAGTGAGTCTGAGTGGGAGTCGGTTGAACAATATTTTTGTGAGCGTGAGTGAACACTCGTGACATTTCCGACCTACGTCTAGTGGTGCATAGGTCATATCTCCGCCACAGGTTGCTTATGGTCGCCATGGCTGATGGGGGGTTGAAGACGTTGCAGGGCAGTTTTACAGTGATGTAACGCAGATCATTTTAGTTGTTTCCTGAGAAATGTACTTTACAGCTGCAGTAAGTGGGCTAGTATTGCCCCAGCAGAGGTTGTCTTATGTGATATTATTTGGTTAGTTTCACCGTGTCTCGCAGGAAAGACCACGGCGCAAGCAGGACTAGTTGAGGTTACCGAACAATCCTTACAGACACGTGTACAGTCTCAATTGTTAAAGTTTAGCATGCACAGTGTTAGTTAAGGGCTGGCGTTGATAACTACGATTTGTTCGCTATCTCAGGAATAGCAAGGAGCACACTTGGAAGCAGCAGATACCACACTCGAGAGGCTGGTTGTGCTCGCAGAGCGAACAAATATGACCTATATATGCATTCTCAGTAAGGTTAGGGCAATATGAGTCGAAAGCAGGTGCGTTTGGCGAGGGCGATGCTTCGCATTGTTTATGCACTTCGAGATAAACAAGTGTTGAACGTGTTTGAAAGTACTGATGAACTGTTCTGTACAACTCCAGCATTGACGGAACCGACGAGCCCAGTGAAATTTATACAAAAAGTACTAAAATTTCCATTAGGAACGCCGTTACGCAAGGAGACGGATTCTCTGCAGTGTTATCTACCATATCTTAGAGGAGGTATCTGCGATACGCTGGTGACATTCAATTGCTAATAAACTGTGAGGAACAATCGAAAAGGATTACCAAATACCGTGACAGGCAAAGCAGAAACGTGTGCCTGAGAATATGCGGAAGGCCGACTTTATGTTCAGCAGCCTCGGAAGGAACAGCAGATGGCACGCGGAAAGGTTATAGGAAGGCTGAGGCCTCCACCCTACGTATCAAAGCTGATGGTTATCACGTAGCGAACGTGAAATGCTTTTTTTTTACTTAAAGTGCAATCTTTTTTTTTTTCTTGCAGGTGAAAAGAGTGAAAAAAAGGACCGCAGCACCAAAAAAAAAAAAAGGAAAAGATAACTAAATGACAAGAAAGGATCATCAAGTAAGAAAAACTGAAAACGCACACAGACAAGAGAAAACAAAGAACAACAGCAATCACGGAAGACCCAGCAGGTCAAACTGAATGGGAGGAAGAAACAAACCTAAAAAACTCCTGCATGAAGAGACCTGGTGTGACGCTGTTAAAATTGACAGAACTGATACTTACGCTCAAACTGAATAACATTGTAAACAAAGTCACCGAGACAAAAAAACAAAACAAATAATTTCCCATATAAATTAAGGTTGGTTCTTGCTCAAAGGATTTGCCCCCCTGCCAATTGCGGCGAAACTTCTGATCGCGTGCAGCGCTTACGCGTAGTTAAGTACCCATTATCGCGCTCTCAAGAGCCATTTCCTACATTACATTGTCCGTGACAGCGCTTAACCGGCGATGAGAGCTATCCGCCGTTACCATTTCTTCTTTCCTTTCACTGGGTTCTTTCTGGGCGCTTCATAGAGACACACATTCTGATTATTATGTGATGCTCGCTGGCACACGAGCCACTTATCTCACTATCATGCCGATTCATGTTCTCCACAACGAGAGTGTTTCGTAATACTTGTGCAAAAGGAAAAACAAACATCGTGTATTTTAAGAGGTAAAGAAAATAGAATAACCAAGGCAGCAGCTGAAACCGTATTCGCGAGGAAGCGTCGCTGGGCTGTCGTTAGCAGCGGCTCGGGAGCAGGCTGAATAGAGCCCCGCTGGAATAACCGCCTCGCCTAAATTGGTGACCGGCGTTTTCGTAGGTTTCGAGGGAGCCGTTCATTGTGTCCGCGATGCCAGCGTGGTCGTAAAGAGGGCGAAGAACGAAGTCACTGGCGCGCTAAGAAGCGCAAAGAAGAAAGACTTGCGTGCATATGATTCTGACGCCTCGTCAGAAGCATCCCTGGGAGGACAGCTCACGGCCGATGATAAACAGGATGTATTGCGGCGCTGGTTTCACCAGTGTCAAACATGCTCCTGCTCCGGCGGCTACTGTTAACGTTCGGTAGGAATACACAATGGCCCTTGCAGAAAGGGGCTTTTGAAGCTGGCGTACCTCAAACAGGCGGTGGTAGTGTTGACGTTTCTTCAGAAGTGCTAATAGAGACCCTGTTGCCCTAGGCAAGCCTATCATGCAGCATGTTTTTGACAAACAGCTTTCTTTGTGCTGTGAGAGCTTTAGGACTTGATGTGTACCCTCTTATAACAATGAAGCCGTACTCCTACCTTTAAAAGCGGATGCCCAAAGCTAAAAAAAAATGCAGAATATTTCACTGCATTGTTGCGATATGAGCTGCATATTTGGTACCGAATACTGAGCTTAATGCTGAATTTATCAAAAAAAAAAAACAGCGCGAACAAACGGGGACGATAGGAAGAAACAACAGGAACAAGCGCTAACTCTCAACTAAAGTTTAATCGCAGAAAACACATTTATATAAGCTACAGAAACAATAAAACAGCAAAACCAGAACACACGTGTTAGTATGTGATGTCCAGATATGCAACTTCGCAGTCACGAAGGAGCAGGGAAGGTTTGCTGACACACAATCTTTCTTTCTTAGCCGTCTTTCTTTATGTTTTCCGTCTTTTCATTTTACTGACATTTTGTACAAACACCCCGACCTGTTGACCAGGGAAATCTCCCTGCTCCTGCGTGACTGCGAAGTTGCATATCTGGACATCACATAGTAACACGTGCGGTCCGGTTTTGGTGTTTTATTGTTTCTGTACCTTATATAAATGTGTTTTCTGCGATTAAACTTTAGTTGAAAGTCAGCGCTTGTTCCCGTTGTTTCTTCCTGTCGTCCCCGTTTGTTCGCGCTGTTTTTTTGGATGATGTATCACCAACTCGCCCGCTTAACTATCCTGCTGAATTTTTACCGAGCTGTATTGCTGTCGTAAACCTATATAAGCGCAACAGCGGTGACCCAGCAGGCAAGAAAGACAGCGATGAGTTTCCTGTGCCTTGTTAATATGAATTCGTGTCCGTGCACGCGCTATTGCTTTGACCACGTGTTTATCTTTTAGTATTTAAGCAGTCCTCGTTTTTCCGAATACCCCTGTCTTTCTTTCCAGTTTCTTTGTTGCGCTTATACAAGTTTACGAGCCCGAACCAACTAGATCCGCAACGCACATCACTGTATCGCTGACTATGGCGATTTGGTTTCTTCTGCGCAAGAAGAATGAGGACGATCGAAGCAGTCGTGTTTCTTTTATTTGTCTTTCAGAGTATACCGGCCATAATATAAAAACTGCGATTCAGTTTTGCAGCACCAAATGCACAGCTTATTCTAGGGATTCTCAAATTATTTGACAATGTGTCCCGAGCGATGGAAACAACAAAATTAAAAGGTTCAATGTAATAAATATTGTTGTTGTTTTCCTATTTTAAAATTCAAATCAGGGTTGAAATTGCGAAAAGTGCTTGTTCTTAATAATTGTAGCAGAATCAGTCTGCACAATAATGGCGGAGAGTGTGCTACCTCCTTACTGTGTGTTGGAATATTATCCACTATTTCATCAATATGATGTAAAAAGCACTTTACTTGAGACTTGATGGACGAGAAGCTCATCGGAAAGAACGCACTGCTGCACTCTCAGAAAAAGGTCGCTTTTTCCTGAGTGTGTACATAATATGTGAATAAACCAAAACGCCTTGTAGTTTTATTACGCAAGAGGCAATTCCGATAAAACTGCCAGGCGTGCGAGGTAGTTAAAGGTTCCATAGTACTCCACCGCTCAGAAGGAGCCTTGTCCTTGAAAAGTGGTTCCATGTTCTCCTCATGCTCCATATGTCAGCTGTCCAAGCAAGATGTAATTTATTTATTTGTTTATTTATATTTATATATTTATACACAGTACCTATAGGACGTATACAAAAAACATTCCCAAGTTGGGGATCTGCCAGAGGATCTCAATTGATCCAAGTTTGCGCACGCCATCTACGTTTCGAAGCAGCGGTATGGTTAACCACCTTTCTCGAAGCATTTTTTCCAGAGTATCAGGAGCTAATGCAGAAAACCACTGCGACACAAAAAACGTGCTTACTATAGACTCTAAAAGACTAGGTGCACTCTATTTCATAAATATATGTCGCCTTGCCGCGAACCCCTTCCCGCACACGACGCCTTTGGTTAAACCAGTTAATAGGCAAGCATGCACTAGACTCCTGTTTTGGATGTCACTGATCTTTCGCGCATGACTTTGATTAAAGTGAATCAAAGGCGGACCAAATCAGACATCCGTCGAAGTATCCGGCCGATCAAATACCTGTTTACCAGCCTACTTTATAATAGAAGGCCAGGAATTTATTGCTTGGAAATGCACTAATATCCAATGGAAGCGAGCTGAAAACCTCGGACCGCTGCTGCGCTTGCTTGCATTTGTGCAAATTCCGGACAGTGCCTAGGGACAGGAGAGGTACCCCAATGGCATTGGTTCATTTAGTGGCACTACCGCAATGAGTACGTAATTGGGCGAGAGAGCGTTAACAGCTCCCCACACCTGCACTCTGCCTAATCAGTTATTCTATTTTATGAGACACAATCCCCCAGCCGTAAGACTGACTAAAATCCAATCAAAAGACGCGCCTGGGGTTCCATCTTACAGGGGAGTTGGCACCTACTTCCACATGGCATCAATATCAACCACGGCCCGGACATGTCAGAGACATACTCCTAATTTCGCAACGCAGATGCTGGATTAAAACGCGAGCACTAAATAAGAGCAAGGCGTGCTCTTATTTAGTGCTTTCAGGATTATTTAACAAGGTAAACGTCACACAACATAGCTCGGCCTTGTGACCTGCAAACCTTCCACAGACAAACAGTGATCTTTAGGAAGCTCGAAGTGCTTCAACAAATCTGCAGTTATCTGATTCTCTCCAGCTAATTTCACCCTCTTCACAGTTTTTAAAGCTTCCTTAACCTCGTCCTTCGTCACTGGCGGAGCGTCTGACTGCTTTTCCCTATTTCCAATCTCATTATTACTTTTTTGCTACTGTAGAGATCAGTATAGAACTCCTCGGCTATTTTGACTATCTTTGTCCTCATTCGTGATGATATTGCCCGAATTATCTCTTACCGCATACATCTAATTTTTACCTATGGGCAATTTCCTTTTCACCGCTTTAAGGCTTTCCCCATTCTTTGCAGCATGACCAATTTTTTTCATGTTATACTTTTTAATATAAGCCACTTTACGTGTATTGATGAGCTTTGTTATCTCCGCCAGATCTACCTGGTCTGTTGGGTTGGAAGCTTTGATACTTTAGCGTTTCTGAATAACATCTTTTTGACTTCTTAAACAGCTTACCGGTATCCTCTCTAACTGTCCTACCACCTACTTCTACAGCGCACTCAGTAATGATATCCCTGAAATTATTGTTCATTGCTTCTAGGATAGTCGTCCTCCTGGGTTAGAGCTGAATATCTATTCAGTAACCAGATCCTGGACTATTTTGACCTCCCCCTCTCAGCTAATTCTTTGATGGACTTCTTTCTCAGTAACCTTTTTCGTTCCCTCTTCAGATTTAGACTAATTCGAGACCTTACCATCCTGTGGTCACTACATCGCAGTATAACTATTATTTCTACATCTTGCATAATGGCGGGGTTAGGGCACAGTATGAAGTCAATTTCATTTTAGTCTGCCCGTTAAGATTTTTCCATGTCCACTTCCGGTTCTTCTGAAGTACTTAGGTTCTGTTTTCTGTGGTATGATGTTTTCTGTGAGATGCGCCTTTCCTATGAGCCCCCTTCGATGAGCTTTTTCCACCAGAAAAATAATTCCAAATTGGCAGCGAAATACTAAATAGATACAGGAAAAAGCTGCGAATAGTTGTTCGCCTCCGTATGCTCTGTTGTGCACGCATCACACAATGAAACACACGAAGCATTATCTAACGATGCACGCACGTTAAACGAAAGCATCTTTTCGCACAGACTCACAGTTCGCACCAGAAACGCTCACGATAGGTCCACATACAGCAGCGGTAAATTAACGACAAACTGGGCAACAAACTAGTCACACAACAGCAATACAGAGTGCTCTGAACATTTGGAATATGAGTACTGTTCAGGAAATCATGCCTGGCTAAAATATTCGGCACCTACATTTGAACACCCTCACTTCTCAGTTGCGCGGCCAACGTTCTGTCTGCGCGAAAAGGAACACCATCGGCAACAATGCACTCGTAGCAAGCAAATAAACTCATCCCTCCGTGCCTCCAACGAACACGAAAATCATACATGCACCAAAAGGCTTTAAACATTGCATAATAAAGTACAAAGCGCAGACATTAACGCAAGAAACGGGTCCCTCAGAAGAATGACCGTCCACTACCTGGTCAAAGTATCTTAGATGCACAGTCGACGTTCCCCCACATCCATTCCCTGCCTCGGGGAACATTTATGTCTGTCAAAAACTTGCAGCGGCAGACTGGGGAAGGCTGCGAACATTAAGCGATCGACACTAAAAACTGGGATCGAACAACTTGACTGCTTGCACGGCACAGACAAGCTGCAGTCTTCAAGATAATCGCACGCGTCCTGCTTCTTGGCTGTGCCACTCATTGCAGGAGACGCTAGCCGATTGCCTACATGCTTCCACGAAAGCCCGAACACGAATGCACCCAAAAGGTCGCTCTGAAACTATCGTACCAGGCTCGTTCTAGTTAGCGGCTTTTACGCAAATGCGCACCGATGTCCCAACACTGGCCCTGGTCCAACGCTGCCCGCGGTGATGTTACTTTGCTGTTTTCAAAGCAATTTTTGTCGCCATTTCTGGCTCTGCTCATCTACATCTTCACATGAACCCGTGTTTTCTGAGAAGGGATAACCTCGCCTTTCCAGCTGTGCGGCTGATTCCTTGGATGTTACTACTGGTTTCGCGATCCCTGTCTTGACTATATCGGTCTAGACACAGCCTGCCTGGCACATTGCCGCTTCGGTCGGCAACAGAGTTCAGCACTGGCGCCAGCAAAGCAATTCGCATCTTTATTCTCATTGGCCTCATAGCATCGTGAACACGCTCGTATTCGTCGCAAGACTCCGCCTCCACATTTTGATCAATGACGGTGAAGTGTCTCTGGTTCAGGGGGCGAGCTTCACCGCAGCGGGCTCAGGGGGCGACGATGCATTGAGGCGGAAGACAGCCAGGGAGGAGAGGCAAAAAGTAATGTTTATATACACTTTCTACATATTGAAGAAGGTACAAGTCATGAGAGGAAAACGGAGCTCTCTGTCCAAACAAAATCCGTCACTTAAAAATATGGTTTGTTATCCCCAGTTCCATAGCTGGGGAAACAAAGTTCACCGATACTATCCAATCAGTGGGGGCAAGGGATCACTCGAGGTGCCGCCCACTGCCGAGGGTGAACCTCCTTGCACATCTTCCGGTGGCGAGGGCAAATCTTCTGATGTCGATGACGATTTTGTGCGAGCGATGTAGTTTCGGTACCAGGGCAAAATGGTCCGAGAAGTCGCCTTTTGACGGTGGTCATTCACCCCGCGAAATTCCAAGGGGGTCACCTGCTTGCCTCGAGAATTCGGCGAGCGGGGTCAATGCTTCTCGGCGACGCGTCTCGTGCCCATTAAGCACAAGAATAGGTGCCCTGTTGTCGCCGTCGTGGCGCCACGGGGATTAGGGCTCGAAAGGCAGCTGGTCTTTATCCTGAAGGAGGGGGGGGGAGGGGGAGGCGAGAAGGGTTGGTCGTCGAAGTCGCAAACACCTGCCGTCGCCGCCACTTCGCTGCTTTTGTTCGCGGTCGCTTGCCGGCGTCCGCTAAGTACGCCTCCATTGTCAGCTGCTGGAGTCTGGCCGGAACTCCGGTTACAACAGTAAGCTTCCATTGTCAGCTGTGGGAGTCTGCGCATACCTCGGTCGGAACTCCGGTCACAACAACGGTCAATTTAAAAAGGTGCCTCAAAGAGCAAACCTGTACCTCCGGAATAGACTTCCTCTCTATATCAACATATGTGGTTTATTCAACTCCAGACTCCTCGATGCAAACTACAACTGCGCTCTCCGCGGAAATCCAGCATCCCTTGTTGACGTTCTATAGAGCAACAGACTTAATACCGCTGCTCACCTCAGAAATCACTTCGACCCGCGTTTTATTAACGTCAATTGTGCAATGTGCCAGTGTACAACTGAGTCTGCACCGGCTCCGCTGGTTTACACGCCGCTCTCCCTGAGCGCTCCTCTTCAATCATTTTCCTTTTCTGCCTTAGTGCCACCTCGACTATGGCTAACTGGCGCTGGAGATTGCGCGTATCCCTGTTACCTGTCACCGCGGCCAGCGCTTGACCAGCATCTACATTGCGCTCGCCGCACTCCATGAGCCTCACTCATAACCGTAAATTATCTCTATATCTCAAAATTTTCCGCCTCATTCTTCAAACGTTGCATCAATGCGTCCCGCAAAGCGGCCTTTGCTTCACACTCTGCGGCCTCCTCGCGATCAGCATTCTTCTCATCGCGCGCTCTGCTTAGCTCTTCCTGCATCCAATTACGCATCTCTGCACATTGAAGCCCCATGCGCTCTCCTTCGACCAGTTCGGACGCGCTCATGTAGGTAGCCAAAACCGGTACGTAAGCTAAAATAACCGCAAGCCTCATACTGCCGTGAACGCTAAATTTGTGAGGTTCTGGGAGCTGAACACACGAGACGGTGGTACTCGAAAATAACGTTCAAATTTAACACTGCATAAAACCACACCTACAAGCTAGTAAAGGGAAAAGCTAACATGCGCGAAGAACCCAGTTTGCAGAAGAAAATATGCAATCATACGGTCGTGTGGTGGTGGTGCGTCCAGAGGAGTGGTGTGGCTGAATGTATGGTACTTCTCGGCGCATCCCAAATCGAAGTGTCGGGTCAACCGTCGCATGCTGCAGCCCGTCGGTTACACGTCTCGTTCTCGTACTTCACATCGCCGGAGCAGCGCCTGGTTGCGAAACCGGGTGGTGGTCACGTCATCACAGCTCCGATCCACAAAAGGTCCGATAACCGCTGCGCCTGAGTCTGGCAGCTCAGCAAAGCATCTGAAGACAGGATAATGGTCGATTTGGCTATGGGGGTCCGTACGTCTGCGGCAGAGGCCCAAGCCTGGTCACTCTGACTGCTCCCTTCATGTTCTCCTTCTGTCTGCCACGCTCTGCTCGCGCTATACCCGCGCTATTTTCACCACGTGCTTCCTTCTCCACATAGAACATTCTTGATGCACCGCGCGTTTGGTTTTCCTACTCCTCTTCGTCGTCTTCTCCATCCTTCTTTTGCGGCCTTGGCACCTCACATCAATTAATATTATAGAATGTATTGTTATAATTTAATGTATATGAATAATATAAGTTCAGATCAGTCGTTCAGTCATGTCCGACTCTTCGCGACCCTTGGACCATATCACGCCACGCTTTTCGGTCTCTCACTACCTTCCTAACATCACATAACTTCATCTGCAGCGCCTCAAGGATGCCACCTAACCATCGCGTTCGCTGCTTACCCCTTCTCCGGTGACCCTCAACCTTTCCCAACATCAAATCTTTCTCCAGCGACTCCTCTCTTCTCATCAGATGACCAAAGTAGCTGAGTTTTAACTTTAGAATTTGACCCTCCAATGAGCAGTCAGGGTTTATGGTCGACAATATCGACTGATTTGATCTTCTGGCAGTCCAAGGAACTCTCAAGTCTTTTCCAGCACCACAATTCAAACGCGTCAATTCTTCGGCGGTCAGCCTTTTTTACAGTCCAACTCTCGCATCCATACATCATAACTGGAAAGACTATAGCACGAGTTATACGGATCTTGGTTGGCAGTGTAATGTCTCTGTTCTTTACTAGGGGGTCAAGGCTAGCCATGGCTCTCTTTCCCAGGAGCAGACGTATCCTAATTTTTTGACTGCAGTCTCCTTCCGGGGTAATCTTGGAGCCCAAGAAGAGAGAATCGGTCACAGCTTCCACTTCTTGTCCCTTGATGCTCCAGGATTTGATGGGGCAGGACGCCATGATTTGTCTTTTCAATGTTCAGATTAAGCCCAAACTTCTCACTCTCTTCTTGTACGTTCATCAGAAGTCTCGTTAGTTCCACTTCACGTTCTGCCATTAAAGTGGTATCATCCGCATATCTAAGGTTGATGATACGTTTTCCAGCAATCTTCACTCCAGCCGAAGACTCGTCCAGACCGGCCTTCCTCATGATGCACTCTGCATATAGGTTAAATAGGCAGGGCGACAGTATGCAGCCTTGCCTCACTCCTTTCTCAATCGGAAACCAATCAGTAAGACCATGCCCTGTTCTGACTGTGGCCTTATGCCATTCATACAGATTCCTGAGGAGACATATGAGGTGATTTAGAACTCCCATCTCTTCGAGAGCTTGCCACAATCTACTGTGATCTACGCAGTCAAAAGCTTTCGCATAATCAATAAAGAAGAAGTAGATGGGTTTCTGGAACTCTTGTTTTTTCCATAATCCAGCGAAGGTTGGCAATCTGGTCTCCAGTTCCTCTGCCCTTTCGAAACCCAGCTTGCACGTCCGGAATCTCCCGATCCACATACTGCTGCAGCCTACCTTGGAGGATTTTCAACATCACCTTGCTTGCATGCGAAATAAGCGCGATCGTGCGGTAGTTGGAACAATCTTTGGCACTGCCTTTATTTGGAATGGGGATGTAAACCGACCTCCTCCAATTCTGTAGCCACTGCAGGGTTGTCCAAATTTGCTGACATAATGTATACAGAACGTTAACAGCGTCGTCATGGTTGAGGTATTGAAGCAACTAAGCTGGAATGCCATCAATTCCGCTAGCTTTGTTCTTAGCAAGGCTTGCTAAGGTCCATTCAACTTCACAGTTCAGGATGCCCGGCTCGAGATCAGTAATCACAGCCATCTTATGTTGGGTTTGCACATCTGGGTCCTTCTTGTACAGTACTTCTGTGTATTCTAGCCACCTCTTCTTTATCTCTTAGGCTTCCGTGAGGTCCCTGCCTCATTTGTCCTTTATCACGCCCAGCTTAGCACAGAAGCTTCCTTTGATATCTTTGATTGTCTTATACAGAGCTCTTGTGTTCCTCAATTGGCTGTTATCCTCGACTGCTTGGCACTGTATGTTCAGGAAGGCTTTCTTATCTCTTCTTGCTATTTTCTGAAAATCCGCATTGAGAACCTTGTATCTTTCTCTTCCCCCATAACGTTTGCCATCCTCCTTTCCTTAGCTATTTGCAAAGCCTCTTCAGATAACCTGTATGCTTTCTTGCATTTCTTTTACTTTAGAACTACCTTAGTAGCAACTTTTTGTATTATATCACGAACATCAGTCCACATCTCTTCATGCTCTCTGTCTTCTAGATCTAATTCTTGAAATCGATTCCTCACTTCCACAGCATATTCTGACGGAATTTGATCCAGATCGCTAAAGAGGAAAGTACATAACAGTTGTATCTTACCTGTACTCACCTATGGGGCTGAAACGTGGAGGCTAACCAAGAGAGTTCTACTTAAGTTGAGGACAACTCAGAGGACTATGGAACGAAAAATGGTAGGGGTAACATCAAGAGATAGGAAACGTGCAGAGTAGGTCAGAGAAATAACTCATGTTGCCGACATTCTAGTGGAAATTAAGAAGAAGAAATGGGCATGGGCAGGACATGTAGTGCGAAGAAAGAATAACCGATGGTCGCTTAGGGTAACAAACTGGATTCCAAGGGAAGGAAAGCGTAGCAGGGGGCGGCAGAAAGTTAGGTGGGCAAATGAGGTCAAGACGTTCGCAGGGGTCAAGTGGATGCAGCTAGCACAGAACCGGGTTAAGTGGAGAAATATAGGAGAGGCCTTCGCCCTGCAGTGGGTACAGTCCGGCTGATGATAATGATGATCCAGGTCATACCTGAAAGGCCTTCTAGTTCTTTGCGTTTTGCTCAATCGAAGCTTAAATTTGGCAACAAGAAGCTGATGATCGATGCCACAATCGACCCCTGGCATTGTTTTTACTGCTTGTATAGCGCATCTCCATTTCTGCCGGCAAAGAACATAATCAATCTGATTCCTGTACAGACCGTCCGGTGAAGACCATGTGTACAGGCGCCTCTTGTGCTGTTGAAAATGAATATTTGCTATGGTCAGGTTATTTTCTTGACAAAACTCTATTAGCCTCTGCCCAGCTTCATTTGCCTCACCAAGACCGAACTTGCCTGTAATTCCGGATATTTCTTCACTCCCCACCTTAGCATTCCAGTCTCCAATGAGAAAAAAGGATGTCTGATGATGGAGTGCGCTCTAAAAGGCATTGTACGTCAGCATAAAATCTTTCAACGTCAGCTTCTTCAGCAGTAGTGGTTGGTGCATAGACTTGGATAACGTTATGTTGAAAGGGTCACCTTAGATCCGAAGTGAAATCATTCGGTCGTTTTTCGGGTTGTACCCTAGCATTGCTTTGCCAATTCTTCTGTTTACTATGAGAGCGACCCCATTCCTTCTCCTGGATTTGTGCCCACAATAAAAAACATAATGGTCGCCGAAATTAAATTCTCCCAATCCGGTCCACTTGAGGTCGCTGATACCCAAGATATCAATGTTCAATCTGTCCATTTCTCCCTTGACGACATCCAGTTTACCTTGCGTCATAGATCTTACATTCCAAGTTGCTATGTGATATATCTCCTTGCAACATCGGACTTTCCGGTCGCTTCCCGACACATCCACAACTGAGCGTCCTTTTGGCTTTAGCCCAGGCGCTTCATTCGTCCTGGAGCTACTAGGAATCGCCCTTTGTTCATCCCCAGTAACCTGTGGGACGCCTTCCAACCTGGGGGGCTCATCTTCCGGCGCCATATCATTAATGCTATTGCGACTGGTCATATGGTTTTCTTGGCAGAAAATACTGGAGTAGGTTGCCATTACCTTGTTATTAATATAGAATATCATATATTATTATAGACCGGTTTACCGAGAGCAAGCAGGAGAGGAGGAATATAGTCTATAATCAGATTCATTGCGCCGCCCATTGTTATAAATAAAAAGACTAGCGCAAATTACATAGACACAGACATAGGAGGTTTGCTGAACAATACGTCAGGCAAAAGATACTACTACGACGCGATGGGGATACGATGTTGCTACGCCGCCGGACTTACACCAAGGCTGCATAAAAACGTCGACGTACTTTAGACACCACTTCGTTTATCTGCTACTTTCAAGTATACATTTTCCTGTCTACTCCTATGTCTGTGTCTGTGTCATTTGCGCTAGTCTTTTTATTTATAATGACACGCCAACTAGCCCAGCTTACTGCTTTGGCCCATTGTTGCTAGTACTAAGTGGGCTGTGCATTCGCACGCTTCATGCGTACAGAGCAGCCTTGCACCTCGGTATAGTGCCGTTTGAGAGCCTTAAATACGTGTAATATCATTCATTTTAGTCGTAATGTCATCGGGACGGCAATGCGTGTTCGTGGACTGCACAAACAAAGAAATCGCAAGATGATTGCCGAGAGCGTATGTGGGAAGCATGCAACGACAGTCCGAGTGCGGCTGTGATATGTTTCTGCTTTACCGCATTCCAGTCCACCCTGATTTAATTCGCCTATGAACGTTTTGTGTAAACCAGAGAGACTTAGTACCAATGACGGACTCACGAATATGATGCCCATTTTACTTCCTCCACTGTAGTAAACACGCACGCAAGCCCTCCGCATCAACGATAAGGATATCTTCCTCCAGCGCCTGAAGTGCGTGTTAAAATCTGTCCTTCACATAAACAGTAAGCCGACCGCAAAAAAAAAAAAAAATAGTTCTTGCGGATTCCTGACCCATACCGTTTGTTGATAATTGCAACACAAACAAGTTTCTCAACACAGCCAGCTGCCGCTGGCGTGCGCGAGGCTCATCGTCTGCGCGCTGGCTCCACTGCTAACGCGTTACCGAGATTTAATCTTTTACTATGGGATCGGCAGTAAGGCAGTTCCACAATAGACCGTTTACTCTAGCGCTGAGCTATTACAAAGCGCCGCCGGATACGCCTTCGATCCGAAACGATTTAGGCCTAGCCGCGACTAGAGAGTAGCGCTCGCCGAGAGTGCGGTCGTCCGCCGCGTCAGCGGGTGGCGCCGCTTTCTTAAGCGGGGCTGTATGTGCTGCGAATTTGTCACCTTCGTTCATGGTGCAGCTGAGAACGCATATTTTTCGAAGTTTTGTTCAACAATACGTTTTGCAAACACCACTTTTACACGGCCGCATCGCAGCCTCAACACGCACAGCACTGCCCAAGACAGCGTCAAGAGGAGCCGGAGCGGACTTTCCCAGTTTGGCTCATACTGGGCGCCACCATCAAACTGCGCCCAGGCATCGAAACTAAAATCGTCTATACTATGCAGGTCACTTCAATCGCAAGTGCATGACGCCGAGGCAGGGATTTCAGGAGCACTGGGGCATCCATGGCAAGCTAAATTATGGAACAGTCAAAGCAAGTAAGAGGCAACTTGAGGATTGGTGAAAAGGTCAAGGGAGTAGTATCGGACTGTGCAGAGGAAATACCAATTGAGTGTTGATCCCTCAACGTATTGCGAGCTAAGGGACACTTCTCACCACACCGTTAAAGAAGGGATGCTAATAATAATCTACTTTTCTAACATAAAGAGATTGTGATCATTGATCTCAAGCCGGACATGCTGAAGCATGGATTTCAAAGGCCTTAATCAGCCTTGCTAAGAAAGAAACTCGTCCGCTTGCTTGATTGCATTCGAGCTCAGTTGCTCAAAAATCCTAATTAGGACGCTGCTAAAGTTCTGCATGAAATACGTCAGCAAATTTGGACAACCCTGCAGTGGCCAGAGGACTGGAACAGGACAGTTTACGCCCCTATGCCAAAGAAAGGAAGTGCCGAAGATTGTTAAAACTACCACAAGATCGCGCTTATTTCGCATGCTAGCAAGGTGATGCTGAAATCCACCAAGCCAGGCTCCCGCAGTACGTGCAGTGGGAGCTACCAGACATGCAAGCTGGGTTTCGCAAAGGAAGAGGAACTAGAGACTACATTGCTACCCTTCGCTGGTATATAGAAAATCAAGATAGCTCGAAAGAAGTATCAACTTCTGCTTTATTGATTATGTGTATGCGTTTGAATGGTAGATAACAATAGATTGTGGCAAGCTCTCTAAGAGAAGGGAGTTCCAAATCAGCTCATGGATCTCCTAAGGAATCTGTGTGAAGGACAAAATCTACTGTCAGAACTGAATGTGTTCTCACTGATTGGGTCCCGGTTGAGAAAGGAGTAAGGCAAGGTAGCATACTATCGCCCTGAATATTTAACCAATATGCAGAATGCATAATGCGGAAGGCCGGGCATGACGAGTCTTCAAATAGATTGAAGATTGCTGAAGAGCGTATAAACCTCAATTTTAGGTATTATAAGACTTTAATTGCAGAAAGTGAAGGAAACTCGATGCTCCTGAAACAAGTGAAAAAGAGAGTGAGAAGTTTCGGCTTCAATTGAACATTAAAAACACGAAAATCATGGAAAACTGCCTTACCAAGCAATGAAAGATTGTCACGAAATCTGCTGTGATGTCTGTGCGGTCACGTCTGTGAAGGCGCCAGCCAGTCGTCATTGCCAGGAGCACTTGAGGAAGCAGATATCAATCTGGACATAGCAACAGGCCTGCCTCGACGACGGCGGTCAAGGCCCTGCGCGAAGCAACAAGCTCGCGTTTCATCGGATACCCAGGTGCGGCGAACGCTCCGGGAGTCAGCCCTTCAAATTACGCTCTTCCCAAAGGCAGCGGTGGAAGAAAGAGGCATGCATCGCCGGCCCCGCATTGAGCGTAAAGAATCAGGTCTATCCGTGGGACGCTGGTGACGTATTCGCCCACGTGCCGTGGCCTACGTGAAGGAATTCGGAAGGCGTGTCTTCATGGTGCTCTGTGCAAATATGCCAAGCGGTACTCTTCGATTAGCCAGTGCTCAAGGACAAAGGATTCCCTATCTAAGTACCTAGGGACAAGACAATGTAGAAAAACCGGGGCATTTCTGGGGACATTGACGGACTTTCTCTAAAACCTCTACCATATATCATGTAAATAAATTTGCACTGCTCCTCGCTTCCGTGGTGCCTCGTCGTCTCGCCTCGTTGGCGTTCGCTACCTTCGGCTCCGGCCCTGCCGGCGTCTCAACAACTGGTAGCAGCGGTGGGATCGAGCCTGGCTGACCAACGGAAGACAGCACGCCGACATCGCACAGACTGGCAGTTACGGACTGGTGAGTGCTGGCATTGCTTTTTGGTTACCAGGCTGTTAAGATAGGGTTGTAACCTTTTCCCTTGTGAGGCCAACCGCAGAAGCGTAAATTGAAGTACCTCGGGGTGGAGCCCACGGCATTGTCTCACTGCTGCAGCCAGTTATGGATCTGAAGCGGTTACTCAAGACTCAGCTCGTAAGTCTGAGTGAGGAGCTAGGCGTTAGGATTAGTCCAGAGATGACGAAATCCGAGATTATAGTGGCAATCAAATCTTCGGATATCGAAAGCAGACTAATAGAAGAAGCATGGCAAGAGATTCAGAGTTGTCAAGCGGCAGTGAGAAAATAGCTAGAGCTGGAAGTCGAGAAACTCCGCTTGGAAGTTGAGCTCAAAAAGACAATTGGTGTTCAATCAGTAGAGGCAGTTGCACGACAAGATCTTTATGACCTAACAAAACTGGTACAGCCCTTCCAAGTTGGACAAGATATAGGCCTCTATCTGGTTAATTTTGAGAGAGCTTGCGAGAAAGCACTGTTTGGACGCAGCTCTTGGCCGCGACATTTGTTGAGCTTGCTACCGTGCGAGGCAGCAGATGTAATCGCTAGACTCTCTGCGGAGGACTCTGACGACTACGATAAAGTTAAAGAGAGCCTGCTCAAGAGATTTTGTCTGTCGTCAGAGGCTTTCAGGCAAAGATTTCGGAGCATTACGAAGAGTCAAGGTGCTAGCTATGCAGAGTTTGCCTATGAGTTGAAGGCAAATCTGATAGAATGGATGAAAGGCGCCAAGGTCAATGATGAGTATAGTAAAGCTCTTGAAGTCGTCGCTATCGAGCAGTTTCTTTCGAAGGTTCCAGAGTCACTGAAACTTTGGATCCTGGACAGGGCGACTGTCAGCTCGGTGCAAGCAGTGGCCGAATTGGCGAATGAATATGTGCCCCGCCGAGGGAACATACGAGATGAGTTTTCTTCCGCTAAGCTGGTAGACAAAGTGAAGAGCTGGACAGAATGCCAAGGGAGAGCGGCAATTAAGCCTACAAGTGGAACAGTAGATGCTACAAGGAAGCCTACTAAAGTTGAGAAGTCAGATAATAAGTCGGAAAAAAAGGAGATTGCTGACCGCTCAAAGAAATAGATTTTTTGAGGCGCGGAAGCTGCTCACGTGCTACAACTGTAACAAAACCGGGCACATCGCTGCTGGATGTCGCAAACCAAGATTCACATTTGCTTACGCGTGCGATTTAGCGACAAATGAGGAGTTGCTCAGTCCATATCTCTTCAGTCTCACTGTAAACGAAAAAAACGTATCGGGTGCTCAGGAACAGTGGAGCGACAATTGATCTTGTGCATCCGGACTATGTTGAGCAAACTCAGTACAACGGCAAATGCGCCTGGATCAAACCTACACTGGAGGAAGCAAGTGTTTGTCTCCCACTAGTGGACGTGGTCATCAGTGGACCGTTTGGTGACGTTCGAACTGAGCTGGCGGTTTCAAACAAGCTACCACCCCAGTACCCATATTTGTTCTCTAACCGAACGGACCAACTTCTTAAAGAGGAAGGCAAAAGTTTGACATGCGTTGTTCAGGTTCTCACGAGAGCTAAGGCGCGTGCTCTAGCTGCTAAGTTGGAGATGAGAGAGCCGAACTCAAGAGAGGATGTAGTAGAAACACCTGACACATGTGCGCAGCCTGTAACTTTGCAGAAGTGCGGTCAAAAAGAGAGTGAGGCTGTGGAGGCAAACATACAACAAATTAACTTGAAGAGCAACCGCCCACATCACTCCGCGAGGGAACGGTAGCAGAAACGGTGGAGGCCAGTTCAAACAAGCCAGGGCGATCCGAGAGCAAAGTGATCGAATTTGAGGAGCTGTTTGTACTTCCGTCATCAGATTCGCTAGACCGAATTCTGGGGAAGGTAACCAGAGAGACCCTTATCAAAGAACAGGCAGAAGACCCGACTCTCAAAGATATCTGGCCCACGGCAAAGGAAGGAGTTGCTCGTAAAAATGTTAGCTTCCCGGTGAGAAATAGAATACTGTATCGACACTACAGCTGCAACAAAGGCCGCGTCTTCGACCAGCTGGTAGTGCCAACCAAGTAGCGGGCCGAAATCTCGTCCTTTTGTCACGGAGAGAGTTGTTCTGGACACTTGGGGGTCCGTAAGACAAAAAAAAAAAAAGCCGTTTGCTATCGGAGTTTTATTGGCCGGGTTGTTTCAAGGACGTTGAAGACTATGAAAGGGCATGCGACACTTGTCAGAGAGTGGGGGCGAAGCCGCACGATAGAAGTAAGGCTCCGCTTAAACTGGTGCTGACAATTTCGGAGCCCTTTCGCAGGCTGGTAGTAGATATCGTTGGGCAGCTCCCAGTGACAAAATCAAGTTATCGATACTTGGTGACCGCTATTTGTCCAGCCATAAAGTTTCCGGAAGCCATCCCCATCAATGAGCAGAGCTCGGTGGAAGTAGTAAATGCACTGCTGTCCATTTTTTCAAAGGTAGGACTTCCACAGAAAATTCAAAGCGATCAGGGCACCATGTTCACTAGTGTTCTTACCTCGGGTTTCTTAGAGAAATGTGGAATTAAGATAATTCACAACTCTGTTTATCACCCACAGTCCAACAGCGTTGAACGGTATCACTAAGTCATGAAGCGAATACTGCGAGCGCTAATTTTTGAAAAGCAACGCGAGTGGCACGCATGTATTCCCGCTATGCTGTTTGCTCTACGCACTCATGAGGCGACCGGATTTAGTCCGTCTGAGCTCGTGTACGGGTGGGCCTTGCGCTCACCTTTACACCTTCTAAGAGAATCATGGGAGAAATCGCAGAAGCAAACATGAAAGAGGCACAGTTAAGGGCGAAACGCTATTATTACCGTAATTCGAAGCTGAGGTCGTATCATCCCGTCCTTGCGCTGCGACCATCTCGATTGAATAAGCTCGAGGTTCAATGGGAAGGGCCATTCAGAGTTGTGAAGAAGCTTTCCGAAACAAACTACGCCATTGAGAGGAAAGGTAGGCGCAGAGAGATAATGATTTATCATCACAACCTTATTAAACGATAAGTGGCAGAGGTTCAGACAATTAATGTGGTTTTAAATGTCATTGAGGAACTAATTACAGAGATTCCTCAAATCATCATCATCATCATCAGCCTGATTATACCCACTGCAGGGCGAAGGCCTCTCTTATATTTCTCCACTTAACCCGGTTCTGTGCTAGCTGCATCCACTTGACCCCTGCGAACTTCTTAATCTCATCCGCCCACCTAACTTTCTGTCGCCCCCTGCTACGCTTTCCTTCCCTTGGAATCCAGTTTGTTACCCTCAGCGACCATCGGTTATCCTCTCTTCGCACTACATGTCCTGCCCATGTCCATTTCTTCTTCTTAATTTCCACTAGAATGTCGGTAACTTGAGTTATTTCTCTGACCCACTCTGCACGCTTTCTATCTCTTAATGTTACCCCTACCATTTTTCGTTCCATAGCCCTCTGGGTTGTCCTCAACTTATGTAGAACTCTCTTGGGTAGCCTCCACGTTTCAGCCCCATAGGTGAGTACAGGCAAGTGTACAGTCAAATGTACAGTCAAATGTACAGTCCTAAAGAAAGTATGGGGGCTGACGACGTTATGAAAGTGGCAGCATCTGCTGAAAGCCTGACCGAAACGCAGTGGAAAGATTTGCATAGTTTATTCTCGGAATAAAGAAAGGTGTTAGGCAAGGAGACACAATCTCTCCAGTACTATTCACGGCTTGTTTAGAGGAAGTATTCAGAGACTTGGAATGGGAGCAGTTAGGGATAAGGGTAGATGGAGAATACCTCAGTAATCTGCGATTTGCTGGTGACATTGCCTTGCTAAGCAACTCGGGGGATGAACTGCAAATAATGATTGATGACCTAGACAGGAAACGTAGAAAGGTAGGCTTGAAAATCAATATGTAGAAGACTAAGGTAATGTTCAACAGCCTCGGGAAGGAACAGAAGTTTGCATTAGGTAGCGAAATACTGGAAGTAGTGGACGAATATGTCTACTTAGGACAGGTAGTAACCGCAGATCCGGACCATGAAAAGGAAATAACAAGAAGAATAAGATTGGGATGGAGCGCATTTGGCAAGCACTCGCAGATTATGACTAGCAGCTTACCGGTATCGTTCAAGAGGAAAGTATAATGAAAAAGCATTGCTGGCCGTATCAAAAAACTTTGTGCCAGTTAAAAAAAGTGAGATCGGGGTAAAAACCAAGTTCATAAATTTTTGCAAAAAACTAGAGCTGCCCTCGCTTGCAAAGGACATAGAGAACAAAAGAGGTCAATTTCTATCTATTTTTACGCCTAAGACGCACAAGCTAGACATTCCCTTTAGAACCATTGTGAGACTGGATGCTGGCAGCACAATGTAAGCCAATTCCTGCAGGAGAGGTTGAAACTGTTAGAGGTAAACGACCCATTCAGATCCAAGAACTCGGTTGATGTAGTACAGTTTTTGTAATGCAGTGAGCATATCGGTTATGTTTTTTCTATTGACATTGAAGATTTATTCTATTAAGTGCCGCAGGTTGAAATTTTGAAATCTGTACATTCATGCATTGAAGAAAATGGAGTGTTTGCTCTCCAGAATGCTGCCGCACTTTCTGTGCGGAATTATTTTGGCCTCTCAGAATATTACTGTAAGGTCACTTTTATCGTTTTTAAAGACCAGCCGTATTTACAGCGGAATGGCCTTTGTAGTGAGTCTTGTGTCGCTCCAGTTCAGTGCGATATATTTTTAGCCACTGTTGACCGTTATTTAGGCCTTGGTTTTAACGTCCATCTTTTACGCTAGACTTTACGATGGTCTTTAATATGGCCAGAAATCTAGCATTTGTACTGGGTCGTCCGTTGCGCCTGTTCTGTGTGATATATTTATGGCAACTTTTTAAACGTGCCTGGAACAAAAGCTTTTAAAGCATCCGGTGTTACATGTATTTCGTTATTTTCACGACTATCTTGTGATCCTAGATTTCTCTTCTAACCTTGACCGCGACTGTGTAGTCGCTAACATTCTCGACTCCATCTCCTTTGAGGGGCAAGGTTTACACTTCCCTCATGAATTTACAAGGAACAACACGTCAGTAAACTTCTTTTTGATGCTGTTTATTGAAGTTCCTTTCTTTTTCTTCTTCTTCTTCTTGTTGGTGATAGTCCCGTCTCCTTGCTCCGTCGAAAAAATCGCAATAGGCCGAATTATTATAACAAACTGATTTAATTAAGATGACTGGTTGGTTAGACAAACAAGCACAGCACAGTCGAAATAAATAACAAATAAGAGACTGAGTTGGGTCGCCCTCCGGCTTAGGACAGTATGTCGTCCCAAGCGAGCGTACGGGAGAACGTCCGTCTTCTCCGTCGCCCGGGCCGCAACTCTCCGGGCTACCCATCGCACCTTGTCGTTTTCGCGCGGTCCCACGTTTCCGTGAAAACGCCCTTGGTGTCCCCCCCGTTCACACAGATTCGTGGAAAATCGTAGCCGAGGTCCAGTTCGCCGAAGCGTCCCAACCCCGACCTTTCCAACACTGGCATTCCACTCTCGAAGACGCGCACGAGATTTACGGCTGCCTGTTACACATACCAAAGAAAAAAAACAACACCCAACGGGCGCTCGACGGAGTCCGCCGACGGCGTTCGGAGCTTCGCGCGCTAACCACCGGGCCAAACACAAAACGGCCGAGCGCCTATCCATGCGGAGAGCCCCCGTTCCTCAAGAAAGACATAAAACAGACAACGCGCACACGCAGGGACTGTAAACAAGAACAAGAAAAAGGTTCCCCCTCCCTGGGTACGGGCGCCGCTCCACCCGCGCGCCGGCTCTCCGAAACGGGAGGAAACACACAAACACACACAAAAGAAAAACCCGAGTAAACATGCACTATTGACGACCTTACAACGTCCCAATTTCGTCAACATAAATTGTTTTTCTCCGAAGCTTATGTTTGCTGGTTGTACTGAACTCGCACTAACAAACGCCTTTTGTCTTTTACGAGTGCGCATTCTAAGCTAGTGAAACGCAGCATCATCATGAACAGTTGTCTCTCCGCCCTTCAGAAGTCATGTGTTCACTTTGTTTCAACATGTTTCCGGAATCGACTCCAGCAGCTCGGATCCTCGGGCTACCCTCAGCACATACTTCTTAGTTCATGGGAATGCCTTCTTCAGAAGTTAAAAAACACTGAAAGGAAAGAACGATGCAAAGACAAGACTCCTACAGTTGTCATGCCTTATTATCACTGTCTATCTGATATCAAAAAGTAGCTGGCAGATATGGAATCAGTATTGTTCTTTCGGCACCTGTTGAGCTGAAAAACGTTTGCTCATTGCTTTCGAGAGAAAAAGAACAAAAAGGCAAGGAACACTGCATGTGCAGGATAAACCATCAGACCAAGTACACCAGGTGTGCCTCCGGGGTTATCTACTAGATACCTCTATCTTGCGGCTGGGTATACGTCGGCCAAACATGCCGGTGCTTCAATGAGTGGGCCCTTGAACTCAATAGGTCTATGCGCACCGGTACAGGTAGCAATTTACCTCTGCTTTGCAAAAGCTGCGGATGTGGCCCCTTCCTGGATAGAATCAGCTTCCTAATCGCCAAAAAAGGTGACGACTGCATCAGTTCGCCGTCAGTATCGCTATCTAGACAGGAGATAGAGTATCTAGAAGGGCATGTTCGGGTTCCACAGTCGCTTTGAATCTGCCATAATGTGCTGTTGTAACCGTTCGAGCGTTTTTCGCGATACGTGTTGAGAGGCTATATAAGCCAGCTGTTTCGTGAATAATAATAGTTGGAAGTCTGCGCCTGGTTTCTGCCTGTGTGTTTCTTTCGTCCCGTTGTTTTCGCGCAGTTTTACCCGTTCAGGTATTGTGAACCAACTAGCCCTTCAGAGTGTATACTGCAGCTCTTTACAAGGTCACAGTCGTATGGGAAAGTATACACAAGGTGCAAATGTATTTCTAAAAAGGTGGACTGCGCTAAGACAGGACAAAGCCTTACCCTTAGCTTATCACAGAATTAGCAGAATTGAGCTTTCTTGCTTGATTTTATATTACTTCTTCATACCGTTTTTATAATGACACAGCTTTTTACAACGTCACAGTTATATTGCAAAGAACGCAGAAAGCGCAAATCCATTGCTAAAAAGGGGCATAGCGTAAAAACAGGACAAAGAGAGCAATGGACAACAAGGCGTTAATTACAATTGAAGTTTATTCGAAAGGGGCACCAAAAGAAATGATCTCGAGGCTGTAAGTCACTGCCTGTGTTGTTCGTTCCTCTTTCAATCCTGTTCTTGCACTGTTTCCCTTTTTCTCAATGTTAAACCAACTAGCCCGCAACACACCCCCCTTGCGCTTATTTATACTGCTGTGCCATCAGTAGAAGCGCCGCACAATTGCGGGTTTAACTTTCGACGCCGCACTCTGGCTCCGAACTTGCGCCTAAGCTAATCGCTTTGATGCTGCAATAATGTGCTGTTATAACTATCGAGCGTTTTTCGCGATACGGTTGAGAGCCTATATAAGGCAGTTGTCGGGAAACAATCTATTTGAAAGTCTGCGCCTTGTTTGTGCCTGTGTTTCTTTTGTCCCGTCTTTTTCGCGCAGTTTTACCTGTTCAGTTAAAGAGCTGCGTCATTAAAAAACTATATGAAGAAGTAATATTTAAGCGAGCAAGGAAGCACAATTCTGTTAATTCTGTGATTAGCTTAGGCGCAAGTTCCGAGCTAGAATGCGGAGTCGAAAGTAAAACCTTGGATGGTGTGGCGCTTCTACTGAAGGTACAGCAGTATACATATGCGCAAGAGAGGTGTTGCAAGCTAGTTGGCTTGACATTTACCAAAACGGAAACTGCAAAAACAGGACGTAAACCGGAACGAACAACACAGGTACTGACCTAAAGCTTTGAGATTAGTTCATCTGGGGCTGCTTTCGAATAAACGTCAACTGTAATTAGCGCCTATGTTATTCTCTCCTCTCTATGTCCTGTTTCGCTGCTGTCCTCCTTTTGAGCAATAAATCGGCGCCTTATGCATACTTTGCCATAGGACTGCCACCTTCCAAAGAGCTGTGTCATTAGAAACACTATATGCAGTAATATAGTTAAGCAAGCAAAAAAGCAAATAGGTACCAATTTTGTGACTATTTTGCGCGCAATTTCGGAGCCAGCATGCGGCGTTGAAGGGAAAACCCGCCAGGAGGCGGCAATTCCACCGATGATACAGCAGTATATATTAGCGCAATAGGGAGCTGTTGCAGGCTAGTTTGTTTAGCATCGAGAAAAGGGGAAACAGTGCAAAAACAGGACGTAAAGAGGAACGAATAACACAGCACTGACTTGCAGCCTCGAAGTGATTTAATGTGGTACCGCTTTCAAATTACCTTCGGTTGTTATTATAGCCTGTGTTGTTCATTCCTCTCTTTGTCCTGTTTTAATAAACTTGCACCTTTTGGACACTTTACCATATGGCTATGGCTTATAAAGAGCTGTGCCATTAGCAAAACATTATGCAGAAGTAATAATTATGCCTGCAACAAAGCATGAATCTGCTAATTCTGTGATATGCTTACGCGCAAATGCAGAGCCAGCATGCGGTGTAAAAAAAAAAAACAAAAAACACGCGATTGTGCGGTTCTTCCGCTGACGGAAAAGCAGTATAAATGAGTGCAAGATGGAGTTGTTGCAGACTAGTTGGTTTAGCAATGATAAAAAAGGAGACAGTGCAAGAACGCGACGTAAGGAGGAACGAAAAACTCAGTCACTGACTTATATCCTCGAGTGTATTTCATGTGTTACCACTTTCAAATAAACTTCGGTTGGTATTTACGCCTGTGTTGTTCATTCCTCTCTTAGTACTGTTTTAATAAACTTCCGCCTTGTGGATACTTTACTATATTGTGGGATTCGGGCTTGCTGCGGCTGCCCTTTGCGCGGCCGCCGCCCGCTTCCCAGTTGTTCTCCTTGCTCCCTTTCTCCCGCCTGAGGCGGCGGAGAGAGGCTCGGACAACTTGTCACTGTCGTTCGGGCCACAGCTCCGCTCTGGCGTCCCAGTGGCTGTTCCCATTGGCGCCTTTTGGCGGGAACACGGCACCGCTTCGACGGCCGCGCTAGCGCGACCGTCCGAGCGGAGCTCAGAGAGAGACCCCTCCGAGACATCGCAAGGTGCGTACGCTACTGTTCTTGTCTGCTGGCATTTGTCCGCGCTGACCAGTGTGTACTCGAGTTCGTCTGCTCCGGGTCTTACCTGGGAGAGCGAAGCTCGTTCCTGTCGATCGGGATCCAACGATCCGCGACCAAGGAAGGGCGTGCTGTGATCTCTCTCTCTCTCTCTCTCGCAGTGACCAAAGGGTTCCTTTGAGAGAGAGTGGGCAACCACCGCAAGGTACGCATGTCGCGGATCGTTGGATCACGATCGACAGGCTTGAGCTGCGCTCTCAGGTACGACCCGGAGTGGACGAACTCAAGTACACACTGGTCTGCGCGGACAAAGGCCGGCAGACAAGAACAGTTGCGTACGCACCTTGCGATGTCTCAGAGGGGTCTCTCCTTGGGCCCCGCTCGGAGGGTCGCGCGAGCGCGGCCGTCGAAGCGGTGCCATGTTCCCGCCAGAAGGCGCCAATGGGAACAGCCACTGGGACGCCAGGGCGGAGCTGTGGCCCGAACGACAGTGACAAGTCGTCCGAGCCTCTCTCCGCGCCGCCTCAGGCGGGAGAAAGGGAACGAGAACAGCTGTGAAGAGGACGGCGGCCGCGCAAAGGGCAGCCGCAGCAAGCCCGAATCCCACAATATGACTATGACTTTGTAAAGAGCTGTCCTATTAAAAAAACTGTATTCAAAAGCCCGTGTTGTCCATTCCTCTCTTTGTCCTGGTTTTGTGTTGTGCCCCTTTTCAGCAATAGATTTACGCATTGTGCATACTTTGCAATAGAACTGTGACCTTGTGAAGAGCAGTGTCATTATAAACACTGTATTCAGAAATAATAATTAGGCCAGTGACAAAAAACAAATCTGCTATTTCTGTGATTAGCTTATTAGGCTCAAGTTCCGAGTCAAAATGCGGCTTCGAAAGACCACCAGCGTCTGCACCGCTTCAACTGACGGTGCAGCAGTATAAATAAGCGCAAGAGAGAGGTGTTGAAGGCTAGTTGGCTGAACATTTACCAAAAGGGAAACGGTGCAAAAACAGGACGTAAAGATGAAGGAACAACACAGGCACTGACTAACATGATGCCTCGAGAGTATTTCATGTGGTGCTCCTTTCGAATAAACTTCAACTGTAGTTAGCGCCTATGCTGTCCATTCCTCTCTATGTCCTCTTTCTGCGCTGTCCCCCTTTATAGCAATAAATTTGCGCCTTGTGCATACTTTGCCATATACGACTGTGACATTCTAATGAGCGGTGTCATTAGAAAACTGTATGCAGAAGTAATAATTGGGCAAGCTAGAAAACAAAATTCTGCTAATTTTGTGATTAGCTTACGCGCAATTGCAGAGCCGGCGTGCGGCGTCGAAAGGAAAACGCCAGGTGTTGCGGCGCTTCCGCTGACGGGAAAGCGCTATAAGTAAGCGGGCCCTTGAACACAATAGGTCTATGCGCACCGGCACAGATAGCAATTTACCGCTGTGTTGAAAAAGCTGCGGCTGTGCACCTGTCTGGATCGAATCACCTTTATCGGTAGGGCAAGAGACAAGACTGAAAGGGAGGTCAGGAGGCCTTCCTAATCGCCAAAACGTTGACGACTGCATTAGTTCGCCCTCAGTATGCTATCGAGACAGGAGATAAAGTATCTAGAAGGGCATGTTCGGGTTCCACAGTCGCCTTGATTCTGCTATAATGTGCTGTTATAACTGTCGAGCGTTTTCCGCGATATGTGTTGAGAGGCTATATAAGCCAGCTGTTTCGTGAATAATAATAGTTGGAAGTCCGCGCCTTGTTCTTGCAATTTATTTCTAAAAAGGGGGCCTGCGCAAATACAGGAGGAACAGAAGAACGAACAACACTGGTCCTGATTACAACTGAAGATTATTTGAAAGGGTACCCATATCAGATAATCTCGAGGGTGTAATGGAGTGCCTGTAGTGTTCTTTCCTCTTTACGTCCTGTTTTTGCAGTGGGCCCCTTTTTATTAATGGTAAACCAACTAGCCCGCAACAACGTCCTCTTGCGCCTTTTTATACTGCTTTCCCGTCAGCGGAAGCGCCACACCGTCACGGGTTTTTCTTTCGACGGGGCATGATGGCTCACAAACTGCTTGTAAGCTAATCAAAAGTTAGCGGCGAACGCCACGAGACTACTGAAACGAGTCACGAACAATAAAAGTGGAATGAAGGAAGAGAGCCTGATCAGACTGATCCACTCGTTCGTCATATGTCACGTAGCGTACGTGGCGGCCTACCACAAGTGGAACAAGTGCGAGAGAAACAAGATAGATATACTCATCCGCAGAGCCTACAAGACGGCACTGGGACTGTTCGAAACAACGAGCACCAAACGCCTCCTGCAGCTAGGGGTGCACAACACGCCGGAGGAGATAGCGGAGGCCCAACGTGCCGCACAGCTCGAAAGACTGTCTACGACCAAGGGCGGCTGGAAAATCCTGGACAACCTGGGAATTGGATATCAAGGCAGGGAGCAGACGCAGCTCTCCGTCCCCGATGAGATCAGGCGCAACATCAGAGTGGACTCGGTACCGAAGAACATGCACCCGGAGTATAACAAAGGGAGGAGAGCAGCGAGAGGCAAGGCGCTGATATACCAGCACGCGGCCGACACACACGCACGCTACGTTGACGCGGCTGAGTATGCCAAGATACACGGGTTCACGACGGTCGTCGTCGACGCGACCGGCACCGTTCGCACGACCGCCAGCACGAGATGCACCAAGGCAGAGCAAGCGGAGGAGGTGGCCATCGCCCTGGCCATCGCCGACCGCGACTGCCACACAGTGCTATGCGACTCGAGGCAGGCGGTGAGAAATTAAGCCAAAGGCAGGATAGCGAAAGAAGCTGTGCGCATACTGCAGGCAACCAAAAACGACGATGGCAGCAGACAAGTGAGAATCAAGTGGTTCCCGGCGCACGCGGGCGAGGCGTCAGACCGCAACGCCAACCACAACGAGACGGCACACGCCGAGGCGCGCGCGCTAACGGACCGCGCCTCGGTCGACTGGCCGCTGTGGTTCAGCACCAAAGACCGAATGACGGACTACAACGAAATAACCAAGGTGTTCCGCCTAGCTCGCAGAACTCTTCCAACCCCTTGCTCGGGGCTCAGTCGAGAGCAAGCCGTTTTATTCAGACAGCTACAGACGGTCTCACTCCCCAGTCCGCTGCTGATGCATAGAATGTATCCCTAGACGCACCCGACAGACAAATGCAGAGTCTGCCGAACGGAGACTGCCGGCTTCGCACACATGCTGTGGAATTGTACCCAGTACCAGGAAGAAGCGAAGTCTGGGAGGATCCCGCCGCGACTGGAAGCAGCCGCAGGGAGCGACAGTCAAGAGGAGCAACTCTGGGCCGTCCAGCAGGTCATCAAGGCGCTGGCCCGACAGGGAACCAGCGAGCCGGCCACGGCGAGCGGGGACCCAGGCCGCGCGGCCGGTGCCCAGAGGACGACGTAGGCCCCGCCCGGAGCGCGCGTTCTACTGCAGGCCCCGAATAAACGTTTTACCAATCCAATTCAATAGAGGAACTGTGCTTTCTAGATCGCCTAACACAGCTCTTTATAAGGTCACAGCCGTATGGCAAAGTACGCAGAAGGCGCAAGTTTATTGCTAAAAAAGCGCGCAGCGTATAAACAGGACGAGGAAAGAATGAACTACACAGGGGCTAACTGAAATTGATGTTTATTTGAAAGGGGCACCACAAGAAATAAACTCCATGACGAAAGTGAGTGCCTGTGTTGTTCGGTCCTCTTTACGACCGGAGTTTGAACTGATTCCCTTTTCATCAATAATAAACCGACGAGTCTGCACCAGCTCCCTCTTGCACTTATTTATACTGCTCAGCAGAAGCGCCACGCCATCGCGGGATTTCCTTTCGAACCCGGATGATGGCTCGGCAATGGCGTCTAACCTAATCACACAATTGGCTTTCTTGCTCGCCTGATATTGTCACGTGGTGGTGACCAGGGTCGATGACACAAATGAAGACACAGGCTTGATGGTACTGAAGTTCTTTATTGGGCTGACTTGCGCCAGCAAAGCAACCAAGCAACTCGGCGGCGGCGATAGCAACAAACGTACTCCTCGGTCGTCGAACAAAGAATGCCCAAGGCGGATGTAATGCCCGTCACACTCGTCAACGCTCAATTTAAAGGCTGCTCGGAACAATCTGGATGACGTCGCAAAAAGCTACCAGCACGGGCTGGAACAACATTGGGGAAAGACACACGAGTGGCCGGAATCTTCGAGATAGATCTCGGTGCATCTTGCGCTACAACGAAACTGATAAAGGTGTGACTCGCGACATCGAGCCTTAACAAAGATTACGAAACTGATACGCGATCCAGAATCAGAGTGATAAGCCTGTATGCCGGCGGCTGTTGAAAAACAACAAATACAGTTTTGAAAGTTTCGCGGCAATATTACGTCTGCTTATATTTTTCTAATGACACAGCCCTTTGCAAGGTCACAGTCATACGGAAAAGTATGCTCAAGGCGCAAATGTATTGCGAAAAAGGGGCACAGCGCAAAAACAGGACAAAGAAGGGAATGAACAACACAGGTTCCAATTATAACTGAAGTTTTTGGAAAGGGCCCTACAAGAAATAACCTCGAGGCGGAAAGTCAGTGCCTGTGTTGTTCGGTCCTCTTTACGTCCTGTTTTTGAACTGTCTGCTTTTATCAATGCGAAACAACTAGTCCGCATCAGCTCCCTATTGCGCTTATTTATGCTGCTTTCCCGCCAGCGGAAGCGCCGCATCGTCGCAGGTTTTCCTTCCAACGCCGGACGAAGGCTCTGCCATTGCGCGTAAGTTAATCACAGAATTCGCAGAATTGTGCTTTGTTGCTCACTTAATAATGTAAGAGAAGGTTTAATCTATACGTCGAGGACGGCGTCGAGGTCGGCAAGGAAGCGCACGATGATCAAACCAGCACGATGATCTGCACGATCACAATTCCACAGACTGCTTCCTCTTCATCAGCGTCCAGCAAAAAGGGCTCATCTTCACAATGCCCCCCAGAGAAAAAGGAGCCATCCTGGCGACTTAAGGGGACGAAGGTACAATTGGATCGTAGAACGGCCTAAGACGCTGCACATGTACAGTCTCGCGGCCACGGCGCCGCAAATCAGAAGACGGCGTAAGCGGCTCAACAATATTAGTTCACTGGTGAAGTGCGCTCGACTACACGGTAGGGCCCGTGATACTTTGAGATCAGCATTGCGGAGAGACCGGGGCTACCGGATGGAACCCATAGCCACACAAGTGAGCCGGTCACAAAGTGTGGTGCATTCTCCTGATCGGTGTCATGGCGATATTTTTGGCGCCACTGAGAGTCGGTCGTAAACGTGCGGGCAATCTGGCGGCATTCTTCGGCATACTTGGCAGCTTCTGTCACTGTAGTGTATTCTGATCGATCAGGGTTGTAGGGGAGGACAGTGTCAAGGGGAGCAGATGGATGCCGACCGTAAAGCAAAAAGAACAGAGAGAAACCCGTGCTAGATTGCGTAGCAGTATTGTACGCAAAGGTGATATAAGGAAGGACAATGTCCCAGTTCCTGTGGTTGGATACGACGTACCTCGTGAACATGTCGCCGAGGGTGCGATTAAATCGTTCAACAAGGCCATTCGTTTGCTGGTGGTAAGCGGTGCAAGTCCGGTGATTGATTTTGCACTGATCGAGCAGGGCTTTAATGACTTCGGATAAGAAAGCACGGCCTCTGTCGCTGAGGAATTCACGAGGAGCACCGTGACGGAGAATAAGGCTCTTCAATAAGAAACCGGCCACATCTCGGGCTGTTGCAGCTGGGAGCGCGGCGATTTCGGCATATCGCGTCAGGTGGTCGACGGCGACAATGACCCAGCGATTGCCATCGGGTGTGTACGGAAGAGGGCCATATAGGTCAATTCCAATGCGGTCGAATGGTTTAAGCGGGCATGTGAGAGGCTGTAACTCGCCAGCCGAACGGGGAGAGGCAGGTTTGCGGCGTTGGCACGTCATGCACGATCGAACGTACCCGAGAATCGAGTTGTACATACCGCGCCAATAGTAACGAAGACGGATTCGTGTGTACGTCTTGAAAACTCCGGCGTGTCCGCACTGTAGATCGGCATGAAAGGCTGCACATATTTGAGTCCGTAAATGGCGCGGAATCACGAGGAGCCATTTCCGTCCACTTGTGCTGTAGTTGCGCCGGTAAAGGAGGTTATCCCGAACCTCATAGTGGGAAGCTTGGCGGCTAAGGGCGCGTGAAGGGGTAATTGCTGATTGGTTTGAAAGGTAGTCAATAAGAGAGGCGATCCATGGATCCTTCCATTGTTCGGCAGGCATGTCACTGACGTCGATCGAAGATGTCACGGAGTCTAAGACGGAGAGGCTGGCAAGGTCGGCTGGAAGCGGTGAGCGAGATAAAGCGTCTTTATGTTTGCGACCAGATCGGTAAGTAACGCGGATATCGTATTTTCGCAAACGCAGAGCCCACCGTGCCAAGCGGCCGGATGGGTCCTTGAGCGATGAAAGCCAGTCCGTGACTACGTCAAAAGAACGGCCGTAAAGGCAAGGGCGAAACTTTGTGATTGCCCAGACAATGGCCAAGCACTCCTTTTCCGTTACAGAGTAGTTCGCTTCGGCTTTGGTGAGAGTACGGCTGGCGTAAGCGACTACGTACTCACCGAAGCGAGAGGGGCGCTGAGCAAGCACAGCTCCGAGGCCGACACCACTCGCGTCTGCGTGCACTTCGGTTGGCGCAGGATGGGCGGGGCTGTGAGGAGGCGACGCAAGGTGTTGTAGGCGTCGTCGCATGCTCATGACCACAGCAAAATGTCTGAGTTATGGCCGGGGAGCTCAGTCAGCGGGGCGACAATGGAAGCAAAGTTCCGTATAAAACGCCGAAAGTATGAGCACAAACCCAAAAAACTCCTCATTTGTTGATGATAGTAGGTTTCGGGAATGCAGTCACAGCTCGAAGTTTGGCGGGATCAGGACGGATACCGTCTTTGGACACAACGTGGCCCAAAATGGTCAGCTCACGAGCAGCGAAACGACACTTCTTCAAGTTGAGCTGCAGACCGGCGTGCGCAAGACATGTCTAGACCTGCTTCAGTCGAGAGAGGTGGGTCGAAAAATCCGGCGAGAACACCGCGATGTCGTCAAGGTAACAGAGGCACGTCTTTCATTTTAGGCGACGCAGAATTGTATCCATCATACGCTCGAATGTAGCAGGAGCATTACAGAGACCGAACGGCATGACGGTAAATTCAAAGAGGCCATCGGGGGTGACAAAAGTGGTTTTAGGGCGATCTTCCGCAGCCATGGGCACCTGCCAGTAACCGGATCGTAAATCAAGTGAAGAAAAAAGTTCAGCACCTTGTAAGCAGTCCAATGCATCATCTATACGCGGAAGAGGGTAGACGACTTTCCTCGTGATTTTGTTTAGGCGACAGTAATCAACGCAGAAGCGAATAGAACCGTCTTTCTTCCGCACTAGGAAAAACAGGGGAGGACCAGGGACTATTAGAAGGCTCAATCACTCCATTCTGTCACATTGTTTGAACTTGGCCTTCAATAACTCGGCGCTCGGTGGCCGACACTCGATAGGGGCGCTGACGCAGAGGAGCATGGGAACGGGTGTCAATGTGGTGAGCAACAGTTGATGTACGGCTCAAAGCAGGCTGGTGAGAGTCGAATGAAGAACGGAACTGATGAAGCAGCGCGAGAAGTTCAGAGCGTTGAGGTTCAGGAAGACTGGCATCAATGTAGCGGAGGAAAACGTCGGCAGAAGACTGGTCCAGCGCAAGAACAGGCGGTGTAAGTGCAGCCAAGTCAGCGGGCTGTGAAGCGGGTGTTGCGTCACCAGGGAGGCTAGAATCAATGAGCTGGATGGGGCCGAGGCATTCACCGCGACGCAGGGATACGGAAAATGAGAACGGATTACAAATCCAGAGCGCGGTGAGGCCAGCTGACACAGAAAGTACGGCGTACGACAGGAGAAGATTTTTACGGGTTAGAAACATAGGCAATGGGATGAAAAGTACATCAGTACGGCGGGAAAAAGCACAAGCGGTGGGCACAAGAACGAAAGAGCACGCAGGGAGATCAGTATCTTCGGCAACGAGGATTTTATGAAAAGGAACGTCCGGCGACGGTTCGTCTAGCGCAAAAAAACTCCAGTTCGGCACGTGCACAGTTGATCACTAATACGCGACAGAAAATCCCAACCCAAGATAAGATCATGAGAGCAGGAAGGCAAAACTACGAACTCTATTGCGTACAAAACTTCTTGAATGATGACTCGAGCGGTGCACATCGCTATAGGCTCTACAGACTGGGCACTTGCCGTGTATAGCGAGAATCCTGAAATAGGTTTCGTCACTTTGCGCAAGGAACGGCAAAGACTTGCAGCCATGGCAGAAACTGCAGCGCCGGAGTCGACCAGAGCCAGTACTATAGCCCCCTCAACAGAAACTTCAAGCAGATTCGCAGGAGATACGTGAGGCCTTTTACAGTTGGCTCGTTGCGCAGTTCTCGCCTCAGGAACTGCGGCATTTGGTTTTCCTCTTGCGCAAGATTGGCACGCCGGGGCAGAGGAGATAGGGAGCGGCGACGCGGCGAGGTTGAGCGGCGAGTAGAAAAGGTATTACGGTCATTCGCAACGGAACCTGCAGATGAATCGGCGGCTGCGCACTGATCCCGGGTTGGCTGCCAGGAAGGTGATGTGCGGCGCGATAGAAACTCATCGGGAGTGCGATTTCGGCAGTACCGGGCAATATGGCCAGCACATCTACAAGAATAACAAATGGGACGGTTATCACTTGTTCGCCATGGATTGCGGCGCTGCGGTCGGGGCGGAACGAAAGGTTGTGGCGCCTGAAGGTATTCCTGCACAGCGCTGGAGGCGTAGCGTACACCACAGGGTAGCTACGTGGCAGTGGTCGGGCAGCGACCGCAGCGTACGTCAGCGGTGCGACAGGAGCGGGAACGCATGTCATTGGTGGAGCGACAGATGGAGCGACGTCGGCGTATGCGAGGGTCTCAATGGCTTGTGCGGGCTGAGGAATGGGCGCTGGCGGATGGACAGGGGAAGGGCGTCCGCCACGCGGTCGGCGATGACCTGTCGAAGGGGCGCCAAATTGCGGGAAAGCTCGCAGTTTGTTGGCAATAGTGATATTTGGCGAGCAACTTCCTCTCGAATAAAATCTTTGAGCTGCTGCAGCAGCGATGAGGTCTCAGATGTAGCGGAGAGGCCAGAAAGTGATTCCACAGGCGCGGAAAGCTGTCGAGGGAGGAGTCGCTGCTTGCGCAACTCATCGTAGCTTTGACAAAGGTTGACAACTTGTGCAACAGTTGTCAAATCCCGGGATGTTAACATGAGGAAGGTGTCATATTCGATGCCCTTCAGGATGTGCTTAATCTTTTGTTTCCAATACACTATAGCGCAGCAAAAGACGAGGACACAAGAGCGAGAGACGAACACCACAAGCGCTAACTTCCAACAAATTTTATTCTCCTGAAGCATCATATATAAACGCCAGAAAAACATGAATCACATGTTCTAAGGAATTGATACTGTTTGCACATGTGATTCATGTTTTTCTGGCGTTTATATATGATGCTTCAGGAGAATAAAATTTGTTGGAAGTTAGCGCTCGTGGTGTTCGTCTCTCGCTCTTGTGTCCTCGTCTTTTGCTGCGCTATAGTGTATTGGAATCATGTACCAACAAGCCCAAAAAACCACGCTACTAATCTTTTGTGCCTCTGGCATCTGGGCGTTTACGCGACTGCATAGGTGGAGCACATCTTCAATGTAGCTGGTAAACGTCTCGCCGAGCCGCTGCGTTCGATCGTGCAAGCGTTGCTCGGCGCGGAGTTTGCGTACAGTAGGACGACCAAACACGGTGGTAAGGTTTCCAAAGGAGTCCCAATTCGTGATTTCGGCTTCGTGGTTACGATACCACAGGTTGGCGACTCCGGTCAAATAAAAGATAAAGTTCGTTAACTTTGTTGCATCGTCCCACTTATTGTACGAACTCACTCGTTCGTATGACTCAAGCCAGTCGTCACAGTCGGTGTCGTCTGTCCCACTGAGAGCGCAGGGTCTCGCTGGCGCAAGGAGCCAGAGCAGACGATCGGTGGGGTCATCGGGGCAGTTGGTGGGTGTTGGTCTTCGGCCATGTGAATTACCGGTAGCGTACGGGTGCGAAGCTCCAGGGTATCAGGCCGCACCTCCACCAAGTGTAAGAGAAGGTTTAATCTATACGTCGAGGACGGCGTCGAGGTCGGCAAGGAAGCGCACGATGATCAAACCAGAACGATGATCTGCGCGATCACAATTCCACAGACTGCTTCCTCTTCATCAGCGTCCAGCAAAAAGGGCTCATCTTCTTCTTCACAATAATAAATTCTGTATAGCTTTTCTAATGGAACAGCTCTTTATAAGGTTACAGCTGTATGGTAAAGTATGCACGAGGCGCAAATTTGTTGCATAAAGGGGCACATCGTGAGAACATGACAAAGAGAGGAGGGAACAACACAGGCGCTGATTACAATTGAAATTTATTAGAAAGGCGGACCATATAAAATATCCTCGAGGCTTATTGATCGTTAATTTTACGTCCTGATTTTGCACTGTCTTCCTTTTTATTATTGCTAAACAAACTAGTTCGTACAACTCCCTCTTGCGCTTATTTACACTGCTGTACCGTCAGTAGAAGCGCCGCACCCTCGCGGGTTTTCTTTTCGACGACGAATTCTGGCTCAGAACTTGCACCTAAGCTAATCAAAGAATTATTAGAACTGTGCTTTCTTGCTCGCCTAATATTACTTCTGCATATCATTTCTCTAATTAAACAGCTCTTAAGAAGGTCACAGTCATATGGAAAAATATGCACAAGGCGCAATTGTATTGCTAGAAAGGAAGACAGCGCAAAAACAATACATAGAGAGGAATGAACAACACAAGGGCTAATTACAATTGAAGTTTATTCGAAAGGGGCACCACATGAAATAATCTCGAGGCTGTAAGTCAGTGCCTGTGTTATTGTTTCCTCTTTACGTCCTTTTTTTACGCTGTTTCCTTTTTTTTCTCAATGGCAAACCAACTAGCCTGCAACCCCTCCTCTTGCGGTCATTTACACTGCTGTACAATCAGTAGAATCGCCGCACCATCGCGGGTTTTCCTTTCGACGCCGCATGCTGGCTATAAAATTGTGCGTAAGCTAATCACAACATTACCAGCATTTTGCTTTCTTGCTTGCTTAATATTACTTCTGCATATTGCCGCGAAACCTTGAAAACTGTAATTGTTGTTTTTTAACAGCGGGTTGGGGGTAACATTAAGAGATAGGAAGCGTGCAGAGTGGATCAGAAAAATAACTCAAGTTACCGACATTCTAGTGGAAATTAAGAAGACGAAATGGGCATGGGCAGGACATGTAGTTCGAAGAGAGGATAACCGATGGTCGCTTAGGGTAACAAACTGGATTCCAAGGGAAGCAAAGCGTAGCAGGGGGCGGCAGAAAGTTAGGTGGGCGGATGAGGTTAAGAAATTCGCGGGGGTCAAGTGGATGGAGCTTGCACAGAACCAGGTTAAGTGGAGAAATATGGAAGAGGCCTTCGCCCTGCAGTTGGTATAGGCAGGCTGATGATGATGATGATGATGATGAACAGCCGGTCGCACACGGCCTTATCACTCTGATTCTGGATCGCCTATCAGTTTTGTATTCATGTGTGTTATTGCTCGATGTCGCGAGTCGCACCTTTATCAGTTCCGTTGTAGCGCAAGACGCACCGAGATCTGTCTCGAAGATTCCGGCGACTCGTGTGTCTTTCTACAATGTTCCAGCTTGGGGTGTAGCATTTTGCGACGTTATCTAGATTGTAAAACAAGAGACATCTGGGCGAGTTGGTATGGTGACATGATAGAAAAACAGCGCAAAAGACGTGCACGGAGGAGAAGAACAGACAGGACAAGCGCTGACTCACAACTAAAGTTTATATATATATCTGTGTTTATATATATATATATATTTTTTGGTTATATATCTGTGTTTTTTTCAATAAACTTTAGTTGTGAGTCAGCGCTTGTCCTGTCTGTTCTTCTCCTCCGTGCACGTCTTTTGCGCTGTTTTTCTATCATATCTAGATTGTTCTGAGCAGCCTTTAAATTGACCATTGACGAGTGCGACGGGCATTCTTTGTTTGACGATTGACGAGCACGTATGTTGCTATCGCCGCCGCCGGTTAGTTATTTTGCGGGCGCAAGTCAACCCAATGAAGAGTTTCTTCAGTTCAATCATCGAATCTTCATTTGTGTCATCGACCTTGTCGCCGCCACGTGACATCTGGTGGAGGTGCTGTCCCTGATCCTTCAAGCGAATACCTCAGCCTTTTTCATTCGCCCTGGGAGCCCAGCCTACAGGTCACCGAGCCAGCCGCCGATTCCAAGGCCTACAACCTGAACACGGTCTGCTGCCTGATCCCGTTTGACTACGGATGGCATCAACTTTGGAAATGGGCCAGTCAACTGCATCAGTCGTCTTCGTGCAGCCCAGGGAGCCCCCCATCTTCCAAGGATTGCCCAGTGAAGATGCGGAAGACTGGATGGACCTTTTCAACCGCGTGGCAGAATTCAACGGATGAAAAGACGCCGTGTAACTCCGGCAAGTCTACTTTGTTCTTCAAGGACATGCCCGAGTTTGGTTCGAAAATCACGAGGAAGCTATGAAGGATTGGGAAAGTTTTAAGGAAGCGTTTTTGACTGCCTTTGCAAGTTCTGTTCGAAAGGAAAGAGCTCAGGCCCTCCTCCAATCAAGACTTCAACTCCCTAACGAGCCAGTCCTGGCGTACGTTGAGGAAATGAAGCGCCTCTTTCGCCGCGCCGATCATAACATGACCGAAGGTGAGAGAGTCAAATTGTCAATGCGAGGCGTTGAAGAATCGCTTTTTGCAGATCGTGGCGGAATTTGAAACGGAAGCGTATACCATCAAGAAAACGTTGGACACCCGGATGCGCCACTACGAGCGACCACTTCAGCCGGACTACTCAAGCCACTACTTAAGTTGAGGACAACCCAGAGGGTTATGGAACGAAAAATGGTAAGGGTAACATTAAGAGATAGGAAGCGTGCAGAGTGGGTCATAGAAATAACTCAAGTTACCGACATTCCAGTGGAAATTAACAAGAAGAAATGGGCATGGGCAGGACATGTAGTGCGAAGAGAGGATAATCGATGGTCGCTTAGGGTAACAAACTGGTTTCCAAGAGAAGGAAAGTGTAGCAGGGGGCGGAAGAAAGTTATATGGGCGGATGAGGTTAAGAAGTTCGCGGGGGTCAAGTGGATACAGCTAGCACCGAACCGGGTTAAATGGAGAAATATGGGAGAGGCCTTCGCCCTGCAGTAGGTATAGTCAGGCTGATGATGATGATGATGACTCAAGCCACGACCAATCTGCATGCGGAGAGAACCTTCGGGACCTCATCCGGGAGATTGTGCGAGAGGAGCTCTGCCGATTGATGCCATCATCGCAACAACCCCTGGTGGCGACGCTCGTGGATGTCGTCCGTGAAGGAGTCCAGCAGGCGCTGGGCGTTCCTCAAGCGACTGCTGCGACTGCTCCAGCACAAGAGGCAGCAGCGATGAACTACGCTGCTGCATTACGTCACCCTGGGCCTCGACGTGATGTCTTTCCAAGCCCTCGCCGCTACCGTTCTGTTACTGAAAGCCTCCTTGGCCCAAGCCCGCCAAGCCTACCAACGACCCCCAAGCCCCAGAAAGTGCGACGCCTGGAGGACAGCGAACAACCGACCATTATGCTTCCCCTGTGGTGAGGCCGGGTCCATTTTGGGCCACTGCCCGTGCCGACGAATCAGTCTCCGCGCATTTGCAGTTGATGCTCCACGACCACGCCCAGGTGAACGACCGCAAGCAATCGACAACTATCTGCGTAGCGGTAAGATTGTACAACCAAGGGGTCGGTTCAGGTCCCCATCGCTGTACAGGGCCCGCTTTGCGTCGCCAGGCCGTAGCTACGATGAGTGCGCGCGGAAGGTTCCCAAGCCCAAGCAGGGGAAACTAAATAGAGCAATCTTTGGAGGTGAGGTTGCTTCACGGCAAAAACACGAAGATCCTCCATCGCCGACGATGAGTGACGACGACGCAGCCATTAAATCGGCGAGTCACAAGACGACATCGTCGAAGTGATCCCGACCAATGTTCAAGTTGACATCGACGCCAACCGACGTTACGACTGTGGACCCCAGCCGCGACCTCAGCACGAGACGAAGCAGAGATCGAACACCGAAACCAACGTGCATTACTAGGACGCGAACAAGCTTCATTGAGGTTGCTGTCGACGGACGCACGTTTACCGCCCTAGTGTACACCGGTGCCGACTACTCTGTGATCAGTGGAGCTTTCCCCGCCCAGCTCAAGAAAGTGACGACCACTTGGGACGGCCTGCTTTTCCGCACCGCTGGTGGTAACCTTATTACGCCGTCGGGGCGACGCAACGTAAGGGTTACATTAAATGTACGTACCTACCCTACCAGCTTCGTTCTCCTACAGCACTGTGCCCGCGGTGTGATTCTGGGCATGGATTTTCTGAACGAACATCGAGCGATCATCGACCTCTGATCTAAACTCATCAAGCTCTAGACCGACAAAGCCATACCTGCTACAAGAACTTCGACGTATCACGTCGCTCTCAACGTCCTCGACGGAGAATCGACCGTACCGCCCCCATCAAGCGTCACCGTCCCTGTGGTTACAGCAGAAGTCGAAATCACGGAAGGGGTTGTCGAAGGAAACACTCAGTTGTTACTGGATAGAGGACTTGGCATCGCAAGAGGCATCGTCCGTTTCCGTCATGGGCAAGCTGATGGGCTCGTCATGAACTTCACCGACGAATACCGGCACCTGAACAAGGGCATGACGATTGATTTCCTTGACGAGCTAGCGGACACCCGAGACGTCTTCGCGCTTCCCAGCCAACTTGAAGACGATGCACCCAAATGAGCCAAGCAGACCAATTTCGACATTAATCCAGCGCTCCCCTGAGACAGACAAGACTTAATTCGCACTTTTCTTGAAAACTATAGCAAGTGCTTTTCTTCATTGTCGAAGGTGCGGGAAACTCCGTTAGAAAAGCATGGCATCATCACTGACGAAAACACGCGACCGCTACGTCAAAGCCCCTACCGTGCATCGCCGCGAGAACGCCAGGCCATACGCGATCAAGTTGAGAAAATGCTACGTGATGACGTGACCGAGCCTTCCAACAGCCCCTGGCCGGCACCAGTCGTTTTGGTGAAGAAGAAAGACGGCACACTTTGCTTCTGCGTTGATTACCGCCGCCTGAATAGCATAACTAAGAAGGATGCCTACCCGCTTCCCCGCATCGACGACACCCTCGATCGGCTCTGCAATGCAAGGTCCCTCATCGATGGACGTGAAAAGCGGATATTGGCAAATTGAGGTGGACGAAAGAGATCGCGAGAAGACCGCATTCATCACACCGGACGGTCTTTTTGAGTTCAAGGTGATGCCATTTGGCCTCTGCTAAGCGCCAGCCACGTTTCAACGAGTAATGGACACAGTCCTGGCAGGCTTGAAGTGGCAAATTTGTTTGGTATATTTGGACGGCGTTGTTGTCTTCTCGTCAAACTTTGAAGACCACCAAAACGACTGCAGACAGTGCTGGAAGCCATCAAGTCATCGGGAATATCGCTAAAAGCAGAAAAGTGTCACTTGGCCTACGAAGAACTGTGGGTCCTTGATCTCATCGTTAACAAGAATGGTATCCGCCCAGACCCGGAGAAAACAGCTGCAATCGCACAATTCCCACCGCCTGCCGACAAGAAAGCTGTGCGGCGATTTCTTGGGCTGTGCGCTTATTATCGACGAATTGTCAGAAACGTTTCGCGCATCGCCGAACCGTTGACGAAGCTTACAAAGGCTGACGTACCTTTTAAATGGGAATCACCGCAAGGAGAAGCCTTTGACGAACTCAAGCGCCGCCTGCAGTGTCCTCCTGTACTTGGCCACTTTGATGAAATCGCCGAGACCGAAATTCACCCCTATGCGAACAGTGTGGGCCTAGGAGCCATTCTCATTCAGAAGAGAGCCATTCTCATTCAGAAGAGTGCCGGACAGGAGAAAGTAATCGCCTACTAGCAGGCCCTTCACAAAAGCTGAAGTCAATTACTCGAAGACCGAGAAGAAGTGCCTCGCAATCATCTGGGCCACTTCTAAGTTTCGTCCATGCCTATACGGCCGACCATTCAAGGTGGTAAGCGACCATCACGTGCTCTGCGGGCTGGCTAATTTTAAAGATCCCTCCGGCAGCCTTGCCAGATGGAGCCTACGACTTGAAGAATTCGACTTGACTGTAGCCTATAGTCGGGCCGGAAGCATTCCGACGCAGACTGCTTATCACGCGCTCCCGTCGACGCTCCACCAAAGGGCGATGACGACGACGCCTTTTTATGACCGGTAAGCGCCAGCAGTTTCGCAGAACGACAGCGATCAGACCCTGAGCTGAAAGCGCTAGCCGATTACTTAGAAGAAAAGACCGCTTCCCCTCCTGGTGTGTTCAGGCGACATTTATCTTCGTTCGCGTTAAGCAATGGCCTCCTCGTGAAGAAGAACTTCGCACCCAACAGGACTGCGCAACTTCTTGTAGTGCCTAAAAACCTCCGGCTGGAAACTCTGCGGGCGTTGCATGATGAGCAATGCTGTAATGGCGGCTAGTTGGTTTTCCATCATCGTGTAGGTGCGCTGAACTTTAACTCGATACAATTCACTAACACAAGACAATAGTGGTACGTGCGCGAAATTTCAACTGTTTATTACAAGTAATTATCTCCTTATATACAAACATACAAAGAAAACATGTACAAACACGTGTCAGAAACAAGTTTATAAGGGCAATTCATCAACCCGTAACACATGAAGCACCGCTTTCCATCACTTGATTGAAAGCGGTGTTTCAGGTGTTACGGGTTGATGAATTGCACTTACAAACTTGTTTCTAACCCGTGCTTGTACATGTTTTCTTTGTATGTGTGTATATAAAGAGAGAAGTACTTGTAATGAACAGTTCAAAGTTCGCGCACGTACCAGTTTGGTCTTGTGTTAGTGAATTGTCTCGAGTTAAAGTTCAGAGCGCCTACCTAGTGTTGTATGATGAGCCCAAAGCAGCATTTGCGCGCACGTTGCGTCGAATCCAGGAGACTGCCGCGACTGGCCGCGACTGCCTGCCGCAGTTGCCCACTACGTGAAGGCATGTCGTGGGTGCCAACGACGCAAGACGCCGCCTATCAGACCAGCAGGACTACTAAACCCGATTCCGCCCACAGATCTGTCCTTTCAACAAATTGGGATGGATCTTCTCGGCCCCTTTCCAGTTTCGTCTATGGGTAACAAGTGGATCATTGTGGCCACTGACAACCTTACCCATTACGCCGAAGCAAAAGAACTACCAAATGGCACCGCGGCAGAAGTCGCCAAATTTTTTGTCGAACAAATTCTTTTGCAACTCGGCGCCTCAGAAGTGCTCATCACGACAGGGGAACGGCGTTCACGGCAGAGTTGACGCAAGCCAGCCTGGAATCCAGTCATACAAGCCATCGACGAACAACTGCGTACCATCCCTAGACCAATGACCTTACGGAGCACCTGAACATGATCGCGGACATGATTGCCATGTAAGTCGACGCTGAACACAAGACCTGGGACACCATCTTGCCGTATGTGATCTTCACCTATAACACGGCACTCCAGGAGACAACCAGAGTGACCCCGTTCAAGTTTGTGTACGGCAGGGAGCCCACGACGACGCTCGACGCAATGCTGCAGCACGTAACCAACGAGCACAACATTGACTTCGCCTCCTACCTGCAGCGTGGAAAGGAAGCCCGACGACTCGCACGTCTGCGTATTAAAAACCAACAGCGCACCGACAGCCGACGATACAACTTACGACGACGCCACGCAGAGTACAATCCAGGAGACCAAGTGTGGGTTTCTACACCAATTCGCCGTCGCGGACTAAGTGAAAAGTTGTTGCGTAGATAGTTTGGGCCGCGTCGGACCGCTGGACTATGAAGTCATACCCGACGGAACGTAAGCATCACAACGGCGATGCGAACTCCCAGAAATTGTACATGTATGACTGAAGCCATATTACACGCGTTAAAGAATCTGTGGTGTTTAATTTTTGGATTGTTTATGTTTAGGTTGCTTTGTTTTCGAAAATCGAAGCGATGTTTTTTTAAGAGGGAAGTAATGGCACGAGGCTGTTACGACCGTGCATCCGCATTTGCGCGCTCTATTGTTCGCCTGTGGGCATGGATAAGTGCTGTGGAGATGTGGTGATGGTCCAATGGCTCTAAGTGAGCCTGTTTCCAGGAATCCTGTTTTGTAAGCCTGTTTTGCTTTGTGGACACCCTGCAAATGCCAAATTGACCCTGTCAAGAGAACGTCTGGAAAAACACAAAGAAACGTCCCCCTGCGGGAAATAGCAGGAAGTGCTTTCTTTTGTTCACCCTTCCAGTCGAGAAGTGCTATCCTCCAGTGATGAATGCCTCCTATCCAAAGGAGACAACAGAGTGACATGTCCGCTGACGTGCAGGACAAGAAAGGAACATGACGCATACGGCCATTAAATGATTTCCCGGGAATGCAGGAAAGATTTGCAATTGTCGAAAACGGACAATGCTGGGAGCGTATGCGGCGCCCACGTGCACTTGGGTTTCTGAGAAGTAAATCCACTTGCCGGAACCAGCTGCCTATCGATTCTTGGCTGAAGAATAGAAATGTACCTCCTCGCCGTTCCCAAGCTTTTCCCGCCAACAAGTGACCAGGCTCAACGAAACAATGCCGGGCCAGTCAGTGCTTCAGACCATCAGTGCAGTGATGTGTTCGATTGGATGCCGATATCTGAGGGGCGTGCCCTGGATTTGGTTGGTCAGCATCTTCAGAGAGGGGCTGGACATAGGGGGTTTTAAGGACGCTGCAGAGCACGAAATGTCGCTCTGAGCCCTGGGTAAACGGCTCATCCAGTCGCTTCTCGCTATGAACTCTTCACGCTTGCCATTTTGCTGATGTACTCTTCTTTTTCTTGTAAATAATCTTGTAAATAAGTTTTCTCAAAGTGCCATTAAACCTGCTTGTACATATTTCACCAACTTCGAAGATTCAATCCTACTTCAACCCCGAGTCTCTGCACGCTACCAAGTGAAGGCCGGGTCGACGTAGCCCCAGCGTCACGACAACTGGTGATCAGCGTTGGGATCTGAATCTACAAGCCACAACATCTGGTGATTGGAGGTGGATCTGAAGCTACAAGCCACAACATCTGGTGATCGGAGGTGGCATCTCAAGCAACAAGCAGGCGCAATAATCGGCCAACAAGAAAGCAGCTCGGAACATCGATCGCATGTGTGGGTGAGTGCTTGGCTTTTCTTCTGATGTGGACCAGGTTCTAGAACAGGGTTAGATTTTAGAACTGGTAAAAAGTGTTGAAACGCCTTTAGGTTTGGTAGTTTGCACTGTTGTTTTGGAAGTAGCCGACACTCGGAGCGATCATGGACCTACAAAAGCTGCAGAAACCGGAACTGTTGCAATTGTGTGTGGAATTGGGAATTGATACAAGTGGTTTGGCACGAAAACCCTTGATTATAAAAGCAATCACTGATTTGGGAACCGATGATGTGGAGCTCAGTGAAGCATGGAACCTCATCGGACAAAAAAAAGGAGGAGCAGCTCAGACAGCAGAAAGAGCGGGAAAACGAGGAAAAGAGGCGTGAGCGTGAACTTGAGAGGGAAAAAGAGGAAAAAAAGCGTGAACTTGAGAGGGAAAAAGAGGAAAAGAAGCGTGAAATTGAAAGAGAAGCAAAAAGGCTGGAGCTAGAAATTGAGCTCCGGAAATTAGAACTAGAGTTGAGCAAGAGGTCGGGCAATTGTCCCCAGCTAGCGGTACCTCTTCTCAACAAGGAGGCAGATTTCAAGATGTCAAAGTACATGCAGCCATATGTGATATCAGGGGATATCGGTCTGTATCTGGCTAACTTTGAGCGAACTTGCGAAAAACTGTCCTTCCAGCGAGACACTTGGTCTCAGAGATTATTGACGGTTCTGCCCTGCGAGGCAGCGGAGGTTGTCGCGCGGCTAAGCAAGGAGGACGCGGACAACTACGAGAAGGTCAAAGCTTGCCTTCTGAGAAAGTATAGGCTTAGCGCCGAGGCGTTCAGACAACGTTTTCGGAACGCTACTAAGTCCAGGGACGAGAGTTACCCTGAATTCCTGTACAATTTAGGAGTAAATTTGGGCGAGTGGCTAAAGAGCACAGATTCCTACAGTGATAGGGACGCTGTAGTCGAGCGAATTCTTTTGGAGCAGTTTTATAACTGCCTCCCAGAAAAAGAAAGAAATTGGTTACAGGACCGAGGCGAAATTAAGTCGGCAACTGAAGCTGCCGAACTTATTGAGGAGTATGCTTCGCGCCGACAATTCAGCAACCCAGCAGTGGATAGGCCCCGCAATCCCAAGTTCAGTGTGAAAAACCGTCAGGAAAGGCACTTTGCTAGAGTTGGAAACGAAGAAATGAAGGTTTCTTCAGGCAAATTCCCTAGAAAGGACGGCAGTGAGAAAAGTGGGGAAGTGACCAACGTGCAGAACACAAAGAATAAGCTTGAGGCTAGGAAGCCGCTCACATGCTTTAGGTGTAATGAGCAGGGTCACATTGCCGTCAACTGCCGGAAAGAAAAGATTGCTTTCTCGTATGTCAGGGACTGCGATGAAAATATGCAGCTTTTAGAACCCTACCTGCATGACCTAGTAGTCAACGGGAAGCCTTGCAAGGTACTGCGCGATTCGGCCGCAACGATGGATGTTGTCCATCCGGCGTATGTATCGCCTTCCGACTATACAGGACAGTGTGCATGGATCCGACAGGTAGTTGAGGAACAGAGTGTGTGCTTGCCGATCGCGAACGTGGTCATCGAGGGCCCTTTCGGCGAATTAACAACCGAGGCTGCCGTTTCAGGAAAGCTTCCTAAGTGCTATCCGTATTTGTTCTCCAACAAATCGGACATGCTGCTGCGTAAGAGGGGCATCCTTTTCGGAGACAGAGTTGTGCAAGCCTTAACACGTTCAAAGGCGCGAGAACTAGCTACACTGCTCATTCCAGAAAAATCCACAGCGGAGGAAACGGCAGTTAAAACAGTGGTAAATGCGGAAGATAGCAGGTCAGACAACTTTGAGAGCGAGGCATCTCAGATATGTCAACTTGAAAGTGAGCTTGATGAGACGCGGAATGAGGACGTTCTTGAGAGTAACCTCTTGCCGCCAGTGTCTAGTAATCTCACGAGACTTTTAAGTGGAACCCGAGAGGACTTAGCTATAGAGCAAGCCAATGATCCCAAGATAGAGGAGATAAGGGAGCGCCACCGCGCCACTAAGACAGCAAACAATATTTCTTTCGAGATGAGAAAGGGAGTGCTGTATCGCTTATTCAAGGATATGCGCGGAGTAGAGCGGGACCAATTAGTCGTTCCCCAAAAGTACCGCGGAGACTTACTGCGACTTTCCCATGGCAGCTCGTGGTCATGTCACCTTGGAATAAAGAAAACAAAGCAGAGGCTGTTGCAAGAATACTATTGGCCTGGATGTTTTAAGGACACGGAAAATTTTGTACGGTCATGCGACACGTGCCAGCGGGTTGGAAAGGCGCAAGATAAGTGGAAAGCTCCGATGGTGTTAGTACCAATCATTACCGAGCCGTTTCACCGGTTAGTAATAGATGTAGTTGGGCCACTTCCTGTGACAGAGTCAGGGTACCGTTATATCCTCACTATGTTATGCCCAGCCACAAAGTTTCCAGAGGCTGTTCCGCTGCGCGAGGTGACGTCCGAGAGTGTAGTGGATTCGCTGCTGTCAGTGTTTGCACGAGTTGGATTCCCTTCCGAGGTCCAAAGTGATCAGGGTAGCGTTTTCACGAGTGTCCTCACCACCTCATTTCTCGAGCGATGCGGCATTAAGGTAGTGCATAGCTCGATCCATCATCCGCAGAGCAACAGCGTAGAAAGATGGCACTCTGTTCTCAAACGAGTCCAGAGGGGACTGTGCTATGAAAACAAGCGCGAATGGGATACCTGCCTGCCTGCAGCGCTTTTCGCTTTGCGGTCAGTACCGCACGAATCCACTGGATTTAGCCCAGCCGAGTTGGTGTACGGAAGGTCACTGCGCTCACCTTTGCGAATGGTGCGCGAAGCCTGGGAGGGGCGCGGAGAAGACCCAACAGTAGTAGAATTCATTCTGAACCTCTTGAATCGCTTACATAACACTAAGGAACTCGTTGAGGCCAGCATGAAATCAGCCCAGGCTCGTTCCAAGGTGTACTATGATAAGACAGCCCGTCAAAGGACGTTTTGTATCGGGGACCAGGTGATGTTGCTGAGAAGTTCAAGGCAGAATAAGCTCGAAGTACAGTGGGAAGGACCGGCTGAAGTCGTTGCAAAGCTTTCTAACACTAACTACGCAGTGAAAATTCCCGGTAGGCGTAAAGAAGTGCGCATTTATCATTGCAATCTTATGAAGCCTTATGTGCAGAGGGAAGCCGTGGTACATCTAACTTTAAACCTTCCCGAGGAGATGGGGGACAACTTGATTTGCCTCAGCGGAAAAGGAAGCAACGCTCAGGAGCTTCTCAAAAAGACGGAGCAGAGAGGAGAACTAAAGAAATCCCAGCTGTCCGATCTGGGCGAAATAATAACAGAGTTTGAGGCCTGCTTCGTGGACAGGCCAGGCAGGACTGATTTGACTGAGCACGATACTGAGCTGACTTAAGACGTGCCAGTGCGATCAAGGTGCTACCGATTCTCTCCAAGGCAAAGAGAAATTCTGGATAGGGAAGTAACTCGCATGCTGGAATTGGGAGTAATAAAACCCTCGGAAAGCGATTATGCTTCGCCTATGATCTTAGTAGAAGCTCCAGGTAAAGACCCTAGGCCTGTGGTAGACTACCGAAAGCTAAATTCTCTCACCAGGGATCAAGTGTATCCTATTCCGAATATTGAGGAGAGAGTAGAACAGGTCAGTAGAGCGGCATATGTGACTACGCTGGACCTTACTCGAGGATACTGGCAAGTACCGCTCACTGAACGCGCCAGCAGATACGCGGCTTTCGTCACTTCGACGGGCAGCTACCAGCCAGCAATGATGAGTTTCGGGCTCAAAAATGCTCCATTTTGTTTTTCACGACTCATGGATAGGGTTTTAAAGGGGTGTGAAACATTCGCGGTGCCTTATTTAGACGACATTGCGGTTTTTTCCGACTCATGGGCGGACCATATGGTACATCTAAGAGCTGTACTGAGCCTTTTGCGTCAAGCTGGACTAACCGTAAAGGCCGAGAAATGTTGCCTGGCAAGGGCGACCGTGGACTACTTGGGTCACAATGTAGGTCAAGGTTTCAGGAAACCCAGCGAGATTAAGATTTCTGCGGTAGCAGACTATCCGCGGCCGAGCACGTAGACGGAAATTCGAGCATTCCTGGGTCTGACTGGGTACTACAATCACTACATCCCTAACTATTCAGCTTTGGCTAGCCCTCTGACCGACGCTCTCCGCAAGACAGAACCGACAAATGTAGTCTGGGACGAACAAAAGGAAGCCTCCTTCGTAAACCTGAAGGCTGTGCTGATTAGCCGTCCGGTATTGCGAGCTCCAGACTATGACCGAGAATTCACGGTCCAGTGTGATGCCAGTGATCGAGGGCTAGGTGCTGTTCTCTGCCAGAGAGATGACGACGGTAATGAGCACCCCGTGCTCTACTTGAGCAGAAAACTGAGTTCTAGAGAGAGGGCTTATTGCGCGTCAGAGAAAGAGTGCGCTTGCATTGTATGGGCCATTCAAAAATTGCAGTGCTATCTTGGAGGGGCCAAATTCACCGTAGAGACGGACCATTGTCCCCTGGCTTGGCTGCAAACTGCGACATCGAAGAACAGTCGCCTTCTTAGGTGGAGCTTGATTTTACAGCAGTACAATTTTGAAATAAGATACAAAAAGGGGAAGTTAAATGGGAATGCGGACGCGCTTAGCCGCTGTTTCTAAGCAGTCCGAGGTGTTCCTCACCATGTATCCAAATTGATAATCAGGTTTTTATTTTTTTATTTTTTTTTTCTCGTGCGCTTGTACATGTGTGACTATGTAAAGCAGCACGTTTGGTTTTCGAGGCATACGTGGGTCCTGAACGTCTTGAGAGTGGGCTTTTCTCGAACAACAATGGCAGTTTTCTTTTGACCTGGTCTCTTCAGACGGGCGCCGAGTGCTTGCTTCGACATGTGGTTGAGTTTCAGACAGCTCGAGCAATTTGGCCTACGACAATCGAGACAACGCGACAAGCAACAGCGAGCTTCAAGCGTTCACGTGCAGGCCATTAAGTCGTCTCTTCATGCAGCAGCTGCGACTGCTGCCCTCCGAGACTCTTCTGGCGGGGGAGGAGGCTGTTACGACCATGCATCCGCATTTGCGCGCTCTATTGTTCGCCTGTGGGCATGGATAAGTGCTGTGGAGATGTGGTGATGGTCCAATGGCTCTAAGTGAGCCTGTTTCCAGGAATCCTGTTTTGTAAGCCTGTTTTGCTTTGTGGACACCCTGCAAATGCCAAATTGACCCTGTCAAGAGAACGTCTGGAAAAACACAAAGAAACGTCCCCCTGCGGGAAATAGCAGGAAGTGCTTTCTTTTGTTCACCCTTCCAGTCGAGAAGTGCTATCCTCCAGTGATGAATGCCTCCTATCCAAAGGAGACGACAGAGTGACATGTCTGCTGACGTGCAGGACAAGAAAGGAGCATGACGCATACGGCCATTAAATGATTTCCCGGGAATGCAGGAAAGATTTGCAATTGTCGAAAACGGACAATGCTGGGAGCGTATGCGGCGCCCACGTGCACTTGGGTTTCTGAGAAGTAAATCCACTTGCCGGAACCAGCTGCCTATCGATTCTTGGCTGAAGAATAGAAATGTACCTCCTCGCCGTTCCCAAGCTTTTCCCGCCAACAAGTGACCAGGCTCAACGAAACAATGCCGGGCCAGTCAGTGCTTCAGACCATCAGTGCAGTGATGTGTTCGATTGGATGCCGATATCTGAGGGGCGTGCCCTGGATTTGGTTGGTCAGCATCTTCAGAGAGGGGCTGGACATAGGGGGTTTTAAGGACGCTGCAGAGCACGAAATGTCGCTCTGAGCCCTGGGTAAACGGCTCATCCAGTCGCTTCTCGCTATGAACTCTTAACGCTTGCCATTTTGCTGATGTACTGTTCTTTTTCTTGTAAATAATCTTGTAAATAAGTTTTCTCAAAGTGCCATTAAACCTGCTTGTACATATTTCACCAACTTCGAAGATTCAATCCTACTTCAACCCCGAGTCTCTGCACGCTACCAAGTGAAGGCCGGGTCGACGTAGCCCCAGCGTCACGACAAAACCTTCAAAATTTGTATTTTTTGTTTTTTAACAGCCGCCGGAACACGGCCTTATCACTCTGATTCTGGATCGCGTATCAGCTCTGTATTCTTTGTTTGTTAATGCTACACATCGCGAGTCGCATCTTTATCAGTTCCATTGTAGCCGAAGACGCACCGAGATCTGTCTAGAAGATTCCGGCCACTCATGTGTCTTTCTACAATGTTCCAGCTTGGGCTGGTAGCAGTTTGCGACGTTATCTAGATTGTTCTGAGCGGCCTTTAAATTGAGCGCTGACGAGTGCGAGGGGCATTCTTTGTTCGACGATCGACGAGCGTGTTTGTTGCTATCGCCACCGCCGAGTTGCTAGTACTTTCGTGGGCACAAGTCAGCCCAATAAAGAGTTTCTTCAGTGCAGTAATCGACCCTTCATTTGTGTCATCGACCTTGTCACCACCGCGTGACAATATAGCTTTTCTTATGACACACCTCTTTACAAACACTCAGTCTTGTGGTAAAGTATGCACTCAGCGGAAATTTATTGCTAAAAGAGGAGTACGCAAAAACAGGACAAAGAACGAACAACACTGGCCCTGAGAACAACTGAAGATTATTCGAAAGGGCACACATATAAAATAATCTCGAGGCAGTAAGTCAGTGCCTCTGATCTTCGTTGCTCTTTGCGTCCTGTTTCCACTTTGTCAATGTTAAACCATCTAGCCCGCAACAATTCCCTCTTGTGCTTATTTATTTTTATTATTTATTTATTTTATTTATTTATACTGTAAGCCTTTTGACAGGCTCATACAGGAGTGGGCAAAAAAAAAAAGTCACAATTTCACGGACAGTGTACAATATATCCTATAAGACAAAAAAAAAAAAAACAAACAACAACAAAGGAATAACAAGGAACATTGGACAACAAGGAACATTTTCGTACCGACAATATATGCACATGAAATACACTCAAAGCACTCCGTGATTTGCTAGGGCAATCCGCATAAATGCCTCTGCTCACATTGTTGCATTTTGCTGGGCAATAAATATTTCCGCCTTGGTGATGAATTCATTTGCAGATGTGGAGGAGACAATGTCGAGTGGCAGATTATTCCAGACTTCTATGATGGACGGAAAGAAGGAATGTTTAAACGTGTTACAGCGGGTGATAAATGGCCTAATCGTCCTGTCATGGTTTGTTCTAGCTGAATGTTTGTATGGTGGTTTTAAGTATTCTTGTTTGTTGATATTAATACAGTCATGATAGAGAAGATAAAAAAATTTTAAAGAAGCAATGCGTCGCCGGCTGTTCAAAGTTTGGACGTCTGCTCTGTTGCGCAGCGCGGTTGCCGAGACATGCCGCGAGTACTGCGAAAAAATAAACCGAAGGGCTTTGTTTTGCATCGCTTCCAATTGATTGTTAAGGTATGCTTGATGTGGATTCCAAATTATACTGCCGTACTCAAGGATTGGACGTATGAGGGACTTATAACTTGCTAGCTTTACTTTAGCTGGCGCTCGTGCAAGTTTCCTCCGAAGGAATGCAAGCTGTCTGTATGCCTTAATGCACGTTTCGTTGATGTGTGCATCCCATTTCATTGTGTTTGTGATGGTAATCCCTAAATATTTAACTCTGTCGACTTCTGCTACTTGAGCTCCCATTAGATCATAAGTAAACTTCAAGGGGACCCGTTTTCGGGTTATACTCATGGAAGCGGTTTTTTTCATGTTTATTTCCATTCCCCATTCTTGGCACCACCTGGAAATGTTAGTTAAGGAAGAATTAAGGCGTATCTGGTCGTTAATAGTGCGCACTGTAGTGTAGATGACGCAGTCATCTGCAAACATCCTTACCATTATATTAGGTTCGACATGAGAATGAATTTCATTAACAAATATTAAGAAGAGAATGGGACCCAGCACTGACCCCTGTGGAACCCCGGAGTAGACATCTAATTCTTCAGATTCACATTCACCTATTTTAACATACTGTGTGCGGTTTGAAAGATATGCAGCTATCCAGTCTATTACATAAGTGTCAATACCTGTAGCCTTTAGCCTGTTGATTAGTTTACAATGGGGCACCCTGTCAAAGGCCTTGGAGAAGTCTATGAATATTGCGTCAGCTTGAAGTCTAGAGTTAATTACTGTAGCAAAGTCGTGCGTTATTTCGAGAAGTTGGGTTACCGTAGAAAGACCTTTGCGAAAACCATGCTGTTTGGAGTAAAGTAAATTGTTTTCCTCTAAGTAGGTGGTAACTGCCTTGCATATTATATGCTCCATCATTTTACAGATACAACTAGTAAGTGAAATCGGCCTGTAATTGTTAACATGTAGTTTGTTGCCTCCTTTGTGGATCGGAAGAACTTTCGCACGGAGCCAGTCTGTTGGGAGCGTGGCTGTTTGGAGTGATGCTGTGAAAATTGTATGAAGAAAAGGGCTTAACTGCTCAGCGTAACGACGGAGGAAAGCATTTGAAATGTTGTCAGGACCTGGCGATTTTTTAATGTCGAGTTGTAGCAGCAAGTTAAATATTCCTTGCAGAGTTATTTCTACTGGAGGCATGGATAGTGCAGGATCTCTGACAGGTTCACGTCCTGCAATTGCTGGAGTGCGCGTAAAAACGGACTGAAAGTATGTATTAAATGTGTTGCCGACCGCACGTGCCTCATCGATAACAGATCCATTAACCTCAATCTGTGTCACTTTGTTTTCAGTCCTAGATAGGTAGCGCCAAAATTTTTGGGGGGCCTGTGACATAAAAGTTACAAGTGTCGTTGAAAAGAAAACGTTTCTTGCCTGTCGGATAGCAGCTCTCAGCTGCTCAGAAACCTGACGAATATTTTCAGGATTGCGTTTTTTCTTTCGCATCCTTTGTAGCTTTCTTTTTAGGTGAATCACACTACGTGTAACCCATGGGTTTGTACGTTTTGTACGTTTTAATCTGGTAGGAATGAACTTTCTTTCACAGTGAGCTATTATGTCTTTTAGTTTCAGCCATAGATCATTTACTGTGCCGTGCGTTTCAATAGAGAAATTTTCTAAACAGTTTTCAAGGTAATCAATAATGCTAACATCATCAGCTTTATTATAATCTTTAACTGCTAGACGCGATTCGGGAGCTGCGCCTCTGAAACCAATATTCGCGCCAGATACTGTTATTAGCAGTAGCTTATGGTCCGATATGCCTTCTTCTAGCTTGACATCGGCTGTTAAGTTGTTGGAAATAAAAGCGAGGTCCAATATTGAATGTGCCTGCCCTTTAACGCGCGTGGGATCTGTGACAAGTTGAGATAACGAAAAACTAAACGCCATGTTCAAGAGCAGCTCAGAGCTACTAACATCTCGATTACCGATTGACATCGCACTCCAATCAATAGTAGGCAAATTAAAATCACCAGTAAGAATTAGCTTGGAACGATCGTTCAACCTTCCGCAAAGAAAATCGTGTATTTTTGTGATGTAGTCGTCAGTTGCATTTGGCTTCCTATAAATACCGTCGATCAGTACAGGTGACTCATTGACGTATACCGTGCACCACACACTTTCATGATCTACAATTCCTTGCTCTTTGCGAAAAGATAACCCATGTTTTATTGCGATAGCAACACCTCTCCCACGACTATCGCAGTCAGAGCGAATGAGAAAGTAAGATGGTGGAAGTATTTCCGAATCATGAATGCCGGCGTGTAGCCACGTTTCAGTTATGACATCAGGTGAGTGAATTAAGATGATATCTTCTAGTTTTTCTTATACTGCTTTCCCGTCAGCGGAAGCGCCGCACCATCGTGGGTTTTCCTTATGACGCCGTATGCTGGCTCTGAAATTGCGCGAAAGCTAATCAGAGAATTAGCAAAACTGTTCCTTTATTGCTCGCCTAATTATTACTTATACGTACAGTTTTTGTAATGACGGAGCTCTTTATACGGTCACAGTCATATGACAAAGTATGCACAAGGCGGTAAATTTGTTGCTAAAAAGGAGGACAGCGCAGAAACCGGAGATAGAGAGGAATGTACAACATAGGCGCTAATTACAATTGAAGTTTAATTGAAAGGGTCACCACATGAAATAATCTCGAGGCTGTAAGTCAGTGCCTGCGTCGTTCGTTAGTCTTTACACCTGTTTTTGCACTGTTTGCCTTTTGGTCAATGTTACACCAACTAGCCTGCAACAACACTTTCTCGCGCTTATTTATACTGCTGTACCGTCAATAGAAGCGCCGCACCATCGCTGGTTTTCCTTTCGACGCCGCATTCTGGCTCGGCATTTGCGCCTAAGCTAACCGCAGAATTAGCAGAATTGTGCTTTCTTGCTCACCTAAAAATATCTATTCCTACAGTTTTCTAATAACGCATCTCTTTTCACGGTCACGGTCGCATGGCAAAGTATGCAAAAGGCGCAAATTTATTTCTAAAAAGTGGGACTGAGCAAAAACAAGACAAACAGAAGAACGAAACAGACTGACCCTGACTACAACTGAAGATTATTCGAAAGTTAGCCATATTAAATAATCTCGAGGCCGTAAGTTAGTGCCAGTGTTGGTCGTTCCTGTTTACGTCGTGTTTTGGTACTTGCCCATTTTTAATAACGGTAAACCAACCAGCCCGCAACAACTTCCTCTTGCGCCTATTTATACTGCTTTTCCGCCAGTAGAAGTGCCACACCGTCGCAGATTATTCTTTCGACGTAGCATGATGGCTCTGAAACTGCTCGTAAGCTAATCACAGAATATAGCGGAATTTTGCTTTCTAGCTCGCCTAATTATTACTTCCGCATACAGTTTTTCTAATGACATAGCTCTTTGCAAGGTCACTGTCCTATGGGAAACTATGCACAAGGCCAAATTTGTTGCTAAAAAGGGGTACAACGCAAAAACAGGACAGACAGAGGAATGAACAACACCGGCGCTAATTAAAACTGAAGTTTATTTGAAAGGGGTGCCACAACAAATAACCACGAGGCTGAAAGTCAGTGCCTGTGTTGTTCGGTCCTCTTTACGTCCTGTTTTTGAACTGTCTGCCTTTTTATTAATGCTGAACCAGCTCCCTATTCTCTTATTAATACTGCTTTCCCGCTTGCTTGGTTTTCCTTTCGATGCCGTGTGCTGGCTCTGCAATAACGCGAAAGCTAATCACAGAATTAGCAGTATTTTGCTTTGTTGCTCACTTTACTAAATTCTGCATACAGCTTTCCTAGTGATACAGCTCTTTACAAGGTCACAGCCGTATGGCAAAGTGTGCCCAAGACACAAAATTGTTGCTAAGGGGCACATCCCAAAAACATGACAGAGAGGAATGAACAACACGGGCGCTAATTACTACTGAGTTTTTATTTGAAAGGCGGACCATATAAAATAACCTCCAGGCTGAAAATCAGTGCCTGTGTTGTTCGTTTCTTTTTAAGTCGTGTTTTTGCAGTGTCTCTTTTTTATTAATGCTAAACAAACTAGTCCGAACAACTCCCTCTTGCGTTTATTTATACTGCGGTACCGTCAGTAAAAGCGCCGCACCATCACGAGGTTTCCTTTCGACAACGAATTCTGGCTCTGAACTTGCGCTTAAGCTAATCGCAGAATAAGCAGAATTGTGCTTTCTGGCTTGAATAATTATTACTTCTGCTTAGAGAGTTCTAATGACGCAGCTCCTGACAAGGTCAGAGTCGTACGGCAAAGTAAGCACAAATCGCAAATTGTTTCCTATAAAAGGGGACTGCGGAAAAACAGGACAGAGAGAAGAACGAACAACACTGGCCCTGATTACAACTGACGTTTATTTGAAGAGGACCCCTCAAGAAATAACATGTGGGCTGTAAAACAGTGCCTGCTTTCTCGGTCCTCTTTACGTTCTGTTTTAAACTGTCATCAATGCTAAAGCAACCTCTTGCGCTTATTTATACTGCTTTCGCGCCAGCGTAAACGCCGCGCCATCGCGGGCTTTCCTTACGACGCCGGAGGATGGAATTGCGCCTAGACTAATCATAGAATTAGCACAACTGTGCTTTGTTGCTCGCTAGTTATTACGTCTGCATTCAGAACCTTTGTTATTCGTTCCTCTTTACGTCCTGTTCTTGCGCTGTTTCCCTTTTTCTCAATGTTAAACCAACTAGCCTGCAACACCTCCCTATAGCGTTTATATATACTGCTGTATCGTCAGTAGAATCGTCGCACCATCGCCGGTTTTCGTTTCGACGCCGCATGCTGGCTCTGACATTGCGTGTAGGCTAATCACAAAAATTACAGCATTTCGCTTTTTGCTTGCCTAATTATTTCTTCTGCATATAGTTTTTCTAATGCCACCGCCCTTTAGAAGGTCGCAGTCGTATAGCGAAGTATGCACAAGGCGCCAGGTTATTGCTAAAAAAGGGCACAGCATAAAAACAGGACAAACAGAGGAATGTACAACAGAGGCGCTAATTAAAATTGAAGTTTATTCAAAAGGGACACCACATGAAATAATCTCGATACTGTAAGTCAGTAAAGCAGCAATGCGGGCTAGTTGGTTTACCATTTCAAGAAGTGCCTGTGTTGGTCGTTCCTCTTTATGTCCTGTTTTTGCACTGTCTCCATTTTTGCCAATGTTAAACCAACTAGCCCGCAACACCTTCCTCTTGCGCCTATTTATACTGCTGTACTGTCGCTGGAAGCGCCACACCATCGCTGGTTTTCCTTTCGACGTCGCATTCTGGCTCTGAATTTGCGCCGAAGCTAGTCACAGAATTAGCAGAATTGTTCTTTCTTGCTCGCCTATTTAATACTTCTGCATATTGTTTTTCTAATGACACAACTCTTTACAAGGTCACAGTCATATGGAAAATTGTGCACAAGACTCAAATTTTTATTTATTTTATTTACAAAATACTGCGGACACTGAGTCCAAGCAGGGTGGGTGAACAAGTCAATCAAGGTACAAAAGAAAACGCAACACTTCAAAAAAAAAAAAAAAGACAACACAGTATAGCAGCAAATGGTTAAAACTCAAGGGACAATGGGTTAACTAGCTGAGTCCAATCTGTTATTGTGCGTGGAAAGAACGAAAATTTGTAAGTGTCTGTTCTAGCGAATATAGGGGTTAGGGGACTGGGATGGTGTTGACGAGTTTGTCTGGTTGGTGCCGGCGTTAAGTATGATGATGGATCCAAACCGAGTTTGTTATGTAATAACTGATAAATAAACTTTAATCTAAACTTTCTTCTTCGATGTTCAAGTAGTTCAATTTTATTTGTCTCAATTAAAGTGGTTGGGGAGTCAGACCTTGCATATTTATTAAAAATAAACCTGACAGCTCTTCTCTGTATTCTTTCCAGATTTTTTACGTTAGATTTAGTATACGGGTCCCACAGTATGCATGCATATTCGAGTTTAGGTCTAATTAATGAAGAATAACAAAGTAGCTTAAAGTTAGAAGGAGCATTTTTTAGTTTATGTCTTAAGCAGCAGTTCCACGATAGATTGCTACTTATGGTTACTCCTAGGTATTTGTAGTTGGATACTTGTTGAAGAGGGAGAGAGCCTAATTTGTATGTGTAGCTATGACGTATCGTTTTTCGGGTTATCGGCATATAAACACTTTTATCAGCATTCAGAATCATGTCCCATCGGTCGCACCATTCGAAAACGTTGTTCAAGGCACTGTCCAGGTCACATTGATCTTCCCTATTTGTAACTTCTCTGTATAGAATACAATCGTCAGCAAACAATCGAATTTGCACTGGTGGGTTAACAACTTCAACAATATCGTTGACATACAAAAGGAAAAGCAGAGGGCCCAGAACGCTTCCTTGGGGAACACCAGATGAAACTGGGAGAGAGCCCGAACGTTGTCCCCCCACTTCAACAAACTGTTTGCGGTCTTTTAAGTATGCATTAATCCATGTTACTAAAATATCAGGAATGCCAATTTCTTTCATTTTAAAAATTAGTTTATCATGAGGAACTTTGTCAAATGCCTTGCTAAAATCCAAAAATATTGCATCGATTTGGCCTTTATTATCTATAGAGGAAGCAAATGAATTTATTACTGTAATTAGCTGTGTTACCGTCGAGAGTCCTTTTCTGAACCCGTGCTGGAACCTAGATAGCACGCGATTTTTTTCTAAAAATTCGTTCATACAATGTGCAACTATAAGTTCTAATAGTTTACAGCATGGGGCCGTCAATGATATGGGACGGTAGTTCTGCAAGAGAAGACGGTCTCCTTTTTTATAAACGGGAACAATTTGGGCTGTCTTCCAGTCATCGGGTATTTTACCCAATGACATTGAAGCGCGAAAAATTATTACGAGGAATTGAGCCAGAGTTTCGGCATAGCGTCGCAGAAATGCGTTTGGAATGTTGTCAGGGCCACATGACGTTTTGGTTTTCAAGTTCAGCAACATTGAAAGGACACCAGGATAAGTAATAAAATTCACTTATGCGGGGTAATACACTCAGCTATTGCCGGTCCCTGTGCTCGGGGCAGAAAGTACACTTTGAATATAACTATTAAAATGTTCAGTAATAGCCTTTGGATCACATACCGTAGTGTTGTCCACCAATATTTGTGTGACTGCTTTCTTTTTTTCACTAATGTAATTCCAAAACTTACTTGGCTCGGTTTTTATAAAGTTTTGAAGGGATGTGTTGAAGAAATAATCTTTTGAATCACGTAAGGCACGTGCTAGATTATCCAGTAATTCCTTTAGCACATGAGGATCTGTGCGTTTTTTCTTGTACCGTTTTACCCTTCGCCTCATTTGAATTATACTGCGTGTCATCCATGGCGTTTCCTTTCTTTCTTTTTTGTGCCTGTTAGGTACAAAAGTATTGATACAATACGAACAGATTTTTTTGAAACTGTCCCAGAGTGCGCAGACGTCGGCGTCATCGAAATCAACAAGGGAAGTTTCGAGATGTTCAATGATAGACGCGTCATTGGCACGCGAATAATCTTTAAAGTAACGTGAAGATAAGTGTTTCTTTTTTGCTTGCCGTACTAGAGGAAAGGAAGCACTAACCAAGTGGTGGTCAGACAGGCCTTGTTCCACAGAAACCGTAAAATTCCCGATGTCGCGAGGGACGAACAGCAAATCTAACAATGAATTCGTGGGACCGACAATACGGGTTGGTTCATGAACTATTTGCGTCAGGTTGTGGGTAAGCATTATTTTAAACAATATGCTGGCTTGCTCTGTGCAAGCACCGAGACACTCAAGAAGTTCCCAATTCACACCTGGTAAGTTGAAGTCACCCATTAATAAAATTTTACTGTTTTAGTACTGTAAGAGATGATTTTCTAGTTTAGTTAGGTAGTCAGTTCCAGAACTAGGGGGTCTATAAACAGCATATAAAACAAAGTTTTGTCCCCAACAGGAGAGTTTCACACACAGGCATTCAATATCATGTATGTCATCTTGCAAAACAGCTTCAATTTGTTTCTTAATTAGGACAGCCACTCCACCACCCCTAGATTCCCTGTCTTTTCGAAATACAGTATAAAAGGGAGGGACAACGTCCTCATCATTCACATCACTGTGAAGCCATGTCTCAGTAATTACTGCAACGTGCGGATCATGGTGTAATAGCTCTAATTCGAACATGTCTGTCTTATTAATTAAACTACGCGCGTTGATGTTTATTGTGCGCAAACGTTTGTTCTGATCTTGCACTTCTCCTCATGCTTTGTCCTGCTGATCTACTCTCTTATCCTGGTACACTATCTTAACGCGTTTATTTTGTGATTTATCCCAGAAAAACATATCTTTATCCACTTTTAGCTTGTCGTGAATAAGGGTGACCTTGTTTTTTTGATCCCTCTCTTCTTTCGCGCTATCCCAAAGTAGTTTTCGTGTCAGTAGCGTAGACTGGGAATATTCATTCTGAATTGATATTCTTGAGTCTTTTATCTTTGTAACATTTTCCATTATTGTATTTTTTTCTATATATTGTTAAAAAGGGGGACTGCGCAAAAATAGGACAAAGAGAAGAATGAATGACACTGGCCCTGATTACAACTGAAGATTATTCGAAAGGCTGCACATATCAAATAATCTTGAGGCTGTAAGTCAGTGCCTGTGTTGTTCGTCCCTCTTTATGTCCTGTTTTTACACTGGCCCATTTTTATTAATGGTAAACCAACTAGGCCGCAAAAACTTGCTCTTGCGCCTTTTTATACAGCTTTCCCGTCAGCGAAAGCGCTGCACCGTCGCGGGTTTTCTTTTTGACGCCGCATGCTGGCTCTGATACTGCTAGTATGCTAATCACGGAATTAGCAGAAATGTGATTTGGTGCTCGCTTAATTATTAGTTCTCTACTAATTCCTTTCCAATAACACAGCTCTTCACTTGGACAAGTCGTATGGCGAAGTATGCATCTTAATTTCCGGGTCACGACACTGAAAAAACTTTGTGTTTCTCTTTAGATCTCTAAAATGCGATAAGGAGAAATCCTTTGTTTGAAAGTTATTGCTGGTTTTTCTGCCTCTGCTTCTGTGGACTGTGTGGTGAGGCGTTCGAGTAGCTGCAAATGAAATGCGCTGCGGTGACGCCTGGATTGGTATGACGCGATAGCGTAATCTACCATCCAATATATAAAGCCCCGCTTTAACCGAGCCGTATGAATGTGCCTTCGTTGCCTAGTGATAAGATGAATGCAGGGGTCTTTTCAGGCTAATTCTTATATCACTCTTACATATTAAAAGGGGAGGCACGAGTTCGTAGCGCCTGGCAAACGTAACGTCAGGAAGACCTACGTCCGTTTAGTGCTCGGCCATCTCAGCTGCCAGCTAATGCCTTCCACGTAAAGAAAGCGTATAAGTACTTGAGCCTTATACGATCCTCTTTAAGGGGTTGGGCCCGGGGTGGGCTTTGGTTGGTTGCCATATTGGGTAGCATGACGTGAACTAGACTGGACCTTAGGGTGGCCGCAAACATGGGTGGCACCACCTGACCTATGGTGTGCGTCATCTTGGCTTGCATCAAGTGATTTAGGATGGCCGCTAGTGTGACACCTTTTGCAAACGACAGTATGAGCCATTATGAGTGGGCTTGCTGGCAGTGGCGACGGCACGATGTTCAATCGTTGCTTCCTGTGCCCTGCACCATCCTGTCATGTGCTTCGCTCACCCGCAGCTTTGTCAAGCGAGCAGCACGTGGATGCTGCCGCTCACATGCACCCGGACTGTCCTATCACCCTGCTGTCTGATAGCACAGATGAGCTCGTCTGCGTGAACTTTCCGGACAGTGCTCGCTGGCCTGACGTCAATATCTAGAAGCCAATCATCGCTGGCTGTGGTTTTGTGACGACACATGTCTTGACTTTAAAAGCACTGTTATCGACATCCCTCGCCAGTGGGCTTGGTGGCAGTGGCGACGGCACGATGTTCAATCGTTGCTTCTTTCTTGTGCGGGTATGCTACCTTCCTTAAGCGCTTTGCGTTCGCTCTGGGGACCGCTTCTTGCTACTGCTAGCTTGCTCCCAAAGAATCCTTTCTTATTGTTAAAATCTTCTGCACTGTTTTAGCCGGCTTTTACAAAGCGGTGATGTAGAAGAAACCCAGGTCCGCATAAGAATATTGTGAGCCCTCCACGGATCTTCTTTCATTTGTACATACCATGATCTACTTCTTCCTCTTGTACATACCATCATCATCGTCCCGCGGCGCCGGCTTCTGCACGAGCTTGGGTTTTGTCCATCGGAATAAACGCTAGACACAGCATCCCTTGCCTTGCCGTCTCGACCTTGCCGTCTTGACCTGGCCTTCTTCCACAAGTGGTGGAGGTGAGACTTCATCCCCTTGCCGTTTTGTGCCCTGCCTCTCGCTGGAGCTACGTTCCAGTCGCTGTTTACCAACTGCCACCATCGTTATGTCTACCGAGAGTACCCACGAATCGGCAGGACCCTCTACCTCGGCTGCATCACTCCCTCCAACTGTGCCCATACGACAACGCGACCCGCCGCTTTTCGCTGGTCGTCGTGATGAAGACGTCGAGGACTGGCTAGTAACTACAACCGGTGAGACGATGCTCTAAAATTTCTGAATGTTTCTTTCTACCTCATTGAGGTCGCCAGAACCTGGTTTATTAACCGCGAACCCCATACCACTAACAGTACCACATTCAAGCAGCAGTTCCACCAATATTTCGCGGACCCAGCAGTTCGGACTGAGGTCGCGAAGAACAAGCTCGCCTCTCGCCTCCAAGGTCCCGATGAGTTGTACGCGTCTTACATAGAGGCCATACTTGCACTTTGCCGGCGTATTAGTCCTACCATGCCGGAACCTGAACGCGTACACCACATCTTGAAAGGAATTAATTCTATGGCTTATAATACCCTGATTGCCCAGAATCCTTCTACTGTTAACGCCATTATTGCGACCTGCCAACGCATCGACCAGCTGCAGTCCTCCCGATTGCGACCCGGCATTGCTACTGGCCCTACTTCTGCTGACCTGGATCTGCGGACACTGATTCGAGCCATCATCCGAGAGGAGCTCCAAGCCCTCAAGCCTGTCTGTCGACACGGGTGCGATCATTCTTCCGTACCTTCTAATGACGCCGGTCTCCGCAACATCATTAAAGATGAGCTGGCAACTATCACCCGACCTATGGCGTCCGACCCTCCTGCACCCCGCCCAGCATCGACTTACGCGCACGTCGCAGCATCACCCCCTCCTTTTGTTCCGCCGCCCCAACTGGCATCGCCCTACAACCACATCAACGCCGTGACGACGGCTCTACCTACGCCACCCTATTACGTATCTTGGCGCCCCTCTCGCCCAGTGTGCTACTACTGTGGAATACGAGGACATATATCCCGCTTCTGTCGTCGACGCATTCAGAACGAGCGGCGTGGTTACGACGCCTTCGAAAGTGACGTACCCTCATATTATCAGCGACGATCTACTCCCAGTCCACCTCGTCGATCCTCTCCACCGCCGGTATCCTCGTCTGAACCAAGTGGTGCCCATGTATTCCGACGCCGGTCCCTTTCCCCATACCGCCGCTCTGTTTCTCCACTTCGACCAGCAACAACTGTTCCTATCCGTCATTCGGAGAACTAAACGATGCAGTTTCCGGAGGTGAAACTGCACTCTGCGAACTTACCAAAAGTCCTCCTCATCTCCCGTACAATATGATTTCCGTTTTAGCTGAATGATTACCGGTCGAAGCTTCGATTGACACAGGGGCTTCAATTTCTGATATTCGCGCTGATTTGTGCCACCGTTTGCGGAAAGTAACGACACCATATGATGGACCTGAACTTCGTGGAGCAAATGACGTCCCTCTACATCCTTAAGCAAAGTGTACAGTTCGAATTGTTATAGGCGGCGTCCGCCACCATGTGCAGTTTTCTGTGCTTTCACTGTGTGCGCATCACACGATTTTTGGATGGGATTTTTCGTCGACCGCTTCAGCGTTAATTTCTTGTGGCGACCGTGTGATTCATATGACAGACAGTGATTTTTCATCTGACATTTCTGTAGGACGTCATTCCCTCATTGCCGCAGTTGATACTGTATTGCCTCCACAGTGCGAAAAGATTGTTACCGTTGTTTCGGAACACATCACTGACGGGGATGTACTCATCGCACCATCTCATCGTCATCTTGCACGTGGAATTGCCTTCCCATCAAGTCTTGTACGATTCCGCAGCGGCTCAGCGATAGTAGCTGCCACGAACACATCCCGTGAATCCCTCGTACTGACTAAAGGAACTTCTCTGCCATGCATAGTGGGTGCTCACCCTATGGCCATGATGGTGCTCACCGCCCCGCTACCTCAGCAACGTGATTCATCGCACGTCTCTCTTCTCATGCTGTTGAAGACAATCAGTCCGGACCTCAAGCCGCACCAACGCAAAGAATTGCTGGAATTGCTTCAAGCCCATCAAGCCATTTTTGATGCCACTTCCCCACCACTGGGACGGAAGAAGGCCAGATCTTATGGAAGAAGGTCAGGTCGAGAAGGCAAGGCAAGGGATGCCGTGTCTGGCGTTTATTCTGATGGACAAAACCCAAGCTCGTGCCGGAGCCGGCGCCGCGGGACGAGGATAATGGCATGTACAAGAGGAAGAAGATCATGGTATGTACAAATGAAAGAAAATCCGTGGAGGGCTCACAATATGTCTACTCTTTCCAAAACGAATGCTGTGGTCTCCGCACTTCATGACTGTGTTGGTTTGCGTTCAGAGAGCCAGTCTATGCTTTCTGGATTAACAGTTAGAAGCAAATAGCACAGGACATTGCTGACGTAAAGCTACAGTTTTGTGCACGTTTTGAGGCCTTAGAATTTCGTGTGTCAGCCTTCGAATCACCTCATGGTCGTGAGCCCAGTTCAGCCCGTGAAGACCTAGGTTCCCAGGTGTGTTCAACGACTGGTGTTGTATCATACTTATTGAATAAGATTGACGACTTGAAAAAACTGATCGCGGCTCAACAACATTATCTTCTATTGTCTAACTGATGACGATGAAGAAAACAGAGGCTCCCTGTTGGCTAAAGTCTCTCCACTAATTGTTGACAAGCTGCAGATTCCATGTCCTAAAATTGAACGGTGTCATAGGCTAGGCAAAGGTCGAAACGAACAACCGCGTCTTGTTATTCTTAAGTTTTTAGATTTCCTCGATAAAATTACTGTGATGAACGTTGGAAACTGAAAATTCCCGACTTTTGTATTAGGGAATACTTTTCTTTAGAGTTCACTCTATAAGACAGAAACTTTGGAAGGCATCGGCCGCTTTCCGCGATCAATATATTTTGTTTTTCTAAAAAAATAAAATACATTGATTGATTGATTGACAATGGTTCTACTGTTCATCTACACTATGATCATCCTTTCATTTACAGTGTAAGATACAACTGGGATGATCAGTCCAACTCTTTAGTTAGGGTAGATGTTCGGACAGCGCCGCTGTTTACTACCGTTGATCCGCGTACTCATGATCACCACCAGTCTTCGTCACCTACCCAGCGCTGGCTGAGCGTGAATTGCATTGAGCATTACCCTCCTAAATGTCAACGCAAGAAGCATCGTTAATAAATCTTCAGATCTATTTGCTCCCATCTTTGTTTATTCTCCTCACGTGGTCTGCATTACCGAAACCTAGTTGCATGAGGGGGTTCTAGACGGAGAATTCACTCCACCAGGTTATGTCACATTTGGAGCCGATAGGCAAAGTTGCAAAGCCGGCGGCGTTGCCTTAGTTATCCGAGCCGACCTAAGGATAACTCCTTTACATAGTCCTGATAATACCAAGTCTATCTGGTGCAGACTCATTTGGCTAAATTCTCTGTAGTAATTTGTGCATTTTATAGACCTCCTGCCTCCAGTATTTATAACCTATACAGCCTCAATCAATTCATGTTTGGTAACTTCGGTGCATCTAATTTCATCTTCATGGGTGATTTTAATGCACCGCACATTCACTGGCCATTTATGCAGTTTTCTGGCAAAGAAACTAGCATTTATAGGGTGCTACTAAACTTTCGTTAACCTTCGGGCTTGCCCAAGTTATCAATGATACTACGAAGAATGATGTTGTTTTAGATTTGGTGTTTTTCTCTTCTGATTTATTTAGAAAAGGTCACAGATATGAAATTATCGACGGGATCTCTGGTCATAAAGTCATTCTTTTCTCACTTACGTGTGAAGTTAATAAACCGCTGTATCATCTTACATCTTTTAGTTGTTTTAACAACACAGATGACGTTTCAATTACCCACTATATGTCTGATTGCTTTGATAAATTCTTGACGATGAGCGCTGCAAACAATATTGATGCCCTTTTCAATTCCTTCGTGAACATCGTTAAAACATGTGTCGATCGTTTTGTTCACCTGTTCAAAAGAAAAATCCAAAGATGCCTTGGATAAATCGTGATATTTTACACTTGTCCCGTCATGTAAGTAGACTTAGACGTAAAAAATCGTTAAACAATCTAAAAAGTATGATTTATTTTAGTAAAGTACAGCTAGAACTTAGTGCCGCAAGAAGGTCTGCGAAATACTTTTTTTTCGTGTTGAGCCAAAAAATCTTTTATGCTCAAATCATAGACAGTTTTGGTCTATGACTATCAATATATTCCTGAACAATAATGGAGTACTTCAGTGCCCTAGCGAAATTTCTAACACCTTCAACGCTTTTTTCCAGTCAGTTTTTACGAATGATAATCAGATTTTAACATCGCTTGTTAGCAGTGCCTCTCCAATCGCTAATGTTGAGGAGCTGTCCTGATGCTTATACTAGGCTTGAATAATAAGAAGTCTGCTGGTCCTGATGACATTTCAAATGTGTTTCTAGTCCGATTTTCTCAATGAACAGCTCGCTACGTATATATAATCATATAATATTCAGTAAATCTCTTAATTCTAGTGCTTTTCCTGCCTCTTGGAAGGGGGAGAAAGTGCTTCCTTTATTCAAATCTGATCACAAACATATTTGCCATTACAAGCCCATTTCGCCAACGTCATCATCATGCAAATTGTTAGGGCCTATTATTTATACGCATATTACCGAGTTTCTGGAAGCAAATAACATCTTATCTAACGTTCCGCATCGTTTTAGACGGGGTTTTAGCACGTTAACACAATTATCTGAATTTGTGCATGACACCTAGATTCTGGTAACCAAATTGATGCTCTATTTATTGACTTCTCCTAAGCTTTTGACACCGTAATCCATTCAAAGCTCCTGCACAAACTAAACCTTGTATTAAAAAATCCAACCTTGGTTAACTGGATATCTAACTTTCTTTCTGGCCGCTCTCAGTATGTAGCATACAATTCTGGTAAATCCAGTGTCGTCCCAGTCTATTCTGGTGTTCCACAAAGATCTGTCTTGTACCCATTACTTTTCTTGCTTTATATTAACGCCCTTCCGAATAACGTCAAATCTGAAATTCGCATGTATGCCGGTGATTGTGCCCTATACAGCATCATCCATTCGTTTGAGGATCGTTATCGTCTTAACGAATCACTTGTTGTATTTTCTGAATGGTGCGAAAAATGGCAAATGCGTATCAATTTTCTTAAATCTGTATTAATGACATTTTATAACAGTTCATCGCCCTCCATTTTTGCCTACTCAATTAACAGCATATCACTGGAAAGTGTCTCTGAATATAAGTATATGGGTATTACTTTCACTACTAACTTATCTTGGTCAAAGCATATCGATGTAATTTGCTGTAAAGCACTTTAAAAACTAGGTTACCGGAGACGTAACGTAGCTAAAGCTCCATGTGACGTAAAGTTAGTGATGTACAAATCATTATTCTTTCCCATACTTGATTATGCTTGCGTTATATGGAATCCTCGTAAACTAACTAATATCTCCCAGATCGGAAGTGATAAAAAAAGCCGTTTGTTTCATTTGCCACCAGTATCACCGGAATATTTCGCCCACTTCCGCCCTTCCTTCATTGCAGCTAACAACATTATCAAGTCACCGGCAAGCTGAATCCTTGAAAGTCTTTTACTTCATCGTACATGGTCATTATCGGCTGTCGTCTACCAGTTAGAATATTCCAGAGCATCATACATCCACAAGGAATTACCATGAACTAAAACTTAGCACCTGCTTTGCCAGAAGCGATACATTTAAACGCAGCTTTTTCCCTCGTACGATCGAGGCATGGAACAGAATACCTGGATCACAACGTTCCCTCACATTGAATTTAATAGGGCAATCATCCACTGTTAATCACTGTCTTTAAAACCAAAATGCAATGATTAGTTTGTTTCTGCGTTTGTTTGATTGTTTGTTGATATTGTACTGCATGATTACCTTACATGTTTTCTGTTCCTTTTGTCATTTCTTAAAATATGTACTCCGCCACGCCACTCCTGCTATAGTTCGAGATGGAGCTGCAGTTGGTACAAATAAAATAAAAATAAAAAGGCTTTCTACCTAATAAAGGTCTAATTAAACGACAATATATGCAAACTTTGAGCACCTAGAAACACTCGGACCGATGCGCGCACAAATAGCTAGTGGCCGATGCTGCCAGAATTAGAACGTGATCTCAATTCGAACCTTTGCGAACCGCACTATTAGAGCTCATCTTGGCTCGATGCAGACTTGCCGTGCACTTGATCTGTTTTTGGTTACAAATTACACAAGAGAAACCTTTTTTTGCGCAGTCGTTAGTGATAGAAGATGATATTTTCGACCTAATGTGAACCTTTCGTGTTTCTCGTTAGAAGTTTACTGCAGCATTAGTCCCCTTTTTGTTTCCAACAAATATCAGACAACAGTTCTATTTTCCTGTCTACATTTTTGAAGTTAACAGATTCATGTGGACAATTAACGTAACGTAATAGTCCGCATGAATTAACGTAAGGACTAACTAACATAAGTACTAGTAACGTCTTGAGTGCACAATAAATATTATCTTATAAATACGACGACAGGATCATATTTTTATTATGGCCTTAAGAAAGGGTTCTCTTAAAAGAACTAACCCATCTAGCCTGTAGAATTCCAAAACTGAAGCGTATAGACATTAGCGTTGTTTGTTCGGTCGGTTAGTGCATTGATGTGAAAAATTTTGCAAAACTAAATGTGTGTTTTGGTGTTCCTTTTTTCTGGTATTCTTAAATTTTAATACTAACACGGCTTTATCCGTTACCTATTGATTTTGCGTTTCTTCGGAGCCCTTTGAAAATAGTTTTGCACGGTTGCGTCTTTAAAACCAGCACTGTTTCGTTCCTTAAACAGATCACAATTTCGCGCCAAAAAAGAACACTTTAATGCGGTGACAAGGGCAGTATGAGACTGCAATGCAAGCCTTCTTTTCTTTATTTGCATTGTAGTAATTTTCTCGGAAGCAGTCGAAGTCATCAGCATCAAAGCTGGCGGCTTGAGCATTTATCTCGTGGTGGCAGAGCTGCAACATTGTCTGTAGCATGGTGAGCTGCATTTTTGTTTGAAGACCACTGATTTTTGTATGTTTCGTCGTTCACAGACAACTAGCCCGGGGCTAGTGTCAAAACCTCGGACAAAGCAACTCCGGCTGTAGTCAGGGAAGAGGGTCTTCGAAGGGTTCCTCAAAGAGAAGCACCCTGGCTCCGGACGGATTCCTGGCAGACGGCATGGCCAGCAGGCTGCGGTGGAATGCTGCGGACTCCGCTTGGCGGTGCCGTTTCTCGCCGAAGCCTCGCTTCTCGCCGAAACCACGCTTCCGCTTCTCGCCAAATCCACGCTTCCTCTCGCCGAAACCACGCTTGCCAATCAGCTCCTGCAGCAGGAGACGCCTGTCAGGGGACTCATCGTCCTCTTCGGCAACTCCGCCGTCGTAGACAACAGTACCCGCGTTGCCCTGTAATTAACGGAGGACAAAGTTGATTCCTAGAACTAATCAAGGAGATCACGCACAAGGCTATAAAGATTGCAGCATGGGATAGGCTCTGTAATGCTTGCTACTGATGGTTCCCTTTTATTCAGTGCTAAAATCTGGTTTCATTTGCAATTCCGCAATCAGCCGCACCTCCTCAGCAATAATGCGTATCTTTGGAATCTCCATCTCTCAAAAAATCTAATAATTCAACAATTTTATTGGTATATGTACATAGTCTGAAGGCTGTGTCGTGATTGTAAGGATTAAACATTCCCGCCTCACATTACGTGGAGAGCACCCTCACCCTCTCACGGGGAGCTGTAATACTTTTCCTCGTGGCCTCCTCTCCCGCAGCTTCTTCAGAGAGTTCAAGGGTGAGAGGGAGTCGCATAGGTCGCAGGGCGGTCCCTCCTTACCCTTCCCTCTCGCCTTCGGCAGACAGCCTTTGAATCGTGAGAGAGAGACGACGCGGCAACGTCGGAGCGTGCGGATGCTGTTATTACCGAGTAAGAAGATTGTGAGCTCCCAATAAACAGCTTTTATCGCTGGCTGTGCCTCGTGCCGTCCTCCGCAACCACGCGTGTGGTCAGAGCTAGCGGCGTGGCGTTTGGCTCTGAGAACAGAGCCCGAGCATTGTGAGAGCTCCAAGAAAATATTCATTACGGCTGTGTGAATGGTCAATGACACAATTTTATATGGAGGAGTGATATTTGACATTTTTGCATCCTTAAAGGGCCTAATATATTTTTTAGTTCGCCAGTGCATTTCAGACTGCGGCCTTCTTCCGGTGCTAGAAAGACCATAACAGCGAAATGCTTCAGTATTTATACAGAATGTTTTTGGCACAGGATTAATTTTTCTAAATGAAATCGAAATTTCTGTGCTGGCGGAAAGCCTCAGCTGTTTTTTCTTATGTTAACAAATGTATCACCCGGGCTGCGCACGCATTTGTTTGCAGGGGGAAATGAGGAAAGGGTAAGAGAAAACGGGCTCACAGTCTACTCGATTAGGCTCTGAACGTAGTCAGCAAGTTGTTTTTGTTGCATTTAGTTTACATACTGTTTCGGGTCTATTATAGTTACTGCCAGGATACCGGAAAACGATATAAGGAAACAGAAGATGAGATTAAGTGAAGGCAAGTCATGAAAGCCTCCGAACTACCAATAGGATAGAATTAGCATAACTATTAAAGTTAATCAATAGGTGTAAAGTCTCCGGCGTAGAGACGCATAACATTGAGAGAACTGAGCATGCTCGAAAGAGCTGCAGTAATCAGAAAGCGGCCAAGCAAAATCTACGCACTGGCTGAATCCTGAAGTATGCGCTCAGAGACAAGGCGGACCATATCATTACTAGTATCGACAAGGTTGTCAATGTAGCCAAGTAGTTCTACACTGAATTATACAGCAGACGAAGCAGTGAAGAAATATATGGAGACTAGCAGCATTGCAGAGAAATCAAATGTTCTGCAGTAACAAAAATTACAGTAACAAAATCAACATATGTAATGAAATGGCGGAAACAGCTCGTGAGGACGAGATAACGGTATATTTATTTAAGTACAATGCGGATAACATGCTAGAAACACAGGCCACTCTGTATTTTCAATGCCTGATAACAACGACGCTACTGGAATCTCAAACGAATGCTAACATTATCACAATGCATTAAAAAGGGATGCTAGGACGTGTAAATTTAAGGACCAATAACCTCACTATCTATTACGTATGTAGTATTTACTAATGTAATGGCTAATTGATTGTGAGCAACCTTAGCCTTCAGTCAACCAAATATTCAAGCACGTTTGCGGGAAGAATACTCTACCATCAATCATGTCCGTATTTTATACCAAGTAATAAAATATAGAGACCGGAAAGCGTGGCATGAAATGGTCCATAGGGTCACGAAGAGTCGGACACGACTTAACGACTGAACTGAATAAAATATGCTCAGAATATAACTAGCCCCTATATATAGTATTCATTTATTACTAAAAAGCATTTGCATCGGCTGAAACCTCGACTGTCATGCAGACAATGCGAAATCAGGGTGTACGTGAGCCGTATGAGGAGGTAGTGGAAGATATCTGCAGGGGTTGCACAGCAATCATAGTTCAGCATAAAGAAAGTAACAAAATTCCCATAAGAAAACGTGTTAGGCAAGGAGGCACTTTCTACCCTATACTATTCACAGCTGGATTAGAGAAAGTATTCGGAGCCCTGTGCTGAAAAACAATTACGGATAAGGCTTAGTAGAGAGTACATTAGCGCTCTGATATTTGCTGTTGATAATGGCTTTGTAAGGAAGTCAGGTGCCCAATTGCAGAAGATGATTAATGATGTAGACTGGCAGAGCAGACCAGCTGGCCAAAGAGTTATTATGCAGAACACTAAAGTAATGTTTGACAGCAACAGGCAGAGAATCGCTAGGTGTTCTTAGGGAAGGTATTAGGCGCCGACCAGAATGCGAAAACTGAAATAAGACGGCCGGAACTGAGTGCGTTTGGCAAGTTAGCTCAGATCATTAGTAAAAAATGCAACAGCTTTATCTTACAGGGCCTCAGGGGTGAAAAAGTGGATGCTAACAAAAAGGGTTCTATTTAATGCGAGGGGCAATGCAAAGAGCCGTGAAAGTGAAAATGGTAGATGTAACGTTAAGAGAGAGCGTATAGTGGGCCAGATAAATATAATTCGATCAAGGAGACGCGATGGGCAGGGCATATAGGGCTAAGTGAGGATAACAGATCGTCGCTAATTGCAACCAATGGGTTTCCAAACGAAGGTAAGCTTAGCAAGGGACGACAGAAAGTGGAATGAGCGGATTAGACTAGGATGTTTGCGGGATAATTTCAATGCAGCTGGCGTAGGACCGGGTTAATTGAAACGATATATGCCAGTAATTTGCTCTGGAAGTTTTTGCAATCATGTCGATGATAGATAGAATGGTTTCGTGGGCTCATCTCAACACAAAATTTGTTTTATTTTTTCTGCCAAGACCATCCATAAATTCAGCCACCCAATGAATGCTTGGCAACGAAATTCTATCCCTGCATCACTAAGCATCATGCCAAGCCTTTCAGGTCTTTTAGCCCAAAAAGCCTTCCAGCGTGAGCTGCACTGTGCAGCTTGACTTGGCCACTGAAACCTTCATAAAAAAGAGAAAACAGTGGAAACGTAACAAATATAGCACAAAAACAAGAGCAAAACAAAACATCCTTACTTCACCTTGAATCGCATTTGAGTTCTTAAAATCGCAGGCATTTAAAAAAGCTAGAAGGCAGGTGTAATTCAATACAAGACATAACTGAAAAGCATATAATTTGCAGCAATGTTAATAATGAACTATAGTCACATTTTAAACATTGCAGGAACTGCTGTGACCACACGCAATAAATTTAACGTTCTCGTACTCTGTTCAACGTCACATCCCAAAACAACGAGAATGATATGACAGAGTAAGAAAAACCTTACATATTTACAAAATACTGCCGCAACTGTTTCATTCTGCAGAGTTCTGTATCTTGATGATTATTAGGAATGGTAGGAAGAGTGTATGTGTAGTGTTTATAGCTTGTAGGTAGTGCGAAAATTCGGCACGAACCATTGGTTCGTACTACTTTACGTGCATCGTTGATACCAGTTTTGAGGCAATGGTAGATATTAAAAAGTGTTTTAGGTAACGCACAGTAAATCTGCAGTTTGATTTGGACAAGCAGAAACGATTTGCTTCGCGACAGTACTCCAGTGACGGATGAAAGTTTTTTACATACCTGAGTTATGTGTAGGTCCCAGATAAGGCGTGAGAAATATTACGCCTACACAAGTATGGTGCTCAACGATGTCAATAAGTTTTCCCTGCACTAAGTGAAGCATTGCAGATTAAGGGGCTTATTTCTCGATCTAAAAATTATTATCTTTGTATTTTTTGCATTAATGGTAAGACGATTGGATTGCGACCAGAAGAGAGATTTGAAAGAATGCTATTCTTGGTGTTCCCGGAGACTGTGATGAGATCCGATTGATTAGATTGGTAGAGACACTGATGAAGCGAGCCTGTTAGTTAAGCCGCCATGTTTTATTCCATAGTGGCCAACAGTGTGGTAACATTCGGCTAGATGCCGATTACAAACACTACACTACCCTCCTTGGGGAACGTTAAATGGATGTGCACACACTGTCACAGACCACTGTAGAAAGGTCTCTCACTGGCATACAGTCACAAAGTCAGGTCTCAAAGTCAGACAGATGACGTGGAGGTTTTCTGTTTCTCTGTGGATAGCGCCATGTTGGAGAACTCTGGTGCAATGCAGGTGGTGTAGGCGGGTGCAATATAGGAGGTGCAGGCTGGCTGACTACAGGTGGTGGATATAAGATGTAATCGCGGTCGAGTGATGTTGTGGCTTGTTTGAGGCCAGAGACCTCCTTAAAAAAAGCTTGAGTTGCGCTTTATTACTCTTTTTCCTCTCGATGTCTTGATTTGTGATCCATGAATACTTACAATATTATAAGGGTCTGGATCATTGTATGGAGTGAACTTGTCGCGTCTGTCTTGCTTGCACAGGACTCGTTGATCGATAGAGAAGCGATGTGGATGAGTATATCTTCGTGCGTCAGCATGATGTTTGTTGTATGTGTTTTTCTCGAGCGCGGTTGTTTTCAACCTTGTTAGGTCTTCATTGTGCAAAGGAGCTTCAGGGTAGCACGGCAGAAGATTCCTCATTGGTCTCCAAAACAGCAGTTCATATGGTGATCTTCCTGTTGTAAGGTGTTTGGAAGTGCTCTATGACATCAGGAAAGTGTCAAGCTGTACTTTCCAATCTGTGTTCTCAAGCTGACTTGTGTGAACATGCTTTTTCAATGTTCTCATCAACTGTTCAGCTTCACCATTAGCTTGAGGCCACAAAGGTGTGATCCGATGGTGTCGATATCCTAACTCTTTCGAGAGTACAGCAAACTCTCTGCCTTGAAATGGTGGTCCATTGTCAGTTTTTACCTGTGCAGGGATTCCGAACTGGCAAAACACTCGTCGCTGCAAGGGGAGCACATTGTTCGCACTCGTGGAATGTGTGACTTGTACTACTGGGTATCGCGAGAAGTCATCTATTACCCCCATAGCGTACATTCCATCTGGGAACGGACCACAAAAGTCATCCGAAACTTCCTCCCAGGGACCATTGGGCGGTTCAGTGATGGCAAGTGGTTCTTGCTTTTCTTGGGAACGACTGCTTGACATGGTAGGCAGCTTTTAATCAGTGTGTACTAGTTTGTCCATGCCTGGAAACCAAACTTTTTCTCTCAGCATTTGTTTTGTTTTGACAATCCCTTGACGACCCTTTGGGCGAGCAGCACTGCTTGCTTCTGCAGGCTAGTGGGAAGAACTAGGCTCATTCCTGGAAGGACGATGCCCTCAGGTGTTGTTGTTAGTTCAGTCTTTATGGAGGCAAATGGCTTCAGTTCAGCTGAGACCCAGCTGCTAGGTGTGGGGTGCTGAATAGCACTGAGAATTAATTGCAGCTGCTGGTCTGCTTTAGTTTCTTCAGCAACTTCTTGAACTCTGAGAAGGCATTTGGGATGCTGTGGCACTGGATGAAGTTAATGTACTTGTTGGGTACTTTGTCGATGCGGGCATGTGTTTTCATCTCAGGAACCGGATGCCTGGAATGGGAATCGGAAAGGTTGCTACTTCCTGCGGTGTGCTGTAAATCAATACATCAAACTGGTACTGTTGAATGCGTAGAGCGAGGCGCTCAATGCGGGCACATGGCGATGATCTTGGGTTTCCCAGTATGCTCACTAAAGGCTTGTGATAAGTCAGCAAAAGAAAGTGAATTCCACAAAGATAAAGGCGAAAGCATTCCATTGCCCATACAGCTGCGATAATTTCACATTCTATTTGGGAATAGCGGCTTTCAAGAGGTGTGAACGCTCTACTTGCACAGGCTATCACTGCAATGTGTTCACTGACACTTTGTGTGAGGATAGCACCCAGTCCATGTGGACTTGCATCTACTACCGGTTCTGTCGGCTTGGATGCGTCAAAGTAAGCAAGGGTGGATGCATCAGACATGGCTTGCTTTAAGCTCTCAAAAGCATTCTGCTGTCGTTCCGTCCACTCCCATGCCACGTTCTTTAATGTCAGTTCACGTAATGGCTGTGTGAGGTCGGCTATATTTCTCAGGAGTCTGCCTGAATAGTTGATCATGCCTAGCAGGCTCTTTACTTCTTGTGGTGACTCTGGTGTTTTGATTTGTAGGAGGCTGCTATCTTCTTGGGATCAGGACGAACGCCGTCAGCTGAGAAAATAGGTCCAAAGAAGTTCAGTTCTCGTTGATGAAAGTGACACTTTTTTTCCGTTGAGCGTCAGTCCAGCTTCTTGGAGTTGCTGCAGAACTGTTTTCAAAGAGGCGCAATGCTCCGCTTTTGTTTGTCCAAAAACAAGGATGTCGTCACTAACATTACAGGACATAGGGGATGCCATTGAGCACTTGGCGGATGGTGTTTTGAAAGATTTCAGCCGCACTGCTGATGCAAAAGTTGAGGCGTTTGTAGCAAAACAAGCCAACATGTGTCGAGAAAGTTGTGAGCTGCCTTGAAGAAGTGTCAAGTTCCAACTGGTGAAATCCATTCTTCAGGTCAAGGTTGGAGGATACTGTTGCTCCATTTTAGGGTAACAATGATGTCATCCACTGTCGGACACAAATGTCGTTCACGTTGAATGGCACTGTTCACAACACGCATGTCAAAGCAGATTCGAATTTCATCAGGCTGATGTCGTTTGGGCACAATAACCACAGGGGACACCCACGGTGTAGGTCCGATGGCTGGCTCTATGATGTTTTCTGACAGGAGGCGTTCAAGTTCTTTCTGTGGCATCACGTAAGACAAACGGAATACGTCTGTGTGGTTGTGCAAGAGGTGGGACTGAGTCGTTCACAAAAAGGTGGATGTGCTGGATTTTGAGTTTTCCAACTTCACTAAACAATTTGGGGAATACTTCCACGACTGACGTGTCACCTGGATTGTCAGAAACGTGGTATGTGATCTGGACAAGCCCAAGGTTGGTTGCTGCTGTGAAGCTTAAGAGTGGTGCACAGTTTCCTGGAATGACAAAAATGTCTTCTTCAATGCACTTATCTTTGTATCTCACTGTAACAGAGACTTTGCCCAAAAGTTGAAGTGGAGATGTTGATTTGTATGGAAACACTCTGATGGATGTTTCATGGAGATTCACATTTGGGCGACAGCTCTTGAAGTCATTTTCGCCAACAGTTGACACTGTAGCACCCGTGTTTATCACGAAAGTGACTGGCACATTGTTGACAGTGACAATAGTCTTTGGAGATGAACTGCTTGAGCTGCTTGAACTGCTTGTCATGGCAACAAAAACGTACTCGTCGTTGCTTGGACTGGTGTCACAGGTGGCTGCAGGCTCTCTAGTACTTGAACTCTTCTTACTGCAGACTAACTGTGTGTCTGAGTCATTGTCACAGTCCACTGCATGTACAGTTCTCCTGGTTGAGCGACAGAATCGTGCAAAATGACCAACCTTGTAACATGCGTTGCAAGTTTTGCCCCATGCAGCACAATTGGATCGACCGCCTTGGTGAGGCCACATGCCGCCACGGTTGCGACAATCTGCTGACGAGACACGAGGTCGCTGCGGTGTGTAGGCCTGCCGTGGCATCTGTCGTTCATTTCTTGGGTGTTGGCCATGGTGTTGTCCTGCCTTGTGTACTGCGAACACCGCCGCATTGTTATCGACGTGCTTTTCGATTTCGGACACATCCCATTCGACATCCTCGAGCATTCTTCCTTGCTTAAGTAAGTCCGGTAACGTGAGGGAATGAAGCATGGCATACTTTCGGAGGCGAGACGACGTTGTGGCGAGAATGATTTAGTTCTTGACTTCAGAGTCGACGTTTTCGAAGTTACAGTGGCGAGAAAGCTGCCGAAGGCGCGCGTAGGAGGCATCCAGTGACTCACCAACGTTTTGCTGAGCTTGACAAAATTTATAGATAGCAAATGTTAAACTCACTCGCGGCGCAAAATATGCGTTCAGTTTCGCTCGAGCGGCATCGTATTCTGGCGTCGATGTACTCTGCGTGGTTTGGGTCGTGCTTGTAGCCGTCGCAACTAGCGCAGCGCTCTCGGGGAGCGAGCGATATATTTCGTACAAATCTTCACCGACGTAGTGCAGGAGGAGCGCTTTTTTTGCGTGCATCTGCCGAGATATCGCAAGCTAAAAGAAAGTTTCCGAACCTTTCTATCCACTTCGTCCATTCGTGACCAATATTGTTGTCGGTAGAGCGCAGGTCAAAACTTGGGAAAGCAGGGAGCACATGTGCCATGGCTACGACTGCCGGTAGCCGCTTGTTGCTGATGGGTGATTGGACGGACTGACTCTTGATGTATTCACATGAGATAATCGAGCACTTCTGACACCATCTTATTGTTCCCGGAGACTGCGATGGGGTCCGATTGATTAGATTGGGCGAGACACTGATGAAGCCAGCCTGTTAGTTAAGCCGCCACGTTTTATTCCATAGTGGCCAACAGAGTGGTAACATTCGGCTAGATGCCGATTACAAACACTACACTAGTGCATTCTGTTGTGGCACCACTGAACGAGGACAGATACGGAGAAAGGCAGAACACAATAAGATGAATACTTACCAACATGCCCAGTTGTCTACTTTCGTTCTGTTAATATGAGGTCCGGAGTGCAGTATACTACTATTGTCAGCATAATAAACGTAGCCGTTTCGTCAATATTCACTATATTATGGATGTAAACACTGAATAACAGAGGACCCAGAATACTCACTTGAGGCACACCTCTCAAAAGAGGAAGAAAATGCGATCGGTGGTGTCCCAAACACACAGATTGTGAGTGATTTTTTAAAGTATAATTCTAACAGTTCTAAAAATAGTCCACAAATTCCCGAAAACGCAACCATTTCTATCAGAATGTGAGGATTTAAATATTCAAATGCTTTTGAGAAGACAATAAAAAGTCCCAGGGTGAAAAACTTTTATGTATATTTAGTAGAGAGTCATCTTTCATAGCTAATAGCACTATTCCTTTCGATCGTCCTTTAGGAAAACCGTACTGTGCTTCGTATAGTGTATTATGCCTAGTAAAAAAAAAATAGTCGACGAAAAATAATTTTTTCAAGGCATTTGGAAAACAATGGGAGAATAGTTATTGGCCTGTAGTTGGATAATACATTCTTTTCACCGCCTTTCTGTACCACAGACACTCTAGCTATCTTCATTAAAGCAGGAAATGCCCCAGTTTCTAGCGCTGAATTATACATGAAAGGGTCCCGCCAGGGTGGCGCAGTGGTTACGGCTTTCGACTACTGCTCCCAAGGACGCGGGATCGAATCCCAACCTCGGCGGCCGCTTTTCAATGGTGGCGAAAAGCAAGGCACCAGTGTGCTGTGCGATGTCAGTGAACGTTAAAGAACCCCAGGTGGTCGAAATTTCCAGAGTCCTCCACTAAGGCGTAACTCATAGCCTGAGTCGCTTTGGTACGTTAAACCCCACAAATCAGACAAATCAATCAGTATACATGAAAGTGCACGAGCAATAAGTTCTAAAACCTACTTCACTGGCCTCATTTGAATGTCGTAAAATGTCTAAGGCCTTCATCATCATCATCATCATCAGCCTGACTATACCCACAGTAGGGCGAAGACCTCTCCCATATTTCTCCACTTAACCCGGTTCTGTGCTAGCTGCATCCACTTGACCCCCGCGAACTTCTTAACCACGTCCACCCACCTAACTTTCTGCCGCCCCTTGCTACGCTTTCCTCCTCTTGGAATCCATTTTGTTACCCTAAGCGACCATCGGTTATCCTCTCTTCTCACTACATGGCCTGCCCATGCCCATTTCATCTTCTTAATTTCCACTAGAATGTCGGTAACAAATTATTTCTCTGACGCACTCTGCACGCTTCCTATCTCTCAATGTTACCCCTACCATGTTTCGTTCCATAACCCTCTGGGTTGTCCTCAACTTAAGTAGAACTCTCTTGGTTAGCCTCCACGTTTCAGCCCCATAGGTGAGTACAGGTAAGATGCAACTGTTGTATATTTTTCTCTTTAGCGATACCGGTAATCTGCTACTCATAATCTGCGAGTGCTTGCCAAATGCGCTCTATGCCAATCTTATTCTTCTTGTTATTTCCTTTTCATGGTCCGGATCTGCGGTTACTTCCTGTCCTAAGTAGACATAATCGCCTATTACTTCCAGTACTTCGCTACCTAATGTAAAGTGCTGTTCCTTTCCGAGGCTGTTGAACATTACCTTAGTCTTCTGCATATTGATTTTCAAGCCTACCTTTCTACTTTTCCTGTCTAGGTCATCAATCATTATTTGCAGTTCATCCCCCGAGTTGCTTAGCAAGGCAATGTCATCAGCAAATCGCAGATTACTGAGGTATTCTCCATCTACCCTTATCCCTAACTGCTCCCATTCCAAGTCTCTGAATACCTCCTCTAAGCAAGCTGTGAATTGTACTGGGGAGATTGTGTCGCCTTGCCTAACACCTTTCTTTATGGGAATTTTGTTACTTTCTTTATGCAGAAGTATGGTTTCTGTGCAGCCACTATATATATCTTCCACCACTTTCACGTATGGCTCGTCTACCCCCTGATTTCGCAATGCCTGAATAACCGCCGATGTTTCAACTGAGTCAAATGCTTTTTCGTAATCAATGAATGCTATGTATAAAGGCTGATTATATTCCGAGCATTTTCTATCACCTTATTGATGGTATGGATATGATCGATAGTAGAGTACCGTTTCTGAAAACCTGGTTGATCCTTTGCTTGATTGCAGTCTAAGGTTGTCCTGGTTCTATTAGCGATTACATTAGTAAATACCTTATACTTAACAGACAGTCAGCTGATTGATCTGTAATTTTTAAGGACCTTAGAGTCCAGTATCTTGTGAATGAGGATAATGTTTGCATTCTTCCATGGTTCCGGTACCGTCGATGACACCAGGCACTGCGTATACAGGGTGGCCAGTTTCTCTAGCACGATATCCCCCCGTCCTTTAGCAAATCTGTAGTTATCTGATCCTCTCCAGCTGATTTCCCCCTTTTCATAGTTTGTAATGCTTTCTTGACCTCATCCTTCGTCACTGGAGGAACGTCTGACTGTTTTTCCCTGCCGCCAATCTCGTTATGATCGTGACTACTTTGGCTGCTGTAGAGATCTGTATGGAACTCCTCGGCTACTTTGACTATCTTGTCCATATTCGCATACATCTGGTTTTTGCCTATGCCCAATTTCTTCTTTACCGCTTTAAGGCTTCCCCCGTTCTTTACAGCCTGTTCAATTTTCTTCATGTTATACTTCTTTATATTAGCCACCTTGCGCTTATTGATTAGCTTTGATATATCGACCAATTTTATCTGGTCTGTTCGATTGGAAGCTTTCATACTCTGGCGTTTCTTAATCAAATCTTTCGTCTCTTTAGACAGCCTACCGGTATCCTCTCTAACTATCCTACCGCCTACTTCTACCGCACACTCAGTGAAGATATATCTGAAATTATGGTTCATTGCATCTGGGGTAATGTCGCCATCCTCGGTTAGAGCTGAATATCTATTCTTTAGCGATCTCCTGAATTCTTCTGCCCTCCTCCTCACCGCTAATTTGTTGATGGGTTTCTTTCTTACTAATTTGCTGCGTTCCTTCTTCAGACTTAGGCTAATTCTGGACCTCACCATCCTGTGGTCACTGCATCGCACTTTCCCGATTACCTCAACATCTTGCATAATGGTGGGGGTTGAACACATTAAGAAGTCAATTTCATTTTTAGTGTCCCCGTTAGGACTTTTCAATGTCCATTCCCTGTTCTTCCGTTTGCTGAAGAAGGTATTCATGATTCTTAAGTTATTGCGCTCTGAAAGCTCAACTAGTAACTCCCCCCTGTTATTCCTAGAACCGATGCCATAGTCACCTACTGCCTGGTCTCCTGCCTGCTTTTTCCCTACCTTGGCATTGAAGTCGCCCATTAGTACAGTATACTGCGTCTTTATTTTTAGCATTGCCGATTCTACATCTTCGTAGAAGCTTTCAACTGCCTGGTCATCATAACTACCTGTAGGTGTATAGGCCTGTACAATCTTCAGTTTATACCGCCTATTAGGCCTAATTACGATGGCTGCCACCCTCTCATTAATACTATAGAATTCATCTATATTACCCGCTATATACAAGGAAACCTACTCCTAGTTGTCGCCTCTCTGGTAAGCCTCGATAACACAATACATGCCCATCCTTCAGTACAGTATATGCCTCATTCGGCCTCCTAACCTCACTAAGCCCGATGACATCCCATTTCATACCTTCTAGTTACTCTAACAGCACTACTAAGCTAGCTTCACTAGCTAGGGTTGTAACGTTGAACTTTGCCAGGGTCAGTTTCCTATGGCGGCCTGTCCAGCGGAGTCAGAAGTTCTTAGCACCCCTGCTGCGTCACAGGTCTGACCGCCGCCATGGTCAGTTGTTCCGCAGCCGCTGCATGGTGACTGAGGGCCGGGGTTATATGGAGCTTATCATGAGAGGTTGTGGCCAATTACTGCACCAGGTTGGCCAAATCCTGTTCTGGTGAGGGAGTGCGTTGCCGGAGGTGTTCACCGGCATCAGGTCGCAACCCAAACCTGTTTATGCAATTCCATCGACACACGGATTTCCTTTTTCTTTTTTTTTTTTAAATCAGGTGGAGAATTGCGCGGCACCGGGATTTGGACCCCAGTCCTCTTGCATGCGAAGCGGATGTTCTACCGCTACGCCACCGCTGCACTTTCTAAGGCCTTACAATTCTTTAAAGTCATGAATGTTTCAGTTTTTCAGGTGCGTCAGTAGCAAAAAACAAGCTTTCACATAAGGTCTGGTTGCATTATTAGAAAAACACGTATCGGTGGGAGCTGCAGTATTATCTCAAAAGTGCGTGCTGAAAGCATTCACCAGTTCTACGCCAGCAATACCTCGGTCATTGACTGTTATCTGTTCAAGTGCGAAATGCTTTCTTTCGCGCCCTTGTGCACGGTTGATCACCTTCATGTGGCGTCCGGTTCTTCGCTTTTATATCGCCAAAGACGTTGTGATAGTAAGCTGTTCTAGCTCGCCTTATTTCGCTGTTTAGTTTATTTCAGTACATTTTAAATTCCTGCAATGTCACAGGAGATCAATTGTGAAGGAATGCATTATAAAGTTCATATTTTATTTTTATTGTTTCTAAGTGAAACCGAGTCACCCATGGTTTTCTAATTATTGTTTTTAATGGTATAAAAATTTTTATTGGGAAATGCTTAGCATAAATGCGTGTGAATGCTTCCATGAACTTAGCTCAGTCATTATCTACATTTTGCATTCGCGATAAAAACTTCAATTATGCTGGGATATTTCTTAAAAGATTCCAGAGCTGTTTCAGATGCACACTGAAGTATAATGGTTGAGGGCAGATTTTGTTATGTGTTTGTTTCTTAACATAGATCATACAAACGGGACAGAGGTCGCTGATGTCTGACGCTATAGTACCGGAGTGACAAACGGATGTGTCAATATTTGTAATGAGTAAATCGACGATTAATGCAGTAGAATGTGTTATGTAGGTTGGCGTTTTGGCCAAGTTTTCAAATATACAGGAATTAGGCATACTTTTGAGATCAACTACTGTACTGGTGCTTTCTAACACGTTTATACCAAGTGAAAGCCATTGCTAGAAACGTAATCCAGAAGTCCCTTAAAGAACGACAGGAATAGTCGAACATTTTCATGTGGCGGACGATATACTACAAAGATGGTTTCAAAATGCTGCTGATGGGTTAAAATCCCATAATTAACAATGGACACGGCAGCACTGCCGTGATGATGTCACCTCAAGTACCTTTGTTTGTGCAGGTTTGCGCATCCCTCCTGATCCTTGTCTCCGACACACCGACAGTTATAAAGGCCGTCGGACAGCAGCAATCTTATTCCCCAGCTGCGATCAACGAAACGCTGTGGCGGCTTCCTGGATTTATCACCGATGCCTCTCGCCGTGCACCAAGTATGGACGATCATCGCCTCGTGGAAAACGTCCTCTGAGCACCTTCGATGAGCACAGTGACGTCACATCACCAACATACGTCACGGAGCCTGCCGGCTATAAATCTGCTGCCCCGACCAACGTTCACCAGTGGACACGGCAGCACTGCCGTGGTGATGTCTCCTCAAGTACCTTTGTTTGTGCAAAAAGATGCGGTTTTCGTAGCGATCACCTCTGTTTAGTTGTGCTGCCGTGTCCACAAGTACTGCTTGATTGTGTCTTTCATTGGTATGCATGCTGCTGAAGCTTTCAGATGAGGAAAACCCTGGGCCTGTTTCAGAAGCTATCCTAAATGAAATTCTCAAAACTAAAAAAGAAATATTGGCCACAGTTACTATTATTCAAGAAAAACAAACATCGTCTGAGGCAGGTATCGTGAAAATGCAAACAAGACTCGATTCCATCGAAGCGAAGCTCGTGGTGCTAGAGGAAACCCAAATAAGGCTATCTAATATTGAGACTACTGTGAGTGGTTGCCAGGCGGAAATCGCGGCACTAGCTAAACAACTTGATGGCTTAGAAAATCCGTCCAGGCGGAACAACCTGTTTGTAAGAGGTATACTGGAAGAATAAAATGAAAACGAAGAAACATTGCTGAGAAAAGCAAACGACCAAGTTTTTGAGGTAAAACTCGGAGAGAAGCTAAGTACCATTGAGAGAATACACCGTCTTGGTAAGTTGTCTCCGGGAAAGCATCGCCCAGTTATCCTTAGGATGGGTGATTTTAGGGAAAAAAACTAAGATTATGAATAATTGCTACAAGCTTAAATGAGGGCAAATAAGCATTTCAGAGGACTATTCTGAAAGAGTGCATGATATAGGGAAGAACCTCTGGAATTCCACTGTAGACGAAAGGAAAAATGGGGCCAAGGTTAAGATGGTATTCGATAAGATGAAGGTGAACAAAATACTTTACGCCTGGGACGAAACTACGAAACAAAGGTACAAATGTCATACCTCTTCTGGGAATAGCGATTGACGCAGGAACACAGGATCAAAACCGTTCAAAGTCATAAATGTTAATGCCAGAAGCATATTAAATAAAATTGTCGAATTAGAAAGCATAATCATAGAATATGAACCAGACATAGTAGTAGCCTTCGAAACATGGCTGCATAGGGATATACTCGACATTGAAGTTACTCCTCCTAGCTATAAAATAGTGAGAAAGGACCGAGAAGACAGAGGTGGGGGAGTTGCATTAATTATCAAGGACAACATAGCATTTTCTGTACTTCCAGATGTAAATGGCGTAGAAGCGCTATGGGTCAAAATAAATCTAGATAAACAAACAGTCTTCATCGGGGGTGTTTACAGGGCCCCAAATGCTCCGGTAGACGTTTTGGTAAATCACCGAACATTTATGGACTCCTACCTGTCTCACGATAGTAGGATGCTATTATAGGGAGATTTCAACCTACCCGGCATTGACTGGTGTTCGAAATTACCTGGAACACGAGAAGTGCTTAGTTGTGAGCAGTTACTTGATATTGCTTTTTGTCATAATTTAGTTCAAGTTGTATCTGATTACACAAGGATATGTACTACAACATCATCTATACTGGATTTGATTTTTGTTTCTGAACGTATACAAACCTCTCTCTGTGAATGTGAGATCTTAGATGGTTTGTCCGATCATAGGATGGTTTTGTTATCCTTAAAGGCATCACCAGATTCTACAGGTGCTTTGTCCAAAAACATTTCATTAATTGTCATGACGCTGATGATGCTGCTGTGATTGACTGCCTCGATTATTCATATGAAGATTTTGTGCAGCTGCATGACTCTGATGCTAGTACTGACCAACTATGGGAATTCTTTTCGGAATTAGCAGAGCGGTGCCTTAATCAGTTTGTTCCTAAGAAATTTAAGAGCACCAATAAAACGAGTCCCTGGATAACTAGAGACATTCTTCATCTCAAACGAAGAATTAAACGTAAACGTAAGGCTTCCTCACACAACCCAAACCCCGAAAATAAACTTTGTATTCGCCGCATGAGCCAGGATTTAAAGAGACTTCTTAAGGAATCAAAAGACAGGTTCTATAATGTGACGCTCACGAAATTTCTTCGCGAGTCACCTGGTAAATTTTGGCGCTATATAAATCCGTCAAAGGTTCTGCACCATGCTGAGATCGAGGAGAACGCCCATAAACGTGCCAAAGATTTTAATTTATGTTTTTCATCTGTTTACATACATGATAATGGTGTACTGCCTCCTTTTAATGCTGAAACTGAGAGGCCTCCTATTACTGACTTACAAATTGATGAGCAAGGTGTTCTAAATCTGCTATTACATATTGACATCAAGAAAAGCCAAGGTCCAGCTCGTATCCCTAACGAGTTTTTATATAGGTACGCTGAATGGGTATCTAAATGCTTGACCAAAATATTTCAGTCTTCTTTTACTGCCGGATGTTTCCCAACTGACTGGAAGCGAGCAAAAGTTATACCAGTCCATAAAAGTGGAGATCTGTTAGCAATTATCGCCCAATCTCGCTCAATAGCACAGTTTCGAAGTTGCTTGAACATATCATATCTAAACACCTGCTCAACTACCTCGACCAGCATGATATCCTGTATTATCGTCAGCATGGCTTGCGAAAGGAACTGTCCACAACTACCCAACTGATAGAAATAGTTCATGACCTCGCAGAAGCAATAAATTCTTGTGGTCTAACAGACATTATATACCTTGACTTTGCGAAAGCATTTGATAAAGTTTCACACCAAAAATTGTTATATAAGGTTAATGCGGTCTTGAAAAATCAAACACTCACACAGTGGTCTACCGCGTATATATCCTCTCGTGAACAGTATGTATTTGTTAGAGGTTGTGAATCTAGCATTCTTCCTGTTGCTTCTGTGTGCCGCAGGGTACCGTTTTAGGCCCACTCCTCTTTCTAATCTTCATAAATGATTTGCAAAGTAGTATTGATGTTCCAATAAGACTGTTTGCTGACGACTGCGTGATGTACAGTAGCGTAGATACGATTGATGATCAGAATAAATTAAATTTAAACCTACAAAGAATAGTCAATTGGTGTAACGACTGGCAGATGGAGTTAAACTTAAAAAGTCTGTGTTCATGTCAGTAACTAGGAAAAATAATGTTCTTAATTTCAATTATCAAATAAATGGTTACATGCTCGAAAGAGTTGATCAGTATAAATACCTAGGCTTAACTTTTACATCAGACCTACGATGGAATACCCACATTGAAAATGTCATCTCCAAAGCTTTAAAACACTATGGTACCTGCGGCGCACAATGCACAGTGCTACCCCGAATGTAAAGTGCCTGGCTTACAAAACCCTAGTCAGACCAATTATCGAATATGCCAAAGTAGTATGGGATCCTCACACAGCAGCTAACATTCACAAGCTAGATAGGATTCAGCGGCTCGCTGCAAGGTTTATATATAATAAATACCGCCGTAACCATTCTTCAACAGTCCTCTGCCAACAAGCCCAACTACTAATGTTCGAAAGCAGAACCAGGTATGAAAGACTAAAAACTCTTTACCTCATTATCAATAATTATCTAAAAATTAATAAATCAGACTACTTTGAGATCAAAACTAATGAGACATCAAGGCATCGTCATAGTAGGTTCATTCCATTGCCGGCTATAAAAATAATTGCTTCAAGTTTAGTTATTTTCCGCGAACTTGTAAGGACTGGAACTCTCTTCCAGATTCTGCTGTTCGATCATCATCATTGTCTGAATTTGTACGCCATTTAGAAAATGTCATCTGTGGCACTACCACAGGGTGATGAGGTTCTATTGCTGTGGTGTAGGAATGGCTGTTGTTCCGATTTCTGTGTAATTCATTTTTGTTTTGTTTGTGTGTGCATTCAGAGACAATTTTTGATTGACTATTGATTTTCAGCGTGTTCTATATTGCTCATTTTTTCGTTTTGTATTTTTCACTCCTGTTAAAGCCCCTTATGGTGGCTGACAGTATTAATAAATGAATGAAATGAATTGAAACACAACAGAAACTCGGTACCAAGGAATATTTTTGAGTTACTGCAATATATGCGGCGACGGCACCTCCTCGCGAACTAGTGCGATTTAGAAAAAAACATTCTGTATCCGCCAAGTACAAGCATTTGACAACTATCATTGTACTATTTCTGTAATCATTATGACATTGTATTTAAAAGTAAACTGTCCTAAAAATTTATTTGTCATCTATTTTATTAACAACCGAGCGCGTATTTAGTTGCAGAATAGATGCATCTTTAATATTTGCTGGCTTGTTGCATTCAGGGTCGTGGTAAGCCATCTCAACAAAAACTGTAGGGACACCGTAACCTTCAGGCGACACTTAACATATCTTTTCCAAGGTGGCTCTCGTCAGCAATGTGCATCATTGGCGAGGTTTCAGTTTTCTTTGCATATGTCCCGCCATTGAATGCCCATATGGCTTTCCACTGGAATTCAAGCTTTTAAATGGCCTTAACCAAAAGCGTCTAAGAGTGGGGCACAGAGGCTCGTTAATGCATATGTGGTCCTTCCTGTCTATAGCGGAATCTTCGTTAGTTAGCCTAAGCTTTATTGCCGTCTTCAGAAATTGGTTACGATTCGCTCTAGGCTTAAATTTGACAATGATGTTAGTTCCAGTGGAAATCCGTACAGGCACACGATGGCAGGTTTCAATGTTGGTGTCCCTAATTGGTTCTTTAATTGCAGTTCCAATCCCAGAGATGATGTCGGTGCGGGTTTCTTCTTCGTGTTTTTCAACACCTTTAATCGCAAGGCTACAGCTTCTGGAATATTGTTCGAGATGTACAAGCTGTTTCTCATGCTCATTGTTCTTTTTTTTTCCAGCCTTTCACATTTACCCTAAAGTTCACCGTTCTCATCTCTCAGCTTGAAATTCTTTGCAGTCTCAGCGTCTACCCCATTTTAGGTCATCAATGTCGGCCTGCGCGTTTTCAAGACTCTCGATTATGCTTTTTTGTTTGTTGCGAAGTTCACGAACATCTTTTCCATCTCTCTTGCAAATGCTTCACTGAATACTCTCATTTTTGTCGCAATTTCTCTTTAAATTTAGAAAATTCAGACATGACTTCTTTAGACATTTCTCGTACAGATCACAACCCCCCCCCCCCCTCCAACTGAAAATCCAATAAGCTTCTTATCGTAGTTACATTCTAGGAACTCGATTAAATCGTCCGAACTTTTCCCTCTAATAGGGTCGTCAATTGAGAAACTATTTAGTTTTTCCTGTAGGAACATCGATACATGCGGATCCCACCTTCCAATTTCCGAGACAATTACAGGGAACGGCCCCTCTGGTTTATGTGTCTTTGCAGTGAAAACCATTTGCAACCACGTTTTTGAGCTGTTATCGATCTTACTTGATAACCTATTTATTTAAAGCCTATTAACAAGTTTCTTCGCCTTGCTCTTAACTTTTGATACAGACACAGTACGGCGTTTGTCAAGCATCGCAAGAACAGCTTCGGATGCTTTCGACACATTTCGGCATATGTTGTCTTGCATAACAACAAACTGCAAACCCTCCGTCCTTTTCAGCAAGTAGCGGCGAGAATGAGTTCTCTTTAAGCCACCTAACCGTCTTATTCAGAGGTAGCTTCTTCCCCGAAGCCCTGTACCTCGTCAACATGTCCACACACCACAAAATGCAATGGCCCACCTAGTTCTGTCGGCCTGCTTGGAACCTTGCTACACCATGCCTAAAAGTTCTGGTATGGATTTCTCAGGCTCACCGCAAACTGCGGTCCAGCCTCAGGACGTTCCTGGCGTATTCAGGAGCTTTCGGTGATACGGACCTGTTGTATAGTTCATGCACTCTGATGCGGTCTGTGCTCCATCACAGCTGATGCCATTGGTTCATTTGAGGGGGCTGGTTCCACCAAAAGCTCCACCTGAAGCTTGAGATGTTCCCTGTACACTCGCGCCCCTTGCTACCTTTCCGCTCTGAGTAGGTGAGTAGCAGCGCTGTGTGATGTCCCTCCTTCATCTTTGTCCCGTCTTTTGTGCTGTGGTTATGGATCATCGAAAGCACCAACTCGCCAAGCAACTCATTTTGTCGTTCCTTATTATTAACAATTGTTTCAGAATAAACAAATCAGATTGCTTTGAAACCAAAACGAATGAAACCACTAGGCATTGCCTTAGTGAGTTTCTTCTATTACCGACCATGCGGATTGATTGTTTTAAGTTTAGTTACTTTCAGCAAAGCTGCAGAGAAGGAAAGCTCTTCTAGGCTGTGCTGTTAAGTCTGCATTAATAACTTGCAGTGATCCCGATCGCCATCAGCTCGCGCGCCAACCCGAAGAGGTAGACGAAGTGGAGCCGGAGCCTTGTTGGCACTGCACTGTTGGCAAGCTGTTGGTTCGAATGCTACACCCGTCGCTTTGGTTTGCGGACGTTGCTTACGGTCTTGGTGCTCCAATAAACACCTTACAAACTAAATACCAGCAACAAATAAAAGTTTGTATTACACTAACAGAGTAAGGAAACGTCGCCGTATTGTCTCGGTTTTTGCAGTGTTGCATTGAGGTGTCTTTGCGTCTTTTGTCTTGGCTTTTGATGTGAGAATTTCAATTGATTCATTTGTGTGTTTAGTAGCTATGCGCTATTTGCTGTTGTAAACCTGTGCTTTTCAAAATTTGTCTGTCCTGCACTTTGAATTTCACGAATCAGTATTTACTGATTCATTTCCCGCTCATGTAAAAGCCTCCAACTGAGGCTGGCAGTGTTATTAAGTGAATAAATTCAGATTTACATGAAATCATATGCGTCTGTCGTGAAACGATAATAGATACGCCGCAGCCTTTTACTTCGTAGTACACACGTTTTAACTGTTTTCACATCGCGAGTGACGTCATTGTTATCATAAGCGTTATTAGGGTTAGAAAAATTTCAGCGCGAATGAAAATGCCCGAAGGCGAAAAGAAGAAGGGACAGGAAAGAGTGTTTTTTTTTCACCTTCGGGCATTTTCATTTGCGCTGAAGTTTTTCTAATCATTATGGACCAACTAGCCAAACAAGAAGTTTTAATTTAGTGTTTTTAGGGTGTCTGAGATTCCAGCAGGATGTCAAAGTGGGTTTTTTGATGCCACATTGCAACTCTGGTTTTGTTGTAGATCCCCATATAATATTTCCACATTACAACTAAACGACGGTGAGATGTTGTACAACCACTAATCCCTCTTTTCAGTCGCTTCTGAAGTTATCAAATTAAGGAGGCTTCATATGCAATCTTCCACACCTAACTGCCACTTGCTGAACTTAATAAAAGCAGCGGTAGCTCAAGACCAACACTGAGGACCCACGTTAATTTTATTTTTAAGCGAAATCTTTCTGGCCTCGTTGAGCCATGGTCATAGGCGCCGCAATCTCACCTTAAGTGCAGCGCTCAGAGCCTGGGCCACTCACTTATGCTTGTGCTGCTGCTTGGTTTGTTCTATTCCGCGTGGCTGTTGCTGCTTCTTTGCACACTTGGCAAACTTTATTCGCACCAGGAAATATCTCCGCAATTATGTAACATTGCCTGATACCATACCACAGAGCCTTCCCTGCCTATATTTCCCTCCACCGCCACCGCTCGTCTTCTGGTTCGACACCTAGGACATCTCCCCCTTGAATGTGCCCTCGACACCTTTGTGTAGTCTTGATCTGGCTGTGATGTCTTGACGTTTGCAGACAGCCACGGAGGAGTTAAACGACAGCGAACCCTACCTGGTCATGCTTAGTTGAAATTTCGCTCAATAAAATACGTTATCTATATGTGTTTAATAATGGTTTAGCAACAGGCCCTTACGTAACCGGGCTTGTCGAGGTAGGTCGCAGCCATTTGTATTAAGAGGTGTGCCGCCCGCACCGAATCCTGTGCAGACACCACATCATTGTCGCCCTCCGTTTCACATCACAGCATTGACTCTGAATTCTAGGGACAGACAGAATTTCTACATTTGTGATGCCCTATTATCACTCCCTTTCTCATAACATCAAGACGGTTGCAGGCAGATATTTGATATGTGCTGCTTTTTCGGCACCTGTCAAGGTGAAAAAAGTTTGTCCCTTGTTTCTAGACAGAAAGAAGAAGGAAAAACTGAGCACAGCACGTGCGCAACTAATCATCACAACAAGTTCACTAGGTGTACATCTGGGGTTATCTATTGCGTCGTGCTGGGTCATGCCGACCATGGCACTTGCTGCGCAACACAGAGCGCACATGCCATGACACGTGGCATGGCCCGTTCCATGGCGTGGTGACTGCCTATAGGGGGTATTCATGTGACGTCACAGCTGACGTGAGTATGCAGCCGACGCCACCTTTGTGTCCTGTTCTGACCAGTACTAGTACAGGGCAGCGGTTAGCTTAGCTGTTCGTGCACGTCCGTTTGCTCTGTCACTCTGCCTCATGCCAGCACCGTTATGAAAATTTAATCGGTATCTTGAGTGAAAGTTCGATTTATCGGCAAAGTGTGCGCGATGCGGACAGAGACCTGTACGAAACAAAACTTCGGTACCGACGCGTGTGCAGTCGATATGCGGAACTGCACGGTAAGCGTCGGCCTGTGCCCACGCATAAACATGTGCGACATTCATGAATTCCTTGTCCTACGGACGAACTTCGTCACAAGAAGCCAATCGCAAGCCTACTGACCACTCGAAGAATGCAACTATATTACAAGCGGCTGGGTTAAGTGCCGCGGTTGAAGCAGACGAATTCGCTCTTTGTGCAATTACGTGCGTGCCATACAACGTTTATACCAACTAAACCGCTGAGTTTTTGTAGCTGATGTTCTGCATAGAAATGGCGTTTGGTAGTCAGTATCTTTTATACAAAACTTGTTTGGTGTAGTTGCCTCAATCGATCAGAAAAAGTCGGATGTTTGCCTCGTCTGTGGCTTTAAGGAAGCAAAAGAAACCGCTGCCACAGGACACAGTGATAACACCGGTGGCGCCACCTCGCGGGCTTGGAATAACGTTTTGCAACAAAACTCTTGAAATACAGCACTGTTTTGGCCGAGCTAAACTTTATTTGTTATTAGAGATAAATAAGTTTCTAAAGTTCTTCTAACCTTCTGTAAAACAACTCTGCCCGCCTACGTTCCTTCACCTAATCTGCATGCGGTCTACTTTGAATAGCAGCCGACACAGACGATGCGAACATCCAACTTCTTCTGATCGAATGAGGCAAGTACGGCAAACACAAAGTTTAGTGAGCCCTCTTTGAAGTATTTTATTGAAGCAAAACACGACGAGGAGGTGTTGGCGGTGCGCTGCATGCATGCACATGACTGGAAGCGATACATTGCCACGCTGCTCTTTTACCGGGAACGTGTCTTTCGTGTGCGTGAAGAACAGCCATACATGAACAGTGACAAGAGCTGGCTGCTAGGGCACATCTAGAAGATTCCAGTTCAGCCCATTGTGACGTACATTTCTCGTATTCCATGATACTTGTGCGGTTGAGCCGTGCCAGCCATACGTGACGTCGCATCTCGGATGAGGTGTCTCGTTCGAGTGGAGTTCGTTTGCACTTCCGGAACCTTAAAATGCCGAGGTCGTTCGCGCAGCTCTTGAGCTTCCGTTGTTTACACTGTGCACGCGTTAATTACAGTCTACGATAGCTCAATAAACAACATATAGCTGCGAATGCCACTGCTTGTAGAACCGCACGACAGCACTTTATACGTACGTTCCGTGGTACGTTCGCCCTGTTCGTTCCGTAGGCACAAAAATGGTCGACTGCGCCTTTATTACCCACAATGCACCGCTCACAGCGCGTCAGTGAATACCCCCTATATTACCAGATCCTCCAGCATTGTTATTTCCAGATCCATCGCTGACTGTCTTATTCCGTTATCAGCATGTTTGGGGCTGATACATGGTGTTAAAAGTGGCGGAAGCAGCCACGACGCTTCGTCCGTACCTAACGGGAAATGTTCAGGGGAACTGGTATCTTTTCAAGCAGAAATTCGAGCTGTACGTACAAGCAACAGAAAAATCCAAACCGCTGACGGAAGCTGCTAAAACCGCCAGGCTGCTGACCGCTGACGGGTATGACGCAATGGAAGTCTTAATATTACGTCCGAGGACGGCGAAAACAGGCAGGACTACAAAACCGTGGTAAAAAATTTGCAGATCACTGTGCAGAGCAGCGAAACGAAGTCTACGAAAGATACGTCTTCAGAACAAGGACGCAAAAAGAAGCCGAACCAGTGGAGCACTTAAAACGAGGCCTGTGGAAGCAAGTAAAATATTGTAACTTTGGTCTTCTTACTGAATAAATGATTCGCGATCGAATCGTGTTTGGTACCTGGAACAGTAAAATAAAGGAAGAAATGCTGAGAGAAGAATTTGACGCTTCAAATGGCAGAACAAATCTGCAAGGACGCAGATGTTGCAAGCAAACAAAACGAGGCATGACAAAGCAATGAAGCAAAAGTGGACGCTACCAAACTGAGAAACTCGCGTCGCTACCAAGGCCCGAAACATAGCGTCCAGTGTTCTAAATGCAACAGACGACACGAGCCGAGGAAGTCAAGGTTCGAAATGTCAAAATGGCCTTCTCGATTTCTGGAATTGCATTTAGAATCGGTTCTGAAGTAGGGCCAAGGTTTTTCAACATGCCCTGGAAGGTTAAGTAACAGGAATGCCACTAAAAAACAGTCATTGACACAACCAAGCCATGTGCGTGGACTTTGAAACACGCTAGAAAGAGGTAATCGCTGTGTAAATTGTGCGTTTGGTGCCAACCTGCCCATGAGAGGCACATGAGGGAACGTCGCAGGCAATACACTGCTTGTCCACACGATGACAATTTTGTCCAAAACTGTTTCCAAACTAGCACTGCTGACCATCAAAGCGACAACGGTGTGCCACGGCCGTGGCCTCAAACACGACGACGGTGCCGAGACGGGACACTAAGGCCAACGCACAAGTGACCTTGAAGGTCCAGTCCGCGGTCGCCCGACTACTCCTTAGTAGATACTGGAGCCGACCACTCAGCCACCATTGGCGCCGTTCACAAAGTTGCAACCACGTGGAATGGTCCGCTGATCCGCATCGCTGGTGGTAAGCCATTGGGGCGACGCACCGCAAGAGTAAATAGATGTCCTACAGCTGTACTTCCACCACGTGATTTTGGGTATGGACTTTCTGAACGAACATCGCGCAGTCATAGACCTCCGATGTTAGCTGAGTAGGCTCTCAACCAAAAAATCCCGACCTGCTACTAAAGAAGTACTTTGCTTTGGGCTAGTTGGTTCATGGTTGAAGTTGATTATGAAGACGGCGCGAAAGCGACGAGAACAAGGAAGGAACACCAAAATAAGCGCCTGTCTTGTTATTTTCGTGTTCCTTCCTTGTCCTCGTCGCTTTCGCGCCGTCCTCATAATCCACTTCAACTGCTACTAAAACTTGACACATCACGCCGCTCTAATCTACCTAGTCGAGGAATTAACCATGTCGCCCCGATCAAGCGTTGTCATCTACGTCAGCACCGGAGACATTGAATCCACTGAAAGCGTCTTCGAAGAAAACAACCAGTTGCTACTCGACAAAAGACTCGGCCCCGCAAATCATCGCCCATTTCCGGAACAGGGTTAAAGCGCGGCGACGAGGTTGTGCTGCGCTCGTGTAGTGCCATCATGGTAAATTCTTTTATTGCGAAGCAATACTACTTTAGCTACCACCTCAGCCCGTGCCATGCCGCGGCCGCATAGCCACGCTTGACCTTTCGCGTGACCTCGCTGCGTGACGTCATACCATCTGTGTAAAAACGGAGCCCCATCTCACGCCGTCGCCGTGTGCGGAGCATAGCCACGGCCGCGGCCTGACTCCCGCTCTTCTCGTCAAGCCCATGAGATGCCGCTATAGGCTTCGGCAGGTTGCAAAGAGAAAGCATCAGCGAGCTACGGAGACAGAAGAAGAACGAGAAGAACGGCTTTCCAAGCGACGAGTTCAAGATGCAGCCAGGCGAAAGAAACGCCGAGAGTCTTCGGCAGCAGAATCAACGGCAGAAGCAAGTGAGGAAGTTATAAGTTTGGCCGACAGTGTGGAATGTGCATCTCGTTCCAGCACTACTAGTTCGGAACGCCGGAACGCAGCCAAACAGGAGCGACGTGCCCAAGAAACTCCGAACATAGCTGAAATATAGCACAGCCAAGAGTATCACCATAGCCATACTAGCATAAGCATAACCAGAGCATCACCACAAGCGGTACAATAGCAGAACCCACGTGTTGCTTCACAATTACCAGGCTTAACCAAGCTAAGCCACAGCCAATGTTTTTACTTTGCTTGCACAAAAGGCTGTAAGTAAACTTCGACAATATGAAGGATAAGAAAAAAGTGTTTTAACATTTTAGTTTTATAGTTGTAAAATTTGAGTCATATAAAGGCTGAGAAAGAGAGAGAGAGACCATTTAATGAAAAACACAGAATTTTGCCGGCGTTTAGATTTCGCTTGCACGCTGCTCTGTGTAGGAAGGGGAATTCGGGAGGGAAAGATTTAAAAAGAAATGCGAGGAAACCAATAGAAATAAAGAGGGAGATAAAATGCTGCCAATAAATACGTGTGAAGGTGCTTCGTGGAGTAATGATATTAAATAAAATAATGAAATGCATGATCCGACAAAATTGCTTATAGACTTACAGCTCGCAAAATGCCTGGGGGAAACATGCAAGGTGAATTTAGTTTGTCAAGCAGCCCAATCTCTTACAAATACGTAAATAATATGTTAACTGCGAGTTTCTGTTGCTTAGGACAAGCTAAGGGACCTAAAACACCATTGTTAAAGGCACGGGGGTGAGCTTCTTCATGCTATGTTCACAGTACGCACGCTCGTCAGGGTACGCAGAGCAATCAAGTAGGATATGTTCCAAAATTTAAATCGAGCCGCAGTTGTCACAATACGGACTGTTTAATTCACCGAAACGGTAGGTGGTGGTGATGGTGGTAAAAACATTTATTATACATTTTGAAGGAGGTCTGTTTGGAGCGAAGATTTAAGGGCCTTGGCCTTGCAATACTGGATGGAAGGACCCCATTGGTGGTTGCTGCCGCCCGCGCACGCCGCGTTAAGGCCCTTTGGGCCTGTAGGTCGCAGTAGCCGAGCAGGGTCGCCTCCCAGTCCTCCCGGGAAGGGTTAGGGATGGGGAAAGGAATGGGTTCAGATGGCAGGCCCATACCATGTAGTAGGTGTCAGCCACCTCCCCACAGTACTGGCACTGGCCAGTGAATTGGGAGTCAAAATGTTGAAGTACTGCCGGGCACAGCATCGTGTTGGTTAAGAGGCGCAGGAGCAGCCTCTCGTTCAATTTTTTCCAACGCTTTGCAGGGGTTAGGCTTTTGCAAGTTTTCGTAGAAAATTACAATGTCTTTGAATGTCTAAGCCGGATTAGAATCGATGTCCTCAGCCGATTCGAGTCCCGAGTAAACTGCCCGGAGAGTTATAGTACCGGTGGCTGCGTCAGCAGCCTCGTTCCCTTCAAGACCCTGGTGGCTAGGAGCCCAAACGAGATATTGGCACGCGGGGTCCACGTCCCGACTGTAATTGTGATATATTCTACAGACTAAGGTGGTGGTCCACCCTTGCGCGACGTTGTAACAAGCCCCTCGTGAGTCGGTGATGATATATTTAGAGCTGTGCAATGACTACCTCTTCAGAGTGTGTTATAGATTTGGCATTGAAGGTAAGGCCATCGACTGTGTTTCCCTTGTTAACTACTGCGGTCGTATACCAGCCCCCCCGGATGGGGCCCCGAGGCATCCACGTAAAACACACCTTATTTGTTGCTATAACAACGGGGCGAGGCTTCCGCCCGCGCCAGGCGCCGCTCATTATGGAATTCTCGTGATAGTTGGCAGGGAGAGGCCGCACTCAGAGGGCGCGTTTTCAGAGTAATTGGATGCAGAGCCTCTCCTTTGAGAACTGCTTATGTTCAATGTTTAGTCGGGCTAAAAGGCGGCGACCTGACACTGTCTGTGTGAGGCGGGTGTATTGGTTCATCAAATGTGGTTCCCGAAGCTCCCTGAAAGTGTTCACCACCATGAGCCAACCGTTAGAGGTGGAGACTGGGAGGTCGAGGGCACGTTTCATGATTTTGCAGAGGATCACCTCGGAGGTTTTCTCCTCGTACTTCTGCAAGTGGAGCTAAGGAGTCGAATACAGGATTCGACTGGTTACGCAGGCGTTTGCCAGCCGCAAGGCATCCTTACTTCGCAACCCCCCGCGTTTGTTAGACACCCGGCGGACCATACGGCCCACATGGTCCCCCACCTGGCGGAGCTTGGCTATTGCTGTGTCAGGGCATCATTGGTGCTGCATGAGGGTATGACGGTATGAAACTAGAGGGTATGAAATGGGATATCATAGGGCTTAGTGAGGTTAGGAGGCCGAATGAGGCGTATGCTGTACTGAAGGATGGGTAGGTACTGTGTTATCGAGGTTTGCCAGAGAGGCGACAACTAGGAGTAGGGTTCCTTGTCAATACGTATATAGCGGGTAATATAGATGAATTCTATAGTATTAATGAGAGGGTGGCAGGCCTCGGTATTAGGCTTAATAAGCGATATAAACTGAAGGATGAAACGTGCTAAAAAATTCGCTTGGAAGTTATGACCAATTTAACGATGTGAATTCTTTCCTTAGTAACATTTTTTTCCGAAACGTAATAGAGCGTACGCCGCACACAATGCGATCCTTTAGTATGCGGTCAAGGTACGTGCCAAAGTTACAGTTGCCTGCTATGCGGCGAATATCGACATGAAACGTGCTAAAAATCCGATCGGAAGTTTTAAGCAATTGAACAATGTGCGTCCTTTCCTTCGTAACTTTTGTTTCCTAAGGGAAATAAAGCCTACGCCGCACACAATGCGATCCCTTAGCATGAAGTCAAGGTACGTGCCGAAGTTACAGTTGTCTGCTATGCGGCGAATAGCCACATGAAAAGTGCTAAAAAATTCGCTCGGAAGTTACGAGCAATTAAACTGTGTGAGGTCTTTCCTTGGCAACATTTGTTTCCGAAGGGAAACAAATTTCCCTTTCCCTTCGGATTCAACCTTGTTGAATCCGAAGGGAAATAGAGCGTATGCCGCACAAAATGCGATCCCTTAGCATGCAGTCAAGGTACGTGCCAAAGTTACAGTCGTCTGCTATGTGGCAAATAGCAACATGAAACGGGCTAAAAAATTCGCTCGGAAGTTATTAGAAATTTAACAATGTGATGTCTTCCCTTGGTAACAATTCTTTCCGAAGGGAAATAGAGCGTACGAGGCACACAATGGGATCCTTTAGTATGCGGTCAAGGTACGTGCCGAAGTTACAGTTGTCTGCTATGCCACGAATAGCAACATGAAACGTGCTAAAAAATTTGCTCGGAAGGTCATCATCATCATCAGCAGCCTGATTATACCCACTGCAGGCCGAAGGCCTCTCCCATATTTCTCCACTCAACCCGGTTCTGTGCTAGCTGCATCCACTTGACCCCTGCGAACTTCTTAATCTCATCCGCCCACCTAACTTTCTGCCGCCCCCTGCTACGCTTTCCTTCCCTTGGAATCCAGTTTGTTACCCTCAGCGACCATCGGTTATCCTCTCTTCGCACTACATGTCCTGCCCACGTCCATTTCTTCTTAATTTCCACTAGAATGTCGGTAACTTGAGTTATTTCTCTGACCCACTCTGCACGCTTTCTATCTCTTAATATTACCCCTGCCATTTTTCGTTGCATAGCCCTCTCGGTTGTTCTCAACTTAAGTAGAACTCTCTTGGTTAGCCTCCACGTTTCAGCCCCATAAGTGAGTACAGGCAAAATGCAACTGTTGTATACTTTCCTCTTGAGCGATACTGGTAAGCTGCTAGTCATAATCTGCGAGTGCTTGCCAAATGCGCCCCATCCCAATCTAATTCTCATTGTTACTTGCTTTTTCATGCCGCACAAAATGCGATTCCTTAGAATGCGGTCAAGGTACGTGCCAAAGTTACAGTTGTCTGCTATGCGGCGAATAGCAACATGAAATGTGCTAAAATATTCGCTAGGAAGCTATGAGCAATTAAACAATGTGGGGTCTTTCCTTGGTAACATTTGTTTCTGAAGGGAAATCGAGCGTACGGCGCAAACAATGGGATCCCTTAGCATGCGGTCAAAGTACGTGCCGAAGTTATAATTCTCTGCTATGCGGCGAATGGCAACATGAACGTGCTCAAAAATTCGCCCGGAAGTTACGAGCAATTAAACTGTGTGAGGTCTTCCCTTGGTAACAATTCTTTCCGAAGGGAAATAGAGCGTACGGCGCACACAATGGGATCCTTTAGTATGTGGTCAAGGTACGTGCCAAAGTTACAGTTGTCTGCTGTGCGGCGAATACCAACATAATACATGCTCAAAAATTCGACCGGAAGTTATGAGCAATTAAAAGATGTCAGGTCTTTCCTTGGTAACCTTTTTTTCCGACACGAAATAGAGCGTACGCCGCACACAATGCGATCCTTTAGTATGCGGTCAAGGTACGTGCCGAAGTTACAGTTGTCTGCTATGCCACGAATAGCAACATGAAACGTGCCGAAAAATTCGCTCGGAAGTTATGAGCAATTGCACAATGTGGGTCTTTCCTTGGCAACATTTGTTTCCGAAGGGAAATAGAGCGTATGCCGCACAAAATGCGATCCCTTAGAATGCGGTCAAGGTACGTGCCAAAGTTGCAGTTGTCTGCTATGCGGCGAATAGCAACATGAAATGTGCTAAAGTATTCGCTCGGAAGCTATGAGCAGTTAAACAATGTGGGGTCTTTCCTTGGTAATATTTGTTTCTGAAGGGAAATCGAGCGTACGGCGTAAACAATGGGATCCCTTAGCATGCGGTCAAGGTACATGCCGAAGTTATAATTGTCTGCTATGCGGCGAATAGCAACATGAAACGTGCTAAAAAATTCGCTCGGAAATTATGAGCAATTAAACAATGTGATGTCTTTCCTTGGTAACATTTGTTTCCGAAGGGAAATGGAGCATACGTCGCAAACAATGCGATCCCTTAGCATGTGGTCAAGGTACGTGCCAAAGTTACAGTTGTCTGCTATGCGGCGAATACCAACATAAAACGTGCTGAAAAATTCGATCGGAAGTTATGAGCAATTGAACAAAGTTGAGGTCTTTATTTGGTAACATTTGTTTCCGAATGGAAATAGAGAATACGCCGCACACAATGCGATCCCTTAGCATGCGGTCAAGGTATGTGCCAAAGTTACAGTTGCCTGCTATGCCGCGATTAGCAACATAAAACGTGCTAAAAAATTTGCTCGGAAGGTCATCATCATCATCAGCCTGATTATACCCACTGCAGGGCGAAGGCCTCTCCCATATTTCTCCACTCAACCCGGTTCTGTGCTAGCTGCATCCACTTGACCCCTGCGAACTGCTTAATCTCATCCGCCCACCTAACTTTCTGCCGCCCCCTGCTACGCTTTCCTTCCCTTGGAATCCAGTTTGTTACCCTCAGCGACCATCGGTTATCCTCTCTTCGCACTACATGTCCTGCCCACGTCCATTTCTTCTTCTTCATTTCCACTAGAACGTTGGTAACTTGAGTTATTTCTCTGACCCACTCTGCACGCTTTCGATCTCTTAATGTTACCCCTACCATTTTTCGTTCCATAGCCCTCTCGGTTGTTCTCAACTTAAGTAGAACTCTCTTGGTTAGCATCCACGTTTCAGCCCCATAAGTGAGTACAGGCAAGATGCAACTGTTGTATACTTTCCTCTTGAGCGATACCGGTAAGCTGCTAGTCATAATCTGCGAGTGCTTGCCAAATGCGCTCCATCCCAATCTAATTCTCATTGTTACTTCCTTTTTCATGCCGCACAAAATGCGATTCCTTAGAATGCGGTCAAGGTACGTGCCAAAGTTACAGTTGTCTGCTATGCGGCGAATAGCAACATGAAATGTGCTAAAATATTCGCTCGGAAGCTATGAGCAATTAAACAATGTGGGGTCTTTCCTTGGTAACATTTGTTTCTGAAGGGAAATCGAGCGTACGGCGCAAAACAATGGGATCCCTTAGCATGCGGTCAAGGTATGTGCCAAAGTTACAGTTGCCTGCTATATGGCGAATATCAACATGAAACGTGCTAACAAATTCGATCGGAAGTTTTGAGCAATTGCACAATGTGGGTCTTTCCTTGGCAACCTTTGCTTCCGAAGGGAAATAGAGCGTATGCCGTACAAAATGCGATCCCTTAGCATGCAGTCAAGGTACGTGCCAAAGTTACAGTTGTCTGCTATGCAACGAATAGCAACATGAAACGTGCTAAAAAATTCGCTCGGAAGTTATGAGCAATTGCACAATGTGGGTCTTTCCTTGGCAACATTTGTTTCCGAAGGCAAATAGAGCGTATGCCGCACAAAATGCGATCCCTTAGAATGCGGTCAAGGTACGTGCCAAAGCTGCAGTTGTCTGCTATGCGGCGAATAGCAACATGAAATGTGCTAAAGTATTCCCTCGGAAGCTATGAGCAATTAAACAATGTGGGGTCTTTCCTTGGTAAATTTGTTTCTGAAGGGAAATTGAGCGTACGGCGCAAACAATGGGATCCCTTAGCATGCGGTCAAGGTACGTGCCGAAGTTATAATTGTCTGCTATGCGGCAAGTAGCAACATGAAACGTGCTAAAAAATTCGCTCGGAAGTTATGAGCAATTAAACAATGTGATGTCTTTCCTTGGTAACATTTGTTTCCGAAGGGAAATGGAGCACATGTCGCAAGCAATGCGATCCCTTAGCATGTGGTCAAGGTACGTGCCAAAGTTACAGTTGTCTGCTATGCGGCGAATACCAACATAAAACGTGCTGAAAAATTCGATCGGAAGTTATGAGCAATTGAACAAAGTTGAGGTCTTTATTTGGTAACATTTGTTTCTGTAGGGAAATAGAGCGTACGCCGCACACAATGCGATATCTTAGCATGCGGTCAAGGTATGTGCCAAAGTTAGTTGTCTGCTATGGGGCGATCATCAACATGAAACGTGCTAAAAAATTCGATCGGAAGTTTTGAGCAATTGAACAATGTGCGTGCTTTCCTTCGTAACTTTTTTTTCCTAAGGGAAATAGAGCGTACGCCGCACACAATACGATCCCTTAGCATGCGGTCAAGGTATGTGCCAAAGTTACAGTTGACTGCTATGCGGCGAATAGCAACATAAAAAGTGCAAAAAAATTCGATCGGAAGATCATCATCATCATCATCAGCCTGATTATACCCACTGTAGGGCGAAGGCCTCTCCCATATTTCTCCGCTTAACCCGGTTCTGTGCTAGCTGCATCCACTTGACCCCTGCGAACTTCTTAATCTCATCCACCCACCTAACTTTCTGCCGCCCCCTGCTACACTTTCCTTCCCTTGGAATCCAGTTTGTTACCCTCAGCGACCATCGGTTATCCTCTCTTCGCACTACATGTCCTGCCCATGTCCATTTCTTCTTAAATTCTACTAGAATGTCGGTAACTTGAGTTATTTCTCTGACCCACTCTGCACGCTTTCTATCTCTTAATGTTACCCCTACCATTCTTCGTTCCATAGCCCTCTGTGTTGTCCTCAACTTAAGTAGAACTCTCTTGGTTAGCCTCCACGTTTCAGCCCCATAGGTGAGTAAAGGCAAGATGCAACTGTTGTATACTTCCCTCTTTAGCGATACCGGTAAGCTGCTAGTCATAATCTGTGAGTGCTTGCCAAACGCGCTCCATCCCAATCTTATTCTTCTTGTTATTTCTTTTTCATGGTCCGGATCAGCGGTTACTACCTGCCCTAAGTAGACATATTCGCCTACTACTTCCCGTATTTCGCTACCTAATGTAAACTGCTGTTCCTTCCCGAGGCTGTTGAACATTACCTTAGTCTTCTGCATATTGATATTCAAGCCTATCTTTCCACTTTTCCTGTCCTAAGTCATCAATCATTATTTGCAGTTCATCCCCCGAGTTGTTTAGCAAGGCAATGTGATCAGAAAATCGCAGATTACTGAGGTATTCTCCATGTACCCTCATCCCTAACTGCTCCCATTCCAAGTCTCTGAATACTTCCTCTAAACAAGCTGTGAATAGTACAGGGGAGATGTTGTCTCCTTGCCTAACACCTTTCTTTGTGTCAATTTTGTTACTTTATTTATGCAGAACTATGGTTGCTGTGCAGCCACTATATATATCTTCCAGCACTTTCACGTACGGCTCGTCTACCCGCTGGTTTCGCAATGCCTGCATCACCACCAAGGTTGGAACTTAGTCAAATGCTTTTTCCGGAAGGTATGAGCAATTAAACAATGTAAGGTCTTTCCTTGGTAACATTTGTTTCTGTAGGGAAATAGAGCGTACGCCGCACACACAGCGATCCCTTAACATGCGGTCAAGGTACGTGCCGAAGCTACAGTTTTCAGCTATGCGGCGGAAAGTAACATGAAAGGAGCTAAAAATTCGCTCGGAAGTTATGAGCACAATGCACAATGTGGATCTTCCCTTGGCAACACTTGTTTCCGAAGGGAAATGAGCGTATGCCGCACAAAATGCGATCCATTAGAATGCGGTCAAGGTACGTGCCAAAGTTACAGTTGTCAGCTATGCGTCGAACAGCAACATGAAATGTGCTAAAAAATTCGCTCGGAAGCTATGAGCAATTAAACAATGTGGGGTCTTTCCTTGGTAACATTTCTTTCTGAAGGGAAATCGAGCCTACGGCGCAAACAATAGAATCCCTTAGCATGCGGTCAAGGTACGTGCCGAAGTTATAATTGTCTGCTATGCGGCGAATAGCAACATGAAACGTGCTAAAAAATTGACTAGGAAGTTATGAGCAATTAAACAATGTCATGTCTTTCTTGGTAACATTTGTTTCCGAAGGGAAATAGAGCATATGTCGCACACAATGCGATCCCTTAGCATGTGGTCGAGGTATGTGCGAAAGTTACAGTTGTCAGCTATGCGGCGAATAGCAACATATGAAACGTGCTGAAAAATTCGATCGGAAGTTTTGAGCAATTGAACAATGTGCGTCCTTTCCTTGGTAACATTTGTTTCGGAAGGGAAATAGAACGTACGCCGCACACAATGCGATCCCTTAGCATGCAGTCAAGGTACAGTACTCACGGATTGAAATAGGGCACTCGGAGCGCGTGGCCGTCGCTGCATGCAGCGCCGCCCGTGGATGCTAATGGAACCAAGGTGCTGCATTGTGGTATAGCGCGAGGGGGAGAACATCTAAAAGCAGAACTGCTCCTTCCGGTCGTCAATAAGCTGGCCTGTTGTTTGCCACACTGCCTTGTATGCAGCGACGGCCACGCGCTCCGAGTGTCCTATTTCAATCCGTGAGTACTGTACGTGCCAAAGTTACAGTTGTCTGCTATGCGGCGAACGGCAACATGAAACGTGCTAAAAATTTCGCTTGGAAGTTATGACCAATTTAGCGATGTGAGGTCTTTCCTTGGTAACATTTTTTTCCGAAACGAAATAGAGCGTACGCCGCACACAATGCGATCCTTTAGAATGCGGTCAAGGTGCGTGCCGAAGTTACAGTTGTCTGCTATGCCGCGATTAGCAACATGAAACGTGCTAAAAAAATTGCTCGGAAGGTCATCATCATCAGCCTGATCATACCCACTGCAGGGCGAAGGCCTCTCCCATATTTCTCCACTCAACCCGGTTCTGTGCTAGCTGCATCCACTTGACCCCTGCGAACTTCTTAATCTCATCCGCCCACCTAACTTTCTGCCGCCCCCTGCTACGCTTTCCTTCCCTTGGAATCCAGTTTGTTACCCTCAGCGACCATCGGTTATCCTCTCTTCGCACTACATGTCCTGCCCTTGTCCATTTCTTCTTCTTTATTTCCACTAGAATGTCGGTAACTTGAGTTATTTCTCTGACCCACTCTGCACGCTTTCTATCTCTTAATGTTACCCCTACCATTTTTCGTTCCATAGCCCTCTCGGTTGTTCTGAACTTAAGTAGAACTCTCTTGGTTAGCCTCCACGTTTCAGCCCCATAAGTGAGTACAGGCAAGATGCAACTGTTGTATACTTTCCTCTTGGGCGATACCGGTAAGCTGCTAGTCATAATCTGCGAGTGCTTGCCAAATGCGCTCCATTCCAATCTAATTCTCATTGTTACTTAATTTTTCATGCCGCACAAAATGCGATTCCTTAGAATGCGGTCAAGTTACGTGCCAAAGTTACAGTTGTCTGCTATGCGGCGAATAGCAACATGAAATGTGCTAAAATATTCGCTCGGAAGCTATGGGCAATTAAACAATGTGGGGTCTTTCCTTGGTAACATTTGTTTCTGAAGGGAAATCGAGCGTACGGCGCAAACAATGGGATCCCTTAGCATGCGGTCAAGGTACGTGCCCAAGTTATAATTCTCTGCTATGCGGCGAATAGCAACATGAACGTGCTAAAAAATTCGCTCGGAAGTTATGAGCAATTGAACAAAGTGAGGTCTTTATTTGGTAACATTTGTTTCTGAAGGGAAATAGGGCGTACGCCGCACACAATGCGATACCTTAGCATGCGGTCAAGGTATGTGCCAAAGTTACAGTTGTCTGCTATGCGGCAAATATCGACATGAAACGTGCTAAAAAATCCGATCGGAAGTTTTGAGCAATTGAACAATGTGCGTGCTTTCCTTCGTAACATTTGTTTCCGAAGGGAAATAGAACGTACGCCGCACACAATGCGATCCCTTAGCATGCAGTCAAGGTACGTCCCAAAGTTACAGCTGTCTGCTGTGTGGCGAATAGCAGCATGAAACGTGCTAAAAAATTCGCTCGGAAGTTATTTGAAATTTAACAATGTGATGTCTTCCCTTGGTAACAATTCTTTCCGAAACGAAATAGAGCGTACGCCGCACACAATGCGATACCTTAGCATGCGGTCAAGGTATGTGCCAAGGTTACAGTTGTCTGCTATGCGGCAAATAGCAACATGAAACTTGCTAAAAAATTCGCTCTGAAGTTATGAGCACTTAAAAAATGTGATGTCTTTCCTTGGTAACATTTGTTTCCGAAGGGAAATAGAGCATATGTCGCACGCAATGCGATCCCTTTGCATGTGGTAAAGGTACGTGCCAAAGTTACTGTTGTCAGCTATGAGGCGAATAACAACAAAAAACGTGCTAAAAAATTAGATCGGAAGTTATGAGCAATTAAACGATGTGAGGTCTTTCCTTGGTAACATTTTTTTCCGAAACGAAATAGAGCGTACGCCGCACACAATGCGATACCTTAGCATGCGGTCAAGGTATGTGCCAAGGTTACAGTTGTCTGCTATGCGGCGAATAGCAACATGAAACTTGCTAAAAAATTCGCTCTGAAGTTATGAGCACTTAAAAAACGTGATGTCTTTCCTTGGTAACTTTTGTTTCCGAAGGGAAATAGAGCATATGTCGCACGCAATGCGATCCCTTAGCATGTGGTAAAGGTACGTGCCAAGGTACTGTTGTCGGCTATGAGGCGAATAACAACAAAAAACGTGCTAAAAAATTAGATCGGAAGTTATGAGCAATTAAACGATGTGAGGTCTTTCCTTGGTAACATTTCTTTCCGGAGGGAAATAGAGCTTATGCCGCACAAAATGCGATCCCTTAGAATGCGGTCAAGGTACGTGCCAAAGTTACAGTTGTCTGCTATGCGGCGAATAGCAACATGAAATGTGCTAAAATATTCGCTCGGAAGCTATGAGCAATTAAACAATGTGGGGTCTTTCCTTGGTAACATTTGTTTCTGAAGGGAAATCGAGCGTTCGGCGCAAACAATGGAATCCTTTAGCATGCGCTCAAGGTACGTGCCAAAGTTACAGTTGTCTGCTATGCGGCGAATAGCAACATGAAACATGCTAAAAATTTCGCTCGGAAGTTATGAGCAATTAAACAATGTGATGTCTTTCCATGGTAACATTTGTTTCCGAAGAGAAATAGAGCATATGCCGCACACAATACGATCCCTTTGCATGTGGTCAAGGTACGTGCCAAAGTTACAGTTGTCTGCTATGCGGCGAATAGCAACATGAAACATGCTAAAAAATTCGCTCGGAAGTTATGAGCACTTAAACAATGTGAGGTCTTTCATTGGTAACATTTGTTTCCGAAGGGAAATACAGCATATGTCGCACGCAATGCGATCCCTTAGCATGTGGTCAAGGTACGTGCCAAAGTTGCAGTTGTCTGCTATGCGGCGAATAGCAACAGGAAGTGTGGTACAAAATTCACTCGGAAGTTATGAGCAATTGAACAGGGTGCGTCCTTTCCTTCGTAACTTTTGTTTCCTAAGGCAAATAGAGCGTTCGCCACACACAATGCGATACCTTAACATGCGGTCAAGGTATGTGCCAAAGTTACAGTTGTCTGCTATGCGGCTAAGCAACATGAAACATGCTAAAAAATTCGCTCGGAAGATAATGAGCACAAACAATGTGATGTCTTTCCTTGTTAACATTTGTTTCCGAAGGGAAATAGAGCGTACGCCGCGCACAATGCGATACCTTAGCATGCGGTCAAGGTATGTGCCAAAGTTACAGTTGTCTGCTATGCGGCGAATAGCTACATAAAACGTGGTCAAAAATTCGGTCGGAAATTATGAGCAATTGAACAATGTGCGTCCTTTCCTTCGTAACTTTTGTTTCCTAAAGGAAATAGAGCGTACGCCGCACACAATGCGATCCCTTAGCATGCGGTCAAGGTATGTGCCAAATTTACAGTTGCCTGCTATGCGGCGAATACCAACGTAAAACGTGCAAAAAATTCGATCGGAAGTTATGAGCAATTAAACGATGTGAGGTCTTTCCTTGGTAACATTTTTTCCGAAACGAAATAGAGCGTACGCCGCACACAATGCGATCCTTTAGTATGCGGTCAAGGTACGTGCCGAAGTTACAGTTGTCTGCTATGCCACGAATAGCAACATGAAACGTGCTAAATTTCGCTCGGAAGTTATTTGAAATTTAACAATGTGATGTCTTCCCTTGGTAACAATTCTTTCCGAAGGGAAATAGAGCGTACGGCGCACACAATGGGATCCTTTATTATGTGGTCAAGGTACGTGCCAATGTTACAGTTGTCTGCTATGCGGCGAATACCAACATAATACGTGCTCAAAAATTCCACCGGAAGTTATGAGCAATTAAACGATGTGAGGTCTTTCCTTGGTAACATTTTTTTCCGAAACGAAATAGAGCGTACGCCGCACACAATGCGATACCTTAGCATGCGGTCAAGGTATGTGCCAAGGTTACAGTTGTCTGCTATGCGGCGAATAGCAACATGAAACTTGCTAAAAAATTCGCTTTGAAGTTATGAGCACTTAAAAAATGTGATGTCTTTCCTTGGTAACATTTGTTTCCGAAGGGAAATAGAGCATATGTCGCACGCAATGCGATCCCTTAGCATGTGGTAAAGGTACGTGCCAAAGTTACTGTTGTCAGCTATGAGACAAAAAACGTGCTAAAAATTAGATCGGAAGTTATGAGCAATTAAACGATGTGAGGTCTTTCCTTGGTAACATTTTTTTCCGAAACGAAATAGAGCGTACGCCGCACACAATGCGATACCTTAGCATGCGGTCAAGGTATGTGCCAAGGTTACAGTTGTCTGCTATGCGGCGAATAGCAACATGAAACTTGCTAAAAAAATCGCTCTGAAGTTAAGAGCACTTAAAAAACGTGATGTCTTTCCTTGGTAACATTTGTTTCCGAAGGGAAATAGAGCATATGTCGCACGCAATGCGATCCCTTAGCATGTGGTAAAGGTACGTGCCAAAGTTACTGTTGTCGGCTATGAGGCGAATAACAACAAAAAACGTGCTAAAAAATTAGATCGGAAGTTATGAGCAATTAAACGATGTGAGGTCTTTCCTTGGTAACATTTTTTCCGAAACGAAATAGAGCGTACGCCGCACACAATGCGATCCTTTAGTATGCGGTCAAGGTACGTGCCGAAGTTACAGTTGTCTGCTATGCCACGAATAGCAACATGAAACGTGCTAAATTTCGCTCGGAAGTTATTTGAAATTTAACAATGTGATGTCTTCCCTTGGTAACAATTCTTTCCGAAGGGAAATAGAGCGTACGGCGCACACAATGGGATCCTTTATTATGTGGTCAAGGTACGTGCCAATGTTACAGTTGTCTGCTATGCGGCGAATACCAACATAATACGTGCTCAAAAATTCCACCGGAAGTTATGAGCAAATAAACGATGTGAGGTCTTTCCTTGGTAACATTTTTTTCCGAAACGAAATAGAGCGTACGCCGCACACAATGCGATACCTTAGCATGCGGTCAAGGTATGTGCCAAGGTTACAGTTGTCTGCTATGCGGCGAATAGCAACATGAAACTTGCTAAAAAATTCGCTCTGAAGTTATGAGCACTTAAAAAATGTGATGTCTTTCCTTGGTAACATTTGTTTCCGAAGGGAAATAGAGCATATGTCGCACGCAATGCGATCCCTTAGCATGTGGTAAAGGTACGTGCCAAAGTTACTGTTGTCAGCTATGAGGCGAATAACAACAAAAAACGTGCTAAAAATTAGATCGGAAGTTATGAGCAATTAAACGATGTGAGGTCTTTCCTTGGTAACATTTTTTTCCGAAACGAAATAGAGCGTACGCCGCACACAATGCGATACCTTAGCATGCGGTCAAGGTATGTGCCAAGGTTACAGTTGTCTGCTATGCGGCGAATAGCAACATGAAACTTGCTAAAAAAATCGCTCTGAAGTTATGAGCACTTAAAAAATGTGATGTCTTTCCTTGGTAACATTTGTTTCCGAAGGGAAATAGAGCATATGTCGCACGCAATGCGATCCCTTAGCATGTGGTAAAGGTACGTGCCAAAGTTACTGTTGTCGGCTATGAGGCGAATAACAACAAAAAACGTGCTAAAAAATTAGATCGGAAGTTATGAGCAATTAAACGATGTGAGGTCTTTCCTTGGTAACATTTCTTTCCGGAGGGAAATAGAGCTTATGCCGCACAAAATGCGATCCCTTAGAATGCGGTCAAGGTACGTGCCAAAGTTACAGTTGTCTGCTATGCGGCGAATAGCAACATGAAATGTGCTAAAATATTCGCTCGGAAGCTATGAGCAATTAAACAATGTGGGGTCTTTCCTTGGTAACATTTGTTTCTGAAGGGAAATCGAGCGTTCGGCGCAAACAATGGAATCCTTTAGCATGCGCTCAAGGTACGTGCTAAAGTTACAGTTGTCTGCTATGCGGCGAATAGCAACATGAAACATGCTAAAAATTTCGCTCGGAAGTTATGAGCAATTAAACAATGTGATGTCTTTCCATGGTAACATTTGTTTCCGAAGAGAAATAGAGCATATGCCGCACACAATACGATCCCTTTGCATGTGGTCAAGGTACGTGCCAAAGTTACAGTTGTCTGCTGTGCGGCGAATAGCAACATGAAACATGCTAAAAAATTCGCTCGGAAGTTATGAGCACTTAAACAATGTGAGGTCTTTCATTGGTAAAATTTGTTTCCGAAGGGAAATACAGCATATGTCGCACGCAATGCGATCCCTTAGCATGTGGTGAAGGTACGTGCCAATGTTACAGATGTCTGCTATGCGCCGAATACCAACATAAAACGTGATAAAAAATTTGATCGGAAGTTATGAGCAAATAACAAAGTGAGGTCTTTCATTGGTAACATTTGTTTCCGAAGGGAAATACAGCATATGTCGCACGCAATGCGATCCCTTAGCATGTGGTCAAGGTACGTGCCAAAGTTGCAGTTGTCTGCTATGCGGCGAATAGCAACAGGAAGTGTGGTACAAAATTCACTCGGAAGTTATGAGCAATTGAACAGGGTGCGTCCTTTCCTTCGTAACTTTTGTTTCCTAAGGCAAATAGAGCGTTCGCCGCACACAATGCGATACCTTAACATGCGGTCAAGGTATGTGCCAAAGTTACAGTTGTCTGCTATGCGGCTAATAGCAACATGAAACATGCTAAAAAATTCGCTCGGAAGATAATGAGCACAAACAATGTGATGTCTTTCCTTGTTAACATTTGTTTCCGAAGGGAAATAGAGCGTACGCCGCGCACAATGCGATCCCTTAGCATGCGGTCAAGGTATGTGCCAAAGTTACAGTTGTCTGCTATGCGGCGAATAGCTACATAAAACGTGGTCAAAAATTCGGTCGGAAATTATGAGAAATTGAACAATGTGCGTCCTTTCCTTCGTAACTTTTGTTTCCTAAAGGAAATAGAGCGTACGCCGCACACAATGCGATCCCTTAGCATGCGGTCAAGGTATGTGCCAAATTTACAGTTGCCTGCTATGCGGCGAATACCAACGTAAAACGTGCAAAAAATTCGATCGGAAGTTATGAGCAATTAAACGATGTGAGGTCTTTCCTTGGTAACATTTTTTCTGAAACGAAATAGAGCGTACGCCGCACACAATGCGATCCTTTAGTATGCGGTCAAGGTACGTGCCGAAGTTACAGTTGTCTGCTATGCCACGAATAGCAACATGAAACGTGCTAAAAAATTCGCTCGGAATTTATGAGCAATTGCACAATGTGGGTCTTTCCTTGGCAACATTTCTTTCCGAAGGGAAATAGAGCTTATGCCGCACAAAATGCGATCCCTTAGAATGCGGTCAAGGTACGTGCCAAAGTTACAGTTGTCTGCTATGAGGCGAATAGCAACATGAAACGTGCTAAAAAATTCGATCGGAAGTTTTGAGCAATTGAACAATATGCGTGCTTTCCTTCGTAACTTTTGCTTCCTAAGGGAAATAGAACGTACGCCGCACACAATGGAATCCCTTAGCATGCGCTCAAGGTACGTGTTAAAGTTACAGTTGTCTGCTATGCGGCTAATAGCAACATGAAACATGCTAAAAAATTCGCTCGGAAGATAATGAGCACAAGCAATGTGATTTCTTTCCTTGTTAACATTTGTTTCCGAAGGGAAATAGAGCGTACGCCGCGCACAATGCGATCCCTTAGCATGCGGTCAAGGTATGTGCCAAAGTTATAGTTGCCTGCTATGCGGCGAATACCAACGTAAAACGTGCAAAAAATTCGATCGGAAGTTATGAGCAATTAAATGATGTGAGGTCTTTCCTTGGTAACATTTTTTCCGAAACGAAATAGAGCGTACGCCGCACACAATGCGATCCTTTAGTATGCGGTCAAGGTACGTGCCGAAGTTACAGTTGTCTGCTATGCCACGAATAGCAACATGAAACGTGCTAAAAAATTCGCTCGCAATTTATGAGCAATTGCAAAATGTGGGTCTTTCCTTGGCAACATTTCTTTCCGAAGGGAAATAGAGCTTATGCCGCACAAAATGCGATCCCTTAGAATGCGGTCAAGGTACGTGCCAAAGTTACAGTTGTCTGCTGTGAGGCGAATAGCAACATAAAACGTGCTAAAAAATAGGATCGGATATTTTGGCAATTGAACAATGTGCGTGCTTTCCTTGGTAACATTTGTTTCTGAAGGGAAATCGAGCGTTCGGCGCAAACAATGGAATCCCTTAGCATGCGCTCAAGGTCCGTGCTAAAGTTACAGTTGTCTGCTATGCGGCGAATAGCAAGATGAAACATGCTAAAAATTTCGCTCGGAAGTTATGAGCAATTAAACAATGTGATGTCTTTCCATGGTAACCTTGTTTCCGAAGAGAAATAGAGCATATGCCGCACACAATACGATCCCTTTGCATGTGGTCAAGGTACGTGCCAAAGTTACAGTTGTTTGCTATGCGGCGAATAGCAACATGAAACATGCTAAAAAATTCGCTCGGAAGTTATGAGCACTTAAACAATGTGAGGTCTTTCATTGGTAACATTTGTTTCCGAAGGGAAATACAGCATATGTCGCACGCAATGCGATCCCTTAGCATGTGGTGAAGGTACGTGCCAATGTTACAGATGTCTGCTATGCGGCGAATACCAACATAAAACGTGATAAAAAATTCGATCGGAAGTTATGAGCAAATAACAAAGTGAGGTCTTTCATTGGTAACATTTGTTTCCGAAGGGAAATACAGCACATGTCGCACGCAATGCGATCCCTTAGCATGTGGTCAAGGTACGTGCCAAAGTTACAGTTGTCTGCTATGCGGCGAATATCAACATGAAACGTGCTAAAAAATTCGATCGGCAGTTTTGCGCAATAGAACAATGTGCGTCCTTTCCTTCGTAACTTTTGTTTCCTAAGGGAAATAGAGCCTACGCCGCACACATTGCGATCTCTTAGCATGCGGTCAAGGTATGTGCCAAAGTTGCAGTTGTCTGCTATGCGGCGATATTAACATGAAACGTGCTAAAAAATTCGATCGGAAGTTTTGAGCAATTGAACAATGTGCGTCCTTTCCTTCGTAACTTTTGTTTCCTAAGGGAAATAGAGCGTACGCCGCACAAAATGCTATCCCTTAGCATGCGGTCAAGGTATGTGCGAAAGTTACAGTTGTCTGCTATGCGGCGAATAGCAACATAATACGTGCTAAAAATTCGATCGGCAGTTGTGAGCAATTGAACAAAGTGAGTTCTTTCCTTGGTAACATTTGTTTCAGAAGGGAAATAGAGCGTACGCCGCACACAATGCGATACCTTAGCATGCGGTCTAGGTATGTGCGAAAGTTACAGTTGTCTGCTATGAGGCGAATAGCAACATGAAACGTGCTAAAAAATTCGCTCGGAAGTTATGAGCACTTAAACAATGTGAGGTCTTTCATTGGTAACATTTGTTTCCGAAGGGAAATACAGCATATGTCGCCCGCAATGCGATCCCTTAGCATGTGGTGAAGGTACGTGCCAATGTTACAGATGTCTGCTATGCGGCGAATACCAACATAAAACGTGATAAAAAATTCGATCGGAAGTTATGAGCAAATAACAAAGTGAGGTCTTTCATTGGTAACATTTGTTTCCGAAGGGAAATACAGCATATGTCGCACGCAATACGATCCCTTAGCATGTGGTCAAGGTACGTGCCAAAGTTACAGTTGTCTGCTATGCGGCGAATATCAACATATGATACGTGCTGAAAAATTCGCTCGGAAGTTATGAGCAATTGCACAATGTGGGTCTTTCCTTGGCAACATTTGTTTCCGAAGGGAATTAGAGCGTATGTCGCACACTATGCGATCTCTTAGCATGCGGTCAAGGTATGTGCCAAAGTTGCAGTTGTCTGCTATGCGGCGATATTAACATGAAACGTGCTAAAAAATTCGATCGGAAGTTTTGAGCAATTGAACAATGTGCGTCCTTTCCTTCGTAACTTTTGTTTCCTAAGGGAAATAGAGCGTACGCCGCACAAAAAGCTATCCCTTAGCATGCGGTCAAGGTATGTGCGAAAGTTACAGTTGTCTGCTATGCGGCGAATAGCAACATAAAACGTGCTAAAAAATTCGATCGGCAGTTGTGAGCAATTGAACAAAGTGAGGTCTTTCCTTGGTAACATTTGTTTCTGAAGGGAAATAGAGCGTACGCCGCACACAATGCGATACCTTAGCATGCGGTCTAGGTATGTGCGAAAGTTAGAGTTGTCTGCTATGCGGCGAATATCAACATATGATACGTGCTGAAAAATTCGCTCGGAAGTTATGAGCAATTGCACAATGTGGGTCTTTCCTTGGCAACATTTGTTTCCGAAGGGAATTAGAGCGTATGCCGCACACTATGCGATCTCTTAGCATGCGGTCAAGGTATGTGCCAAAGTTGCAGTTGTCTGCTATGCGGCGATATTAACATGAAACGTGCTAAAAAATTCGATCGGAAGTTTTGAGCAATTGAACAATGTGCGTCCTTTCCTTCGTAACTTTTGTTTCCTAAGGGAAATAGAGCGTACGCCGCACAAAATGCTATCCCTTAGCATGCGGTCAAGGTATGTGCCAAAGTTACAGTTGTCTTCTATGCGGCGAATAGCAACATAAAATGTGCTAAAAAATTCGATCGGAAGTTATGAGCAATTGAACAAAGTGAGGTCTTTCCTTGGTAACATTTGTTTCTGTAGGGAAATAGAGCGTACGCCGCACACAATGCGATATCTTAGCATGCGGTCAAGATATGTGCCAAAGTTACAGTTGTCTGCTATGGGGCGATCATCAACATGAAACGTGCTAAAAAATTCGATCGGAAGTTTTGAGCAATTGAACAATGTGCGTGCTTTCCTTCGTAACTTTTGTTTCCTAAGGGAAATAGAGCGTACGCCGGACACAATGCGATCTCTTAGCATGCAGTCAAAGTATGTGCCAAAGTTACAGTTGTCTGCTATGCGGCGATCATCAACATGAAACGTGCTGAAAAATTCGATCGGAAGTTTTGAGCAATTGAACAATGTGCGAGCTTTCCTTCGTAACTTTTCTTTCCTAAGGGAAATAGAGCGTACGCCGCACACTATGCGATCTCTTAGCATGCAGTCAAGGTATGTGCCAAAGTTACAGTTGTCTTCTATGCGGCGAATAGCAACATAAAACGTGCTAAAAAATTCGGTCGGAAGTTATGAGCAATTGAACAAAGTGAGGTCTTTCCTTGGCAACATTTGTTTCTGTAGGGAAATAGAGCGTACGCCGCAAACAATGCGATATCTTAGCATGCGGTCAAGGTATGTGCCAAAGTTACAGTTGTCTGCTATGGGGCGGTCATCAACATGAAACGTGCTAAAAAATTCGATCGGAAGTTTTGAGCAATTGAACAATGTGCGTGCTTTCCTTCGTAACTTTTTTTTCCTAAGGGAAATAGAGTGTACGCCGCACACTATGCGATCTCTTAGCATGCAGTCAAGGTATGTGCCAAAGTTACAGTTGTCTGCTATGAGGCGAATAGCAACATGAAACGTGCTAAAAAATTTGTTCTTAAGTTTTGAGCAATTGAAAAATGTGCGTGCTTTCCTTCGTAACTTTTGTTTCCTAAGGGAAATAGAGCGTACGCCGCACACTCTGCGATCTCTTAGCATGCGGACAAGGTATGTGAAAAAGTTACAGTTGTCTGCTATGCTGCGAATAGCAACATAAAACGCGCTAAAAAATTCGATCGCCAGTTATGAGCATTTGAACGAATTCAGGTCTTTCCTTGGTAACATTTGTTTCTGAAGGGAAATAGAGCGTACGCCGCACACAATGCGATACCTTAGCATGCGGTCAAGGTATGTGCGGAAGTTACAGTTGTCTGCTATGCGGCGAATATCAACATACGAAACGTGCTGAAAAATTCGATCGGAAGTTTTGAGCAATTGAACAATGTGCGTCCTTTCCTTCGTAACTTTTGTTTCCTAAGGGAAACAGAGCGTACGCCGCACAAAATGCTATCCCTTAGCATGCGGTCAAGGTATGTGCTAAAATTACAGTTGTCTTCTATGCGGCGAGTAGCAACATAAAACGTGCTAAAAATTCGATCGGAAGTTATGAGCAATTAAGCAAAGTGAGGTCTTTCCTTGGTAACATTTGTTTCTGTAGGGAAATAGAGCGTACGCCGCACACAATGCGATATGTTAGCATGCAGTCAAGGTATGTGCCAAAGTTACAGTTGTCTTCTATGCGGCGAATAGCAACATAAAACGTGCTAAAAAATTCGGTCGGAAGTTATGAGCAATTGAACAAAGTGAGGTCTTTCCTTGGCAACATTTGTTTCTGTAGGGAAATAGAGCGTACGCCGCAAACAATGCGATATCTTAGCATGCGGTCAAGGTATGTGCCAAAGTTACAGTTGTCTGCTATGGGGCGGTCATCAACATGAAACGTGCTAAAAAATTCGATCGGAAGTTTTGAGCAATTGAACAATGTGCGTGCTTTCCTTCGTAACTTTTTTTTCCTAAGGGAAATAGAGCGTACGCCGCACACTATGCGATCTCTTACCATGCAGTCAAGGTATGTGCCAAAGTTACAGTTGTCTGCTATGAGGCGAATAGCAACATGAAACGTGCTAAAAAATTTGTTCTTAGGTTTTGAGCAATTGAAAAATGTGCGTGCTTTCCTTCGTAACTTTTGTTTCCTAAGGGAAATAGAGCGTACGCCGCACACTCTGCGATCTCTTAGCATGCGGACAAGGTATGTGCCAAAGTTACAGTTGTCTGCTATGCTGCGAATAGCAACATAAAACGCGCTAAAAAATTCGATCGCCAGTTATGAGCATTTGAACGAATTCAGGTCTTTCCTTGGTAACATTTGTTTCTGAAGGGAAATAGAGCGTACGCCGCACACAATGCGATACCTTAGCATGCGGTCAAGGTATGTGCGGAAGTTACAGTTGTCTGCTATGCGGCGAATATCAACATACGAAACGTGCTGAAAATTTCGATCGGAAATTTTGAGCAATTGAACAATGTGCGTGCTTTCCTTCGTAACTTTTGTTTCCTAAGGGAAATAGAGCGTACGCCGCACACAATGCGATCTCTTAGCATGCAGTCAAGGTATGTGCCAAAGTTACAGTTGTCTGCTATGAGGCGAATAGCAACATGACAGTGCTAAAAATTTCGTTCGGAAGTTTTGAGCAATTGAACAATGTGCGTGCTTTCCTTCGTAACTTTTGTTTCCTAAGGGAAATAGAGCGTACGCTGCACACAATGCGATCATTTAGCATGCAGTCAAGGTATGTGCCAAAGTTACAGTTGCCTGCTATGCGGCGATCATCAACATAAAACGTGCTAAAAAATTCGATCGGATGTTTTGAGCAATTGAACAATGTGCGTGCTTTCCTTCGTAACTTTTGTTTCCTAAGGGAAATAGAGCGAACGCCGCACACAATGCGATCTCTTAGCATGCAGTCAAGGTATGTGCCAAAGTTACAGTTGTCTTCTATGCGGCGAATAGCAACATAAAAGGTGCTAAAAGATTCGATCGGAAGTTATGAGCAATTGAACAAAATGAGGTATTTCCTTGGTAACATTTGTTTCTGTAGGGAAATAGAGCGTACGCCGCACACAATGCGATATCTTAGCATGCGGTCAAGGTATGTGCCAAAGTTACAGTTGTCTGCTATGGGGCGATCATCAACATGAAGCGTGCTAAAAAATTCGATCGGAAGTTTTGAGCAATTGAACAATGTGCGTGCTTTCCTTCGTAACTTTTGTTTCCTAAGGGAAATAGAACGTACGCCGCACACAATGCGATCTCTTAGCATGCAGTCAAGGTATGTGCCAAAGTTACAGTTGTCTGCTATGAGGCGAATAGCAACATGAAACGTGCTAAAAAATTCGTTCGGAAGGTTTGACCAATTGAACAATGTGCGTGCTTTCCTTCGTAACTTTTGTTTCCTAAGGGAAATAGAGCGTACGCCGCTCTCAATGCGATCTCTTAGCATGCAGTCAAGGTATGTGCGAAAGTTACAGTTGTCTTCTATGCGGCGAATATCAACATATTAAACGTGCTGAAAAATTCGATCAGATGTTTTGAGCAATTGAACAATGTACGTGCTTTCCTTCGTAACTTTTGTTTCCTAAGGGAAATAGAGCGTACGCCGCACACAATGCGATCTCTTAGCATGCGGTCAAGGTATGTGCCATAGTTACAGTTGTCTGCTATGAGGCGAATAGCAACATGAAACGTGCTAAAAAATTCGATCGGAAGTTTTGAGCAATTGAACAATATGCGTGCTTTCCTTCGTAACTTTTGCTTCCTAAGGGAAATAGAACGTACGCCGCACACAATGCGATCTCTTAGCATGCAGTCAAGGTATGTGCCAAAGTTACAGTTGTCTGCTAAGCGGCGATCATCAACATGAAACGTGCTAAAAAATACGATCGGATGTTTTGGCAATTGAACAATGTGCGTGCTTTCCTTCGTAACTTTTGTTTCCTGAGGGAAATAGAGCGTACGCCGCACACTATGCGATCTCTTAGCATGCAGTCAAGGTATGTGCCAAAGTTACAGTTGTCTTCTATGCGGCGAATAGCAACATAAAACGTGCTAAAAAATTCGATCGGAAGTTATGAGCAATTGAACAAAGTGAGGTCTTTCCTTGGTAACATTTGTTTCTGTAGGGAAATAGAGTGTACGCCGCAAACAATGCGATATCTTAGCATGCGGTCAAGGTATGTGCCAAAGTTACAGTTGTCTGCTATGGGGCGGTCATCAACATTAAACGTGCTAAAAAATTCGATCGGAAGTTTTGAGCAATTGAACAATGTGCGTGCTTTCCTTCGTAACTTTTGTTTCCTAAGGGAAATAGAGCGTACGCCGCACACAATGCGATCTCTTAGCATGCAGTCAAGGTATGTGCCAAAGTTACAGTTGTCTGCTATGAGGCGAATAGCAAAATAAAACGTGCTAAAAAAATTCGATCGGCAGTTATGAGCAATTGAACAAAGTGAGGTCTTTCCTTGGTAACATTTGTTTCTGAAAGGAAATAGAGCGTACGCCGCACACAATGCGATACCTTAGCATGCGGTCAAGGTATGTGCGAAAGTTACAGTTGTCTGCTATGCGGCGAATATCAACATATGAAACGTGCTGAAAAATACGATCGGAAGTTTTGAGCAATTGAACAGTGTGCGTGCTTTCCTTCGTAACTTTTTTTTCCTAAGGGAAATGGAGCGTACGCCTCACACTATGCGATCTCTTAGCATGCAGTCAAGGTATGTGCCAAAGTTACAGTTGTCTTCTATGCGGCGAATAGCAACATAAAACGTGCTAAAAAATTCGATCGGAAGTTATGAGCAATTGAACAAAGTGAGGTCTTTCCTTGGTAACATTTGTTTCTGTAGGGAAATAGAGCGTACGCCGCAAACAATGCGATATCTTAGCATGCGGTCAAGGTATGTGCCAAAGTTACAGTTGTCTGCTATGGGGCGGTCATCAACATGAAACGTGCTAAAAAATTCGATCGGAAGTTTTGAGCAATTGAACAATGTGCGTGCTTTCCTTCGTAACTTTTTTTTCCTAAGGGAAATAGAGCGTACGGCGCACACTATGCGATCTCTTAGCATGCAGTCAAGGTATGTGCCAAAGTTACAGTTGTCTGCTATGAGGCGAATAGCAACATGAAACGTGCTAAAAAATTCGTTCGGAAGGTTTGAGCAATTGAACAATGTGCGTGCTTTCCTTCGTAACTTTTGTTTCCTAAGGGAAATAGAGCGTACGCCGCTCTCAATGCGATCTCTTAGCATGCAGTGAAGGTATGTGCGAAAGTTACAGTTGTCTGCTATGCGGCGAATATCAACATATTAAACGTGCTGAAAAATTCGATCGGAAGTTTTGAGCAATTGAACAATGTACGTGCTTTCCTTCGTAACTTTTGTTTCCTAAGGGAAATAGAGCGTACGCCGCACACAATGCGATCTCTTAGCATGCAGTCAAGGTATGTGCCAAAGTTACAGTTGTCTGCTATGAGGCGAATAGCAACATGAAACGTGCTAAAAAATTCGATCGGAAGTTTTGAGCAATTGAACAATATGCGTGCTTTCCTTCGTAACTTTTGTTTCCTAAGGGAAATAGAGCGTACGCCGCACACAATGCGATCTCTTAGCATGCAGTCAAGGTATGTGCCATAGTTACAGTTGTCTGCTATGAGGCGAATAGCAACATGAAACGTGCTAAAAAATTCGATCGGAAGTTTTGAGCAATTGAACAATATGCGTGCTTTCCTTGGTAACATTTGTTTCTGTAGGGAAATAGAGCGTACGCCGCAAACAATGCGATATCTTAGCATGCGGTCAAGGTATGTGCCAAAGTTACAGTTGTCTGCTATGAGGCGAATAGCAAAATAAAACGTGCTAAAAAAATTCGATAGGCAGTTATGAGCAATTGAACAAAGTGAGGTCTTTCCTTGGTAACATTTGTTTCTGAAGGGAAATAGAGCGTACGCCGCACACAATGCGATACCTTAGCATGCGGTCAAGGTATGTGCGAAAGTTACAGTTGTCTGCTATGCGGCGAATATCAACATATGAAACGTGCTAAAAAATTCGTTCAGAAGTTTTGAGCAATTGAACAATGTGCGTGCTTTCCTTCGTAACTTTTGTTTCCTAAGGGAAATAGAGCGTACGCCGCACACTATGCGATCTCTTAGCATGCGGTCAAGGTATGTGCCAAAGTTACAGTTGTCTGCTATGCGGCGAATAGCAACATAAAACGTGCTAAAAGATTCGATCGGAAGTTATGAGCAATTGAACAAAATGAGGTATTTCCTTGGTAACATTTGTTTCTGTAGGGAAATAGAGCGTACGACGCACACAATGCGATATCTTAGCATGTGGTCAAGGTATGTGCCAAAGTTACAGTTGTCTGCTATGGGGCGATCATCAACATGAAGCGTGCTAAAAAATTCGATCGGAAGTTTTGAGCAATTGAACAATGTGCGTGCTTTCCTTCGTAACTTTTGTTTCCTAAGGGAAATAGAGCGTACGCCGCACACAATGCGATCTCTTAGCATGCAGTCAAGGTATGTGCCAAAGTTACAGTTGTCTGCTATGAGGCGAATAGCAACATGAAACGTGCTAAAAAATTCGTTCGGAAGGTTTGAGCAATTGAACAATGTGCGTGCTTTCCTTCGTAACTTTTGTTTCCTAAGGGAAATAGAGCGTACGCCGCTCACAATGCGATCTCTTAGCATGCAGTCAAGGTATGTGCGAAAGTTACAGTTGTCTGCTATGCGGCGAATATCAACATATTAAACGTGCTGAAAAATTCGAACGGAAGTTTTGAGCAATTGAACAATGTACGTGCTTTCCTTTGTAACTTTTGTTTCCTAAGGGAAATAGAGCGTACGCCGCACACAATGCGAGCTCTTAGCATGCAGTCAAGGTATGTGCCATAGTTACAGTTGTCTGCTATGCGGCGAATAGCAACATAAAACGTGCTAAAAATTCGATCGGAAGTTATGAGCAATTGAACAAAGTGAGGTCTTTCCTTGTCAACATTTGTTTCTGTAGGGAAATAGAGCGTACGCCGCAAACAATGCGATATCTTAGCATGCGGTCAAGGTATGTGCCAAAGATACAGTTGTCTGCTATGGGGCGGTCATCAACATGAAACGTGCTAAAAAATTCGATCGGAAGTTTTGAGCAATTGAACAATGTGCGTGCTTTCCTTCGTAACTTTTTTTTCCTAAGGGAAATAGAGCGTACGCCGCACACTATGCGATCTCTTAGCATGCAGTCAAGGTATGTGCCAAAGTTACAGTTGTCTGCTATGAGGCGAATAGCAACATGAAACGTGCTAAAAAATTTGTTCTTAAGTTTTGAGCAATTGAAAAATGTGCGTGCTTTCCTTCGTAACTTTTGTTTCCTAAGGGAAACAGAGCGTACGCCGCACAAAATGCTATCCCTTAGCATGCGGTCAAGGTATGTGCCAAAATTACAGTTGTCTGCTATGCGGCGAATAGCAACATAAAACGTGCTAAAAAATTCGATCGCCAGTTATGAGCATTTGAACAAATTCAGGTCTTTCCTTGGTAACATTTGTTTCTGAAGGGAAATAGAGCGTACGCCGCACACAATGCGATACCTTAGCATGCGGTCAAGGTATGTGCCAAAGTTACAGTTGTCTGCTATGGGGCGGTCATCAACATGAAACGTGCTAAAAAATTCGATCGGAAGTTTTGAGCAATTGAACAATGTGCGTGCTTTCCTTCGTAACTTTTTTTTCCTAAGGGAAATAGAGCGTACGCCGCACACTATGCGATCTCTTAGCATGCAGTCAAGGTATGTGCCAAAGTTACAGTTGTCTGCTATGAGGCGAATAGCAACATGAAACGTGCTAAAAAATTCGATCGGAAGTTTTGAGCAATTGAACAATGTGCGTACTTTCCTTCGTAACTTTTGTTTCCTAAGGGAAATAGAGCGAACGCCGCACACAATGCGATCTCTTAGCATGCAGTCAAGGTATGTGCCGAAGTTACAGTTGTCTTCTATGCGGCGAATAGCAACATAAAAGGTGCTAAAAGATTCGATCGGAAGTTATGAGCAATTGAACAAAATGAGGTATTTCCTTGGTAACATTTGTTTCTGTAGGTAAATAGAGCGTACGCCGCACACAATGCGATATCTTAGCATGCGGTCAAGGTATGTGCCAAAGTTACAGTTGTCTGCTATGGGGCGATCATCAACATGAAGCGTGCTAAAAAATTCGATCGGAAGTTTTGAGAAATTGAACAATGTGCGTGCTTTCCTTCGTAACTTTTGTTTCCTAAGGGAAATAGAGCGTACGCCGCACACAATGCGATCTCTTAGCATGCAGTCAAGGTATGTGCCAAAGTTACAGTTGTCTGCTATGAGGCGAATAGCAACATGAAACGTGCTAAAAAATTCGTTCGGAAGGTTTGAGCAATTGAACAATGTGCGTGCTTTCCTTCGTAACTTTTGTTTCCTAAGGGAAATAGAGCGTACGCCGCTCACAATGCGATCTCTTAGCATGCAGTCAAGGTATGTGCGAAAGTTACAGTTGTCTGCTATGCGGCGAATATCAACATATTAAACGTGCTGAAAAATTCGATCGGAAGTTTTGAGCAATTGAACAATGTACGTGCTTTCCTTCGTAACTTTTGTTTCCTAAGGGAAATAGAGCGTACGCCGCACACAATGCGATCTCTTAGCATGCAGTCAAGGTATGTGCCAAAGTTACAGTTGTCTTCTATGCGGCGAATAGCAACATAAAAGGTGCTAAAAGATTCGATCGGAAGTTATGAGCAATTGAACAAAATGAGGTATTTCCTTGGTAACATTTGTTTCTGTAGGTAAATAGAGCGTACGCCGCACACAATGCGATATCTTAGCATGCGGTCAAGGTATGTGCCAAAGTTACAGTTGTCTGTTATGAGGCGAATAGCAACATGAAACGTGCTAAAAAATTCGATCGGAAGTTTTGAGCAATTGAACAATATGAGTGCTTTCCTTCGTAACTTTTGTTTCCTAAGGGAAATAGAGCGTACTCCGCACACAATGCGATCTCTTAGCATGCAGTCAAGGTATGTGCCATAGTTACAGTTGTCTGCTATGAGGCGAATAGCAACATGAAACGTGCTAAAAAATTCGATCGGAAGTTTTGAGCAATTGAACAATATGCGTGCTTTCCTTCGTAACTTTTGCTTCCTAAGGGAAATAGAACGTACGCCGCACACAATGCGATACCTTAGCATGCGGTCAAGGTATGTGCGAAAGTTACAGTTGTCTGCTATGCGGCGAATATCAACATATGAAACGTGCTGAAAAATTCGATCGGAAGTTTTGAGCAATTGAACAATGTGCGTGCTTTCCTTCGTAACTTTTTTTTCCTAAGGGAAATGGAGCGTACGCCGCACACTATGCGATCTCTTAGCATGCAGTCAAGGTATCTGCCAAAGTTACAGTTGTCTTCTATGCGGCGAATAGCAACATAAAACGTGCTAAAAAATTCGATCGGAAGTTATGAGCAATTGAACAAAGTGAGGTCTTTCCTTGGTAACATTTGTTTCTGTAGGGAAATAGAGCGTACGCCGCAAACAATGCGATATCTTAGCATGCGGTCAAGGTATGTGCCAAAGTTACAGTTGTCTGCTATGGGGCGGTCATCAACATGAAACGTGCTAAAAAATTCGATCGGAAGTTTTGAGCAATTGAACAATGTGCGTGCTTTCCTTCGTAACTTTTTTTTCCTAAGGGAAATAGAGCGTACGGCGCACACTATGCGATCTCTTAGCATGCAGTCAAGGTATGTGCCAAAGTTACAGTTGTCTGCTATGAGGCGAATAGCAACATGAAACGTGCTAAAAAATTCGTTCAGAAGTTTTGAGCAATTGAACAATGTGCGTGCTTTCCTTCGTAACTTTTGTTTCCTAAGGGAAATAGAGCGTACGCTCACACTATGCGATCTCTTAGCATGCGGTCAAGGTATGTGCCAAAGTTACAGTTGTCTGCTATGCGGCGAATAGCAACACAAAACGTGCTAAAAGATTCGATCGGAAGTTATGAGCAATTGAACAAAATGAGTTATTTCCTTGGTAACATTGTTTCTGTAGGGAAATAGAGCGTACGACGCACACAATGCGATAACTTAGCATGCGGTCAAGGTATGTGCCAAAGTTACAGTTGTCTGCTATGGGGCGATCATCAACATGAAGCGTGCTAAAAAATTCGATCGGAAGTTTTGAGCAATTGAACAATGTGCGTGCTTTCCTTCGTAACTTTTGTTTCCTAAGGGAAATAGAGCGTACGCCGCACACAATGCGATCTCTTAGCATGCAGTCAAGGTATGTGCCAAAGTTACAGTTGTCTGCTATGAGGCGAATAGCAACATGAAACGTGCTAAAAAATTCGTTCGGAAGGTTTGAGCAATTGAACAATGTGCGTGCTTTCCTTCGTAACTTTTGTTTCCTAAGGGAAATAGAGCGTACGCCGCTCACAATGCGATCTCTTAGCATGCAGTCAAGGTATGTGCGAAAGTTACAGTTGTCTGCTATGCGGCGAATATCAACATATTAAACGTGCTGAAAAATTCGATCGGAAGTTTTGAGCAATTGAACAATGTACGTGCTTTCCTTTGTAACTTTTGTTTCCTAAGGGAAATAGAGCGTACGCCGCACACAATGCGATCTCTTAGCATGCAGTCAAGGTATGTGCCAAAGTTACAGTTGTCTGCTATGAGGCGAATAGCAACATGAAACGTGCTAAAAAATTCGATCGGAAGTTTTGAGCAATTGAACAATATGCGTGCTTTCCTTCGTAAATTTTGTTTCCTAAGGGAAATAGAGCGTACGCCGCACACAATGCGATCTCTTAGCATGCAGTCAAGGTATGTGCCATAGTTACAGTTGTCTGCTATGCGGCGAATAGCAACATAAAACGTGCTAAAAAATTCGATCGGAAGTTATGAGCAATTGAACAAAGTGAGGTCTTTCCTTGGCAACATTTGTTTCTGTAGGGAAATAGAGCGTACGCCGCAAACAATGCGATATCTTAGCATGCGGTCAAGGTATGTGCCAAAGTTACAGTTGTCTGCTATGGGGCGGTCATCAACATGAAACGTGCTAAAAAATTCGATCGGAAGTCTCGAGCAATTGAACAATGTGCGTGCTTTCCTTCGTAATTTTTTTTCCTAAGGGAAATAGAGCGTACGCCGCACACTATGCGATCTCTTAGCATGCAGTCAAGGTATGTGCCAAAGTTACAGTTGTCTTCTATGCGGCGAATAGCAACATAAAACGTGCTAAAAAATTCGGTCGGAAGTTATGAGCAATTGAACAAAGTGAGGTCTTTCCTTGGCAACATTTGTTTCTGTAGGGAAATAGAGCGTACGCCGCAAACAATGCGATCTCTTAGCATGCAGTCAAAGTATGTGCCAAAGTTACAGTTGTCTGCTATGCGGCGATCATCAACATGAAACGTGCTGAAAAATTCGATCGGAAGTTTTGAGCAATTGAACAATGTGCGAGCTTTCCTTCGTAACTTTTCTTTCCTAAGGGAAATAGAGCGTACGCCGCACACAATGCGATCTCTTAGCATGCAGTCAAGGTATGTGCCATAGTTACAGTTGTCTGCTATGAATCGAATAGCAACATGAAACGTGCTAAAAAATTCGATCGGAAGTTTTGAGCAATTGAACAATATGCGTGCTTTCCTTGGTAACATTTGTTTCTGTAGGGAAATAGAGCGTACGCCGCAAACAATGCGATATCTTAGCATGCGGTCAAGGTATGTGCCAAAGTTACAGTTGTCTGCTATGGGGCGGTCATCAACATGAAACGTGCTAAAAATTCGATCGTAAGTTTTGAGCAATTGAACAATGTGCGTGCTTTCCTTCGTAACTTTTGTTTCATAAGGGAAATAGAGCGTACGCCGCACACAATGCGATCTCTTAGCATGCAGTCAAGGTATGTGCCAAAGTTACAGTTGTCTGCTATGAGGCGAATAGCAAAATAAAACGTGCTAAAAAAATTCGATAGGCAGTTATGAGCAATTGAACAAAGTGAGGTCTTTCCTTGGTAACATTTGTTTCTGAAGGGAAATAGAGCGTACGCCGCACACAATGCGATACCTTAGCATGCGGTCAAGGTATGTGCGAAAGTTACAGTTGTCTGCTATGCGGCGAATATCAACATATGAAACGTGCTAAAAAATTCGTTCAGAAGTTTTGAGCAATTGAACAATGTGCGTGCTTTCCTTCGTAACTTTTGTTTCCTAAGGGAAATAGAGCGTACGCCGCACACTATGCGATCTCTTAGCATGCGGTCAAGGTATGTGCCAAAGTTACAGTTGTCTGCTATGCGGCGAATAGCAACATAAAACGTGCTAAAAGATTCGATCGGAAGTTATGAGCAATTGAACAAAATGAGGTATTTCCTTGGTAACATTTGTTTCTGTAGGGAAATAGAGCGTACGACGCACACAATGCGATATCTTAGCATGTGGTCAAGGTATGTGCCAAAGTTACAGTTGTCTGCTATGGGGCGATCATCAACATGAAGCGTGCTAAAAAATTCGATCGGAAGTTTTGAGCAATTGAACAATGTGCGTGCTTTCCTTCGTAACTTTTGTTTCCTAAGGGAAATAGAGCGTACGCCGCACACAATGCGATCTCTTAGCATGCAGTCAAGGTATGTGCCAAAGTTACAGTTGTCTGCTATGAGGCGAATAGCAACATGAAACGTGCTAAAAAATTCGTTCGGAAGGTTTGAGCAATTGAACAATGTGCGTGCTTTCCTTCGTAACTTTTGTTTCCTAAGGGAAATAGAGCGTACGCCGCTCACAATGCGATCTCTTAGCATGCAGTCAAGGTATGTGCGAAAGTTACAGTTGTCTGCTATGCGGCGAATATCAACATATTAAACGTGCTGAAAAATTCGATCGGAAGTTTTGAGCAATTGAACAATGTACGTGCTTTCCTTTGTAACTTTTGTTTCCTAAGGGAAATAGAGCGTACGCCGCACACAATGCGAGCTCTTAGCATGCAGTCAAGGTATGTGCCATAGTTACAGTTGTCTGCTATGCGGCGAATAGCAACATAAAACGTGCTAAAAATTCGATCGGAAGTTATGAGCAATTGAACAAAGTGAGGTCTTTCCTTGTCAACATTTGTTTCTGTAGGGAAATAGAGCGTACGCCGCAAACAATGCGATATCTTAGCATGCGGTCAAGGTATGTGCCAAAGATACAGTTGTCTGCTATGGGGCGGTCATCAACATGAAACGTGCTAAAAAATTCGATCGGAAGTTTTGAGCAATTGAACAATGTGCGTGCTTTCCTTCGTAACTTTTTTTTCCTAAGGGAAATAGAGCGTACGCCGCACACTATGCGATCTCTTAGCATGCAGTCAAGGTATGTGCCAAAGTTACAGTTGTCTGCTATGTGGCGAATAGCAACATGAAACGTGCTAAAAAATTTGTTCTTAAGTTTTGAGCAATTGAAAAATGTGCGTGCTTTCCTTCGTAACTTTTGTTTCCTAAGGGAAACAGAGCGTACGCCGCACAAAATGCTATCCCTTAGCATGCGGTCAAGGTATGTGCCAAAATTACAGTTGTCTGCTATGCGGCGAATAGCAACATAAAACGTGCTAAAAAATTCGATCGCCAGTTATGAGCATTTGAACAAATTCAGGTCTTTCCTTGGTAACATTTGTTTCTGAAGGGAAATAGAGCGTACGCCGCACACAATGCGATACCTTAGCATGCGGTCAAGGTATGTGCCAAAGTTACAGTTGTCTGCTATGGGGCGGTCATCAACATGAAACGTGCTAAAAAATTCGATCGGAAGTTTTGAGCAATTGAACAATGTGCGTGCTTTCCTTCGTAACTTTTTTTTCCTAAGGGAAATAGAGCGTACGCCGCACACTATGCGATCTCTTAGCATGCAGTCAAGGTATGTGCCAAAGTTACAGTTGTCTGCTATGAGGCGAATAACAACATGAAACGTGCTAAAAAATTCGATCGGAAGTTTTGAGCAATTGAACAATGTGCGTACTTTCCTTCGTAACTTTTGTTTCCTAAGGGAAATAGAGCGAACGCCGCACACAATGCGATCTCTTAGCATGCAGTCAAGGTATGTGCCGAAGTTACAGTTGTCTTCTATGCGGCGAATAGCAACATAAAAGGTGCTAAAAGATTCGATCGGAAGTTATGAGCAATTGAACAAAATGAGGTATTTCCTTGGTAACATTTGTTTCTGTAGGTAAATAGAGCGTACGCCGCACACAATGCGATATCTTAGCATGCGGTCAAGGTATGTGCCAAAGTTACAGTTGTCTGCTATGGGGCGATCATCAACATGAAGCGTGCTAAAAAATTCGATCGGAAGTTTTGAGAAATTGAACAATGTGCGTGCTTTCCTTCGTAACTTTTGTTTCCTAAGGGAAATAGAGCGTACGCCGCACACAATGCGATCTCTTAGCATGCAGTCAAGGTATGTGCCAAAGTTACAGTTGTCTGCTATGAGGCGAATAGCAACATGAAACGTGCTAAAAAATTCGTTCGGAAGGTTTGAGCAATTGAACAATGTGCGTGCTTTCCTTCGTAACTTTTGTTTCCTAAGGGAAATAGAGCGTACGCCGCTCACAATGCGATCTCTTAGCATGCAGTCAAGGTATGTGCGAAAGTTACAGTTGTCTGCTATGCGGCGAATATCAACATATTAAACGTGCTGAAAAATTCGATCGGAAGTTTTGAGCAATTGAACAATGTACGTGCTTTCCTTCGTAACTTTTGTTTCCTAAGGGAAATAGAGCGTACGCCGCACACAATGCGATCTCTTAGCATGCAGTCAAGGTATGTGCCAAAGTTACAGTTGTCTTCTATGCGGCGAATAGCAACATAAAAGGTGCTAAAAGATTCGATCGGAAGTTATGAGCAATTGAACAAAATGAGGTATTTCCTTGGTAACATTTGTTTCTGTAGGTAAATAGAGCGTACGCCGCACACAATGCGATATCTTAGCATGCGGTCAAGGTATGTGCCAAAGTTACAGTTGTCTGTTATGAGGCGAATAGCAACATGAAACGTGCTAAAAAATTCGATCGGAAGTTTTGAGCAATTGAACAATATGAGTGCTTTCCTTCGTAACTTTTGTTTCCTAAGGGAAATAGAGCGTACTCCGCACACAATGCGATCTCTTAGCATGCAGTCAAGGTATGTGCCATAGTTACAGTTGTCTGCTATGAGGCGAATAGCAACATGAAACGTGCTAAAAAATTCGATCGGAAGTTTTGAGCAATTGAACAATATGCGTGCTTTCCTTCGTAACTTTTGCTTCCTAAGGGAAATAGAACGTACGCCGCACACAATGCGATACCTTAGCATGCGGTCAAGGTTTGTGCGAAAGTTACAGTTGTCTGCTATGCGGCGAATATCAACATATGAAACGTGCTGAAAAATTCGATCGGAAGTTTTGAGCAATTGAACAATGTGCGTGCTTTCCTTCGTAACTTTTTTTTCCTAAGGGAAATGGAGCATACGCCGCACACTATGCGATCTCTTAGCATGCAGTCAAGGTATGTGCCAAAGTTACAGTTGTCTTCTATGCGGCGAATAGCAACATAAAACGTGCTAAAAAATTCGATCGGAAGTTATGAGCAATTGAACAAAGTGAGGTCTTTCCTTGGTAACATTTGTTTCTGTAGGGAAATAGAGCGTACGCCGCAAACAATGCGATATCTTAGCATGCGGTCAAGGTATGTGCCAAAGTTACAGTTGTCTGCTATGGGGCGGTCATCAACATGAAACGTGCTAAAAAATTCGATCGGAAGTTTTGAGCAATTGAACAATGTGCGTGCTTTCCTTCGTAACTTTTTTTTCCAAAGGGAAATAGAGCGTACGGCGCACACTATGCGATCTCTTAGCATGCAGTCAAGGTATGTGCCAAAGTTACAGTTGTCTGCTATGAGGCGAATAGCAACATGAAACGTGCTAAAAAATTCGTTCAGAAGTTTTGAGCAATTGAACAATGTGCGTGCTTTCCTTCGTAACTTTTGTTTCCTAAGGGAAATAGAGCGTACGCTCACACTATGCGATCTCTTAGCATGCGGTCAAGGTATGTGCCAAAGTTACAGTTGTCTGCTATGCGGCGAATAGCAACACAAAACGTGCTAAAAGATTCGATCGGAAGTTATGAGCAATTGAACAAAATGAGTTATTTCCTTGGTAACATTGTTTCTGTAGGGAAATAGAGCGTACGACGCACACAATGCGATAACTTAGCATGCGGTCAAGGTATGTGCCAAAGTTACAGTTGTCTGCTATGGGGCGATCATCAACATGAAGCGTGCTAAAAAATTCGTTCGGAAGGTTTGAGCAATTGAACAATGTGCGTGCTTTCCTTCGTAACTTTTGTTTCCTAAGGGAAATAGAGCGTACGCCGCACACAATGCGATCTCTTAGCATGCAGTCAAGGTATGTGCCAAAGTTACAGTTGTCTGCTATGAGGCGAATAGCAACATGAAACGTGCTAAAAAATTCGTTCGGAAGGTTTGAGCAATTGAACAATGTGCGTGCTTTCCTTCGTAACTTTTGTTTCCTAAGGGAAATAGAGCGTACGCCGCTCACAATGCGATCTCTTAGCATGCAGTCAAGGTATGTGCGAAAGTTACAGTTGTCTGCTATGCGGCGAATATCAACATATTAAACGTGCTGAAAAATTCGATCGGAAGTTTTGAGCAATTGAACAATGTACGTGCTTTCCTTTGTAACTTTTGTTTCCTAAGGGAAATAGAGCGTACGCCGCACACAATGCGATCTCTTAGCATGCAGTCAAGGTATGTGCCAAAGTTACAGTTGTCTGCTATGAGGCGAATAGCAACATGAAACGTGCTAAAAAATTCGATCGGAAGTTTTGAGCAATTGAACAATATGCGTGCTTTCCTTCGTAAATTTTGTTTCCTAAGGGAAATAGAGCGTACGCCGCACACAATGCGATCTCTTAGCATGCAGTCAAGGTATGTGCCATAGTTACAGTTGTCTGCTATGCGGCGAATAGCAACATAAAACGTGCTAAAAAATTCGATCGGAAGTTATGAGCAATTGAACAAAGTGAGGTCTTTCCTTGGCAACATTTGTTTCTGTAGGGAAATAGAGCGTACGCCGCAAACAATGCGATATCTTAGCATGCGGTCAAGGTATGTGCCAAAGTTACAGTTGTCTGCTATGGGGCGGTCATCAACATGAAACGTGCTAAAAAATTCGATCGGAAGTCTCGAGCAATTGAACAATGTGCGTGCTTTCCTTCGTAATTTTTTTTCCTAAGGGAAATAGAGCGTACGCCGCACACTATGCGATCTCTTAGCATGCAGTCAAGGTATGTGCCAAAGTTACAGTTGTCTTCTATGCGGCGAATAGCAACATAAAACGTGCTAAAAAATTCGGTCGGAAGTTATGAGCAATTGAACAAAGTGAGGTCTTTCCTTGGCAACATTTGTTTCTGTAGGGAAATAGAGCGTACGCCGCAAACAATGCGATCTCTTAGCATGCAGTCAAAGTATGTGCCAAAGTTACAGTTGTCTGCTATGCGGCGATCATCAACATGAAACGTGCTGAAAAATTCGATCGGAAGTTTTGAGCAATTGAACAATGTGCGAGCTTTCCTTCGTAACTTTTCTTTCCTAAGGGAAATAGAGCGTACGCCGCACACTATGCGATCTCTTAGCATGCAGTCAAGGTATGTGCCAAAGTTACAGTTGTCTTCTATGCGGCGAATAGCAACATAAAACGTGCTAAAAAATTCGGTCGGAAGTTATGAGCAATTGAACAAAGTGAGGTCTTTCCTTGGCAACATTTGTTTCTGTAGGGAAATAGAGCGTACGCCGCAAACAATGCGATATCTTAGCATGCGGTCAAGGTATGTGCCAAAGTTACAGTTGTCTGCTATGGGGCGGTCATCAACATGAAACGTGCTAAAAAATTCGATCGGAAGTTTTGAGCAATTGAACAATGTGCGTGCTTTCCTTCGTAACTTTTTTTTCCTAAGGGAAATAGAGTGTACGCCGCACACTATGCGATCTCTTAGCATGCAGTCAAGGTATGTGCCAAAGTTACAGTTGTCTGCTATGAGGCGAATAGCAACATGAAACGTGCTAAAAAATTTGTTCTTAAGTTTTGAGCAATTGAAAAATGTGCGTGCTTTCCTTCGTAACTTTTGTTTCCTAAGGGAAATAGAGCGTACGCCGCACACTCTGCGATCTCTTAGCATGCGGACAAGGTATGTGAAAAAGTTACAGTTGTCTGCTATGCTGCGAATAGCAACATAAAACGCGCTAAAAAATTCGATCGCCAGTTATGAGCATTTGAACGAATTCAGGTCTTTCCTTGGTAACATTTGTTTCTGAAGGGAAATAGAGCGTACGCCGCACACAATGCGATACCTTAGCATGCGGTCAAGGTATGTGCGGAAGTTACAGTTGTCTGCTATGCGGCGAATATCAACATACGAAACGTGCTGAAAAATTCGATCGGAAGTTTTGAGCAATTGAACAATGTGCGTCCTTTCCTTCGTAACTTTTGTTTCCTAAGGGAAACAGAGCGTACGCCGCACAAAATGCTATCCCTTAGCATGCGGTCAAGGTATGTGCTAAAATTACAGTTGTCTTCTATGCGGCGAGTAGCAACATAAAACGTGCTAAAAAATTCGATCGGAAGTTATGAGCAATTAAGCAAAGTGAGGTCTTTCCTTGGTAACATTTGTTTCTGTAGGGAAATAGAGCGTACGCCGCACACAATGCGATATGTTAGCATGCAGTCAAGGTATGTGCCAAAGTTACAGTTGTCTTCTATGCGGCGAATAGCAACATAAAACGTGCTAAAAAATTCGGTCGGAAGTTATGAGCAATTGAACAAAGTGAGGTCTTTCCTTGGCAACATTTGTTTCTGTAGGGAAATAGAGCGTACGCCGCAAACAATGCGATATCTTAGCATGCGGTCAAGGTATGTGCCAAAGTTACAGTTGTCTGCTATGGGGCGGTCATCAACATGAAACGTGCTAAAAAATTCGATCGGAAGTTTTGAGCAATTGAACAATGTGCGTGCTTTCCTTCGTAACTTTTTTTTCCTAAGGGAAATAGAGCGTACGCCGCACACTATGCGATCTCTTAGCATGCAGTCAAGGTATGTGCCAAAGTTACAGTTGTCTGCTATGAGGCGGTTAGCAACATGAAACGTGCTAAAAAATTTGTTCTTAAGTTTTGAGCAATTGAAAAATGTGCGTGCTTTCCTTCGTAACTTTTGTTTCCTAAGGGAAATAGAGCGTACGCCGCACACTCTGCGATCTCTTAGCATGCGGACAAGGTATGTGCCAAAGTTACAGTTGTCTGCTATGCTGCGAATAGCAACATAAAACGCGCTAAAAAATTCGATCGCCAGTTATGAGCATTTGAACGAATTCAGGTCTTTCCTTGGTAACATTTGTTTCTGAAGGGAAATAGAGCGTACGCCGCACACAATGCGATACCTTAGCATGCGGTCAAGGTATGTGCGGAAGTTACAGTTGTCTGCTATGCGGCGAATATCAACATACGAAACGTGCTGAAAAATTCGATCGGAAATTTTGAGCAATTGAACAATGTGCGTGCTTTCCTTCGTAACTTTTGTTTCCTAAGGGAAATAGAGCGTACGCCGCACACAATGCGATCTCTTAGCATGCAGTCAAGGTATGTGCCAAAGTTACAGTTGTCTGCTATGAGGCGAATAGCAACATGACAGTGCTAAAAATTTCGTTCGGAAGTTTTGAGCAATTGAACAATGTGCGTGCTTTCCTTCGTAATTTTTGTTTCCTAAGGGAAATAGAGCGTACGCTGCACACAATGCGATCATTTAGCATGCAGTCAAGGTATGTGCCAAAGTTACAGTTGCCTGCTATGCGGCGATCATCAACATAAAACGTGCTAAAAAATTCGATCGGATGTTTTGAGCAATTGAACAATGTGCGTGCTTTCCTTCGTAACTTTTGTTTCCTAAGGGAAATAGAGCGAACGCCGCACACAATGCGATCTCTTAGCATGCAGTCAAGGTATGTGCCAAAGTTACAGTTGTCTTCTATGCGGCGAATAGCAACATAAAAGGTGCTAAAAGATTCGATCGGAAGTTATGAGCAATTGAACAAAATGAGGTATTTCCTTGGTAACATTTGTTTCTGTAGGGAAATAGAGCGTACGCCGCACACAATGCGATATCTTAGCATGCGGTCAAGGTATGTGCCAAAGTTACAGTTGTCTGCTATGGGGCGATCATCAACATGAAGCGTGCTAAAAAATTCGATCGGAAGTTTTGAGCAATTGAACAATGTGCGTGCTTTCCTTCGTAACTTTTGTTTCCTAAGGGAAATAGAACGTACGCCGCACACAATGCGATCTCTTAGCATGCAGTCAAGGTATGTGCCAAAGTTACAGTTGTCTGCTATGAGGCGAATAGCAACATGAAACGTGCTAAAAAATTCGTTCGGAAGGTTTGACCAATTGAACAATGTGCGTGCTTTCCTTCGTAACTTTTGTTTCCTAAGGGAAATAGAGCGTACGCCGCTCTCAATGCGATCTCTTAGCATGCAGTCAAGGTATGTGCGAAAGTTACAGTTGTCTTCTATGCGGCGAATATCAACATATTAAACGTGCTGAAAAATTCGATCGGAAGTTTTGAGCAATTGAACAATGTACGTGCTTTCCTTCGTAACTTTTGTTTCCTAAGGGAAATAGAGCGTACGCCGCACACAATGCGATCTCTTAGCATGCGGTCAAGGTATGTGCCATAGTTACAGTTGTCTGCTATGAGGCGAATAGCAACATGAAACGTGCTAAAAAATTCGATCGGAAGTTTTGAGCAATTGAACAATATGCGTGCTTTCCTTCGTAACTTTTGCTTCCTAAGGGAAATAGAACGTACGCCGCACACAATGCGATCTCTTAGCATGCAGTCAAGGTATGTGCCAAAGTTACAGTTGTCTGCTAAGCGGCGATCATCAACATGAAACGTGCTAAAAAATACGATCGGATGTTTTGGCAATTGAACAATGTGCGTGCTTTCCTTCGTAACTTTTGTTTCCTGAGGGAAATAGAGCGTACGCCGCACACTATGCGATCTCTTAGCATGCAGTCAAGGTATGTGCCAAAGTTACAGTTGTCTTCTATGCGGCGAATAGCAACATAAAACGTGCTAAAAAATTCGATCGGAAGTTATGAGCAATTGAACAAAGTGAGGTCTTTCCTTGGTAACATTTGTTTCTGTAGGGAAATAGAGTGTACGCCGCAAACAATGCGATATCTTAGCATACGGTCAAGGTATGTGCCAAAGTTACAGTTGTCTGCTATGGGGCGGTCATCAACATTAAACGTGCTAAAAAATTCGATCGGAAGTTTTGAGCAATTGAACAATGTGCGTGCTTTCCTTCGTAACTTTTGTTTCCTAAGGGAAATAGAGCGTACGCCGCACACAATGCGATCTCTTAGCATGCAGTCAAGGTATGTGCCAAAGTTACAGTTGTCTGCTATGAGGCGAATAGCAAAATAAAACGTGCTAAAAAAATTCGATCGGCAGTTATGAGCAATTGAACAAAGTGAGGTCTTTCCTTGGTAACATTTGTTTCTGAAAGGAAATAGAGCGTACGCCGCACACAATGCGATACCTTAGCATGCGGTCAAGGTATGTGCGAAAGTTACAGTTGTCTGCTATGCGGCGAATATCAACATATGAAACGTGCTGAAAAATACGATCGGAAGTTTTGAGCAATTGAACAGTGTGCGTGCTTTCCTTCGTAACTTTTTTTTCCTAAGGGAAATGGAGCGTACGCCTCACACTATGCGATCTCTTAGCATGCAGTCAAGGTATGTGCCAAAGTTACAGTTGTCTTCTATGCGGCGAATAGCAACATAAAACGTGCTAAAAAATTCGATCGGAAGTTATGAGCAATTGAACAAAGTGAGGTCTTTCCTTGGTAACATTTGTTTCTGTAGGGAAATAGAGCGTACGCCGCAAACAATGCGATATCTTAGCATGCGGTCAAGGTATGTGCCAAAGTTACAGTTGTCTGCTATGGGGCGGTCATCAACATGAAACGTGCTAAAAAATTCGATCGGAAGTTTTGAGCAATTGAACAATGTGCGTGCTTTCCTTCGTAACTTTTTTTTCCTAAGGGAAATAGAGCGTACGGCGCACACTATGCGATCTCTTAGCATGCAGTCAAGGTATGTGCCAAAGTTACAGTTGTCTGCTATGAGGCGAATAGCAACATGAAACGTGCTAAAAAATTCGTTCGGAAGGTTTGAGCAATTGAACAATGTGCGTGCTTTCCTTCGTAACTTTTGTTTCCTAAGGGAAATAGAGCGTACGCCGCTCTCAATGCGATCTCTTAGCATGCAGTGAAGGTATGTGCGAAAGTTACAGTTGTCTGCTATGCGGCGAATATCAACATATTAAACGTGCTGAAAAATTCGATCGGAAGTTTTGAGCAATTGAACAATGTACGTGCTTTCCTTCGTAACTTTTGTTTCCTAAGGGAAATAGAGCGTACGCCGCACACAATGCGATCTCTTAGCATGCAGTCAAGGTATGTGCCAAAGTTACAGTTGTCTGCTATGAGGCGAATAGCAACATGAAACGTGCTAAAAAATTCGATCGGAAGTTTTGAGCAATTGAACAATATGCGTGCTTTCCTTCGTAACTTTTGTTTCCTAAGGGAAATAGAGCGTACGCCGCACACAATGCGATCTCTTAGCATGCAGTCAAGGTATGTGCCATAGTTACAGTTGTCTGCTATGAGGCGAATAGCAACATGAAACGTGCTAAAAAATTCGATCGGAAGTTTTGAGCAATTGAACAATATGCGTGCTTTCCTTGGTAACATTTGTTTCTGTAGGGAAATAGAGCGTACGCCGCAAACAATGCGATATCTTAGCATGCGGTCAAGGTATGTGCCAAAGTTACAGTTGTCTGCTATGGGGCGGTCATCAACATGAAACGTGCTAAAAATTCGATCGTAAGTTTTGAGCAATTGAACAATGTGCGTGCTTTCCTTCGTAACTTTTGTTTCATAAGGGAAATAGAGCGTACGCCGCACACAATGCGATCTCTTAGCATGCAGTCAAGGTATGTGCCAAAGTTACAGTTGTCTGCTATGAGGCGAATAGCAAAATAAAACGTGCTAAAAAAATTCGATAGGCAGTTATGAGCAATTGAACAAAGTGAGGTCTTTCCTTGGTAACATTTGTTTCTGAAGGGAAATAGAGCGTACGCCGCACACAATGCGATACCTTAGCATGCGGTCAAGGTATGTGCGAAAGTTACAGTTGTCTGCTATGCGGCGAATATCAACATATGAAACGTGCTAAAAAATTCGTTCAGAAGTTTTGAGCAATTGAACAATGTGCGTGCTTTCCTTCGTAACTTTTGTTTCCTAAGGGAAATAGAGCGTACGCCGCACACTATGCGATCTCTTAGCATGCGGTCAAGGTATGTGCCAAAGTTACAGTTGTCTGCTATGCGGCGAATAGCAACATAAAACGTGCTAAAAGATTCGATCGGAAGTTATGAGCAATTGAACAAAATGAGGTATTTCCTTGGTAACATTTGTTTCTGTAGGGAAATAGAGCGTACGACGCACACAATGCGATATCTTAGCATGTGGTCAAGGTATGTGCCAAAGTTACAGTTGTCTGCTATGGGGCGATCATCAACATGAAGCGTGCTAAAAAATTCGATCGGAAGTTTTGAGCAATTGAACAATGTGCGTGCTTTCCTTCGTAACTTTTGTTTCCTAAGGGAAATAAAGCGTACGCCGCACACAATGCGATCTCTTAGCATGCAGTCAAGGTATGTGCCAAAGTTACAGTTGTCTGCTATGAGGCGAATAGCAACATGAAACGTGCTAAAAAATTCGTTCGGAAGGCTTGAGCAATTGAACAATGTGCGTGCTTTCCTTCGTAACTTTTGTTTCCTAAGGGAAATAGAGCGTACGCCGCTCACAATGCGATCTCTTAGCATGCAGTCAAGGTATGTGCGAAAGTTACAGTTGTCTGCTATGCGGCGAATATCAACATATTAAACGTGCTGAAAAATTCGATCGGAAGTTTTGAGCAATTGAACAATGTACGTGCTTTCCTTTGTAACTTTTGTTTCCTAAGGGAAATAGAGCGTACGCCGCACACAATGCGAGCTCTTAGCATGCAGTCAAGGTATGTGCCATAGTTACAGTTGTCTGCTATGCGGCGAATAGCAACATAAAACGTGCTAAAAATTCGATCGGAAGTTATGAGCAATTGAACAAAGTGAGGTCTTTCCTTGTCAACATTTGTTTCTGTAGGGAAATAGAGCGTACGCCGCAAACAATGCGATATCTTAGCATGCGGTCAAGGTATGTGCCAAAGATACAGTTGTCTGCTATGGGGCGGTCATCAACATGAAACGTGCTAAAAAATTCGATCGGAAGTTTTGAGCAATTGAACAATGTGCGTGCTTTCCTTCGTAACTTTTTTTTCCTAAGGGAAATAGAGCGTACGCCGCACACTATGCGATCTCTTAGCATGCAGTCAAGGTATGTGCCAAAGTTACAGTTGTCTGCTATGAGGCGAATAGCAACATGAAACGTGCTAAAAAATTTGTTCTTAAGTTTTGAGCAATTGAAAAATGTGCGTGCTTTCCTTCGTAACTTTTGTTTCCTAAGGGAAACAGAGCGTACGCCGCACAAAATGCTATCCCTTAGCATGCGGTCAAGGTATGTGCCAAAATTACAGTTGTCTGCTATGCGGCGAATAGCAACATAAAACGTGCTAAAAAATTCGATCGGAAGTTATGAGCAATTGAACAAAGTGAGGTCTTTCCTTGGTAACATTTGTTTCTGAAGGGAAATAGAGCGTACGCCGCACACAATGCGATACCTTAGCATGCGGTCAAGGTATGTGCCAAAGTTACAGTTGTCTGCTATGGGGCGGTCATCAACATGAAACGTGCTAAAAAATTCGATCGGAAGTTTTGAGCAATTGAACAATGTGCGTGCTTTCCTTCGTAACTTTTTTTTCCTAAGGGAAATAGAGCGTACGCCGCACACTATGCGATCTCTTAGCATGCAGTCAAGGTATGTGCCAAAGTTACAGTTGTCTGCTATGAGGCGAATAGCAACATGAAACGTGCTAAAAAATTTGTTCTTAAGTTTTGAGCAATTGAAAAATGTGCGTGCTTTCCTTCGTAACTTTTGTTTCCTAAGGGAAATAGAGCGTACGCCGCACACTCTGCGATCTCTTAGCATGCGGACAAGGTATGTGCCAAAGTTACAGTTGTCTGCTATGCGGCGAATAGCAACATAAAACGTGCTAAAAAATTCGATCGCCAGTTATGAGCATTTGAACAAATTCAGGTCTTTCTTTGGTAACATTTGTTTCTGAAGGGAAATAGAGCGTACGCCGCACACAATGCGATACCTTAGCATGCGGTCAAGGTATGTGCCAAAGTTACAGTTGTCTGCTATGGGGAGATCATCAACAAGAAACGTGCTAAAAAATTCGATCGGAAATTTTGAGCAATTGAACAATGTGCGTGCTTTCCTTCGTAACTTTTGTTTCCTAAGGGAAATAGAGCGTACGCCGCACACATAGCGATCTCTTAGCATGCAGTCAAGGTATGTGCCAAAGTTACAGTTGTCTGCTATGAGGCGAATAGCAACATGACAGTGCTAAAAATTTCGTTCGGAAGTTTTGAGCAATTGAACAATGTGCGTGCTTTCCTTCGTAACTTTTGTTTCCTAAGGGAAATAGAGCGTACGCTGCACACAATGCGATCATTTAGCATGCAGTCAAGGTATGTGCCAAAGTTACAGTTGTCTGCTATGCGGCGATCATCAACATAAAACGTGCTAAAAAATTCGATCGGAAGTTTTGAGCAATTGAACAATGTGCGTACTTTCCTTCGTAACTTTTGTTTCCTAAGGGAAATAGAGCGAACGCCGCACACAATGCGATCTCTTAGCATGCAGTCAAGGTATGTGCCGAAGTTACAGTTGTCTTCTATGCGGCGAATAGCAACAAAAAAGGTGCTAAAAGATTCGATCGGAAGTTATGAGCAATTGAACAAAATGAGGTATTTCCTTGGTAACATTTGTTTCTGTAGGTAAATAGAGCGTACGCCGCACACAATGCGATATCTTAGCATGCGGTCAAGGTATGTGCCAAAGTTACAGTTGTCTGCTATGGGGCGATCATCAACATGAAGCGTGCTAAAAAATTCGATCGGAAGTTTTGAGAAATTGAACAATGTGCGTGCTTTCCTTCGTAACTTTTGTTTCCTAAGGGAAATAGAGCGTACGCCACACACAATGCGATCTCTTAGCATGCAGTCAAGGTATGTGCCAAAGTTACAGTTGTCTGCTATGAGGCGAATAGCAACATGAAACGTGCTAAAAAATTCGTTGGGAAGGTTTGAGCAATTGAACAATGTGCGTGCTTTCCTTCGTAACTTTTGTTTCCTAAGGGAAATAGAGCGTACGCCGCTCACAATGCGATCTCTTAGCATGCAGTCAAGGTATGTGCGAAAGTTACAGTTGTCTGCTATGCGGCGAATATCAACATATTAAACGTGCTGAAAAATTCGATCGGAAGTTTTGAGCAATTGAACAATGTACGTGCTTTCCTTCGTAACTTTTGTTTCCTAAGGGAAATAGAGCGTACGCCGCACACAATGCGATCTCTTAGCATGCAGTCAAGGTATGTGCCAAAGTTACAGTTGTCTTCTATGCGGCGAATAGCAACATAAAAGGTGCTAAAAGATTCGATCGGAAGTTATGAGCAATTGAACAAAATGAGGTATTTCCTTGGTAACATTTGTTTCTGTAGGTAAATAGAGCGTACGCCGCACACAATGCGATATCTTAGCATGCGGTCAAGGTATGTGCCAAAGTTACAGTTGTCTGTTATGAGGCGAATAGCAACATGAAACGTGCTAAAAAATTCGATCGGAAGTTTTGAGCAATTGAACAATATGAGTGCTTTCCTTCGTAACTTTTGTTTCCTAAGGGAAATAGAGCGTACTCCGCACACAATGCGATCTCTTAGCATGCAGTCAAGGTATGTGCCATAGTTACAGTTGTCTGCTATGAGGCGAATAGCAACATGAAACGTGCTAAAAAATTCGATCGGAAGTTTTGAGCAATTGAACAATATGCGTGCTTTCCTTCGTAACTTTTGCTTCCTAAGGGAAATAGAACGTACGCCGCACACAATGCGATACCTTAGCATGCGGTCAAGGTATGTGCGAAAGTTACAGTTGTCTGCTATGCGGCGAATATCAACATATGAAACGTGCTGAAAAATTCGATCGGAAGTTTTGAGCAATTGAACAATGTGCGTGCTTTCCTTCGTAACTTTTTTTTCCTAAGGGAAATGGAGCGTACGCCGCACACTATGCGATCTCTTAGCATGCAGTCAAGGTATGTGCCAAAGTTACAGTTGTCTTCTATGCGGCGAATAGCAACATAAAACGTGCTAAAAAATTCGATCGGAAGTTATGAGCAATTGAACAAAGTGAGGTCTTTCCTTGGTAACATTTGTTTCTGTAGGGAAATAGAGCGTACGCCGCAAACAATGCGATATCTTAGCATGCGGTCAAGGTATGTGCCAAAGTTACAGTTGTCTGCTATGGGGCGGTCATCAACATGAAACGTGCTAAAAAATTCGATCGGAAGTTTTGAGCAATTGAACAATGTGCGTGCTTTCCGTCGTAACTTTTTTTTCCTAAGGGAAATAGAGCGTACGGCGCACACTATGCGATCTCTTAGCATGCAGTCAAGGTATGTGCCAAAGTTACAGTTGTCTGCTATGAGGCGAATAGCAACATGAAACGTGCTAAAAAATTCGTTCAGAAGTTTTGAGCAATTGAACAATGTGCGTGCTTTCCTTCGTAACTTTTATTTCCTAAGGGAAATAGAGCGTACGCTCACACTATGCGATCTCTTAGCATGCGGTCAAGGTATGTGCCAAAGTTACAGTTGTCTGCTATGCGGCGAATAGCAACACAAAACGTGCTAAAAGATTCGATCGGAAGTTATGAGCAATTGAACAAAATGAGTTATTTCCTTGGTAACATTGTTTCTGTAGGGAAATAGAGCGTACGACGCACACAATGCGATATCTTAGCATGCGGTCAAGGTATGTGCCAAAGTTACAGTTGTCTGCTATGGGGCGATCATCAACATGAAGCGTGCTAAAAAATTCGATCGGAAGTTTTGAGCAATTGAACAATGTGCGTGCTTTCCTTCGTAACTTTTGTTTCCTAAGGGAAATAGAGCGTACGCCGCACACAATGCGATCTCTTAGCATGCAGTCAAGGTATGTGCCAAAGTTACAGTTGTCTGCTATGAGGCGAATAGCAACATATTAAACGTGCTGAAAAATTCGATCGGAAGTTTTGAGCAATTGAACAATGTACGTGCTTTCCTTTGTAACTTTTGTTTCCTAAGGGAAATAGAGCGTACGCCGCACACAATGCGATCTCTTAGCATGCAGTCAAGGTATGTGCCAAAGTTACAGTTGTCTGCTATGAGGCGAATAGCAACATGAAACGTGCTAAAAAATTCGATCGGAAGTTTTGAGCAATTGAACAATATGCGTGCTTTCCTTCGTAACTTTTGTTTCCTAAGGGAAATAGAGCGTACGCCGCACACAATGCGATCTCTTAGCATGCAGTCAAGGTATGTGCCATAGTTACAGTTGTCTGCTATGCGGCGAATAGCAACATAAAACGTGCTAAAAAATTCGATCGGAAGTTATGAGCAATTGAACAAAGTGAGGTCTTTCCTTGGCAACATTTGTTTCTGTAGGGAAATAGAGCGTACGCCGCAAACAATGCGATATCTTAGCATGCGGTCAAGGTATGTGCCAAAGTTACAGTTGTCTGCTATGGGGCGGTCATCAACATGAAACGTGCTAAAAAATTCGATCGGAAGTTTTGAGCAATTGAACAATGTGCGTGCTTTCCGTCGTAACTTTTTTTTCCTAAGGGAAATAGAGCGTACGGCGCACACTATGCGATCTCTTAGCATGCAGTCAAGGTATGTGCCAAAGTTACAGTTGTCTGCTATGAGGCGAATAGCAACATGAAACGTGCTAAAAAATTCGTTCAGAAGTTTTGAGCAATTGAACAATGTGCGTGCTTTCCTTCGTAACTTTTATTTCCTAAGGGAAATAGAGCGTACGCCGCACACAATGCGATACCTTAGCATGCGGTCAAGGTATGTGCGAAAGTTACAGTTGTCTGCTATGCGGCGAATATCAACATATGAAACGTGCTGAAAAATACGATCGGAAGTTTTGAGCAATTGAACAGTGTGCGTGCTTTCCTTCGTAACTTTTTTTTCCTAAGGGAAATGGAGCGTACGCCTCACACTATGCGATCTCTTAGCATGCAGTCAAGGTATGTGCCAAAGTTACAGTTGTCTTCTATGCGGCGAATAGCAACATAAAACGTGCTAAAAAATTCGATCGGAAGTTATGAGCAATTGAACAAAGTGAGGTCTTTCCTTGGTAACATTTGTTTCTGTAGGGAAATAGAGCGTACGCCGCAAACAATGCGATATCTTAGCATGCGGTCAAGGTATGTGCCAAAGTTACAGTTGTCTGCTATGGGGCGGTCATCAACATGAAACGTGCTAAAAAATTCGATCGGAAGTTTTGAGCAATTGAACAATGTGCGTGCTTTCCTTCGTAACTTTTTTTTCCTAAGGGAAATAGAGCGTACGGCGCACACTATGCGATCTCTTAGCATGCAGTCAAGGTATGTGCCAAAGTTACAGTTGTCTGCTATGAGGCGAATAGCAACATGAAACGTGCTAAAAAATTCGTTCGGAAGGTTTGAGCAATTGAACAATGTGCGTGCTTTCCTTCGTAACTTTTGTTTCCTAAGGGAAATAGAGCGTACGCCGCTCTCAATGCGATCTCTTAGCATGCAGTGAAGGTATGTGCGAAAGTTACAGTTGTCTGCTATGCGGCGAATATCAACATATTAAACGTGCTGAAAAATTCGATCGGAAGTTTTGAGCAATTGAACAATGTACGTGCTTTCCTTCGTAACTTTTGTTTCCTAAGGGAAATAGAGCGTACGCCGCACACAATGCGATCTCTTAGCATGCAGTCAAGGTATGTGCCAAAGTTACAGTTGTCTGCTATGAGGCGAATAGCAACATGAAACGTGCTAAAAAATTCGATCGGAAGTTTTGAGCAATTGAACAATATGCGTGCTTTCCTTCGTAACTTTTGTTTCCTAAGGGAAATAGAGCGTACGCCGCACACAATGCGATCTCTTAGCATGCAGTCAAGGTATGTGCCATAGTTACAGTTGTCTGCTATGAGGCGAATAGCAACATGAAACGTGCTAAAAAATTCGATCGGAAGTTTTGAGCAATTGAACAATATGCGTGCTTTCCTTGGTAACATTTGTTTCTGTAGGGAAATAGAGCGTACGCCGCAAACAATGCGATATCTTAGCATGCGGTCAAGGTATGTGCCAAAGTTACAGTTGTCTGCTATGGGGCGGTCATCAACATGAAACGTGCTAAAAATTCGATCGTAAGTTTTGAGCAATTGAACAATGTGCGTGCTTTCCTTCGTAACTTTTGTTTCATAAGGGAAATAGAGCGTACGCCGCACACAATGCGATCTCTTAGCATGCAGTCAAGGTATGTGCCAAAGTTACAGTTGTCTGCTATGAGGCGAATAGCAAAATAAAACGTGCTAAAAAAATTCGATAGGCAGTTATGAGCAATTGAACAAAGTGAGGTCTTTCCTTGGTAACATTTGTTTCTGAAGGGAAATAGAGCGTACGCCGCACACAATGCGATACCTTAGCATGCGGTCAAGGTATGTGCGAAAGTTACAGTTGTCTGCTATGCGGCGAATATCAACATATGAAACGTGCTAAAAAATTCGTTCAGAAGTTTTGAGCAATTGAACAATGTGCGTGCTTTCCTTCGTAACTTTTGTTTCCTAAGGGAAATAGAGCGTACGCCGCACACTATGCGATCTCTTAGCATGCGGTCAAGGTATGTGCCAAAGTTACAGTTGTCTGCTATGCGGCGAATAGCAACATAAAACGTGCTAAAAGATTCGATCGGAAGTTATGAGCAATTGAACAAAATGAGGTATTTCCTTGGTAACATTTGTTTCTGTAGGGAAATAGAGCGTACGACGCACACAATGCGATATCTTAGCATGTGGTCAAGGTATGTGCCAAAGTTACAGTTGTCTGCTATGGGGCGATCATCAACATGAAGCGTGCTAAAAAATTCGATCGGAAGTTTTGAGCAATTGAACAATGTGCGTGCTTTCCTTCGTAACTTTTGTTTCCTAAGGGAAATAAAGCGTACGCCGCACACAATGCGATCTCTTAGCATGCAGTCAAGGTATGTGCCAAAGTTACAGTTGTCTGCTATGAGGCGAATAGCAACATGAAACGTGCTAAAAAATTCGTTCGGAAGGCTTGAGCAATTGAACAATGTGCGTGCTTTCCTTCGTAACTTTTGTTTCCTAAGGGAAATAGAGCGTACGCCGCTCACAATGCGATCTCTTAGCATGCAGTCAAGGTATGTGCGAAAGTTACAGTTGTCTGCTATGCGGCGAATATCAACATATTAAACGTGCTGAAAAATTCGATCGGAAGTTTTGAGCAATTGAACAATGTACGTGCTTTCCTTTGTAACTTTTGTTTCCTAAGGGAAATAGAGCGTACGCCGCACACAATGCGAGCTCTTAGCATGCAGTCAAGGTATGTGCCATAGTTACAGTTGTCTGCTATGCGGCGAATAGCAACATAAAACGTGCTAAAAATTCGATCGGAAGTTATGAGCAATTGAACAAAGTGAGGTCTTTCCTTGTCAACATTTGTTTCTGTAGGGAAATAGAGCGTACGCCGCAAACAATGCGATATCTTAGCATGCGGTCAAGGTATGTGCCAAAGATACAGTTGTCTGCTATGGGGCGGTCATCAACATGAAACGTGCTAAAAAATTCGATCGGAAGTTTTGAGCAATTGAACAATGTGCGTGCTTTCCTTCGTAACTTTTTTTTCCTAAGGGAAATAGAGCGTACGCCGCACACTATGCGATCTCTTAGCATGCAGTCAAGGTATGTGCCAAAGTTACAGTTGTCTGCTATGAGGCGAATAGCAACATGAAACGTGCTAAAAAATTTGTTCTTAAGTTTTGAGCAATTGAAAAATGTGCGTGCTTTCCTTCGTAACTTTTGTTTCCTAAGGGAAACAGAGCGTACGCCGCACAAAATGCTATCCCTTAGCATGCGGTCAAGGTATGTGCCAAAATTACAGTTGTCTGCTATGCGGCGAATAGCAACATAAAACGTGCTAAAAAATTCGATCGGAAGTTATGAGCAATTGAACAAAGTGAGGTCTTTCCTTGGTAACATTTGTTTCTGAAGGGAAATAGAGCGTACGCCGCACACAATGCGATACCTTAGCATGCGGTCAAGGTATGTGCCAAAGTTACAGTTGTCTGCTATGGGGCGGTCATCAACATGAAACGTGCTAAAAAATTCGATCGGAAGTTTTGAGCAATTGAACAATGTGCGTGCTTTCCTTCGTAACTTTTTTTTCCTAAGGGAAATAGAGCGTACGCCGCACACTATGCGATCTCTTAGCATGCAGTCAAGGTATGTGCCAAAGTTACAGTTGTCTGCTATGAGGCGAATAGCAACATGAAACGTGCTAAAAAATTTGTTCTTAAGTTTTGAGCAATTGAAAAATGTGCGTGCTTTCCTTCGTAACTTTTGTTTCCTAAGGGAAATAGAGCGTACGCCGCACACTCTGCGATCTCTTAGCATGCGGACAAGGTATGTGCCAAAGTTACAGTTGTCTGCTATGCGGCGAATAGCAACATAAAACGTGCTAAAAAATTCGATCGCCAGTTATGAGCATTTGAACAAATTCAGGTCTTTCTTTGGTAACATTTGTTTCTGAAGGGAAATAGAGCGTACGCCGCACACAATGCGATACCTTAGCATGCGGTCAAGGTATGTGCCAAAGTTACAGTTGTCTGCTATGGGGAGATCATCAACAAGAAACGTGCTAAAAAATTCGATCGGAAATTTTGAGCAATTGAACAATGTGCGTGCTTTCCTTCGTAACTTTTGTTTCCTAAGGGAAATAGAGCGTACGCCGCACACATAGCGATCTCTTAGCATGCAGTCAAGGTATGTGCCAAAGTTACAGTTGTCTGCTATGAGGCGAATAGCAACATGACAGTGCTAAAAATTTCGTTCGGAAGTTTTGAGCAATTGAACAATGTGCGTGCTTTCCTTCGTAACTTTTGTTTCCTAAGGGAAATAGAGCGTACGCTGCACACAATGCGATCATTTAGCATGCAGTCAAGGTATGTGCCAAAGTTACAGTTGTCTGCTATGCGGCGATCATCAACATAAAACGTGCTAAAAAATTCGATCGGAAGTTTTGAGCAATTGAACAATGTGCGTACTTTCCTTCGTAACTTTTGTTTCCTAAGGGAAATAGAGCGAACGCCGCACACAATGCGATCTCTTAGCATGCAGTCAAGGTATGTGCCGAAGTTACAGTTGTCTTCTATGCGGCGAATAGCAACAAAAAAGGTGCTAAAAGATTCGATCGGAAGTTATGAGCAATTGAACAAAATGAGGTATTTCCTTGGTAACATTTGTTTCTGTAGGTAAATAGAGCGTACGCCGCACACAATGCGATATCTTAGCATGCGGTCAAGGTATGTGCCAAAGTTACAGTTGTCTGCTATGGGGCGATCATCAACATGAAGCGTGCTAAAAAATTCGATCGGAAGTTTTGAGAAATTGAACAATGTGCGTGCTTTCCTTCGTAACTTTTGTTTCCTAAGGGAAATAGAGCGTACGCCACACACAATGCGATCTCTTAGCATGCAGTCAAGGTATGTGCCAAAGTTACAGTTGTCTGCTATGAGGCGAATAGCAACATGAAACGTGCTAAAAAATTCGTTGGGAAGGTTTGAGCAATTGAACAATGTGCGTGCTTTCCTTCGTAACTTTTGTTTCCTAAGGGAAATAGAGCGTACGCCGCTCACAATGCGATCTCTTAGCATGCAGTCAAGGTATGTGCGAAAGTTACAGTTGTCTGCTATGCGGCGAATATCAACATATTAAACGTGCTGAAAAATTCGATCGGAAGTTTTGAGCAATTGAACAATGTACGTGCTTTCCTTCGTAACTTTTGTTTCCTAAGGGAAATAGAGCGTACGCCGCACACAATGCGATCTCTTAGCATGCAGTCAAGGTATGTGCCAAAGTTACAGTTGTCTTCTATGCGGCGAATAGCAACATAAAAGGTGCTAAAAGATTCGATCGGAAGTTATGAGCAATTGAACAAAATGAGGTATTTCCTTGGTAACATTTGTTTCTGTAGGTAAATAGAGCGTACGCCGCACACAATGCGATATCTTAGCATGCGGTCAAGGTATGTGCCAAAGTTACAGTTGTCTGTTATGAGGCGAATAGCAACATGAAACGTGCTAAAAAATTCGATCGGAAGTTTTGAGCAATTGAACAATATGAGTGCTTTCCTTCGTAACTTTTGTTTCCTAAGGGAAATAGAGCGTACTCCGCACACAATGCGATCTCTTAGCATGCAGTCAAGGTATGTGCCATAGTTACAGTTGTCTGCTATGAGGCGAATAGCAACATGAAACGTGCTAAAAAATTCGATCGGAAGTTTTGAGCAATTGAACAATATGCGTGCTTTCCTTCGTAACTTTTGCTTCCTAAGGGAAATAGAACGTACGCCGCACACAATGCGATACCTTAGCATGCGGTCAAGGTATGTGCGAAAGTTACAGTTGTCTGCTATGCGGCGAATATCAACATATGAAACGTGCTGAAAAATTCGATCGGAAGTTTTGAGCAATTGAACAATGTGCGTGCTTTCCTTCGTAACTTTTTTTTCCTAAGGGAAATGGAGCGTACGCCGCACACTATGCGATCTCTTAGCATGCAGTCAAGGTATGTGCCAAAGTTACAGTTGTCTTCTATGCGGCGAATAGCAACATAAAACGTGCTAAAAAATTCGATCGGAAGTTATGAGCAATTGAACAAAGTGAGGTCTTTCCTTGGTAACATTTGTTTCTGTAGGGAAATAGAGCGTACGCCGCAAACAATGCGATATCTTAGCATGCGGTCAAGGTATGTGCCAAAGTTACAGTTGTCTGCTATGGGGCGGTCATCAACATGAAACGTGCTAAAAAATTCGATCGGAAGTTTTGAGCAATTGAACAATGTGCGTGCTTTCCGTCGTAACTTTTTTTTCCTAAGGGAAATAGAGCGTACGGCGCACACTATGCGATCTCTTAGCATGCAGTCAAGGTATGTGCCAAAGTTACAGTTGTCTGCTATGAGGCGAATAGCAACATGAAACGTGCTAAAAAATTCGTTCAGAAGTTTTGAGCAATTGAACAATGTGCGTGCTTTCCTTCGTAACTTTTATTTCCTAAGGGAAATAGAGCGTACGCTCACACTATGCGATCTCTTAGCATGCGGTCAAGGTATGTGCCAAAGTTACAGTTGTCTGCTATGCGGCGAATAGCAACACAAAACGTGCTAAAAGATTCGATCGGAAGTTATGAGCAATTGAACAAAATGAGTTATTTCCTTGGTAACATTGTTTCTGTAGGGAAATAGAGCGTACGACGCACACAATGCGATATCTTAGCATGCGGTCAAGGTATGTGCCAAAGTTACAGTTGTCTGCTATGGGGCGATCATCAACATGAAGCGTGCTAAAAAATTCGATCGGAAGTTTTGAGCAATTGAACAATGTGCGTGCTTTCCTTCGTAACTTTTGTTTCCTAAGGGAAATAGAGCGTACGCCGCACACAATGCGATCTCTTAGCATGCAGTCAAGGTATGTGCCAAAGTTACAGTTGTCTGCTATGAGGCGAATAGCAACATATTAAACGTGCTGAAAAATTCGATCGGAAGTTTTGAGCAATTGAACAATGTACGTGCTTTCCTTTGTAACTTTTGTTTCCTAAGGGAAATAGAGCGTACGCCGCACACAATGCGATCTCTTAGCATGCAGTCAAGGTATGTGCCAAAGTTACAGTTGTCTGCTATGAGGCGAATAGCAACATGAAACGTGCTAAAAAATTCGATCGGAAGTTTTGAGCAATTGAACAATATGCGTGCTTTCCTTCGTAACTTTTGTTTCCTAAGGGAAATAGAGCGTACGCCGCACACAATGCGATCTCTTAGCATGCAGTCAAGGTATGTGCCATAGTTACAGTTGTCTGCTATGCGGCGAATAGCAACATAAAACGTGCTAAAAAATTCGATCGGAAGTTATGAGCAATTGAACAAAGTGAGGTCTTTCCTTGGCAACATTTGTTTCTGTAGGGAAATAGAGCGTACGCCGCAAACAATGCGATATCTTAGCATGCGGTCAAGGTATGTGCCAAAGTTACAGTTGTCTGCTATGGGGCGGTCATCAACATGAAACGTGCTAAAAAATTCGATCGGAAGTCTCGAGCAATTGAACAATGTGCGTGCTTTCCTTCGTAATTTTTTTTCCTAAGGGAAATAGAGCGTACGCCGCACACTATGCGATCTCTTAGCATGCATTCAAGGTATGTGCCAAAGTTACAGTTGTCTGCTATGAGGCGAATAGCAACATGAAACGTGCTAAAAAATTTGTTCTTAAGTATTGAGCAATTGAAAAATGTGCGTGCTTTCCTTCGTAACTTTTGTTTCCTAAGGGAAATAGAGCGTACGCCGCACACTCTGCGATCTCTTAGCATGCGGACAAGGTATGTGCCAAAGTTACAGTTGTCTGCTATTAGGCGAATAGCAACATGAAACGTGCTAAAAAATTCGATCGCCAGTTATGAGCATTTGAACAAATTCAGGTCTTTCCTTGGTAACATTTGTTTCTGAAGGGAAATAGAGCGTACGCCGCACACAATGCGATACCTTAGCATGCGGTCAAGGTGTGTGCGAAAGTTACAGTTGTCTGCTATGCGGCGAATATCAACATACGAAACGTGCTGAAAAATTCGATCGGAAGTTTTGAGCAATTGAACAATGTGCGTGCTTTCCTTCGTAACTTTTGTTTCCTAAGGGAAATAGAGCGTACGCTGCACACAATGCGATCATTTAGCATGCAGTCAAGGTATGTGCCAAAGTTACAGTTGTCTGCTATGCGGCGATCATCAACATAAAACGTGCTAAAAAATTCGATCGGAAGTTTTGAGCAATTGAACAATGTGCGTACTTTCCTTCGTAACTTTTGTTTCCTAAGGGAAATAGAGCGAACGCCGCACACAATGCGATCTCTTAGCATGCAGTCAAGGTATGTGCCGAAGTTACAGTTGTCTTCTATGCGGCGAATAGCAACATAAAAGGTGCTAAAAGATTCGATCGGAAGTTATGAGCAATTGAACAAAATGAGGTATTTCCTTGGTAACATTTGTTTCTGTAGGTAAATAGAGCGTACGCCGCACACAATGCGATATCTTAGCATGCGGTCAAGGTATGTGCCAAAGTTACAGTTGTCTGCTATGGGGCGATCATCAACATGAAGCGTGCTAAAAAATTCGATCGGAAGTTTTGAGAAATTGAACAATGTGCGTGCTTTCCTTCGTAACTTTTGTTTCCTAAGGGAAATAGAGCGTACGCCGCACACAATGCGATCTCTTAGCATGCAGTCAAGGTATGTTCCAAAGTTACAGTTGTCTGCTATGAGGCGAATAGCAACATGAAACGTGCTAAAAAATTCGTTCGGAAGGTTTGAGCAATTGAACAATGTGCGTGCTTTCCTTCGTAACTTTTGTTTCCTAAGGGAAATAGAGCGTACGCCGCTCACAATGCGATCTCTTAGCATGCAGTCAAGGTATGTGCGAAAGTTACAGTTGTCTGCTATGCGGCGAATATCAACATATTAAACGTGCTGAAAAATTCGATCGGAAGTTTTGAGCAATTGAACAATGTACGTGCTTTCCTTCGTAACTTTTGTTTCCTAAGGGAAATAGAGCGTACGCCGCACACAATGCGATCTCTTAGCATGCAGTCAAGGTATGTGCCAAAGTTACAGTTGTCTTCTATGCGGCGAATAGCAACATAAAAGGTGCTAAAAGATTCGATCGGAAGTTATGAGCAATTGAACAAAATGAGGTATTTCCTTGGTAACATTTGTTTCTGTAGGTAAATAGAGCGTACGCCGCACACAATGCGATATCTTAGCATGCGGTCAAGGTATGTGCCAAAGTTACAGTTGTCTGTTATGAGGCGAATAGCAACATGAAACGTGCTAAAAAATTCGATCGGAAGTTTTGAGCAATTGAACAATATGCGTGCTTTCCTTCGTAACTTTTGTTTCCTAAGGGAAATAGAGCGTACGCCGCACACAATGCGATCTCTTAGCATGCAGTCAAGGTATGTGCCATAGTTACAGTTGTCTGCTATGCGGCGAATAGCAACATAAAACGTGCTAAAAAATTCGATCGGAAGTTATGAGCAATTGAACAAAGTGAGGTCTTTCCTTGGCAACATTTGTTTCTGTAGGGAAATAGAGCGTACGCCGCAAACAATGCGATATCTTAGCATGCGGTCAAGGTATGTGCCAAAGTTACAGTTGTCTGCTATGGGGCGGTCATCAACATGAAACGTGCTAAAAAATTCGATCGGAAGTCTCGAGCAATTGAACAATGTGCGTGCTTTCCTTCGTAATTTTTTTTCCTAAGGGAAATAGAGCGTACGCCGCACACTATGCGATCTCTTAGCATGCATTCAAGGTATGTGCCAAAGTTACAGTTGTCTGCTATGAGGCGAATAGCAACATGAAACGTGCTAAAAAATTTGTTCTTAAGTATTGAGCAATTGAAAAATGTGCGTGCTTTCCTTCGTAACTTTTGTTTCCTAAGGGAAATAGAGCGTACGCCGCACACTCTGCGATCTCTTAGCATGCGGACAAGGTATGTGCCAAAGTTACAGTTGTCTGCTATTAGGCGAATAGCAACATGAAACGTGCTAAAAAATTCGATCGCCAGTTATGAGCATTTGAACAAATTCAGGTCTTTCCTTGGTAACATTTGTTTCTGAAGGGAAATAGAGCGTACGCCGCACACAATGCGATACCTTAGCATGCGGTCAAGGTGTGTGCGAAAGTTACAGTTGTCTGCTATGCGGCGAATATCAACATACGAAACGTGCTGAAAAATTCGATCGGAAGTTTTGAGCAATTGAACAATGTGCGTGCTTTCCTTCGTAACTTTTGTTTCCTAAGGGAAATAGAGCGTACGCTGCACACAATGCGATCTCTTAGCATGCAGTCAAGGTATGTGCCAAAGTTACAGTTGTCTTCTATGCGGCGAATAGCAACATAAAAGGTGCTAAAAGATTCGATCGGAAGTTATGAGCAATTGAACAAAATGAGGTATTTCCTTGGTAACATTTGTTTCTGTAGGTAAATAGAGCGTACGCCGCACACAATGCGATATCTTAGCATGCGGTCAAGGTATGTGCCAAAGTTACAGTTGTCTGTTATGAGGCGAATAGCAACATGAAACGTGCTAAAAAATTCGATCGGAAGTTTTGAGCAATTGAACAATATGCGTGCTTTCCTTCGTAACTTTTGTTTCCTAAGGGAAATAGAGCGTACGCCGCACACAATGCGATCTCTTAGCATGCAGTCAAGGTATGTGCCATAGTTACAGTTGTCTGCTATGAGGCGAATAGCAACATGAAACGTGCTAAAAAATTCGATCGGAAGTTTTGAGCAATTGAACAATATGCGTGCTTTCCTTCGTAACTTTTGCTTCCTAAGGGAAATAGAACGTACGCCGCACACAATGCGATACCTTAGCGTGCGGTCAAGGTATGTGCGAAAGTTACAGTTGTCTGCTATGCGGCGAATATCAACATATGAAACGTGCTGAAAAATTCGATCGGAAGTTTTGAGCAATTGAACAATGTGCGTGCTTTCCTTCGTAACTTTTTTTTCCTAAGGGAAATGGAGCGTACGCCGCACACTATGCGATCTCTTAGCATGCAGTCAAGGTATGTGCCAAAGTTACAGTTGTCTTCTATGCGGCGAATATCGACATGAAACGTGCTAAAAAATCCGATCGGAAGTTTTGAGCAATTGAACAATGTGCGTGCTTTCCTTCGTAACATTTGTTTCCGAAGGGAAATAGAACGTACGCCGCACACAATGCGATCCCTTAGCATGCAGTCAAGGTACGTGCCAAAGTTACAGCTGTCTGCTGTGTGGCGAATAGCAGCATGAAACGTGCTAAAAAATTCGCTCGGAAGTTATTTGAAATTTAACAATGTGATGTCTTCCCTTGGTAACAATTCTTTCCGAATGGAAATAGAGCGTACGGCGCACACAATGGGATCGTTTAGTATGTGGTCAAGGTACGTGCCAAAGTTACAGTTGTCTGCTATGCGGCGAATACCAACATACTACGTGCTCAAAAATTCCACCGGAAGTTATGAGCAATTAAACGATGTGAGGTCTTTCCTTGGTAACATTTTTTTACGAAACGAAATAGAGCGTACGCCGCACACAATGCGATACCTTAGCATGCGGTCAAGGTATGTGCCAAGGTTACAGTTGTCTGCTATGCGGCGAATAGCAACATGAAACTTGCTAAAAAATTCGCTCTGAAGTTATGAGCACTTAAAAAATGTGATGTCTTTCCTTGGTAACATTTGTTTCCGAAGGGAAATAGAGCATATGTCGCACGCAATGCGATCCCTTTGCATGTGGTAAAGGTACGTGCCAAAGTTACTGTTGTCAGCTATGAGGCGAATAACAACAAAAAACGTGCTAAAAAATTAGATCGGAAGTTATGAGCAATTAAACGATGTGAGGTCTTTCCTTGGTAACATTTTTTTCCGAAACGAAATAGAGCGTACGCCGCACACAATGCGATACCTTAGCATGCGGTCAAGGTATGTGCCAAGGTTACAGTTGTCTGCTATGCGGCGAATAGCAACATGAAACTTGCTAAAAAATTCGCTCTGAAGTTATGAGCACTTAAAAAACGTGATGTCTTTCCTTGGTAACTTTTGTTTCCGAGGGGAAATAGAGCATATGTCGCACGCAATGCGATCCCTTAGCATGTGGTAAATGTACGTGCCAAAGTTACTGTTGTCGGCTATGAGGCGAATAACAACAAAAAACGTGCTAAAAAATTAGATCGGAAGTTATGAGCAATTAAACGATGTGAGGTCTTTCCTTGGTAACATTTCTTTCCGGAGGGAAATAGAGCTTATGCCGCACAAAATGCGATCCCTTAGAATGCGGTCAAGGTACGTGCCAAAGTTACAGTTGTCTGCTATGCGGCGAATAGCAACATGAAATGTGCTAAAATATTCGCTCGGAAGCTATGAGCAATTAAACAATGTGGGGTCTTTCCTTGGTAACATTTGTTTCTGAAGGGAAATCGAGCGTTCGGCGCAAACAATGGAATCCTTTAGCATGCGCTCAAGGTACGTGCCAAAGTTACAGTTGTCTGCTATGCGGCGAATAGCAACATGAAACATGCTAAAAATTTCGCTCGGAAGTTATGAGCAATTAAACAATGTGATGTCTTTCCATGGTAACATTTGTTTCCGAAGAGAAATAGAGCATATGCCGCACACAATACGATCCCTTTGCATGTGGTCAAGGTACGTGCCAAAGTTACAGTTGTCTGCTATGCGGCGAATAGCAACATGAAACATGCTAAAAGATAGATAGATAGATGGATTTATTGAAAGGAAAAGGCAGAGAGGTTGGCCCGAATAATTCAAATCTGGCCTGCTACTCTGCACTGGGGAAGGGGAAGGAGAGAAGAAAGAAGGTCATGATGGGTGACGATGTGGGAGAAGGCATATGAAATATATATACAGACACAGCAGCTTGCTTTACAAACGTGAATCAAGTCCGCTGGCGCTCAAATAACGGCAAAGAGCGCGCACTGCCTGGACGCCCTTCCCCTTGTCCTGCCAAGCGCCCAGCAGCAGTTCCTCCGACAGAGGCCTCTTGTCTAAACGCTTCAAGGAAGCAGCTAGCACATTTCTTTCGTTCGCATACTCTGGGCACACCAATAATACATGGTCCACAGTCTCTGGGATGCCGCAAGTTAAACATTCCGGTGAGTCCAGCTGTCCAATTAAATGTAAGTACTTGCGCGTGAAAGCCACGTTTAAACGAAGTCGATGTATCAAGCATGTCTGATGACGCGGAATATCACGCGGAACATAAAATTTAAATGTTCGATCAAGCTTTCTTAGACGGATGTGTCGGGAGTCTGGTTGAGCCCAGTAAGCTGCTGTAGCAATATTCATATAACTCTTTAGAAGACACGTCGTATCCGCTCTTGAAAAAGGCACAGCTGTTTGGAAGCCATTGATGAGTGCGCTTTTCGCTTCAACATCGGCCTGCTCATTCCCATGGAGGCCGCAGTGGGCAGGAATCCATTGAAACATTATCGTGTGGCCTTGCAGCTGGGCAGATGTGATGAGATCCATAATGTTTAGTGCCAGGGACTGATAGGCAGTGTGGCGTAAGAAGTTTTCCAAAATTTGTAATGCAGTCTTCGAGTCCGTGAATATACACCATTTTTGAGGTGGTTCCCCACATATATAGCGAATAGATTCTCGAATGGCTACAAGTTCGGCAGCGGTTGATGTAGAGGTATGTCCCAAAAGGAAATGCAGAGTCGTTTTCCGAGCTGGTATGACCACAGCTGCAGCGGATGCCTGTGCTGACACAGATCCATCAGTGTATATGTGAATATAACTGGGATATTCTGACCAGATGTGTGCCAGAGTAAGTTGTTTGAGTCCACTTATTGGTACCATTGATTTCTTTAGTATTCCGGGAACACGAAGGTGCACAAAAGGTTTATCCATCGTCCATGGTGGTTGGGTGGGATGATATGGGAGGGCATATCCTGTCGGTACTTGCGACTGATGGCAGCGGAGTGCAGTTGTAAAACTGCAGTCCGGCCTCTCATCCAGAATTTTGCTGAGTGGGTGAAAACGGTGTCTTGTAAGTGCTCGTAAATATACACGAAGTGGTTCGTGTGACAAGTATATGGACATTGGGCGAGCGTGTGCCTCTTCAATTGTGCCTTTGTTAGAGGTGCATCTGGGCAGTCCAAGGCATATTTTCAGTGCCTGCGCTTGCACGCTCTCTAAAGTCCGCAAGCAGGAAATGCTCATACTAGAGAGTACTGGGAGACTGTACCGGATGTAGCCAACAAACAGAGCCTCGTAAAGGCGTATTAAGGAGCGCTCAGTTGGACCCCATTTGATGCCAGCTATGTAACGAAGTACATGGCAAAAATTAATTAGCCTCTTCTTCACCATAGCAATATGTTTCGACCAAGATAGTCGGTGGTCAATAATTACTCCCAAGAATCTGTGCCTGGAGACGTATGGTATTACGACTCCATGAAGGGTAATCGGGTAGCGGCTGACACATTTTCCCGTAAACGCGATCACTGCACACTTTTCTGCCGCTAAAAATAAACCTTGACGCCGTAAGTACATTGATGTTAATGACACAGCTCGTTGCAGTCTCGCACGTAGTTGTGGGCGCGTCGAACCAGAGGCCCAGATGCAGATGTCGTCAGCATATGCACTTATGTGGATGTTAGTTGGCAGTTCACTCACCAGGCCAATTAGCGCAACGTTAAATAAAGTTGGGCTGAGAACTCCTCCCTGTGGAACTCCACGACCGACCTGAAAGTGGGTAGTATCTCCTTCAGGCGTAGTCATGTAAACAGAACGGCCGCTGAGATAGCTTACAATCCACAAGTACAGCCGGCCACCAACTCCCACGTCGTCAAGTCCATCAAGAATAGCTTCATGGAGGACGTTGTCGTAAGCTCCCTTTATATCTAAAAATGCAGCAGCTACTAGTTGACGGTGACGCTTTTCGTGTTCTACTGTCGCCACAAGGTCGATGACGCTGTCAATGGAAGAGCGTCCGCGGCGAAATCCAGTCATCATATTAGGATAAAGATCATTACTCTCTAGATACCACTCAAGTCTTGCCAGCACCATGCGCTCCATAACTTTCCCAACACAGCTTGCTAGGGCAACTGGCCGGTATGAGGTAAGTTCGAGAGGAGGCTTTCCAGGCTTCAAAAGAGCAACCAGGCGGCTAATTTTCCAGTTTTCAGGAACAGTACTAGAAGCCCATATATCATTGAAATAATTAAGTAGTGCAGTTCTACCATCCTTGCCTAGGTTCGATAAGGTTGAATAAGTAATCCCATCAGGACCAGGTGCAGATGAATGCCGACAAGAAGCAAGAGCGGCGTCTAATTCAGCTATTGTAAAGGGCACGTCGTATTGATCATTCGGCGAAGGTGGTGCAAAAACCTCTGAAATTGGTAACTGTGCCTGGTTTGTGCCCACAACCATTTTACAAAAATCTTCAGCTACGTCAACTTCATTGCGGCGTTGGTAAAGGGCCAGGGCACGAAAAGGGTGCCTTTCTCGCGGAGGTGTGCGCAAGCTTCTCGCAACATGCCAGATACGCGACAGGGGCTTACGGGGATCCAGTGATGAGCAGAACTGTCTCCAACGTTGTCGTCCTAACCTCTCCAGGTGACGCAAAACTTGACGTTTAGCTCGGCGAGAAAGTGCGAGATCTTGCGCGGATTTCGTTCTTCTGTACTTCCTTTCAGCCCGCCGACGGATCGCGCGAAGCCGCTCGAATTCCACGTCGATGCTGGACACTGACCCCGGCACACTAACATAGCGAGTGTTCTCACTGAGAGAGGAAGTAATGAGTCCCTCTATTTGAGATGGTGACTGGAGGTCCACGCTGGAAGTCTCCACCGCTGCCCTAAAGGCGGGCCAGTCTGTGTATTGCACACGAGGTGAAGTGGCAGGTGCAAATCACTTGATGCATATGTACGTTGGTATGTGATCACTCCCATGTGTTTCCACATCACTACACCAAGAAACGGAGGGATGGAGGTTTCTGGAAACAAACGCCACATCCAAGCAGCTGCTGTAGGTTGTTCCGCGTAGAAACGTCGGTGAGCCGTCGTTTATATTGACGAGATCTTGCGTATGCATAAAGTCTGCCAGGTCTCTTCCTCTATTGCTCATTATTGCACTACCCCACTGAGGGTGGTGAGCATTAAAGTCCCCCACAATAATACGAGGAGCTGCACAACACTGGATTGTTGAAAATAGATATGATTTGTCCAAGCCATCTCTCGGTGGAATATAAGCGCCAATTACAGAACATACTCGTCCTTTCAGGGTTAACGTCAAACAAATGTAGTGGTTCGTGTTGTGGGGCTGCAGAGCATGGCGGACGTGCGCAATGTCTTGGCGTACACATACCAGCACTTTGCTTGTTTCGTTTGCTTCTCTAGACCATAGCAGAACATATCCAGAAAGGCGGAAAGCAGCCGGCATGTTGGGCTCACAGATCACAATCACAGGAAAGCGGTACTTCTGTACCCGCTGTCGGAAGTCACTCAGCCGACCACGCAGGCCTCGGGCATTCCATTGCATCACAACACTGCGGCGCAAGTGCATCGTCACAGAGGTGGGGTTAGTTTGTTGCGCCATTGTGAATTATTGCAATGGCGCCAAGAGCGGCTCAAATGCGTCCAAAAACTGAACAGCAAACTTTGCTGTTTGCGTGTTGATGCTGGAGAGCAGCACCCGCATTGAACGAACCAGCTGTTTCAGCATTTCTTTTACCTGCTGGCTGTCGGGGTTGTCGGAATTTTCAGTACGTGTGGCAACCAAACTGGGATTAGGTCTGGCGTTGGCCTTTGATGGTAGAGCTGGCCACTCAGCATTAGAGGCGGTAGGTAATACAACAGCCTCTGTCTGATCCTTGGCATGTGACACTGTCTGCGACATTACAGCAAGGGTACTCTTAGCGGGATTAGACTCAATCTGTTGTGGCACCTGAGGTGACGTTAACTCTGAAGTTGACTTATCCAGGCTAGGCTTGCCTTCCGATTCCTTGTGTCGGCGTCGGGAACGGTGCTTGCGACGACGAATAGACGCGGCCGCTTCTTGATGAGTCGAGTTATCTCTCACCATCTTTTTTAGTATACGTTTTTCATCCCGAATTTTAGGACAGTCCTTAGCCGTCGATTCATGGGCACCCGAGCAGTTAGAACACCTGACAGTCTCCGTCTCGCATGCGTCATGAGGATGCGTACCGCCGCATCGACGGCAGGATACCTCGTTTCGACAAACGGCGCTCACATGTCCGATCTTGTGGCATTTGTGGCACTGAACAGGTCTTGGAACATACATCCGAACTGGGTGCCTCACATAGCCCACTTTAACGTGGGATGGGAGGGATTCAGTTTCAAAGACTAATTTAACGCACTTTGAGCGGCCGAATCGATGAACATCCACAATGCGCGCCGTAGATTTGATCAGCGTGCAGAGATCGCTTTCACTTATCTCGGGGTCAACGTCGCTGATTACACCTGCAGTAGTCTTTTTCCCATGTGCAAGGAAGGAACGGACCGGCATGTTGCCTAGCGCACCAATTCCTTTCAGCTTGTCCACTGTAGCCTGGGATTTGACATCCACGGTCAGGACATTCTTCCAGGGATTAATTCTGACTTCGTCAACTTCACCGGGAACCAGCTGGTCGAAAAACTGCGTCAGGTGCTGTCTGTTTATCACATTCAGATTCGCCGTTGCCGTTGTTGGTACGAAGGCCACGGAGAAGATCCCTTGCTTTTCAGCGTTCTTCTTTGGTGTCTCACTCATTACTGATGTTCGGCGCAGCTTTCTTTTCAGGCGGCGCGACTGGACAGGCGTGTAGCTGTTGTCGGAATCCATCTCTGTCACGGTGGAGTCATCTGCCGAGTCTGGAAGCTCCACGTCCGCGACGTCAAGGTGACCCGTCGAGTACGCTGTAGCCTGTTCGATGGTGGCGGGTGGGCGCAGGGGTCGTGCGCCCGCCATCCCGAAGGATGTCGAGATCACAAATAGTTCACAGCGATATAAAATCTAGAAAAATGGAAGAGCGCTAGCTTCAGACGTTCGGAAACCTCCACTTCTTCTTCCTCCTTCCTCAACATGCTAAAAAATTCGCTCGGAAGTTATGAGCACTTAAACAATGTGAGGTCTTTCATTGGTAACATTTGTTTCCGAAGGGAAATACAGCATATGTCGCACGCAATGCGATCCCTCAGCATGTGGTGAAGGTACGTGCCAATGTTACAGATGTCTGCTATGCGGCGAATACCAACATAAAACGTGATAAAAAATTTGATCGGAAGTTATGAGCAAATAACAAAGTGAGGTTTTTCATTGGTAACATTTGTTTCCGAAGGGAAATACAGCATATGTCGCAAGCAATGCGATCCCTTAGCATGTGGTCAAGGTACGTGCCAAAGTTGCAGTTGTCTGTTCAGGCGGCGCGACTGGACAGGCGTGTAGCTGTTGTCGGAATCCATCTCTGTCACGGTGGAGTCATCTGCCGAGTCTGGAAGCTCCACGTCCGCGACGTCAAGGTGACCCGTCGAGTACGCTGTAGCCTGTTCGATGGTGGCGGGTGGGCGCAGGGGTCGTGCGCCCGCCATCCCGAAGGATGTCGAGATCACAAATAGTTCACAGCGATATAAAATCTAGAAAAATGGAAGAGCGCTAGCTTCAGACGTTCGGAAACCTCCACTTCTTCTTCCTCCTTCCTCAACATGCTAAAAAATTCGCTCGGAAGTTATGAGCACTTAAACAATGTGAGGTCTTTCATTGGTAACATTTGTTTCCGAAGGGAAATACAGCATATGTCGCACGCAATGCGATCCCTTAGCATGTGGTGAAGGTACGTGCCAATGTTACAGATGTCTGCTATGCGGCGAATACCAACATAAAACGTGATAAAAAATTTGATCGGAAGTTATGAGCAAATAACAAAGTGAGGTTTTTCATTGGTAACATTTGTTTCCGAAGGGAAATACAGCATATGTCGCAAGCAATGCGATCCCTTAGCATGTGGTCAAGGTACGTGCCAAAGTTGCAGTTGTCTGTTCAGGCGGCGCGACTGGACAGGCGTGTAGCTGTTGTCGGAATCCATCTCTGTCACGGTGGAGTCATCTGCCGAGTCTGGAAGCTCCACGTCCGCGACGTCAAGGTGACCCGTCGAGTACGCTGTAGCCTGTTCGATGGTGGCGGGTGGGCGCAGGGGTCGTGCGCCCGCCATCCCGAAGGATGTCGAGATCACAAATAGTTCACAGCGATATAAAATCTAGAAAAATGGAAGAGCGCTAGCTTCAGACGTTCGGAAACCTCCACTTCTTCTTCCTCCTTCCTCAACATGCTAAAAAATTCGCTCGGAAGTTATGAGCACTTAAACAATGTGAGGTCTTTCATTGGTAACATTTGTTTCCGAAGGGAAATACAGCATATGTCGCACGCAATGCGATCCCTTAGCATGTGGTGAAGGTACGTGCCAATGTTACAGATGTCTGCTATGCGGCGAATACCAACATAAAACGTGATAAAAAATTTGATCGGAAGTTATGAGCAAATAACAAAGTGAGGTTTTTCATTGGTAACATTTGTTTCCGAATTGAAATACAGCATATGTCGCAAGCAATGCGATCCCTTAGCATGTGGACAAGGTACGTGCCAAAGTTGCAGTTGTCTGCTATGCGGCGAATAGCAACAGGAAGTGTGGTACAAAATTCACTCGGAAGTTATGAGCAATTGAACAGGGTGCGTCCTTTCCTTCGTAACTTTTGTTTCCTAAGGCAAATAGAGCGTTCGCCACACACAATGCGATACCTTAACATGCGGTCAAGGTATGTGCCAAAGTTACAGTTGTCTGCTATGCGGCTAAGCAACATGAAACATGCTAAAAAATTCGCTCGGAAGATAATGAGCACAAACAATGTGATGTCTTTCCTTGTTAACATTTGTTTCCGAAGGGAAATAGAGCGTACGCCGCGCACAATGCGATACCTTAGCATGCGGTCAAGGTATGTGCCAAAGTTACAGTTGTCTGCTATGCGGCGAATAGCTACATAAAACGTGGTCAAAAATTCGGTCGGAAATTATGAGCAATTGAACAATGTGCGTCCTTTCCTTCGTAACTTTTGTTTCCTAAAGGAAATAGAGCGTACGCCGCACACAATGCGATCCCTTAGCATGCGGTCAAGGTATGTGCCAAATTTACAGTTGCCTGCTATGCGGCGAATACCAACGTAAAACGTGCTAAATTTCGCTCGGAAGTTATTTGAAATTTAACAATGTGATGTCTTCCCTTGGTAACAATTCTTTCCGAAGGGAAATAGAGCGTACGGCGCACACAATGAGATCCTTTATTATGTGGTCAAGGTACGTGCCAATGTTACAGTTGTCTGCTATGCGGCGAATACCAACATAATACGTGCTCAAAAATTCCACCGGAAGTTATGAGCAATTAAACGATGTGAGGTCTTTCCTTGGTAACATTTGTTTCCGAAGGGAAATAGAGCATATGTCGCACGCAATGCGATCCCTTAGCATGTGGTAAAGGTACGTGCCAAAGTTACTGTTGTCAGCTATGAGACAAAAAACGTGCTAAAAATTAGATCGGAAGTTATGAGCAATTAAACGATGTGAGGTCTTTCCTTGGTAACATTTTTTTCCGAAACGAAATAGAGCGTACGCCGCACACAATGCGATACCTTAGCATGCGGTCAAGGTATGTGCCAAGGTTACAGTTGTCTGCTATGCGGCGAATAGCAACATGAAACTTGCTAAAAAAATCGCTCTGAAGTTAAGAGCACTTAAAAAACGTGATGTCTTTCCTTGGTAACATTTGTTTCCGAAGGGAAATAGAGCATATGTCGCACGCAATGCGATCCCTTAGCATGTGGTAAAGGTACGTGCCAAAGTTACTGTTGTCGGCTATGAGGCGAATAACAACAAAAAACGTGCTAAAAAATTAGATCGGAAGTTATGAGCAATTAAACGATGTGAGGTCTTTCCTTGGTAACATTTCTTTCCGGAGGGAAATAGAGCTTATGCCGCACAAAATGCGATCCCTTAGAATGCGGTCAAGGTACGTGCCGAAGTTACAGTTGTCTGCTATGCCACGAATAGCAACATGAAACGTGCTAAATTTCGCTCGGAAGTTATTTGAAATTTAACAATGTGATGTCTTCCCTTGGCAACAATTCTTTCCGAAGGGAAATAGAGCGTACGGCGCACACAATGGGATCCTTTATTATGTGGTCAAGGTACGTGCCAATGTTACAGTTGTCTGCTATGCGGCGAATACCAACATAATACGTGCTCAAAAATTCCACCGGAAGTTATGAGCAATTAAACGATGTGAGGTCTTTCCTTGGTAACATTTTTTTCCGAAACGAAATAGAGCGTACGCCGCACACAATGCGATACCTGAGCATGCGGTCAAGGTATGTGCCAAGGTTACAGTTGTCTGCTATGCGGCGAATAGCAACATGAAACTTGCTAAAAAATTCGCTCTGAAGTTATGAGCACTTAAAAAATGTGATGTCTTTCCTTGGTAACATTTGTTTCCGAAGGGAAATAGAGCATATGTCGCACGCAATGCGATCCCTTAGCATGTGGTAAAGGTACGTGCCAAAGTTACTGTTGTCAGCTATGAGGCGAATAACAACAAAAAACGTGCTAAAAATTAGATCGGAAGTTATGAGCAATTAAACGATGTGAGGTCTTTCCTTGGTAACATTTTTTTCCGAAACGAAATAGAGCGTACGCCGCACACAATGCGATACCTTAGCATGCGGTCAAGGTATGTGCCAAGGTTACAGTTGTCTGCTATGCGGCGAATAGCAACATGAAACTTGCTAAAAAAATCGCTCTGAAGTTAAGAGCACTTAAAAAACGTGATGTCTTTCCTTGGTAACATTTGTTTCCGAAGGGAAATAGAGCATATGTCGCACGCAATGCGATCCCTTAGCATGTGGTAAAGGTACGTGCCAAAGTTACTGTTGTCGGCTATGAGGCGAATAACAACAAAAAACGTGCTAAAAAATTAGATCGGAAGTTATGAGCAATTAAACGATGTGAGGTCTTTCCTTGGTAACATTTCTTTCCGGAGGGAAATAGAGCTTATGCCGCACAAAATGCGATCCCTTAGAATGCGGTCAAGGTACGTGCCAAAGTTACAGTTGTCTGCTATGCGGCGAATAGCAACATGAAATGTGCTAAAATATTCGCTCGGAAGCTATGAGCAATTAAACAATGTGGGGTCTTTCCTTGGTAACATTTGTTTCTGAAGGGAAATCGAGCGTTCGGCGCAAACAATGGAATCCTTTAGCATGCGCTCAAGGTACGTGCTAAAGTTACAGTTGTCTGCTATGCGGCGAATAGCAACATGAAACATGCTGAAAATTTCGCTCGGAAGTTATGAGCAATTAAACAATGTGATGTCTTTCCATGGTAACATTTGTTTCCGAAGAGAAATAGAGCATATGCCGCACACAATACGATCCCTTTGCATGTGGTCAAGGTACGTGCCAAAGTTACAGTTGTCTGCTATGCGGCGAATAGCAACATGAAACATGCTAAAAAATTCGCTCGGAAGTTATGAGCACTTAAACAATGCGAGGTCTTTCATTGGTAAAATTTGTTTCCGAAGGGAAATACAGCATATGTCGCACGCAATGCGATCCCTTAGCATGTGGTGAAGGTACGTGCCAATGTTACAGATGTCTGCTATGCGCCGAATACCAACATAAAACGTGATAAAAAATTTGATCGGAAGTTATGAGCAAATAACAAAGTGAGGTCTTTCATTGGTAACATTTGTTTCCGAAGGGAAATACAGCATATGTCGCACGCAATGCGATCCCTTAGCATGTGGTCAAGGTACGTGCCAAAGTTGCAGTTGTCTGCTATGCGGCGAATAGCAACAGGAAGTGTGGTACAAAATTCACTCGGAAGTTATGAGCAATTGAACAGGGTGCGTCCTTTCCTTCGTAACTTTTGTTTCCTAAGGCAAATAGAGCGTTCGCCGCACACAATGCGATACCTTAGCATGCGGTCAAGGTATGTGCCAAAGTTACAGTTGTCTGCTATGCGGCTAATAGCAACATGAAACATGCTAAAAAATTCGCTCGGAAGATAATGAGCACAAACAATGTGATGTCTTTCCTTGTTAACATTTGTTTCCGAAGGGAAATAGAGCGTACGCCGCGCACAATGCGATCCCTTAGCATGCGGTCAAGGTATGTGCCAAAGTTACAGTTGTCTGCTATGCGGCGAATAGCTACATAAAACGTGGTCAAAAATTCGGTCGGAAATTATGAGAAATTGAACAATGTGCGTCCTTTCCTTCGTAACTTTTGTTTCCTAAAGGAAATAGAGCGTACGCCGCACACAATGCGATCCCTTAGCATGCGGTCAAGGTATGTGCCAAATTTACAGTTGCCTGCTATGCGGCGAATACCAACGTAAAACGTGCAAAAAATTCGATCGGAAGTTATGAGCAATTAAACGATCTGAGGTCTTTCCTTGGTAACATTTTTTCTGAAACGAAATAGAGCGTACGCCGCACACAATGCGATCCTTTAGTATGCGGTCAAGGTACGTGCCGAAGTTACAGTTGTCTGCTATGCCACGAATAGCAACATGAAACGTGCTAAAAAATTCGCTCGGAATTTATGAGCAATTGCACAATGTGGGTCTTTCCTTGGCAACATTTCTTTCCGAAGGGAAATAGAGCTTATGCCGCACAAAATGCGATCCCTTAGAATGCGGTCAAGGTACGTGCCAAAGTTACAGTTGTCTGCTATGAGGCGAATAGCAACATGAAACGTGCTAAAAAATTCGATCGGAAGTTTTGAGCAATTGAACAATATGCGTGCTTTCCTTCGTAACTTTCGCTTCCTAAGGGAAATAGAACGTACGCCGCACACAATGGAATCCCTTAGCATGCGCTCAAGGTACGTGCTAAAGTTACAGTTGTCTGCTATGCGGCTAATAGCAACATGAAACATGCTAAAAAATTCGCTCGGAAGATAATGAGCACAAACAATGTGATTTCTTTCCTTGTTAACATTTGTTTCCGAAGGGAAATAGAGCGTACGCCGCGCACAATGCGATCCCTTAGCATGCGGTCAAGGTATGTGCCAAAGTTATAGTTGCCTGCTATGCGGCGAATACCAACGTAAAACGTGCAAAAAATTCGATCGGAAGTTATGAGCAATTAAATGATGTGAGGTCTTTCCTTGGTAACATTTTTTCCGAAACGAAATAGAGCGTACGCCGCAATCAATGCGATCCTTTAGTATGCGGTCAAGGTACGTGCCGAAGTTACAGTTGTCTGCTATGCCACGAATAGCAACATGAAACGTGCTAAAAAATTCGCTCGCAATTTATGAGCAATTGCAAAATGTGGGTTTTTCCTTGGCAACATTTCTTTCCGAAGGGAAATAGAGCTTATGCCGCACAAAATGCGATCCCTTAGAATGCGGTCAAGGTACGTGCCAAAGTTACAGTTGTCTGCTGTGAGGCGAATAGCAACATAAAACGTGCTAAAAAATAGGATCGGATATTTTGGCAATTGAACAATGTGCGTGCTTTCCTTGGTAACATTTGTTTCTGAAGGGAAATCGAGCGTTCGGCGCAAACAATGGAATCCCTTAGCATGCGCTCAAGGTCCGTGCTAAAGTTACAGTTGTCTGCTATGCGGCGAATAGCAAGATGAAACATGCTAAAAATTTCGCTCGGAAGTTATGAGCAATTAAACAATGTGATGTCTTTCCATGGTAACCTTGTTTCCGAAGAGAAATAGAGCATATGCCGCACACAATACGATCCCTTTGCATGTGGTCAAGGTACGTGCCAATGTTACAGATGTCTGCTATGCGGCGAATACCAACATAAAACGTGAAAAAAATTCGATCGGAAGTTATGAGCAAATAACAAAGTGAGGTCTTTCATTGGTAACATTTGTTTCCGAAGGGAAATACAGCACATGTCGCACGCAATGCGATCCCTTAGCATGTGGTCAAGGTACGTGCCAAAGTTACAGTTGTCTGCTATGCGGCGAATATCAACATGAAACGTGCTAAAAAATTCGATCGGCAGTTTTGCGCAATAGAACAATGTGCGTCCTTTCCTTCGTAACTTTTGTTTCCTAAGGGAAATAGAGCCTACGCCGCACACATTGCGATCTCTTAGCATGCGGTCAAGGTATGTGCGAAAGTTACAGTTGTCTGCTATGCGGCGAATAGCAACATAATACGTGCTAAAAATTCGATCGGCAGTTGTGAGCAATTGAACAAAGTGAGTTCTTTCGTTGGTAACATTTGTTTCTGAAGGGAAATAGAGCGTACGCCGCACACAATGCGATACCTTAGCATGCGGTCTAGGTATGTGCGAAAGTTACAGTTGTCTGCTATGAGGCGAATAGCAACATGAAACGTGCTAAAAAATTCGCTCGGAAGTTATGAGCACTTAAACAATGTGAGGTCTTTCATTGGTAACATTTGTTTCCGAAGGGAAATACAGCATATGTCGCCCGCAATGCGATCCCTTAGCATGTGGTGAAGGTACGTGCCAATGTTACAGATGTCTGCTATGCGGCGAATACCAACATAAAACGTGATAAAAAATTCGATCGGAAGTTATGAGCAAATAACAAAGTGAGGTCTTTCATTGGTAACATTTGTTTCCGAAGGGAAATACAGCATATGTCGCACGCAATACGATCCCTTAGCATGTGGTCAAGGTACGTGCCAAAGTTACAGTTGTCTGCTATGCGGCGAATATCAACATATGATACGTGCTGAAAAATTCGCTCGGAAGTTATGAGCAATTGCACAATGTGGGTCTTTCCTTGGCAACATTTGTTTCCGAAGGGAATTAGAGCGTATGTCGCACACTATGCGATCTCTTAGCATGCGGTCAAGGTATGTGCCAAAGTTGCAGTTGTCTGCTATGCGGCGATATTAACATGAAACGTGCTAAAAAATTCGATCGGAAGTTTTGAGCAATTGAACAATGTGCGTCCTTTCCTTCGTAACTTTTGTTTCCTAAGGGAAATAGAGCGTACGCCGCACAAAAAGCTATCCCTTAGCATGCGGTCAAGGTATGTGCGAAAGTTACAGTTGTCTGCTATGCGGCGAATAGCAACATAAAACGTGCTAAAAAATTCGATCGGCAGTTGTGAGCAATTGAACAAAGTGAGGTCTTTCCTTGGTAACATTTGTTTCTGAAGGGAAATAGAGCGTACGCCGCACACAATGCGATACCTTAGCATGCGGTCTAGGTATGTGCGAAAGTTAGAGTTGTCTGCTATGCGGCGAATATCAACATATGATACGTGCTGAAAAATTCGCACGGAAGTTATGAGCAATTGCACAATGTGGGTCTTTCCTTGGCAACATTTGTTTCCGAAGGGAATTAGAGCGTATGCCGCACACTATGCGATCTCTTAGCATGCGGTCAAGGTATGTGCCAAAGTTGCAGTTGTCTGCTATGCGGCGATATTAACATGAAACGTGCTAAAAAATTCGATCGGAAGTTTTGAGCAATTGAACAATGTGCGTCCTTTCCTTCGTAACTTTTGTTTCCTAAGGGAAATAGAGCGTACGCCGCACAAAATGCTATCCCTTAGCATGCGGTCGAGGTATGTGCCAAAGTTACAGTTGTCTTCTATGCGGCGAATAGCAACATAAAATGTGCTAAAAAATTCGATCGGAAGTTATGAGCAATTGAACAATGTGAGGTCTTTCCTTGGTAACATTTGTTTCTGTAGGGAAATAGAGCGTACGCCGCACACAATGCGATATCTTAGCATGCGGTCAAGATATGTGCCAAAGTTACAGTTGTCTGCTATGGGGCGATCATCAACATGAAACGTGCTAAAAAATTCGATCGGAAGTTTTGAGCAATTGAACAATGTGCGTGCTTTCCTTCGTAACTTTTGTTTCCTAAGGGAAATAGAGCGTACGCCGGACACAATGCGATCTCTTAGCATGCAGTCAAAGTATGTGCCAAAGTTACAGTTGTCTGCTATGCGGCGATCATCAACATGAAACGTGCTGAAAAATTCGATCGGAAGTTTTGAGCAATTGAACAATGTGCGAGCTTTCCTTCGTAACTTTTCTTTCCTAAGGGAAATAGAGCGTACGCCGCACACTATGCGATCTCTTAGCATGCAGTCAAGGTATGTGCCAAAGTTACAGTTGTCTTCTATGCGGCGAATAGCAACATAAAACGTGCTAAAAAATTCGGTCGGAAGTTATGAGCAATTGAACAAAGTGAGGTCTTTCCTTGGCAACATTTGTTTCTGTAGGGAAATAGAGCGTACGCCGCAAACAATGCGATATCTTAGCATGCGGTCAAGGTATGTGCCAAAGTTACAGTTGTCTGCTATGGGGCGGTCATCAACATGAAACGTGCTAAAAAATTCGATCGGAAGTTTTGAGCAATTGAACAATGTGCGTGCTTTCCTTCGTAACTTTTTTTTCCTAAGGGAAATAGAGTGTACGCCGCACACTATGCGATCTCTTAGCATGCAGCCAAGGTATGTGCCAAAGTTACAGTTGTCTGCTATGAGGCGAATAGCAACATGAAACGTGCTAAAAAATTTGTTCTTAAGTTTTGAGCGATTGAAAAATGTGCGTGCTTTCCTTCGTAACTTTTGTTTCCTAAGGGAAATAGAGCGTACGCCGCACACTCTGCGATCTCTTAGCATGCGGACAAGGTATGTGAAAAAGTTACAGTTGTCTGCTATGCTGCGAATAGCAACATAAAACGCGCTAAAAAATTCGATCGCCAGTTATGAGCATTTGAACGAATTCAGGTCTTTCCTTGGTAACATTTGTTTCTGAAGGGAAATAGAGCGTACGCCGCACACAATGCGATACCTTAGCATGCGGTCAAGGTATGTGCGGAAGTTACAGTTGTCTGCTATGCGGCGAATATCAACATACGAAACGTGCTGAAAAATTCGATCGGAAGTTTTGAGCAATTGAACAATGTGCGTCCTTTCCTTCGTAACTTTTGTTTCCTAAGGGAAACAGAGCGTACGCCGCACAAAATGCTATCCCTTAGCATGCGGTCAAGGTATGTGCTAAAATTACAGTTGTCTTCTATGCGGCGAGTAGCAACATAAAACGTGCTAAAAAATTCGATCGGAAGTTATGAGCAATTAAGCAAAGTGAGGTCTTTCCTTGGTAACATTTGTTTCTGTAGGGAAATAGAGCGTACGCCGCACACAATGCGATATGTTAGCATGCAGTCAAGGTATGTGCCAAAGTTACAGTTGTCTTCTATGCGGCGAATAGCAACATAAAACGTGCTAAAAAATTCGGTCGGAAGTTATGAGCAATTGAACAAAGTGAGGTCTTTCCTTGGCAACATTTGTTTCTGTAGGGAAATAGAGCGTACGCCGCAAACAATGCGATATCTTAGCATGCGGTCAAGGTATGTGCCAAAGTTACAGTTGTCTGCTATGGGGCGGTCATCAACATGAAACGTGCTAAAAAATTCGATCGGAAGTTTTGAGCAATTGAACAATGTGCGTGCTTTCCTTCGTAACTTTTTTTTCCTAAGGGAAATAGAGCGTACGCCGCACACTATGCGATCTCTTAGCATGCAGTCAAGGTATGTGCCAAAGTTACAGTTGTCTGCTATGAGGCGAATAGCAACATGAAACGTGCTAAAAAATTTGTTCTTAAGTTTTGAGCAATTGAAAAATGTGCGTGCTTTCCTTCGTAACTTTTGTTTCCTAAGGGAAATAGAGCGTACGCCGCACACTCTGCGATCTCTTAGCATGCGGACAAGGTATGTGCCAAAGTTACAGTTGCCTGCTATGCGGCGATCATCAACATAAAACGTGCTAAAAAATTCGATCGGATGTTTTGAGCAATTGAACAATGTGCGTGCTTTCCTTCGTAACTTTTGTTTCCTAAGGGAAATAGAGCGAACGCCGCACACAATGCGATCTCTTAGCATGCAGTCAAGGTATGTGCCAAAGTTACAGTTGTCTTCTATGCGGCGAATAGCAACATAAAAGGTGCTAAAAGATTCGATCGGAAGTTATGAGCAATTGAACAAAATGAGGAATTTTCTTGGTAACATTTGTTTCTGTAGGGAAATAGAGCGTACGCCGCACACAATGCGATATCTTAGCATGCGGTCAAGGTATGTGCCAAAGTTACAGTTGTCTGCTATGGGGCGATCATCAACATGAAGCGTGCTAAAAAATTCGATCGGAAGTTTTGAGCAATTGAACAATGTGCGTGCTTTCCTTCGTAACTTTTGTTTCCTAAGGGAAATAGAACGTACGCCGCACACAATGCGATCTCTTAGCATGCAGTCAAGGTATGTGCCAAAGTTACAGTTGTCTGCTATGAGGCGAATAGCAACATGAAACGTGCTAAAAAATTCGTTCGGAAGGTTTGACCAATTGAACAATGTGCGTGCTTTCCTTCGTAACTTTTGTTTCCTAAGGGAAATAGAGCGTACGCCGCTCTCAATGCGATCTCTTAGCATGCAGTCAAGGTATGTGCGAAAGTTACAGTTGTCTTCTATGCGGCGAATATCAACATATTAAACGTGCTGAAAAATTCGATAGGAAGTTTTGAGCAATTGAACAATGTACGTGCTTTCCTTCGTAACTTTTGTTTCCTAAGGGAAATAGAGCGTACGCCGCACACAATGCGATCTCTTAGCATGCGGTCAAGGTATGTGCCATAGTTACAGTTGTCTGCTATGAGGCGAATAGCAACATGAAACGTGCTAAAAAATTCGATCGGAAGTTTTGAGCAATTGAACAATATGCGTGCTTTCCTTCGTAACTTTTGCTTCCTAAGGGAAATAGAACGTACGCCGCACACAATGCGATCTCTTAGCATGCAGTCAAGGTATGTGCCAAAGTTACAGTTGTCTGCTATGAGGCGAATAGCAACATGAAACGTGCTAAAAAATTTGTTCTTAAGTTTTGAGCAATTGAAAAATGTGCGTGCTTTCCTTCGTAACTTTTGTTTCCTAAGGCAAATAGAGCGTTCGCCGCACACAATGCGATACCTTAGCATGCGGTCAAGGTATGTGCCAAAGTTACAGTTGTCTGCTATGCGGCTAATAGCAACATGAAACATGCTAAAAAATTCGCTCGGAAGATAATGAGCACAAACAATGTGATGTCTTTCCTTGTTAACATTTGTTTCCGAAGGGAAATAGAGCGTACGCCGCGCACAATGCGATCCCTTAGCATGCGGTCAAGGTATGTGCCAAAGTTACAGTTGTCTGCTATGCGGCGAATAGCTACATAAAACGTGGTCAAAAATTCGGTCGGAAATTATGAGAAATTGAACAATGTGCGTCCTTTCCTTCGTAACTTTTGTTTCCTAAAGGAAATAGAGCGTACGCCGCACACAATGCGATCCCTTAGCATGCGGTCAAGGTATGTGCCAAATTTACAGTTGCCTGCTATGCGGCGAATACCAACGTAAAACGTGCAAAAAATTCGATCGGAAGTTATGAGCAATTAAACGATCTGAGGTCTTTCCTTGGTAACATTTTTTCTGAAACGAAATAGAGCGTACGCCGCACACAATGCGATCCTTTAGTATGCGGTCAAGGTACGTGCCGAAGTTACAGTTGTCTGCTATGCCACGAATAGCAACATGAAACGTGCTAAAAAATTCGCTCGGAATTTATGAGCAATTGCACAATGTGGGTCTTTCCTTGGCAACATTTCTTTCCGAAGGGAAATAGAGCTTATGCCGCACAAAATGCGATCCCTTAGAATGCGGTCAAGGTACGTGCCAAAGTTACAGTTGTCTGCTATGAGGCGAATAGCAACATGAAACGTGCTAAAAAATTCGATCGGAAGTTTTGAGCAATTGAACAATATGCGTGCTTTCCTTCGTAACTTTCGCTTCCTAAGGGAAATAGAACGTACGCCGCACACAATGGAATCCCTTAGCATGCGCTCAAGGTACGTGCTAAAGTTACAGTTGTCTGCTATGCGGCTAATAGCAACATGAAACATGCTAAAAAATTCGCTCGGAAGATAATGAGCACAAACAATGTGATTTCTTTCCTTGTTAACATTTGTTTCCGAAGGGAAATAGAGCGTACGCCGCGCACAATGCGATCCCTTAGCATGCGGTCAAGGTATGTGCCAAAGTTATAGTTGCCTGCTATGCGGCGAATACCAACGTAAAACGTGCAAAAAATTCGATCGGAAGTTATGAGCAATTAAATGATGTGAGGTCTTTCCTTGGTAACATTTTTTCCGAAACGAAATAGAGCGTACGCCGCAATCAATGCGATCCTTTAGTATGCGGTCAAGGTACGTGCCGAAGTTACAGTTGTCTGCTATGCCACGAATAGCAACATGAAACGTGCTAAAAAATTCGCTCGCAATTTATGAGCAATTGCAAAATGTGGGTTTTTCCTTGGCAACATTTCTTTCCGAAGGGAAATAGAGCTTATGCCGCACAAAATGCGATCCCTTAGAATGCGGTCAAGGTACGTGCCAAAGTTACAGTTGTCTGCTGTGAGGCGAATAGCAACATAAAACGTGCTAAAAAATAGGATCGGATATTTTGGCAATTGAACAATGTGCGTGCTTTCCTTGGTAACATTTGTTTCTGAAGGGAAATCGAGCGTTCGGCGCAAACAATGGAATCCCTTAGCATGCGCTCAAGGTCCGTGCTAAAGTTACAGTTGTCTGCTATGCGGCGAATAGCAAGATGAAACATGCTAAAAATTTCGCTCGGAAGTTATGAGCAATTAAACAATGTGATGTCTTTCCATGGTAACCTTGTTTCCGAAGAGAAATAGAGCATATGCCGCACACAATACGATCCCTTTGCATGTGGTCAAGGTACGTGCCAATGTTACAGATGTCTGCTATGCGGCGAATACCAACATAAAACGTGAAAAAAATTCGATCGGAAGTTATGAGCAAATAACAAAGTGAGGTCTTTCATTGGTAACATTTGTTTCCGAAGGGAAATACAGCACATGTCGCACGCAATGCGATCCCTTAGCATGTGGTCAAGGTACGTGCCAAAGTTACAGTTGTCTGCTATGCGGCGAATATCAACATGAAACGTGCTAAAAAATTCGATCGGCAGTTTTGCGCAATAGAACAATGTGCGTCCTTTCCTTCGTAACTTTTGTTTCCTAAGGGAAATAGAGCCTACGCCGCACACATTGCGATCTCTTAGCATGCGGTCAAGGTATGTGCGAAAGTTACAGTTGTCTGCTATGCGGCGAATAGCAACATAATACGTGCTAAAAATTCGATCGGCAGTTGTGAGCAATTGAACAAAGTGAGTTCTTTCGTTGGTAACATTTGTTTCTGAAGGGAAATAGAGCGTACGCCGCACACAATGCGATACCTTAGCATGCGGTCTAGGTATGTGCGAAAGTTACAGTTGTCTGCTATGAGGCGAATAGCAACATGAAACGTGCTAAAAAATTCGCTCGGAAGTTATGAGCACTTAAACAATGTGAGGTCTTTCATTGGTAACATTTGTTTCCGAAGGGAAATACAGCATATGTCGCCCGCAATGCGATCCCTTAGCATGTGGTGAAGGTACGTGCCAATGTTACAGATGTCTGCTATGCGGCGAATACCAACATAAAACGTGATAAAAAATTCGATCGGAAGTTATGAGCAAATAACAAAGTGAGGTCTTTCATTGGTAACATTTGTTTCCGAAGGGAAATACAGCATATGTCGCACGCAATACGATCCCTTAGCATGTGGTCAAGGTACGTGCCAAAGTTACAGTTGTCTGCTATGCGGCGAATATCAACATATAATACGTGCTGAAAAATTCGCTCGGAAGTTATGAGCAATTGCACAATGTGGGTCTTTCCTTGGCAACATTTGTTTCCGAAGGGAATTAGAGCGTATGTCGCACACTATGCGATCTCTTAGCATGCGGTCAAGGTATGTGCCAAAGTTGCAGTTGTCTGCTATGCGGCGATATTAACATGAAACGTGCTAAAAAATTCGATCGGAAGTTTTGAGCAATTGAACAATGTGCGTCCTTTCCTTCGTAACTTTTGTTTCCTAAGGGAAATAGAGCGTACGCCGCACAAAAAGCTATCCCTTAGCATGCGGTCAAGGTATGTGCGAAAGTTACAGTTGTCTGCTATGCGGCGAATAGCAACATAAAACGTGCTAAAAAATTCGATCGGCAGTTGTGAGCAATTGAACAAAGTGAGGTCTTTCCTTGGTAACATTTGTTTCTGAAGGGAAATAGAGCGTACGCCGCACACAATGCGATACCTTAGCATGCGGTCTAGGTATGTGCGAAAGTTAGAGTTGTCTGCTATGCGGCGAATATCAACATATGATACGTGCTGAAAAATTCGCACGGAAGTTATGAGCAATTGCACAATGTGGGTCTTTCCTTGGCAACATTTGTTTCCGAAGGGAATTAGAGCGTATGCCGCACACTATGCGATCTCTTAGCATGCGGTCAAGGTATGTGCCAAAGTTGCAGTTGTCTGCTATGCGGCGATATTAACATGAAACGTGCTAAAAAATTCGATCGGAAGTTTTGAGCAATTGAACAATGTGCGTCCTTTCCTTCGTAACTTTTGTTTCCTAAGGGAAATAGAGCGTACGCCGCACAAAATGCTATCCCTTAGCATGCGGTCGAGGTATGTGCCAAAGTTACAGTTGTCTTCTATGCGGCGAATAGCAACATAAAATGTGCTAAAAAATTCGATCGGAAGTTATGAGCAATTGAACAAAGTGAGGTCTTTCCTTGGTAACATTTGTTTCTGTAGGGAAATAGAGCGTACGCCGCACACAATGCGATATCTTAGCATGCGGTCAAGATATGTGCCAAAGTTACAGTTGTCTGCTATGGGGCGATCATCAACATGAAACGTGCTAAAAAATTCGATCGGAAGTTTTGAGCAATTGAACAATGTGCGTGCTTTCCTTCGTAACTTTTGTTTCCTAAGGGAAATAGAGCGTACGCCGGACACAATGCGATCTCTTAGCATGCAGTCAAAGTATGTGCCAAAGTTACAGTTGTCTGCTATGCGGCGATCATCAACATGAAACGTGCTGAAAAATTCGATCGGAAGTTTTGAGCAATTGAACAATGTGCGAGCTTTCCTTCGTAACTTTTCTTTCCTAAGGGAAATAGAGCGTACGCCGCACACTATGCGATCTCTTAGCATGCAGTCAAGGTATGTGCCAAAGTTACAGTTGTCTTCTATGCGGCGAATAGCAACATAAAACGTGCTAAAAAATTCGGTCGGAAGTTATGAGCAATTGAACAAAGTGAGGTCTTTCCTTGGCAACATTTGTTTCTGTAGGGAAATAGAGCGTACGCCGCAAACAATGCGATATCTTAGCATGCGGTCAAGGTATGTGCCAAAGTTACAGTTGTCTGCTATGGGGCGGTCATCAACATGAAACGTGCTAAAAAATTCGATCGGAAGTTTTGAGCAATTGAACAATGTGCGTGCTTTCCTTCGTAACTTTTTTTTCCTAAGGGAAATAGAGTGTACGCCGCACACTATGCGATCTCTTAGCATGCAGCCAAGGTATGTGCCAAAGTTACAGTTGTCTGCTATGAGGCGAATAGCAACATGAAACGTGCTAAAAAATTTGTTCTTAAGTTTTGAGCGATTGAAAAATGTGCGTGCTTTCCTTCGTAACTTTTGTTTCCTAAGGGAAATAGAGCGTACGCCGCACACTCTGCGATCTCTTAGCATGCGGACAAGGTATGTGAAAAAGTTACAGTTGTCTGCTATGCTGCGAATAGCAACATAAAACGCGCTAAAAAATTCGATCGCCAGTTATGAGCATTTGAACGAATTCAGGTCTTTCCTTGGTAACATTTGTTTCTGAAGGGAAATAGAGCGTACGCCGCACACAATGCGATACCTTAGCATGCGGTCAAGGTATGTGCGGAAGTTACAGTTGTCTGCTATGCGGCGAATATCAACATACGAAACGTGCTGAAAAATTCGATCGGAAGTTTTGAGCAATTGAACAATGTGCGTCCTTTCCTTCGTAACTTTTGTTTCCTAAGGGAAACAGAGCGTACGCCGCACAAAATGCTATCCCTTAGCATGCGGTCAAGGTATGTGCTAAAATTACAGTTGTCTTCTATGCGGCGAGTAGCAACATAAAACGTGCTAAAAAATTCGATCGGAAGTTATGAGCAATTAAGCAAAGTGAGGTCTTTCCTTGGTAACATTTGTTTCTGTAGGGAAATAGAGCGTACGCCGCACACAATGCGATATGTTAGCATGCAGTCAAGGTATGTGCCAAAGTTACAGTTGTCTTCTATGCGGCGAATAGCAACATAAAACGTGCTAAAAAATTCGGTCGGAAGTTATGAGCAATTGAACAAAGTGAGGTCTTTCCTTGGCAACATTTGTTTCTGTAGGGAAATAGAGCGTACGCCGCAAACAATGCGATATCTTAGCATGCGGTCAAGGTATGTGCCAAAGTTACAGTTGTCTGCTATGGGGCGGTCATCAACATGAAACGTGCTAAAAAATTCGATCGGAAGTTTTGAGCAATTGAACAATGTGCGTGCTTTCCTTCGTAACTTTTTTTTCCTAAGGGAAATAGAGCGTACGCCGCACACTATGCGATCTCTTAGCATGCAGTCAAGGTATGTGCCAAAGTTACAGTTGTCTGCTATGAGGCGAATAGCAACATGAAACGTGCTAAAAAATTTGTTCTTAAGTTTTGAGCAATTGAAAAATGTGCGTGCTTTCCTTCGTAACTTTTGTTTCCTAAGGGAAATAGAGCGTACGCCGCACACTCTGCGATCTCTTAGCATGCGGACAAGGTATGTGCCAAAGTTACAGTTGTCTGCTATGCTGCGAATAGCAACATAAAACGCGCTAAAAAATTCGATCGCCAGTTATGAGCATTTGAACGAATTCAGGTCTTTCCTTGGTAACATTTGTTTCTGAAGGGAAATAGAGCGTACGCCGCACACAATGCGATACCTTAGCATGCGGTCAAGGTATGTGCGGAAGTTACAGTTGTCTGCTATGCGGCGAATATCAACATACGAAACGTGCTGAAAAATTCGATCGGAAATTTTGAGCAATTGAACAATGTGCGTGCTTTCCTTCGTAACTTTTGTTTCCTAAGGGAAATAGAGCGTACGCCGCACACAATGCGATCTCTTAGCATGCAGTCAAGGTATGTGCCAAAGTTACAGTTGTCTGCTATGAGGCGAATAGCAACATGACAGTGCTAAAAATTTCGTTCGGAAGTTTTGAGCAATTGAACAATGTGCGTGCTTTCCTTCGTAACTTTTGTTTCCTAAGGGAAATAGAGCGTACGCCGCACAAAATGCTATCCCTTAGCATGCGGTCGAGGTATGTGCCAAAGTTACAGTTGTCTTCTATGCGGCGAATAGCAACATAAAATGTGCTAAAAAATTCGATCGGAAGTTATGAGCAATTGAACAAAGTGAGGTCTTTCCTTGGTAACATTTGTTTCTGTAGGGAAATAGAGCGTACGCCGCACACAATGCGATATCTTAGCATGCGGTCAAGATATGTGCCAAAGTTACAGTTGTCTGCTATGGGGCGATCATCAACATGAAACGTGCTAAAAAATTCGATCGGAAGTTTTGAGCAATTGAACAATGTGCGTGCTTTCCTTCGTAACTTTTGTTTCCTAAGGGAAATAGAGCGTACGCCGGACACAATGCGATCTCTTAGCATGCAGTCAAAGTATGTGCCAAAGTTACAGTTGTCTGCTATGCGGCGATCATCAACATGAAACGTGCTGAAAAATTCGATCGGAAGTTTTGAGCAATTGAACAATGTGCGAGCTTTCCTTCGTAACTTTTCTTTCCTAAGGGAAATAGAGCGTACGCCGCACACTATGCGATCTCTTAGCATGCAGTCAAGGTATGTGCCAAAGTTACAGTTGTCTTCTATGCGGCGAATAGCAACATAAAACGTGCTAAAAAATTCGGTCGGAAGTTATGAGCAATTGAACAAAGTGAGGTCTTTCCTTGGCAACATTTGTTTCTGTAGGGAAATAGAGCGTACGCCGCAAACAATGCGATATCTTAGCATGCGGTCAAGGTATGTGCCAAAGTTACAGTTGTCTGCTATGGGGCGGTCATCAACATGAAACGTGCTAAAAAATTCGATCGGAAGTTTTGAGCAATTGAACAATGTGCGTGCTTTCCTTCGTAACTTTTTTTTCCTAAGGGAAATAGAGTGTACGCCGCACACTATGCGATCTCTTAGCATGCAGCCAAGGTATGTGCCAAAGTTACAGTTGTCTGCTATGAGGCGAATAGCAACATGAAACGTGCTAAAAAATTTGTTCTTAAGTTTTGAGCGATTGAAAAATGTGCGTGCTTTCCTTCGTAACTTTTGTTTCCTAAGGGAAATAGAGCGTACGCCGCACACTCTGCGATCTCTTAGCATGCGGACAAGGTATGTGAAAAAGTTACAGTTGTCTGCTATGCTGCGAATAGCAACATAAAACGCGCTAAAAAATTCGATCGCCAGTTATGAGCATTTGAACGAATTCAGGTCTTTCCTTGGTAACATTTGTTTCTGAAGGGAAATAGAGCGTACGCCGCACACAATGCGATACCTTAGCATGCGGTCAAGGTATGTGCGGAAGTTACAGTTGTCTGCTATGCGGCGAATATCAACATACGAAACGTGCTGAAAAATTCGATCGGAAGTTTTGAGCAATTGAACAATGTGCGTCCTTTCCTTCGTAACTTTTGTTTCCTAAGGGAAACAGAGCGTACGCCGCACAAAATGCTATCCCTTAGCATGCGGTCAAGGTATGTGCTAAAATTACAGTTGTCTTCTATGCGGCGAGTAGCAACATAAAACGTGCTAAAAAATTCGATCGGAAGTTATGAGCAATTAAGCAAAGTGAGGTCTTTCCTTGGTAACATTTGTTTCTGTAGGGAAATAGAGCGTACGCCGCACACAATGCGATATGTTAGCATGCAGTCAAGGTATGTGCCAAAGTTACAGTTGTCTTCTATGCGGCGAATAGCAACATAAAACGTGCTAAAAAATTCGGTCGGAAGTTATGAGCAATTGAACAAAGTGAGGTCTTTCCTTGGCAACATTTGTTTCTGTAGGGAAATAGAGCGTACGCCGCAAACAATGCGATATCTTAGCATGCGGTCAAGGTATGTGCCAAAGTTACAGTTGTCTGCTATGGGGCGGTCATCAACATGAAACGTGCTAAAAAATTCGATCGGAAGTTTTGAGCAATTGAACAATGTGCGTGCTTTCCTTCGTAACTTTTTTTTCCTAAGGGAAATAGAGCGTACGCCGCACACTATGCGATCTCTTAGCATGCAGTCAAGGTATGTGCCAAAGTTACAGTTGTCTGCTATGAGGCGAATAGCAACATGAAACGTGCTAAAAAATTTGTTCTTAAGTTTTGAGCAATTGAAAAATGTGCGTGCTTTCCTTCGTAACTTTTGTTTCCTAAGGGAAATAGAGCGTACGCCGCACACTCTGCGATCTCTTAGCATGCGGACAAGGTATGTGCCAAAGTTACAGTTGTCTGCTATGCTGCGAATAGCAACATAAAACGCGCTAAAAAATTCGATCGCCAGTTATGAGCATTTGAACGAATTCAGGTCTTTCCTTGGTAACATTTGTTTCTGAAGGGAAATAGAGCGTACGCCGCACACAATGCGATACCTTAGCATGCGGTCAAGGTATGTGCGGAAGTTACAGTTGTCTGCTATGCGGCGAATATCAACATACGAAACGTGCTGAAAAATTCGATCGGAAATTTTGAGCAATTGAACAATGTGCGTGCTTTCCTTCGTAACTTTTGTTTCCTAAGGGAAATAGAGCGTACGCCGCACACAATGCGATCTCTTAGCATGCAGTCAAGGTATGTGCCAAAGTTACAGTTGTCTGCTATGAGGCGAATAGCAACATGACAGTGCTAAAAATTTCGTTCGGAAGTTTTGAGCAATTGAACAATGTGCGTGCTTTCCTTCGTAACTTTTGTTTCCTAAGGGAAATAGAGCGTACGCTGCACACAATGCGATCATTTAGCATGCAGTCAAGGTATGTGCCAAAGTTACAGTTGCCTGCTATGCGGCGATCATCAACATAAAACGTGCTAAAAAATTCGATCGGATGTTTTGAGCAATTGAACAATGTGCGTGCTTTCCTTCGTAACTTTTGTTTCCTAAGGGAAATAGAGCGTACGCCGCACACAATGCGATCTCTTAGCATGCAGTCAAGGTATGTGCCAAAGTTACAGTTGTCTTCTATGCGGCGAATAGCAACATAAAAGGTGCTAAAAGATTCGATCGGAAGTTATGAGCAATTGAACAAAATGAGGAATTTTCTTGGTAACATTTGTTTCTGTAGGGAAATAGAGCGTACGCCGCACACAATGCGATATCTTAGCATGCGGTCAAGGTATGTGCCAAAGTTACAGTTGTCTGCTATGGGGCGATCATCAACATGAAGCGTGCTAAAAAATTCGATCGGAAGTTTTGAGCAATTGAACAATGTGCGTGCTTTCCTTCGTAACTTTTGTTTCCTAAGGGAAATAGAACGTACGCCGCACACAATGCGATCTCTTAGCATGCAGTCAAGGTATGTGCCAAAGTTACAGTTGTCTGCTATGAGGCGAATAGCAACATGAAACGTGCTAAAAAATTCGTTCGGAAGGTTTGACCAATTGAACAATGTGCGTGCTTTCCTTCGTAACTTTTGTTTCCTAAGGGAAATAGAGCGTACGCCGCTCTCAATGCGATCTCTTAGCATGCAGTCAAGGTATGTGCGAAAGTTACAGTTGTCTTCTATGCGGCGAATATCAACATATTAAACGTGCTGAAAAATTCGATAGGAAGTTTTGAGCAATTGAACAATGTACGTGCTTTCCTTCGTAACTTTTGTTTCCTAAGGGAAATAGAGCGTACGCCGCACACAATGCGATCTCTTAGCATGCGGTCAAGGTATGTGCCATAGTTACAGTTGTCTGCTATGAGGCGAATAGCAACATGAAACGTGCTAAAAAATTCGATCGGAAGTTTTGAGCAATTGAACAATATGCGTGCTTTCCTTCGTAACTTTTGTTTCCTAAGGGAAATAGAGCGTACGCCGCACACTATGCGATCTCTTAGCATGCAGTCAAGGTATGTGCCAAAGTTACAGTTGTCTTCTATGCGGCGAATAGCAACATAAAACGTGCTAAAAAATTCGATCGGAAGTTATGAGCAATTGAACAAAGTGAGGTCTTTCCTTGGTAACATTTGTTTCTGTAGGGAAATAGAGTGTACGCCGCAAACAATGCGATATCTTAGCATGCGGTCAAGGTATGTGCCAAAGTTACAGTTGTCTGCTATGGGGCGGTAATCAACATTAAACGTGCTAAAAAATTCGATCGGAAGTTTTGAGCAATTGAACAATGTGCGTGCTTTCCTTCGTAACTTTTGTTTCCTAAGGGAAATAGAGCGTACGCCGCACACAATGCGATCTCTTAGCATGCAGTCAAGGTATGTGCCAAAGTTACAGTTGTCTGCTATGAGGCGAATAGCAAAATAAAACGTGCTAAAAAAATTCGATCGGCAGTTATGAGCAATTGAACAAAGTGAGGTCTTTCCTTGGTAACATTTGTTTCTGAAAGGAAATAGAGCGTACGCCGCACACAATGCGATACCTTAGCATGCGGTCAAGGTATGTGCGAAAGTTACAGTTGTCTGCTATGCGGCGAATATCAACATATGAAACGTGCTGAAAAATACGATCGGAAGTTTTGAGCAATTGAACAGTGTGCGTGCTTTCCTTCGTAACTTTTTTTTCCTAAGGGAAATGGAGCGTACGCCTCACACTATGCGATCTCTTAGCATGCAGTCAAGGTATGTGCCAAAGTTACAGTTGTCTTCTATGCGGCGAATAGCAACATAAAACGTGCTAAAAAATTCGATCGGAAGTTATGAGCAATTGAACAAAGTGAGGTCTTTCCTTGGTAACATTTGTTTCTGTAGGGAAATAGAGCGTACGCCGCAAACAATGCGATATCTTAGCATGCGGTCAAGGTATGTGCCAAAGTTACAGTTGTCTGCTATGGGGCGGTCATAAACATGAAACGTGCTAAAAAATTCGATCGGAAGTTTTGAGCAATTGAACAATGTGCGTGCTTTCCTTCGTAACTTTTTTTTCCTAAGGGAAATAGAGCGTACGGCGCACACTATGCGATCTCTTAGCATGCAGTCAAGGTATGTGCCAAAGTTACAGTTGTCTGCTATGAGGCGAATAGCAACATGAAACGTGCTAAAAAATTCGTTCGGAAGGTTTGAGCAATTGAACAATGTGCGTGCTTTCCTTCGTAACTTTTGTTTCCTAAGGGAAATAGAGCGTACGCCGCTCTCAATGCGATCTCTTAGCATGCAGTGAAGGTATGTGCGAAAGTTACTTTTGTCTGCTATGCGGCGAATAGCAACATAAAACGTGCTAAAAAATTCGATCGGAAGTTATGAGCAATTGAACAAAGTGAGGTCTTTCCTTGGTAACATTTGTTTCTGTAGGGAAATAGAGTGTACGCCGCAAACAATGCGATATCTTAGCATGCGGTCAAGGTATGTGCCAAAGTTACAGTTGTCTGCTATGGGGCGGTAATCAACATTAAACGTGCTAAAAAATTCGATCGGAAGTTTTGAGCAATTGAACAATGTGCGTGCTTTCCTTCGTAACTTTTGTTTCCTAAGGGAAATAGAGCGTACGCCGCACACAATGCGATCTCTTAGCATGCAGTCAAGGTATGTGCCAAAGTTACAGTTGTCTGCTATGAGGCGAATAGCAAAATAAAACGTGCTAAAAAAATTCGATCGGCAGTTATGAGCAATTGAACAAAGTGAGGTCTTTCCTTGGTAACATTTGTTTCTGAAAGGAAATAGAGCGTACGCCGCACACAATGCGATACCTTAGCATGCGGTCAAGGTATGTGCGAAAGTTACAGTTGTCTGCTATGCGGCGAATATCAACATATGAAACGTGCTGAAAAATACGATCGGAAGTTTTGAGCAATTGAACAGTGTGCGTGCTTTCCTTCGTAACTTTTTTTTCCTAAGGGAAATGGAGCGTACGCCTCACACTATGCGATCTCTTAGCATGCAGTCAAGGTATGTGCCAAAGTTACAGTTGTCTTCTATGCGGCGAATAGCAACATAAAACGTGCTAAAAAATTCGATCGGAAGTTATGAGCAATTGAACAAAGTGAGGTCTTTCCTTGGTAACATTTGTTTCTGTAGGGAAATAGAGCGTACGCCGCAAACAATGCGATATCTTAGCATGCGGTCAAGGTATGTGCCAAAGTTACAGTTGTCTGCTATGGGGCGGTCATAAACATGAAACGTGCTAAAAAATTCGATCGGAAGTTTTGAGCAATTGAACAATGTGCGTGCTTTCCTTCGTAACTTTTTTTTCCTAAGGGAAATAGAGCGTACGGCGCACACTATGCGATCTCTTAGCATGCAGTCAAGGTATGTGCCAAAGTTACAGTTGTCTGCTATGAGGCGAATAGCAACATGAAACGTGCTAAAAAATTCGTTCGGAAGGTTTGAGCAATTGAACAATGTGCGTGCTTTCCTTCGTAACTTTTGTTTCCTAAGGGAAATAGAGCGTACGCCGCTCTCAATGCGATCTCTTAGCATGCAGTGAAGGTATGTGCGAAAGTTACTTTTGTCTGCTATGCGGCGAATATCAACATATTAAACTTGCTGAAAAATTCGATCGGAAGTTTTGAGCAATTGAACAATGTACGTGCTTTCCTTCGTAACTTTTGTTTCCTAAGGGAAATAGAGCGTACGCCGCACACAATGCGATCTCTTAGCATGCAGTCAAGGTATGTGCCAAAGTTACAGTTGTCTGCTATGAGGCGAATAGCAACATGAAACGTGCTAAAAAATTCGATCGGAAGTTTTGAGCAATTGAACAATATGCGTGCTTTCCTTCGTAACTTTTGTTTCCTAAGGGAAATAGAGCGTACGCCGCACACAATGCGATCTCTTAGCATGCAGTCAAGGTATGTGCCATAGTTACAGTTGTCTGCTATGAGGCGAATAGCAACATGAAACGTGCTAAAAAATTCGATCGGAAGTTTTGAGCAATTGAACAATATGCTTGCTTTCCTTGGTAACATTTGTTTCTGTAGGGAAATAGAGCGTACGCCGCAAACAATGCGATATCTTAGCATGCGGTCAAGGTATGTGCCAAAGTTACAGTTGTCTGCTATGGGGCGGTCATCAACATGAAACGTGCTAAAAATTCGATCGTAAGTTTTGAGCAATTGAACAATGTGCGTGCTTTCCTTCGTAACTTTTGTTTCATAAGGGAAATAGAGCGTACGCCGCACACAATGCGATCTCTTAGCATGCAGTCAAGGTATGTGCCAAAGTTACAGTTGTCTGCTATGAGGCGAATAGCAAAATAAAACGTGCTAAAAAAATTCGATAGGCAGTTATGAGCAATTGAACAAAGTGAGGTCTTTCCTTGGTAACATTTGTTTCTGAAGGGAAATAGAGCGTACGCCGCACACAATGCGATACCTTAGCATGCGGTCAAGGTATGTGCGAAAGTTACAGTTGTCTGCTATGCGGCGAATATCAACATATGAAACGTGCTAAAAAATTCGTTCAGAAGTTTTGAGCAATTGAACAATGTGCGTGCTTTCCTTCGTAACTTTTGTTTCCTAAGGGAAATAGAGCGTACGCCGCACACTATGCGATCTCTTAGCATGCGGTCAAGGTATGTGCCAAAGTTACAGTTGTCTGCTATGCGGCGAATAGCAACATAAAACGTGCTAAAAGATTCGATCGGAAGTTATGAGCAATTGAACAAAATGAGGTATTTCCTTGGTAACATTTGTTTCTGTAGGGAAATAGAGCGTACGACGCACACAATGCGATATCTTAGCATGTGGTCAAGGTATGTGCCAAAGTTACAGTTGTCTGCTATGGGGCGATCATCAACATGAAGCGTGCTAAAAAATTCGATCGGAAGTTTTGAGCAATTGAACAATGTGCGTGCTTTCCTTCGTAACTTTTGTTTCCTAAGGGAAATAGAGCGTACGCCGCACACAATGCGATCTCTTAGCATGCAGTCAAGGTATGTGCCAAAGTTACAGTTGTCTGCTATGAGGCGAATAGCAACATGAAACGTGCTAAAAAATTCGTTCAGAAGGTTTGAGCAATTGAACAATGTGCGTGCTTTCCTTCGTAACTTTTGTTTCCTAAGGGAAATAGAGCGTACGCCGCTCACAATGCGATCTCTTAGCATGCAGTCAAGGTATGTGCGAAAGTTACAGTTGTCTGCTATGCGGCGAATATCAACATATTAAACGTGCTGAAAAATTCGATCGGAAGTTTTGAGCAATTGAACAATGTACGTGCTTTCCTTTGTAACTTTTGTTTCCTAAGGGAAATAGAGCGTACGCCGCACACAATGCGAGCTCTTAGCATGCAGTCAAGGTATGTGCCATAGTTACAGTTGTCTGCTATGCGGCGAATAGCAACATAAAACGTGCTAAAAATTCGATCGGAAGTTATGAGCAATTGAACAAAGTGAGGTCTTTCCTTGTCAACATTTGTTTCTGTAGGGAAATAGAGCGTACGCCGCAAACAATGCGATATCTTAGCATGCGGTCAAGGTATGTGCCAAAGATACAGTTGTCTGCTATGGGGCGGTCATCAACATGAAACGTGCTAAAAAATTCGATCGGAAGTTTTGAGCAATTGAACAATGTGCGTGCTTTCCTTCGTAACTTTTTTTTCCTAAGGGAAATAGAGCGTACGCCGCACACTATGCGATCTCTTAGCATGCAGTCAAGGTATGTGCCAAAGTTACAGTTGTCTGCTATGAGGCGAATAGCAACATGAAACGTGCTAAAAAATTTGTTCTTAAGTTTTGAGCAATTGAAAAATGTGCGTGCTTTCCTTCGTAACTTTTGTTTCCAAAGGGAAACAGAGCGTACGCCGCACAAAATGCTATCCCTTAGCATGCGGTCAAGGTATGTGCCAAAATTACAGTTGTCTGCTATGCGGCGAATAGCAACATAAAACGTGCTAAAAAATTCGATCGGAAGTTATGAGCAATTGAACAAAGTGAGGTCTTTCCTTGGTAACATTTGTTTCTGTAGGGAAATAGAGTGTACGCCGCAAACAATGCGATATCTTAGCATGCGGTCAAGGTATGTGCCAAAGTTACAGTTGTCTGCTATGGGGCGGTCATCAACATTAAACGTGCTAAAAAATTCGATCGGAAGTTTTGAGCAATTGAACAATGTGCGTGCTTTCCTTCGTAACTTTTGTTTCCTAAGGGAAATAGAGCGTACGCCGCACACAATGCGATCTCTTAGCATGCAGTCAAGGTATGTGCCAAAGTTACAGTTGTCTGCTATGAGGCGAATAGCAAAATAAAACGTGCTAAAAAAATTCGATCGGCAGTTATGAGCAATTGAACAAAGTGAGGTCTTTCCTTGGTAACATTTGTTTCTGAAAGGAAATAGAGCGTACGCCGCACACAATGCGATACCTTAGCATGCGGTCAAGGTATGTGCGAAAGTTACAGTTGTCTGCTATGCGGCGAATATCAACATATGAAACGTGCTGAAAAATACGATCGGAAGTTTTGAGCAATTGAACAGTGTGCGTGCTTTCCTTCGTAACTTTTTTTTCCTAAGGGAAATGGAGCGTACGCCTCACACTATGCGATCTCTTAGCATGCAGTCAAGGTATGTGCCAAAGTTACAGTTGTCTTCTATGCGGCGAATAGCAACATAAAACGTGCTAAAAAATTCGATCGGAAGTTATGAGCAATTGAACAAAGTGAGGTCTTTCCTTGGTAACATTTGTTTCTGTAGGGAAATAGAGCGTACGCCGCAAACAATGCGATATCTTAGCATGCGGTCAAGGTATGTGCCAAAGTTACAGTTGTCTGCTATGGGGCGGTCATCAACATGAAACGTGCTAAAAAATTCGATCGGAAGTTTTGAGCAATTGAACAATGTGCGTGCTTTCCTTCGTAACTTTTTTTTCCTAAGGGAAATAGAGCGTACGGCGCACACTATGCGATCTCTTAGCATGCAGTCAAGGTATGTGCCAAAGTTACAGTTGTCTGCTATGAGGCGAATAGCAACATGAAACGTGCTAAAAAATTCGTTCGGAAGGTTTGAGCAATTGAACAATGTGCGTGCTTTCCTTCGTAACTTTTGTTTCCTAAGGGAAATAGAGCGTACGCCGCTCTCAATGCGATCTCTTAGCATGCAGTGAAGGTATGTGCGAAAGTTACAGTTGTCTGCTATGCGGCGAATATCAACATATTAAACGTGCTGAAAAATTCGATCGGAAGTTTTGAGCAATTGAACAATGTACGTGCTTTCCTTCGTAACTTTTGTTTCCTAAGGGAAATAGAGCGTACGCCGCACACAATGCGATCTCTTAGCATGCAGTCAAGGTATGTGCCAAAGTTACAGTTGTCTGCTATGAGGCGAATAGCAACATGAAACGTGCTAAAAAATTCGATCGGAAGTTTTGAGCAATTGAACAATATGCGTGCTTTCCTTCGTAACTTTTGTTTCCTAAGGGAAATAGAGCGTACGCCGCACACAATGCGATCTCTTAGCATGCAGTCAAGGTATGTGCCATAGTTACAGTTGTCTGCTATGAGGCGAATAGCAACATGAAACGTGCTAAAAAATTCGATGGGAAGTTTTGAGCAATTGAACAATATGCTTGCTTTCCTTGTAACATTTGTTTCTGTAGGGAAATAGAGCGTACGCCGCAAACAATGCGATATCTTAGCATGCGGTCAAGGTATGTGCCAAAGTTACAGTTGTCTGCTATGGGGCGGTCATCAACATGAAACGTGCTAAAAATTCGATCGTAAGTTTTGAGCAATTGAACAATGTGCGTGCTTTCCTTCGTAACTTTTGTTTCATAAGGGAAATAGAGCGTACGCCGCACACAATGCGATCTCTTAGCATGCAGTCAAGGTATGTGCCAAAGTTACAGTTGTCTGCTATGAGGCGAATAGCAAAATAAAACGTGCTAAAAAAATTCGATAGGCAGTTATGAGCAATTGAACAAAGTGAGGTCTTTCCTTGGTAACATTTGTTTCTGAAGGGAAATAGAGCGTACGCCGCACACAATGCGATACCTTAGCATGCGGTCAAGGTATGTGCGAAAGTTACAGTTGTCTGCTATGCGGCGAATATCAACATATGAAACGTGCTAAAAAATTCGTTCAGAAGTTTTGAGCAATTGAACAATGTGCGTGCTTTCCTTCGTAACTTTTGTTTCCTAAGGGAAATAGAGCGTACGCCGCACACTATGCGATCTCTTAGCATGCGGTCAAGGTATGTGCCAAAGTTACAGTTGTCTGCTATGCGGCGAATAGCAACATAAAACGTGCTAAAAGATTTGATCGGAAGTTATGAGCAATTGAACAAAATGAGGTATTTCCTTGTTAACATTTGTTTCTGTAGGGAAATAGAGCGTACGACGCACACAATGCGATATCTTAGCATGTGGTCAAGGTATGTGCCAAAGTTACAGTTGTCTGCTATGGGGCGATCATCAACATGAAGCGTGCTAAAAAATTCGATCGGAAGTTTTGAGCAATTGAACAATGTGCGTGCTTTCCTTCGTAACTTTTGTTTCCTAAGGGAAATAGAGCGTACGCCGCACACAATGCGATCTCTTAGCATGCAGTCAAGGTATGTGCCAAAGTTACAGTTGTCTGCTATGAGGCGAATAGCAACATGAAACGTGCTAAAAAATTCGTTCAGAAGGTTTGAGCAATTGAACAATGTGCGTGCTTTCCTTCGTAACTTTTGTTTCCTAAGGGAAATAGAGCGTACGCCGCTCACAATGCGATCTCTTAGCATGCAGTCAAGGTATGTGCGAAAGTTACAGTTGTCTGCTATGCGGCGAATATCAACATATTAAACGTGCTGAAAAATTCGATCGGAAGTTTTGAGCAATTGAACAATGTACGTGCTTTCCTTTGTAACTTTTGTTTCCTAAGGGAAATAGAGCGTACGCCGCACACAATGCGAGCTCTTAGCATGCAGTCAAGGTATGTGCCATAGTTACAGTTGTATGCTATGCGGCGAATAGCAACATAAAACGTGCTAAAAATTCGATCGGAAGTTATGAGCAATTGAACAAAGTGAGGTCTTTCCTTGTCAACATTTGTTTCTGTAGGGAAATAGAGCGTACGCCGCAAACAATGCGATATCTTAGCATGCGGTCAAGGTATGTGCCAAAGATACAGTTGTCTGCTATGGGGCGGTCATCAACATGAAACGTGCTAAAAAATTCGATCGGAAGTTTTGAGCAATTGAACAATGTGCGTGCTTTCCTTCGTAACTTTTTTTTCCTAAGGGAAATAAAGCGTACGCCGCACACTATGCGATCTCTTAGCATGCAGTCAAGGTATGTGCCAAAGTTACAGTTGTCTGCTATGAGGCGAATAGCAACATGAAACGTGCTAAAAAATTTGTTCTTAAGTTTTGAGCAATTGAAAAATGTGCGTGCTTTCCTTCGTAACTTTTGTTTCCAAAGGGAAACAGAGCGTACGCCGCACAAAATGCTATCCCTTAGCATGCGGTCAAGGTATGTGCCAAAATTACAGTTGTCTGCTATGCGGCGAATAGCAACATAAAACGTGCTAAAAAATTCGATCGCCAGTTATGAGCATTTGAACAAATTCAGGTCTTTCCTTGGTAACATTTGTTTCTGAAGGGAAATAGAGCGTACGCCGCACACAATGCGATACCTTAGCATGCGGTCAAGGTATGTGCCAAAGTTACAGTTGTCTGCTATGGGGCGGTCATCAACATGAAACGTGCTAAAAAATTCGATCGGAAGTTTTGAGCAATTGAACAATGTGCGTGCTTTCCTTCGTAACTTTTTTTTCCTAAGGGAAATAGAGCGTACGCCGCACACTATGCGATCTCTTAGCATGCAGTCAAGGTATGTGCCAAAGTTACAGTTGTCTGCTATGAGGCGAATAGCAACATGAAACGTGCTAAAAAATTTGTTCTTAAGTTTTGAGCAATTGAAAAATGTGCGTGCTTTCCTTCGTAACTTTTGTTTCCTAAGGGAAATAGAGCGTACGCCGCACACTCTGCGATCTCTTAGCATGCGGACAAGGTATGTGCCAAAGTTACAGTTGTCTGCTATGCGGCGAATAGCAACATAAAACGTGCTAAAAAATTCGATCGCCAGTTATGAGCATTTGAACAAATTCAGGTCTTTCTTTGGTAACATTTGTTTCTGAAGGGAAATAGAGCGTACGCCGCACACAATGCGATACCTTAGCATGCGGTCAAGGTATGTGCGAAAGTTACAGTTGTCTGCTATGCGGCGAATATCAACATACGAAACGTGCTGAAAAATTCGATCGGAAGTTTTGAGCAATTGAACAATGTGCGTCCTTTCCTTCGTAAGTTTTGTTTCCTAAGGGAAACAGAGCGTACGCCGCACAAAATGCTATCCCTTAGCATGCGGTCAAGGTATGTGCCAAAATTACAGTTGTCTTCTATGCGGTGAGTAGCAACATAAAACGTGCTAAAAAATTCGATCGGAAGTTATGAGCAATTCAGCAAAGTGAGGTCTTTCCTTGGTAACATTTGTTTCTGTAGGGAAATAGAGCGTACGCCGCACACAATGCGATATGTTAGCATGCGGTCAAGGTATGTGCCAAAGTTACAGTTGTCTGCTATGGGGAGATCATCAACAAGAAACGTGCTAAAAAATTCGATCGGAAATTTTGAGCAATTGAACAATGTGCGTGCTTTCCTTCGTAACTTTTGTTTCCTAAGGGAAATAGAGCGTACGCCGCACACAATGCGATCTCTTAGCATGCAGTCAAGGTATGTGCCAAAGTTACAGTTGTCTGCTATGAGGCGAATAGCAACATGACAGGGCTAAAAATTTCTTTTGGAAGTTTTGAGCAATTGAACAATGTGCGTGCTTTCCTTCGTAACTTTTGTTTCCTAAGGGAAATAGAGCGTACGCTGCACACAATGCGATCATTTAGCATGCAGTCAAGGTATGTGCCAAAGTTACAGTTGTCTGCTATGCGGCGATCATCAACATAAAACGTGCTAAAAAATTCGATCGGAAGTTTTGAGCAATTGAACAATGTGCGTACTTTCCTTCGTAACTTTTGTTTCCTAAGGGAAATAGAGCGAACGCCGCACACAATGCGATCTCTTAGCATGCAGTCAAGGTATGTGCCGAAGTTACAGTTGTCTTCTATGCGGCGAATAGCAACATAAAAGGTGCTAAAAGATTCGATCGGAAGTTATGAGCAATTGAACAAAATGAGGTATTTCCTTGGTAACATTTGTTTCTGTAGGTAAATAGAGCGTACGCCGCACACAATGCGATATCTTAGCATGCGGTCAAGGTATGTGCCAAAGTTACAGTTGTCTGCTATGGGGCGATCATCAACATGAAGCGTGCTAAAAAATTCGATCGGAAGTTTTGAGAAATTGAACAATGTGCGTGCTTTCCTTCGTAACTTTTGTTTCCTAAGGGAAATAGAGCGTACGCCGCACACAATGCGATCTCTTAGCATGCAGTCAAGGTATGTGCCAAAGTTACAGTTGTCTGCTATGAGGCGAATAGCAACATGAAACGTGCTAAAAAATTCGTTCGGAAGGTTTGAGCAATTGAACAATGTGCGTGCTTTCCTTCGTAACTTTTGTTTCCTAAGGGAAATAGAGCATACGCCGCTCACAATGCGATCTCTTAGCATGCAGTCAAGGTATGTGCGAAAGTTACAGTTGTCTGCTATGCGGCGAATATCAACATATTAAACGTGCTGAAAAATTCGATCGGAAGTTTTGAGCAATTGAACAATGTACGTGCTTTCCTTCGTAACTTTTGTTTCCTAAGGGAAATAGAGCGTACGCCGCACACAATGCGATCTCTTAGCATGCAGTCAAGGTATGTGCCAAAGTTACAGTTGTCTTCTATGCGGCGAATAGCAACATAAAAGGTGCTAAAAGATTCGATCGGAAGTTATGAGCAATTGAACAAAATGAGGTGTTTCCTTGGTAACATTTGTTTCTGTAGGTAAATAGAGCGTACGCCGCACACAATGCGATATCTTAGCATGCGGTCAAGGTATGTGCCAAAGTTACAGTTGTCTGTTATGAGGCGAATAGCAACATGAAACGTGCTAAAAAATTCGATCGGAAGTTTTGAGCAATTGAACAATATGAGTGCTTTCCTTCGTAACTTTTGTTTCCTAAGGGAAATAGAGCGTACTCCGCACACAATGCGATCTCTTAGCATGCAGTCAAGGTATGTGCCATAGTTACAGTTGTCTGCTATGAGGCGAATAGCAACATGAAACGTGCTAAAAAATTCGATCGGAAGTTTTGAGCAATTGAACAATATGCGTGCTTTCCTTCGTAACTTTTGCTTCCTAAGGGAAATAGAACGTACGCCGCACACAATGCGATACCTTAGCATGCGGTCAAGGTATGTGCGAAAGTTACAGTTGTCTGCTATGCGGCGAATATCAACATATGAAACGTGCTGAAAAATTCGATCGGAAGTTTTGAGCAATTGAACAATGTAAGTGCTTTCCTTCGTAACTTTTTTTTCCTAAGGGAAATGGAGCGTACGCCGCACACTATGCGATCTCTTAGCATGCAGTCAAGGTATGTGCCAAAGTTACAGTTGTCTTCTATGCGGCGAATAGCAACATAAAACGTGCTAAAAAATTCGATCGGAAGTTATGAGCAATTGAACAAAGTGAGGTCTTTCCTTGGTAACATTTGTTTCTGTAGGGAAATAGAGCGTACGCCGCAAACAATGCGATATCTTAGCATGCGGTCAAGGTATGTGCCAAAGTTACAGTTGTCTGCTATGGGGCGGTCATCAACATGAAACGTGCTAAAAAATTCGATCGGAAGTTTTGAGCAATTGAACAATGTGCGTGCTTTCCTTCGTAACTTTTTTTTCCTAAGGGAAATAGAGCGTACGGCGCACACTATGCGATCTCTTAGCATGCAGTCAAGGTATGTGCCAAAGTTACAGTTGTCTGCTATGAGGCGAATAGCAACATGAAACGTGCTAAAAAATTCGTTCAGAAGTTTTGAGCAATTGAACAATGTGCGTGCTTTCCTTCGTAACTTTTGTTTCCTAAGGGAAATAGAGCGTACGCTCACACTATGCGATCTCTTAGCATGCGGTCAAGGTATGTGCCAAAGTTACAGTTGTCTGCTATGCGGCGAATAGCAACACAAAACGTGCTAAAAGATTCGATCGGAAGTTATGAGCAATTGAACAAAATGAGTTATTTCCTTGGTAACATTGTTTCTGTAGGGAAATAGAGCGTACGACGCACACAATGCGATATCTTAGCATGCGGTCAAGGTATGTGCCAAAGTTACAGTTGTCTGCTATGGGGCGATCATCAACATGAAGCGTGCTAAAAAATTCGATCGGAAGTTTTGAGCAATTGAACAATGTGCGTGCTTTCCTTCGTAACTTTTGTTTCCTAAGGGAAATAGAGCGTACGCCGCACACAATGCGATCTCTTAGCATGCAGTCAAGGTATGTGCCAAAGTTACAGTTGTCTGCTATTAGGCGAATAGCAACATGAAACGTGCTAAAAAATTCGATCGCCAGTTATGAGCATTTGAACAAATTCAGGTCTTTCCTAGGTAACATTTGTTTCTGAAGGGAAATAGAGCGTACGCCGCACACAATGCGATACCTTAGCATGCGGTCAAGGTATGTGCGAAAGTTACAGTTGTCTGCTATGCGGCGAATATCAACATACGAAACGTGCTGAAAAATTCGATCGGAAGTTTTGAGCAATTGAACAATGTGCGTCCTTTCCTTCGTAAGTTTTGTTTCCTAAGGGAAACAGAGCGTACGCCGCACAAAATGCTATCCCTTAGCATGCGGTCAAGGTATGTGCCAAAATTACAGTTGTCTTCTATGCGGTGAGTAGCAACATAAAACGTGCTAAAAAATTCGATCGGAAGTTATGAGCAATTCAGCAAAGTGAGGTCTTTCCTTGGTAACATTTGTTTCTGTAGGGAAATAGAGCGTACGCCGCACACAATGCGATATGTTAGCATGCGGTCAAGGTATGTGCCAAAGTTACAGTTGTCTGCTATGGGGAGATCATCAACAAGAAACGTGCTAAAAAATTCGATCGGAAATTTTGAGCAATTGAACAATGTGCGTGCTTTCCTTCGTAACTTTTGTTTCCTAAGGGAAATAGAGCGTACGCCGCACACAATGCGATCTCTTAGCATGCAGTCAAGGTATGTGCCAAAGTTACAGTTGTCTGCTATGAGGCGAATAGCAACATGACAGTGCTAAAAATTTCGTTTGGAAGTTTTGAGCAATTGAACAATGTGCGTGCTTTCCTTCGTAACTTTTGTTTCCTAAGGGAAATAGAGCGTACGCTGCACACAATGCGATCATTTAGCATGCAGTCAAGGTATGTGCCAAAGTTACAGTTGTCTGCTATGCGGCGATCATCAACATAAAACGTGCTAAAAAATTCGATCGGAAGTTTTGAGCAATTGAACAATGTGCGTACTTTCCTTCGTAACTTTTGTTTCCTAAGGGAAATAGAGCGAACGCCGCACACAATGCGATCTCTTAGCATGCAGTCAAGGTATGTGCCGAAGTTACAGTTGTCTTCTATGCGGCGAATAGCAACATAAAAGGTGCTAAAAGATTCGATCGGAAGTTATGAGCAATTGAACAAAATGAGGTATTTCCTTGGTAACATTTGTTTCTGTAGGTAAATAGAGCGTACGCCGCACACAATGCGATATCTTAGCATGCGGTCAAGGTATGTGCCAAAGTTACAGTTGTCTGCTATGGGGCGATCATCAACATGAAGCGTGCTAAAAAATTCGATCGGAAGTTTTGAGAAATTGAACAATGTGCGTGCTTTCCTTCGTAACTTTTGTTTCCTAAGGGAAATAGAGCGTACGCCGCACACAATGCGATCTCTTAGCATGCAGTCAAGGTATGTGCCAAAGTTACAGTTGTCTGCTATGAGGCGAATAGCAACATGAAACGTGCTAAAAAATTCGTTCGGAAGGTTTGAGCAATTGAACAATGTGCGTGCTTTCCTTCGTAACTTTTGTTTCCTAAGGGAAATAGAGCGTCCGCCGCTCACAATGCGATCTCTTAGCATGCAGTCAAGGTATGTGCGAAAGTTACAGTTGTCTGCTATGCGGCGAATATCAACATATTAAACGTGCTGAAAAATTCGATCGGAAGTTTTGAGCAATTGAACAATGTACGTGCTTTCCTTCGTAACTTTTGTTTC